>NC_138754.1:10833076-11518072 GCF_965113315.1 Podarcis vaucheri
TTGCGTGGCATTGGGCCGGAGCATTCCATCATGTAAGTATCCCCTTGCAATTCGGGTTTGTACAGTCATAACTAAGGCCCAAAGTTCCCTGGGAATAGGGATTGATTGTTAAACCACTCTGGGAACTGTAGGTCTGTGAGGGGAATAGGGGGTCTCCTAACGACTCTCAGCATCCTTAAATTCTTTGTGGGAAGCCATGGCCGTTTAAAGTGTTATCATAGTGCTTCTGCTTTAGGATGGGCTACAAAAGTGTATGAGTGACATGAAGGGCTCTTTAAGCTGAGCAACACTGGCCCAGCCCACCAGCTGAAAGCCTAGCAGTGTAAACAGACTGTAACAGCCAACAGCACTGCAGTCCAATTTGCCAATACACAGATACAGCAAGTCCACAACTAACGTGGAGGTTACATTCTAGGGATCACGCCGAAAGCCAAAACTGAGTGTGGTCAAAACGCTTTGGGTTCAGTGGTGGGTGGGACTGCCAGTTATTTTTCCTGGAAACCTGCCCCCTTTTAATTTTTATTTCGCCACACGCATAAAGCTGAACGCACACAAGTTAAATGTGCATACATTGTGGACTATACACATACACACATATATAAATACCTATACAGTGGTACCTCTGGTTGCAAACAGGATCCGTTCCGGAGCCCTGTTCGCAACCTGAAAGGAACGCAACCCATGTCTGCGCACACGCAGGTTGCGAGCCACCACTTCTGCGCATGGCGTCATTTTGCATGTCTGCGCATGCGCGAGTGGCGAAACCCAGAAGTAACCCCGGAAGTAACCCTTTCCAGTACTTCTGGGTCACCGCGGGACGCAACCTGAAAAAACGTATCATGAAGCAAACATAACAAGAGGTATGACTGTATACGGTTGTGTTTTTATAGTGTATTGGAAGCCGCCCAGAGTGGCTGTGGCAACCCAGTCTGATGGAAGGGGGATATTATTATTATTATTATTCATACCTCCTCTGCTGTCTCATCCTCCTCTTCCTCCTCTGGCTGGTACTCTTCATCGGAGGAATCATCTTCCTCGAGGGGAATATCCACAAACTGAGGGGGCTGCAAAAAGGAGACTCAAGTTATACAAAGAGGAGGGGGAGGAAACAAGACCCACAAAGGGAAGTTTTAGGGAACAAATTAGGGGTGCCGGCAGATTTTCAAAAATGAAAAGCTAGGAAGGCTGAGCACAGAGCAGGCTCATGGTTACTGATAAGGATGAAAATGGGTGTGTTCACACAATAGTCTTACAACAACACATGAACAGCGCTGTGACTCTGTTTCTCCCTCACAGTTATGAGCTATGCTCAAAACCATGCTGCCATCAGAGCACGCATGGCCTCAGACCTGGAAACCAGGAAGCTCCAGCAAACTCCTAAGAACTTTTTTAAATCAGATTTTTAAAACAAACAAACAAAGGGAGCTTCTAGACCTCATGACTTGTAGGAGAGAGGAGTTAAGAAATAAAAGAACGGTCCTAGAGACCATTCTACCTGTTCATCAAGGGCTGCGTCCTGCTAAGCCCTACTTAAGAGTAAATCCATTGCACTCAACAGTATGATTAAGTCCACTGATTTCAATGTGTGCACTCTAAGCAGGACTTAGCTGGCTAGAGCCCCAAGTCCCAAACCTCCCCCCCCCCCACTCCCTGCTTCCAACAATGAGTAACAAATCTGCCGGTAAGGCCTTTCAAAAAAATAAAACATGAAACTGAAGCATGAAAACAAAATGCCACCAAGTTATTTAATTAGAAGCGCCCACAGAGTACCTTGATTTCATTCGCCTTTTTGATTGGAGAAATATTCCACGTTGGAATAACCTGAGGAAACAAAACCATTTTAACAGCGCCTCTGTCATAAAACACCAATGGAAGAAAATGTATGAGTTCAATTTACTTGTTGCCCCACTTCCCATTTCATCTATCCATCTAACTTGCACTCCTCTCTGGAGGCTCCACTTTTATCAAATGCATTAGAATAAATAAAGGTTTGAGGAACGAGGGGAAAGAATATTAAGATACGCAGCTACAATATCCTCCCTATAATCAATAACCTCTTTTAGGGCCGGTCGAGATTAAGGGGGTCAACAACTAGAAACCCCCCGCAACTCAAGTGAGTTGCAGAAATGGGACTTCATGGCAAGATAATGTTGGGGTGGGGAGGGGAAGAATCCCAATGGCATGGGAAGTTGCTGGTGGAGGGACAAGAATCCCTCAGTTCTCTTCCAACTATCATGAGCCTCGTATGGAAGTCAGGGATGGGGTAATCTGCAAGTTTCTCACCCTCTCTCTTAACACTCAAACTCCGACAAAGCTGAATGTTGGAAGATTTATGGTCTGTGTGTGTGGTTTGGGAGCTGCACGGCCAGGGAAAAAACAATGCTATCCAGGGTTGTAAAGACTGCAGAGAGAATAATTGGGTGCACTCTTCCCACCTTAGATCAAATCTATGCTGCCAGGTGCCATAAGAAAGCGGCAGAGATAGCGCAAGATAGTGCGCACCCTGGAAATGATCTCTTTCAGCTTCTGCCTTCTGGAAGAAGGTACTGGGTTATAAAGACTAGGACTAGCCGCCTGAGAAACAGTTTCTACGCAAATGCAATTCAGGTTCTAAACGCAGAATGAGGGGTCTCTATAGTATAGTGTATTTTTTAGTATAGTGTATTTTATAGTATAGTATAGTGTATTTTAAAATGAGGTTTCAGAGTTTTTAGGGGTTTTTATAGTATAGTATAGTGTATTTTAAAATGGGGTTTCAGAGTTTTTAGGGGTTTTTGAATGTTTTATGTAGTTTTTCAATTTCATTGTTGTGTATGGGACAATGACAATAAAGATATTGTATTGTATATATCGTATTTAGGAGAGATAAAATAAAGGGCTTCTTCACACTGCATATAGTTAAACTACGAAACCCACTCCCAGAGGAGGCAGGGACGGCCACCAACGGGGAAGGCTTTAAAAGAGAACTTGGCAAAGTTATGGAGGATCAGGGCATCTATTAATGGCTACGAGCCACAATGTACAAGCTCTGCTTCCACGGCCAGAGGCAGCAGGGCTTCCAAATACCAACTCACCACTCCCTTCTCCACCACCTCCTTCAGCTTGGAGCGAGTCATCTTTGGCTCCTAAAGGGAGGGAGAGACAAAAAGAGAATTTCCATTGTTCTATTAGAAATTGTACAAAATTTGGCCAGGCTTTTTCCTTCTAGTGCACACTTCCCTTCTTGGCCAGGGGAGAAGCAGATCCCCAGCTTCCCTACTGAGGGAGGAACTTACAAACATGGGGATGTCCTCCGTCTCGCTGATGGCTGCTTTCATCATGGCGACGACATGCTCATTCGTTATCACTTCCTGGAGTGGGAAAGACAAAAAAAAAAAGTTTTCCAGTTTGCTCCACCAACGGCGGCGTCTTATCGACGGAATGACCTGGGCTGAGTCAAACATGGCAATACAGTGGTATCTCTGGTTACATACTTAATTCGTTTCGGAAGTCTGTTCTTAATCTGAAACTGTTCTTAAGCTGAAGCACCATGTTAGCTAATGGGGCCTCCCGCTGCCGCTGCGCCGCCGGAGCACAATTTCTGTTCTCATCCTGAAGCAAAGTTCTTAACCTGAGGTACTATTTTTGAGTTAGCGGAGTCTGTAACCTGAAGCCTATGTAACCTGAAGCATCTGTAACCTGAGGTACCATTGTAAAGCAATGGGTCCCCAATGCAGTGGGCACAGAAGTAATGTCTACAAAGTCACTCCAAGCAGCTCATGATCCAGTACTAATGCTGGAGGCAACCAAGGGAGAAACCACCTTGTGCAAGGCCCTGCCTCATTTTCAAGGCTGTGATCAGCAAGATCAGCGGTGCCATCCCAAGGTGTTTGTTTGCATCCCCATCCACGCTGCTGCCACAGTCTTCACACTCACATGGAGGATGTTTCGCACGTTGACAGCTGTCAGGTTGTGCTGCTTCGCCCCGTCTTCCAAAGTCCGGTCGAGCGTGTCATCCAGCTTGAGGTCGCAAGCCAAGGGCCCTTCCTCCTCCTCCTGGCATTTCCCGTCCCGCTTCCGTTTAGTCGCTTTCCTCCGCTTTCTCTTCCCTCCTTCTCGCTCTTCTGGACAGGAAAAACAGGGGAAAGAGCAGGCAGAGTATCAAACCACAGCAGTCATTAAGCAGCTGTCTCTGAATCCAGACTCAGCCAGGAAGTTCACCAGGCAACCTGAACAGTGTTGAAATTGTTTCGCTGGTGATTTGTTAATTGTTCTACATGACTTATGCTGTATTTGTGATGTTCTATTGTGTTCCATTATGTTATTGTTATTTATTATTTGCAAGCCACTTTGGGATTCACGTGAAAGAAAGCGGGATAAAAATATAATAAATCAAATGAAGTCTACCCTGTCTTGCAAGGAGTTTGCAAGGATAAACTGGAGGAGGTCAGAATCTCTGCTCCTTTGGAATTAATAGATATAAGTCGTGCCCATTAATTTCAATGGGTCTGAATATGACTAGCACTGGATGCAAGCTCTCGTGTCTATCAGATCACCCCCGTCCATGTGTTTATTGAGACACACACAAGAATTATAAAAGGCTATACTGTAGTGAGGCAGGACCTCTCATTGCAGAAACCATGCTGATTCTTCCTCAACATGGCTTGTTCTTCCATGTGCTTAAAAATACTAGCTTTAATAATGGTTCCTGCAAATTTACCCAGGACAAAAATTAGAGGAGGGAATGTACAGTGGTACCTAAGTACTTAATTTGTTCCGGAGGTCCGTTCTTAACCTGAAACTGTTCTTAACCTGAAGCACCACTTTAGCTAATGGGGCCTGCCGCTGCGCCGCTGGAGCACGATTTCTGTCCTCATCCTGAAGCAAAGTTCTTAACCCGAGGTACTATTTCTGGGTTAGCAGAGTCTGTAACTCTGCGGCAGCAGGAGGCCCCATTAGCTAAAGTGGTGCTTCAGGTTAAGAACAGTTTCAGGTTAAGAACGGACCTCCGGAACAAATTAAGTACTTAGGTACCACTGTACATTCCCTCCTCTAATTTTTGTCCTGGGTAAAAACCTGAAGCGTATGTAACCTGAAGCGTATGTAACCCGAGGTACCACTGTAGTTTGATAATCCGAGAGGAGCAAAGCTCCATGCTAACTATTCCACACAAGGGGGGGGGGTTGTTGCACGCTCCCTGTTGAGGCAATTTGTTGGCCACTGTGACAACAGGAGGCTGGGCTTTTGGTGTGATCAAGCAGCCCAGTTCTGAGTCACTTCTGCAAATGACCACTATGAAAGAATGACTTAATAGCAGCACTTGCCTAGAAATGTATAAATCATCTGTTCAACAACAGATGCCTGAAGCTGCCTGCCAGGGCCGGGGAACCTCTGGCCCTCCATTCGATGCTCAGCTATCACTCCCATCATCCCTGACCACTGGCCATGCTGACTGGGGTTGATGGGGCCAGCAGTATATTGTGGGGGGTGGGGGGCAGAGGTTAACCCATCCCTGCTATTCATCAGGGGTTACAGATTCCCCCAGCCTTCAATATCTGCTTGCTGTGCCTGAAAAACAGGACAAAACTTCAAAGAAGATGCCTTTGTTCTGTTATTCACTTTATGGGCACGCAGTACTCACCTACTGGGATGAACAGCCCCGTCTCCTCAGTTTCCTCCTTGACTTCCTGGAGCAATTCGGCTCCCTGTGCAGTCTTTGGGGCTTTCAGGGAAGGATACCCCACGTCCCATTCAGGCTCTGGCTTCAGAGAAATGGTAGCAGCTGGAAACAAGAGATCTACGATGCCATGAAAACCTACTGCTTGTGCATATGTGCATTCACATAAAAAACTCTAATTACCTGGCATCTTCAAACCGTATAAGGTCTGATCACATACTATATCAAGTATCCTGTTATAAATGAACACCATCTGTTTATATCGCACCAGGAACATCCATTGTTGTTGTCTCATCAACTGTGTTTTTATTCTGTTACAAAGCAAAGTCACCAATTTCGCCGGAAACCTCTGAACGACTAGGGCTCTTCCTTTCCACTTCTACTTTTATAACATTTAATTTTGCTTAGATGCTTTTCTTAGCCACCGATCATCCGTAACAGGGAAACCCCTGCTTCTCTAAGACTTTGCAGTCCTTATGCTAGCTGTAAACAACAGGTGAAATCGCATTGTATTTCTAACAGGGCAAGCTTAATTCAGCCTCAACGAACATTTGGGGGCATAAACTAGTCACAGGCTTCTTCAAACTCGGCCCTCCAGATGTTTTGAGACCACAATTCCCATTATCCCTGACCACTGATCCTGCTAGCTAGGGATCATGGGAGTTGTAGGCCGAAAACATCTGGAGGGCCAAGTTTGAGGAAGCCTGAACTAATGCCTAATTGAGCCACTGATGGTGTAGCAATTAAAGAGTTTCAAACCAGGGCCTGGGGGACAAGGGTTCAAATCCCACTTGGCCATGAAGCTCACTGGGTGACCTAAGCCTAACCTAAAGGTAAAGGGACCCCTGACCATTAGGTCTAGTGGTGGCCGACTCTGGGGTTGCGGCGCTCATCTCGCTTTATTGGCCAAGGGAGCCGGCGTACAGCTTCCAGGTCATGTGGCCAGCCGCTTCTGGTGAACCAGAGCAGGGCACGGAAACGCCGTTTACCTTCCCGCCAGAGCGGTACCCATTTATCTACTTGCACTTTGACGTGCTTTCGAACTGCTAGGTTGGCAGGAGCAGCAACCGAGCAACGGGAGCTCACCCCGTCGTGGGGATTCGAACCGCCGACCTTCTGATCGTCAAGTCCTAGGCTCTGTGGCTTAACCCACAGTGCCACCCACGTCCCAGCAGCCTAACCTACCTCGCAGCATTATTCCCATCATGTTTTTCTCCCCTTCAGCACACACCACTAGCTTACCTTCTGACTTGGGCTTCTGCTCCTTATCCACAAGCAGCTCAAGTGACGGAGAGGTCTTTGCGTCCTGGAGCTCTCTGGCTCGCTCTGGGCAGAGATCCAGCTCTTCCTTAGCCAGGACCTTCCCACCCCTCAAAGAGGCCTCAGACAATTCCAGCCAGCCTTTCTGAATGGCGTCTCTAGATGGAAGCACAATGCTCTTCGCTGCTTCACCGCCAGCATCTCCCAAGAAAGACAGAGGAACAGGCAAAGCAGGGGGAGATGAACAGGCAGGCGTGTTGGCAGGCAGGCTGTAGGGACCTCTCCCCTCAGCCAAAGCAGCATTGTCCTGCCCCTGCGGCACCAGGCCACAGAGCTGGTTGATCCCCCCTGAGGCAGGGGTCTCCATTGGAACAGGTTGCATATCCTCCTCCTCCTCCAGCTCCTCAGAATCTGCCGTGATGGCTCTTCTCTTCTTGCATGGCAGCATCTTCGGCGAGAGAGACATCCGAGCTACAGCTCTCCTGTTGTCACTCTGCAAAGACAGAGGTGTGAACTCATTGGTTAGATTACTGCAATGCACTGTATGCAAGGCTGCCCTTGAAGACTGCTTGGAAATCTCTCTGGTTCAAAACATGGCAGCCTGGTCACAAACTGGGATGCGTTCTTATTACACCTGAGGGGAAAGAGCTTCTGCCACCCTGCTTTTCTAGAGACACAGTTCCTATTCCCCGCATATACCAAGCATGGGGAACTTTTGGCCCTCCAATTCCCCATCTGGAAAGCCAAGTAATCCCTAAAATCAATGAAGCCCACTAATAACGCAATTTAAAACCAGCTAGACCACAAGGTACATCGGTTATCAACTAAAAGCACTTTAAAACAAATGGGTCTTCAAGGCTCATTTTAAATCCAAAACTGACAACTTACTTCCAGGTTGGGGTGGGCTGCTTCCTGAGTAACAGTCCCCCTGGCTTCCCGTGACTTTGGCCAGATAGGCTGGCTGTTAACCAGAGCAACATCAGAGGCACCCACCAACTCTGAGAATCCTATTCTCACAGTGGCCAAACAGGTAGAACGATGGAGCTCTCTCCCAGAGGAGGCAGTGATAGCGACCAAGCTAGATGGCTTTAAAAAAGGATTAGATAAATTCAAGGCTATCAGCAGCTAGTAGCCACAGCAGCTAAGTTCTACCTTCACTGTCAGAGGCAGTATGCCTCTGAATACCAGTTTATGGGAATTGCAACAGGCTTTTCTTATGTATTCAGAGTTTTTCACATGTTATCTCAGCAGGCTGTATCCAATGTTAGCCCAACTCCAAATGGACCTATTGAAATTAGTGGACCTAAGTTAGACATGCCTATCAATTTCATTCAGGCGATTCTGAGGACTAAGGTTGCATACAACCCAATACAGTCATACCTCGGGTTACAGACACTTCAGGTTGCACATTTTTGGGTTGTGCACCACACCGAACCCAGAACGGGTTACTTCTGGGTTTTGGCGCTCATGCATGCGCAGAAACACTAAATTGCACTTTGCGCAGAAGCACCAAATCGCGGCACTGTAGATTGCGAATGTGCCTCCTGCACGGATCATGTTCGCAACCCGAGCGTCCACTGTAACTTGTACAACAATCTACAGTAGCTCGATAATTTACCCTAGATGGGTAGGGAGTGTTTGAGCCTGAAATGGTTGCCAACCTAAACCTCTGCCACCTACCAGCGAGTTCACCCGAAGACCTAGCAGCTTCCAGGGGAAGGAACCCACTCCCCCCCCCCCTCTGGCCACAGGAGTAGAGCTGCTGGAGTCAGGTTTTTACCCCTCCTGCCCCTGCAGCCAGAGGGGTCTGGCTTAATAGACTACACTAAAGTGTAAATGTGTATGACTTATTGCAGTCAGGGTTAGAAACTGAGATACAAAAGCTAGGAGCTAAAAGGCACCTTAAACATAGGTTATGGGCACAATGACAAAAAGTGTAGGTGTGATTTTTTTATAACAAGAATACAAAGCTGAAAATGAATGAACTGCAGCTAAAATATTATGTTCATTTTTCACATGGTCTAGTCCTTCCCCTGCCCACCCCCCTAACTTTCTTAAGAGGGTCTCTTCTGCAGTCTTCAGAGACTAGCTGCAAGTGGGGAGGCGGAAAAAGTTCCTCCTTTCCTTCCACTCTGCAGTTTTAATCTGAAACTTTAGGCACAGCTCAGAAATTCCTTGTGCTAATGAGAGTCCATCACAAAATGCGCCAGAACCCCACGGGTGTTTCCAACACTAACTGCAGTGGCCTGCAACTGAACCCGCCATAACTCCAAGGTGTGCCTTCTATATCATTCTGTATCTCCTACTGAAACACATCCTATGAAAGTGCATTTTAAAAATCCACCTTATGCTCTCCAGCTGAGCTAACTCTGCATCAAGCAGTTATTTAAAACACACTATTACACTATTAGGAAGCTGCCTTATGCCTTGGTCCAGGAGCGCACCAGCACTGTCTACCCTGACTGGCAGCAGAAGCTCTCCCATGAATTTCCTGCGAGATGCCACTGGGGATGGAACCAGGGACCTTCTGCACACAGACACCCTTCCCTTTCCGGACACATTCCTTAGAGACCCAGACACATTCCTTGGAGACTCAAAGCACCTGAAAACTTTGTTTCTGAGGCACCCGAGCGAGGCTGCTGCTTGCTTCATGCTAGCTTCCAGCCAGGGCTAGATTTAGGCTTGATGAGGCCCTAAGCTACTGAAGGTAATGGGGCCCTTTATATGTCCAGCTGTCAACCACAAATTGTCGCTGTTTTTTGTGTTGAATATATGCTATATGATAATTTATGGACCTAATAGGTATCTAAAGCCATTTGCTACTGTTGCTGTATGTAGGTTTTATTTTATGTATTTTATCTTATATTTTGGAAATGTACATCGTTGTTTTTTTCTCCTTCAAACATTTTTGGGGCTCCCAAGAGAGTGGAGCCCTAAGTTACAGCTTGTTTAGCTTATATGGGAGTCCCAGCCTCAGCACCAGCCCCCTTTCCCCCGCCGGCCCCCCACCTCCCTTTCTCCAGCCCCCTTCCCTCCTGCAGGAGAAGCGGCCGCGCCTCAGCCTCCCTGTGTGGGGACGGGCAGAGCTCCGCAGGGGGGGGGGGGCGGAGAGGCGCCCCAGGGAAGCCCAGCCGGGGCTCCGGAGGGGAAGGTGGGCGGGGAGGGGCAGCGGCTTCTGCCTCCGCCGCCCACTGGGCCTCTCCTGCCCCCTCAGCACCGGCCCCCCACCTGCCCCTCCCCTCCCCGCCCCTCCAGCCCAGCGCGCAGACTGACCGCGCTCTCCCTCCGCCGCGTCCTCCGCCCCGCAGGGCAGCCGCCGCTTTGCCATTTTCCAATCCAGATCCCCGCTTCCTCAAAACGGAAGAGGAAGTGGCGCAACCGGAAAGGACCAGCCCAGCGCATGCCCAGACTCAGACGAGTCCTGCGCCGCCATGTTTCTTCCTGGCCCTTCCCTGAGAGGAAACTGGTTTGAGGTTCAGAAAGTAGAGCCGCGGTTGTTTGAAATGGCGAAAGGGGGTGCGAGGGGAGGAGCGGCGCGGATGTGTGGGAGTAGGGGGAGAAATGTGAATGAAATAAACAGAAGGGAGGGCGGGGAGGCTAACGCCGCCATCTTTGTTGAGGCCACGGCGCCCGAGGAACCGCCATGTTTGCTCGTCTCGAGCGCGAAGTTGCCGGCACGTGACTTTCAGGGGGCGGGAGAACGCATAATCAGCGTAAAGGAGAACCTGGCGGTCTTGCCGGCCCCGTGATGTCACACTCGACTGATTTAATGTTGCGTGACGTCACAATGGTGTCATTGTTTTTACTGTTAATATTTTTAACCATTATTTATTTTCCAGAATCCAGTAAACAGAAGGTGACATTTAGCCTTGGGAAAATCTGTTGGTTTCCTGTTTAAGACATTTCTATACTGCTCTTCAGTAAAGATAAAAATAAAAATATCCAGGCTTGTTTTCAGCAACAAAAATAATTCATAGCTGAAGGCAGAGTAAGACAGCATTAAAAAAAATACAACAACCAACAGAACAGAAATTTAAAAAGAGAATTTTTAAAAGTTTTTATGATTTTATTTCAGATACTATTTTAAAAGAAGCTCAACCCAGCTCATTTTAACTATAATTAAAGAGCAGCAGCTGTTGCAACATTACCTCATTCCCCAGGCCAAGTGCACCTATCTGTTCTCCTCACCTGTCCTGTTTCATACCCTCCTTGAGTGCTTTTGCCTGGTTGGAATGTGTCCTCAAACTCTGATCAGGTCTCTTCCTTCCCTGTATAGAAGAGAGGGTTGTGGGTAGAAACTAGTGTACTGTGCAAAAGGGAAAATTTACATTAACAGCTCCAGCCACTTTTGTCTCTGGAACCACCCACCACTGGCATGTGGCAGCAGGAAGCTTGTATATTTTCCCTTTGTATAATAGGTTAGCTTGTGCAATCATTCATGTTTCTCTATCCTCCATAGAGACATGCATGAGGCATTTTTAGAGATCAGACTAGGGTTGCCATATTTCAAAAAGTGAAAATCCAGACATAAAAGTTGTTGAGCTTTTTTATGGGCCAAAGTTGCTAAAAAGAAATGAAGCTATTTTTTGAGCTATTTTCGAAGGTAAATCGCCCAAAACGACACTGCCGACATGGGTTGCCATGCATCCGGATTTTCCCAGACATTTTGCAATTTCCACCTGGACACTGCTGCCAACTGCAGTATTCTAGCTGTGTCCAGACATATGGCAACCCTAAAGGGCACATTCCACCCAGACAAAAACATTTGGGCATTCAAAGCAGGGCTGCTGAAGCAGGTGGCTGGGGTGGCCTGGCGAAAGTCCTGAGGGCCATATTTACCACCTCCTGGAATTTGATCCCCCCCCCCTTGATTTACTACAACTAGAAAATGTGTATTTTGCATGCTCTCCCCTCACATGCAGTCAGAAATTCAGAGGAGCTTCCAAACTGCAGCTGAACACTATGATCTGCAATGACAATAAGGCCCAATAAACGAGCCTAAGGCAAAAGGATGACTCAGGATACACTCTAATTATTATGCATCCCCCAAAAGAACATAGACAACTGTAGCATATTGAATTTTGGAGCCAGTGGGGAGAACACAGAGAATTTTGCCGTGTTTCAAGCACCGCTGTAATGCAAGGCAAACTGCACTTAATACAGTATTACAATTATGATTAATTGCATCTATATCCCACACTTATACTGAGTCAGACCATTTTAGACTATATAACTCAGTACTTTGTAAAATGATAATCGCCTCTCAAGAGTCTCCAATGGCAATCTTTCCCAACACTGACTGCAGATGCCAGGGATTCTATAGTTCCCAGGATTCTTTGAAGGAACTATTGTGCTTTAGGTGGATGATGTATATATCAAACCACAGCCTGAACAAGAATCCAGCACAATGAAGGGATGACATTGTTTGTAAAAGCTAATCTAATTTCCATATGCAGGTTAAAGAGTTGCTTAAAACCAACACTGCTGTCAGTGAAATAATTTTTCATAAAATTACTTGTGCAGTGGTTATGTTTAGGGGCCGTTGACAGAAGCAATGTGGTCGGGGCATAAAACACAATATTTTATACATTATTACAGTAATTATTATAGGAAAGGAGGCTAACTTGTTTTGGCCTGATGGCTTCATTTGCTGTCGGCCAGTCCTCTGAGGGTCATATTCCAGTGGTGGGTGCATCCAAAGTGGAACTGGAGAACCACACACAACATTCTTTATTATTATATAATTTATATATAGTATCAATGTGAAATAATGTATTTCTAGATGATCAAGGAAAACTTGTTCCAAGGCTCAGTGAGGGCAGCTGGCCAGGCAGAGTGGCAGCAGTGCAGCTTCTAGGAACATAGGAAGCTGCCTTCATATTGTTGTTGTTTAGTCGTTTAGTCGAGTCCGACTCTTCGTGACCCCATGGACCAGAGCACGCCAGGCACTCCTGTCTTCCACTGCCTCCCGCAGTTTGGTCAAACTCATGCTGGTAGCTTCAGGGTATTTTCCAGGGAGTCTTCTCTTCTCATGAGGTGGCCAAAGTCTTGGAGCCTCAGCTTCATGATCTGTCCTTCCAGTGAGCACTCAGGGCTGATTTCCTTCAGAATGGAGAGGTTTGATCTTCTTGCAGTCCATGGGATTCTCAAGAGTCTTCTCCAACACCATAATTCAAAAGCATCCATTCTTCGGCAATCAGCCTTCTTCATGGTCCAGCTCTCACTTCCATACATCACTACTGGGAAAACCATAGCTTTAACTATACGGACCTTTGTCGGCAAGATGATGTCTCTGCCTTCATGTTACGGTACACAAGACAATTGTTCCATCTAGCTTTAGTCTACAGGGTTTTAGGCGGGAGTGTTTACCAGCCAAAAGTGGAGTTGCCGAGGGTTGAACGTGGGGCCTTCTGCATTCAAAGCAGGTGCTCTACCCACTGAGGTATAGTCCTTCTCCATGCCCATAGCCACGTAAATATATCCAGCTGTTGGTGGATGAGGAGGAAATCAAGGGCAGGGCAGATGACAAGTCCCCCCCCCCAGCTTAAAATCTAAAATACAGACACTGAGGAAACAGAAGAGCTAGTGAGGGAGAGAAGACTGAGCAAGTGCTATTATACATATAATTTGGTTATATCTGGAAATTAAAATTAAGGCTGAAGTCCTATGCACTCATACTTCTGAGTAAACATGCCTGCTAGTTTCAATTCTGTGCACACAAAGGCTGGGTTTCTAACCCCATTTACCTGGGAATAAGCCTCATTGAACTCAGCGGGAGTTACTTCTGAGTAGACACAGTTTGGGGTAAAATTTGTTTGTTTAGGTTACATACCACCCTTCATCATTAGATTTCAAGGTGGTTCAGATTCCTTCTACACAGTGGGATTTACTGCTGAATAAGCATGCATAGGATTGTGCAGCGAGCGAGGCTGCCAATCCTATGCGCAATTACCTGAGAGCAAAACCCATTCAACTCAATGGGGCTTACTCTGAATAAATATGCCTAGGATTGCCTTATATCAGCAAAGGGCCTTGCGGAACAGGTAGATTTGAGGAGCAATGAGAAGGAATTTATGGATACAACTCGGGCAGTAAATAGGAATTTAAAATCAGTTTAATATATTCTGTTAACAACTATAAGGAATCCCAGGACGAAGACCCGCCTGTACAACGTCATCAATCCACAACATGAATGCACAATACAGAAACGTATGTATAAATCCTGAAAATACATCATAATCGTTACTATTTTAGACCAACGTTTTGCAAAGGGCTCTCTCTCCGCATTTATGCTGTAAATAACCATCGGTTGCATCTCCCCCGCTACACGCCGCTCAGAAACCTCGGGCGGAGGTCGGGGGGCGAAGCGGGGCTGCCGGCGGGATACAAACAAGCCCCGCAAGCGACCCGCCCTCCCCGCTAGACAGCAGCCGAGCCGCTCTGCCGAGTCACCGCCGGGCGGGTTCGGCCAGGCGGCGGGGGGCGTGGCTTCCTCTGGCTCGCTCGCTTCGGCCGCCGCTCGGAGGAAGAGGAGGCGTGGCCTCGGCCGGGGATCGTTCGAAGTGGGCGGAGCTAGCGCTGCATCAGGACCAGTCGCCAGCTTCTGCATCCCTCGGAGTCGGGAGCATCCTCAGGGCCGCGGCAGAAGCGCAGCCGCTGCATCCGCTGAAGGGGCCTCCCTGCACGCACCGGGCCGTCGCCGCCGCTCCAGTCACGCGCCGCCATGGCAGAGATCGCCAGCGTCCGCCCCAGCTTCGGTGAGTGGGGCCCGTGGGAGACTGCTGCGCAATTCCCTCTCCCGCCCGCGCCCCGTTTCTCTTTGCCTTGGCCGTCCCCTCCTCCACCCGCTCCCCAGCGCAAAACACCGGGCCTTCCTGGGCATCCTGATCTCTCCGCCACCACCACCCTCGCCGGATCCCGCTCAGGCCGTGCCCGCCAGCATAATTCTGCCTTGGCAAGCGTCCCATTCCTACCCCGGCCTCCCCTTCTATCCTTGCTTGTGGCAACTGGCACATCTACAAACACCAGCGCGCTCAGCAGCCAGAGAGGGCCTTTCACCACCACCGCTGTCACACGACCGCCTGGCCTCCATCTCTGGAGTGGTGGGGGTTTTTTTGGGAGGGGTGACAGCTTCTCCACATCCTTACTGGCACGCACACCGTTCAGTCATGCAAATAATGCGCGGCATTAGCAGGGCGCACGCTCACGAACCGACCGCCAACGCTGATCCACAGGGAGAAATCTCTCTCTCCTCCTCCCCCACTAGCCCGCTGCAACATTAGGATATTCGGCCTGTGTGTGGCTGAGAAAGAACGCGTTCAAAGAAGCCCACACGCAGTTTGGGAAAGATTCCCCCCCCCCCAAATGTGGAGAAGGAAACCCTCTTTGACTGCGCGATCCGATCCATGAAGTCCCGCTGAGTTCATTGCTCCTAAGCGAGGAGGGCTATAGGATTGCAGCCTCGAAGGCCAGATTGCCAGCTTGCAACCCACGCCTCTTTGATTCCCTTGTTCCCATTAATTTCATTTAAATAATAATAACCCTCCAGTCTACACTTCTCTGTCTGGGTTTTGACAGCATTGGCCAACACGCGAGCGCGGCTGCGCGCGTGGCCAGCAATGCCCAGCATCGCTCAGTATTCCACTTCCCTTCCAAACACACACACACACACACACACACAAACAGTATCCCCATCAGCATTTGGGCAGTGTGGAAATCTTCACATCAGCCACCCTGTGAGGAGGTGGGAGCACATGACAGCTCCCAAATCCGGGGCCAGGTCTCCTCCGGGCTTTCCAATCCCCAATGCCATCACCATTCGTCTTCGCGCGCTCTTCCCCGTCTCTCCCTTCCCGTCTCTCCCATCTCCCCGCCCCCACTCTCTCCTTGCACGGGCGTGCCTGGCCTTGGGAGCGGACTGGGTCAGTGCCAGGGGCAGATCTGAGCCCTTTGAAGAGATGCTTAGAGGGACACATGTGTGAGGCGGCAAGGCGTTGCCCTCTGGCCTGATCTCCTCCTGTGCGGGGCTGGAGGTGGGTGGAAGGGAAGGAGGGAGCAGGTGCACATTGTGGTGGCTAGGAGGAGGGCAGGATGACGTGATGTCTATTCCGGGCCAGGCAGCGCCCCAGCCCCCAGATAGCTTGGAGGGGAGGGTGGGCAAGAAAACAGCCTTTGTTCAATGCACCCCCTTTTTTGCAGAGGTTGTGGAGCAAGCAAAGTATGGAGTTTCCTCACCCCCACCCCCCAAATTCACGCAAGTCGCTGCTTGCAAACCACACAGACCCTAGCCTGATGGCCTGTAACCTGGCCCAGCCACCCCATCCATTGAGGGTTTGCTCAGAGACACCAAATCACTTCCTAACCCTAGCAGCTGCCCCCACCTCCATTGTTGAGACTCCCTGGGGTGTTCCCTCTAGGAGAAGTTTGAGGCCTCTCATCTATGCCAGGGCTCATGATGCCTTCTCATTCATCCAACAGTGGCTTTTTAAACTGCCTCTCGGCATCTGTCCGCTCCAATCCATGCAGTAAGGAGCCACAGGGACTATCAGCGTGGCCTCTAGGCAGCTCCTCTCTGCCAGGTTGCAGCAAAGTTTCTGGCAGGAGCATGAATATAAAAGCAAGAAGGGGGAGCAAAATAAAGCTATTCATTTTCCCCCACCCCGAAATATACTGAAATGTAAATAAAATAGGATCCTCAGACGTGTTTGCGGACCTTTGATGTGTATTAGTGTATTAAAAATGTACCTGTGTGCCATTCAGTGAAAAGTCTCAGCTTATTTCGTGTTCTAATTCGAGTGCTGAACACATCTGCTGTCACACAATGGCAATTCTGAGAGAGAGGATCAAGGTTGCCTGCGTTTGTTAGGCCAGTGTGGAATGTTTTATGTTAATTAAAGCCCTCTTGGTTTATTTATGTTTTTATCACCAAAAGTGCGGCCTTTTATTGTCCTCTGGGGTGGAAGGCTGTGTTGTGCTACGGCCCCAAAGCTAACTAAGGATGCAGAAGTGATAGCATCCTCTCTCCCCGGTTAAGTCACGTGAACGACGACGACAACAACAAAAATCACAGGGTCTTAAATTCTGGATTTAGTTCTTCCAGAATAAATATAAGCACCTGGCTCTGGTTACTTGCAGTTACTAATGTAGAACATGCTCTCCACCTCATGTACAAGTGTGCATTGAAATAGCAGAGAGGCAACCCCAGTTGTTAATGATGGAATGGCTGAAATGGATTGAAAGAGAAGCAAGCTGGATTAGACAGATGTTATTATGTGTCCCCAATTAGAGTGTGCATACGTCACTGAGGATATTGTTTGAGGAGTTTAAAAATGCATATGGGGGATTATTGTTATTATGGGAGTTGTGAAATGCGGGTGGCTTTGGGGGTTGGCAGTTTAGTATCCAGCCTCATTTTTTTTTTTTTTGGCAGATGTTTACAGTGCAGGTATATTCAAGATTTCTGTTTTACACCCCTATCATTTTAATTCATTGCTGCAGGAGTGACAGGCGCCCTGCAATATTGTCTCACAGGAACATAGGAAGCTAACTTGTACAGAGTCATACCATTTGTCCATCAATCTCAGTACTGTCAACACTGACTGGCAGCAGCTCTCCAGGGTTTCAGACATGGGGACAATTCTCAGGCCAACCTGGAGATGCTGAGGATAATACCTAGGACCTTCTGCTTGCATGCAGGTGCTCTACCCCTGACCTATGGTCCTTTCCCTGTTCATACAGCTTGCAAACACATACACAATCAGGCACATGCACATACATGCACACACCTCCTAAGGAAATATAGGCTTCACTCATATTTCTTATTAGCTGGGAGTAAGTCCCACTGAACTCAGCAGGAGGATCTTCTGAGTAGGCAAGATTGCACATAGCCACTGAATCACAGAAAACCAGTATTGCTTCTGACAGCCTTCTCCACTCTGGGGCCCTTCAGATAGTGTTGGACTTCAAATCCCATCAGCTCCAGCCAGCATAGCCCAGTGGTCAGGGATGATGGAAGCTGGAGTCCAGCAACATCTGGAGGGTCCCAGGGGAAGACTGGTGTCTGTTATGGTGGAATTACAACACTAGTCAACTGCATACTTCCAACATTTTTCTGATAAAAATAGAGATGTCCTATTATTATTATTATACCCTGCCCATTTGACCGGGTTTCCCCAGCCACTCTGGGCGGCATATATTAAAACATAATAAACCATTAGACATTTAAAATTTTCCCTATACGAGGCTGCCTTCAGATGTCTTCTAAAGGTTGTAGAGTTACTTATCTCCTTGGCTCGGGGGTCACATGAGTCCACACCCTCCAACATTTTCCCAATGAAAACAGGGACATCCTAAGGAAAAGCAGAACATTCCAGGATCATATCAGAAACCAGGACAGCTTCTGTAAATCCAGGACTGTTCCTGGAAAATAGAGACACCTGGAGGGTCTGCAGTTGTAGCTGCTCCTTGTTCCACAGGCTAATACGTTTACCTTACAGCCAGGAGGCCTTTAAAAAACCCCAAAATTTACAAAGGGCCATGTGCATGGTTTGATTACATATACAGAAGGTGCAAACAAATGCTGCTGCCCAATCCTACTCAGCCGCCAAAATCTATCCCCAATAGCAGTTCTGAAAAGATGCTCAGGCTTTGGGCAGTTTTCAAAAGAAGGGAACTGCATAGGTCAGTGGTGGAGCACCTGTTTTGAAGGTTCCAGACTCATTCCTCAACATTTCCAGTTAAGGCTGGGAATTGTCCGCTAATGAAAATTCTGAAGAGCTGTTGTCCAGTGGCGTAGCGTGGGTTGTCAGCACCCGGGGCAAGGCAAGTAATTTGTGCCCCCTAACCCGTGGATTTGCGCCCCCTAACCCTAACCCCCAGATGTTGCACCCGGTGCGGCCGGCCCCCCCTGCACCCCCCACGCTACGCCACTGCTGTTGCCAGTTAGCGCTAGACAGCTCAGAGCCAAGATGGACCAATAGTCTGACAATATAGGTAGAATGCAATCCAACAGGCCTTATATATCAGGGAGAGCCCATAATTTCTGGTAACTGTCTTTAAATAATGATGCTGATGATGCTGTCCTTATTTTGCATTTTGGGGAAAATATTGGGTTTCTAGAAGTTTTATCTCTGATTGTCCAGGATGGTGAGGCACAGATGTGCTTTAATTCTAATGTTCATGCACGGAGACAAAATGTCAGCAGCTGTAGCTGCCCACCCAGATAGTGAAGGCTGCTGAATGTGTTGCAATTGCAGCTGTTCTGTGCAAAGTACAACCAGATCCATTGTGAAGCTAAGTATTCCGTTTAAGCTTTCTTAAGTGTGCCGGGTCGGGTTGGGTTGGGGTTTTGTGTGTGTGTGTGTGTGGAAACAAAATGCAAATTGTTATGATAAAAGCAGTGAAGAGACTTGAAGAAGATGCAGTTTGGAAGTGTATATGCGGGGGGGGGAGCGGTGTCAGGGAGTGAGAGATACGCTGAGAATAGGGGGGTGATAACAGAATCACTTAGAATCATAGAATGCACACAAGATCGTTCATGTTTCCATCTGCGACATGTTGCCGTAAGGGCTGCATGGGTTTGTGCAAGTGAATGTGATATTAGGGAGTTTCTGGGTTTTTGTGAGCACCGTTCTTGAATGCAGATTTGTGTGAGTGAGTGTGCTTGTTTGTTTGTCTGCTTGCTTGCTTGCTTGCTTGCTTGCTTAATGTAATATATCCCGCCTTTCTCCCAAGCTGGGATTCAAGAAAGCTTACAAAATATTGAAAATGTCATGATAAAATACAAAGCAATGAAAATTAATTAAAAACAATAAATTAAAATGCAATATAAAACACGTTTAGAGCCAATGTTAAAACGCCGATTGCCCAATGCTCATCATCATCTGCACTCTGGTTGTCAGAACAGGAAGGTCTTAGCTTGCCAGCAGAAAGATAACAAGGAGGGAGCCAGCCTATCCTTTCTTGGGAGGGAATTCTACAATATAGGTGCAGACACAGAAAAGGCTCTGTCTCGTGTCATCACCAACTGTGATGTTGATGGGAACTGAGAGGTGCTCACCAGAGAACCTTAGCACCCAGGCAACGTTCATAAAGAGAGATACCATCCTTCAGGTAACCTGGGCCCAAGTCATATATATATATATATACACATATGCACTTGCATACACATTATTTATCATCATTCCCTCTATTGCCAATATCCAGGCTGTGAGTGCCTATTCTTTATGTAGCCAAAATGGCACTACCCATGCAAAAGAGAGCAGTATCTACATCTCAAGGTCTGCAAAAGCTCAGTCTTGAGGGTTATGAACTATTGAGGAACCTGAAAAAAATCCTGTTATGCATGCTTTGATCTGACGTTATAAATACGGTTGCCTGCATCCATCTGTCTTGAGATATAATGGAGTGTGCCTCCGGGGGTGAAGTCGAATTTCTGCATGAGCAGTACCAAAGTGACCTCCCTGGGGTGCAAGCCTGGGCAGTGTGGCTGGAGGTCCTGGGCTGCCCAGACGGCAATATCCCCCTCTCTGCCTTGCTGATGTGGTCCAAAGGAAAGCAGAGCAAGACGTTTGGCACCAGCTTGGGTGCAGGAGATGCCAGAAGGAGGCGAACAAGGTGCCATCCAACCGTCTTAGGGACTTCGGTCCCAATTTGTGTAGCCTTTTCTCTGCCCGAAGATATCCCAAAAGAAAGCGGAGGTTTAGGAACAGAGGTTTCCTTCTCCTAGATCATGGGTAGGCAAACTAAGGCCTGGGGGCCAGATCCAGCCCAACTGCCTTCTAAATCCAGCCCGCAGATGGTCCGGGAATTAGCATGTTTTTACATGAATAGAATGTGTCCTTTTATTTAAAATGCATCTCTGGGTTATTTTGTGGGGCATAGGAATTTATTCTTTTTTTCTCTCCTTCCAAAATATAGTCTGGCCCCCCACAAGGTCTGAGGGACAGTGGATTGGCCCCCTGCTGAAAAAGTTTGCTGACCCCAGTCCTAGATGGGCTACCTTCCCAGGTGGACGAGCCCCATTTGCCCCTCAATTTCCTCTATAGCACCTGCAGAAACTGTCTTCCTGACCATTGGACCCATGCTTGGTCTTGTCCTCTCAATCCACAAGAGACTGTCTTCACATGCAGGGAAAGCCCCTAACTCACCGAGGACTTGTGACCCATCGGCTACCTTCACCTGGTTTAGCTGGCCGGTTGAAGCCCTTTCCAGGGTGTGGCTGCTGTCACATGCTGATAGCTTCTGAGAGCCAGTGTGGTGTAGTGGTTAAGAGCGGTAGACTCGTAATCTGGGGAACCGGGTTCGCTTCCCCGCTCCTCCACATGCAGCTGCTGGGTGACCTTGGGCTAGTCACACTTCTCTGAAGTCTCTCAGCCCCACTCACCTCACAGAGTGTTTGTTGTGGGAGAGGAAGGGAAAGGAGAATGTTAGCCCCTTTGAGACTCCTTCGGGTAGTGATAAAGACTGTGAGACTCCTTCGGGTAGTGATTTGATAAAGCGGGATATCAAATCCAAAACTCTTCTTCTGGGAGCCACAGGTGAGAGCTGACCAAAGGTGGACAAACTAGCCCAGAAAGAGCACAGCACATCCCCCACCAGAGGCACTACCCCTCCCCTCACACCCCGTAAATAGTTATAAATCGAAATTTACAATTAGTAACAATGGTGAAACTACGCATAGCTCAACAATGGAAAAATAAAAATCCCCCAGCACCGATAAACCAGCTGAGGAAAGAATGTGGATTATAAAACTAGCATACGAAAGGAACGTGGCATATAATCATTACAGAAACAAGTTCATTGAGAAATGGGCCTTATTCATTCAATTCTGGAATGACAAAGTAAGAGATGAAATACCTCCTTATAATTTATTCACATTAGTTTAATACTCTGTCTTTATGCAATAAGGAAAATGGAAGTAGAAATATTAAACTCCCACATCTGCATTATATGCCAGTACATAGGCAATGCTGCAACTAAATCTAACAGTCTTAAGGAAAGCATGTAGCAATAAGTCTATTTGCATATGAAATGCCTTATAAATGAAATATGAGTTTTTAGCATATATGGAAAACTATATAGTGATTTCTGTACAGATTTACAAACACAGTATGACTAATAACTGTGCAGCAGCCATTAAGTATATTTTTGCCACTTGGGAACGACAGTGTTTGATTCGGAATCTGTTTTCCATGTTTCCTTAATTTTTTTAAAAAAATGATTATGCAAAGCCTGAAATTTAGCGATTCAAGGTTTCAGGTGAGGGCATGTCCCAACCCAACCTAGAGGTGCCAGAATCAATCCCGGGACCCTTCTGCATACACAGCTTATGTTCTGCCACTAAGCTACAGCCCTTCCATTGGCGCCCCCTGTTCTAGGGGGGATAAAGTGTCCCCTAATTATTTTTCAGCTGTCTGCTGTCTACTCTGAATGATTTTGGCTTTGTTTTAGAGTGGGGTGTCCTCTTGCACCAGGGTGTATTTTCTGGAATTTCTACCCCCACCCCTTGCAAACTAGGGTAATTTGCACAGGAAATTTTTTGAACGCCTTAGAGAGTGAACTAATTTAGCATATTCACCATACTTTAGTAAATAGTTTGGGGGGCGGGAAGGCTTGGAAACTGCTAAGCTTGCCTAATATATTCACAGCTGGCTCCTGTTCGTTGTTACTGATGAATTTATTAAATGCCCGGGGCGAGGGGGTGGGCAGGAATCGGAGGGAAATGCAAGCACTGGGGAAAAGAATTCCAAATCATTTCCACAGGAAAAATAAATAAATCACACCCCGCATCAGTTCCAGGCTTGCTTTGCCGTGCCTTGCAATAACCGGGCCTTTCTGTTCTCTCCAACAAACAAGAGGCACTGAGTTAATCTGGGTGATGTCATCAGCACAGCTGAGGTCACCCTTTTGTGTGTTATGACTTGAACATTAAATTCCATGGTTACCTTCTCATAGCTAGAGGCATGGAGAGCGGTATGACACCCCCTACTCACACATACTAAATCCCACCAGTGCATATATTTTGTGTGTGTGTGTGTGTGTGTGTGTGTGTGTGTGTGTATTCCGCACTCATAATAAGGCTCTGTACACACTGTTCTTTAAAGCACATTACAATCATAGAATCGCAGAGTTGGAAGAGACCCCGAGAGTTATCTGGCCCATCAGTCAGTCCATGTTTATTTATGGCAAAGAGGCAGCATATTAAACCAGAATTTCTGCATAATTCTCTACATGAACAATAAAAACGATTGATATGGGGTTTAACAATCAATATGCTAATTAAAGGTAAAGGGACTCCTGACCATTTAGGTCCAGTCGTGGCTGACTCTGGGGTTGCGGCGCTCATCTCGCTTTATAGGGCAAGGGAGCCGGTGTACAGCTTCCGGGTCATGTGGCCAGCATGACTAAGCCGCTTCTGGCGAACCAGAACAGCGCATGGAAATGCCATTTATCTTTCCGCCAGAGCGGTACCTATTTATCTACTTGCACTTTGACGTGCTTTCGAACTGCTAGGTTGGCAGGAGCAGGGACCGAGCAATGGGAGCTCACCCCGTCACGGGGATTCGAACCGCCGACCTTCTGATCGGCAAGTCCTAGGCTCTGTGGTTTAACCCACAGCACCACCCACGTCCCTAATATGCTAATTAAGTGTACTTAAAATATGTACTTAATATGCTAATTAAGTGTAATTAAAATACATGCATTGAGTCTACCCCCTGCAAGGCAGGAATCTTTTGCCCAACGTGGGGCTCAAACCCACAACCCTGAGATTAAGAGTCTCGTGCTCTACTGATTGAGCTATCCTGGGAACATTATTTCCCTCAAAGAATTCTGGGCACTGCGGTTTACCCCTCGTAGAACTGCAATTCCCAGAAACCCTTATCAAGCTACACATAGTGTGCAGAATGCTTGGTAGAAGTAAAGCATGTTTTGAATAGGCTTTGAAGGCATAAGTGTGTACGCAGCTTTAAAAAATGTATTAAGAGTCTTGTGGTACTTGAAAGGCTTACACAGGCCCATGCAGAGCTTGTCTGAGGCCTAGGGCAAGTGTACCTGGCTGCATACCCTCCTACATTTCTCCAATGAAAATAGGGACATCCTATTCCATCATCATCAAAATAATCATTTTACTATTTATAACACACACACACACACCATTTGACTGGGTTGCCCCAGCTACTCTGGGTAGCTTCGAACAACAACAACAAAAAATACTAAAACATTAAACATTTAAGAACTTCCCTATACAGAGCTGCCTTCAGATGGCTCGGGGGTCAGATAACTCCATACCCTCCGACATTTCTCCAGTGAAAACACAGACGTCCTAAGGAAAAGTGGGGCATTCCGGGATAAAATCAGAAACCAGGACGGCTTCAGCAAATCTGGGTCTGTCCCTGGAAAACAGGGACACTTAATGGGTCTGTGTTTTGCCCCCTGCCCCACTGCACGGGCCTGCAGTCTCACCCACATCATACCTTTTGAAGCTCATTTTGCCCCTCAAAGAATTTTGGGCGCTGTTGTTTACCCCTCACAGAGTTATAATTCCCAGCAACCTTTAACTAACTGCAGCGCCCAGAATTCTTTGAGGGAAAGAATGTGCCATGTCTTTGAAGGCCATACATTTAGAGCACATGGCTCTCCCGAAAGAATCCTGGGAACTATAGTTCATTATGGATGCTGGGAACTGTCATTCTGTGAAGGCTAAACTACAATTCCCAGGATTCTTGGGGGGCAGGCATGTGATTTAAATGTAAGGGGTGTACGTAGCCTTTAAAACCTGGGGGCAAGGACTGTCTTATCACTATTATTTGTGAGCTGCCCCAGGGAGACTTTCCTCATCTGGAGCTCAGGATAAATAAAGAGCAGCTGGCTGAATAGATTATCTATCCCAGTGGTCCCCAAAGGGGGTACTGGGATTACCTAGGGCAGCCCTAGAAGGCGAATGGGCGGCAAGGGGGTGCTGAAGGTGTAAATGACTACCAGACTTTGAAAAGCCGGTATCTGTGGATCAAGTTCATCAGTTTTGTTGAATTAATTAACCTAAATAGTTTTAATTGGATTTTGAATAAATGTGCAATTAATTGTTACTGTTCTCAATGTTATGGCGCCATTATCAACCTTAGCAAGTCATGCAAACTGGTGTTCTGAATAATGCTTTTTTGATATATCGTCCAAATCCAGTTTCAAATCTATGTCATGGTGCTGGTTTCGTAATTTTAGGCTTGACAATATATCGCAAATCAGGGTGTGGGTGGGGAAGGGTGCTATGCAAAAAACCACAATGCGGGGGAAACTGTGAAGCCAGCCTTTACGTAACTCAGTCCTTATTTCAGGCATTGTGATATATCCGTATATCATGATGTTTAGCTGGTGAGATATCGCAGTGTTGAAAACCAGATGTCGCCCAGCTCTAGTGGGGATGAGTTTATGGAAACCAAGGAGCTGATGGCTCAAAAAAGTTCGGAAACCACTGATTTATCCCCTCTCCCTTCCCCATTCCTCTCCACCTCACTCTTCCCCACCCACAGATGTCTCCCCGATCGTGGCGGGCCTGATTGGCGCCACCGTCTTAGTGGTGTCCGTCTCCATGACGGTCTTCGTGTGGACCTGCTGCCACCAGCACGCGGAAAAAAAGCACAAGACCCCACCTTACAAGTTCATCCACATGCTGAAAGGCATCAGCATCTACCCAGAGACCCTGACTAACAAGAAGAAAATCATACGGATCCGGCGAGACAAGACGGGAGCTGCCATGAAAGATGGAAGAGGCAACCTTCTGGTGGACGCGGCAGAAGCTGGCCTGGTGGGTTCCGACAGGATCTCCAGCGCAGCTCCCTGTGTCAAGCAGCTCCCGATCAAAGCCGATTATGGGGACGAGTTGAGCCCGGACCAGAGCTTGACTCCGGCGGGCAGCAAGCCTTCCTCTCCCTCTTCCCCGGAAGAAGAGGTCACTCTGGGGACGCTGACCTTCTCCGTGGACTACAACTTCCCCAAGAAAGCTCTGGTCGTGACCATCCAAGAAGCCCGCGGGTTGCCAGTCATGGACGAGCAAAACCAAGGCTCCGACCCCTACATCAAGATGACAATCCTGCCCGACAAGAGGCACCGGGTGAAGACGCGCGTCCTCCGCAAGACGCTGGACCCCGTCTTCGACGAGACCTTCACTTTCTACGGGATCCCCTACAGCCAGCTCCAGGACCTGGTCCTCCACTTCCTGGTGCTGAGCTTCGACCGCTTCTCTCGAGACGACGTCATCGGGGAGGTGATGGTGCCGCTCGCCGGGGTGGACCCAAGCACAGGGAAGGTCCAGCTCACCAGGGAGATCATCAAAAGGAATATACAGGTAGGGGAGCTGGGACCTGGGGGTTTCACTAGGGGGACTGTCCAAGTTCCCTTTCCTGGTACAAGACCTTTATAGAGACCCTAGGCACTTAAAATATTTTGGCACCCCCCTATATATCAAATTCAAAATATAAACCATAACAAACTAGAAAACGATTTTTCGAAAAGAAACCTACAGTAAGATAGAAAATAACGTTTATTTTTGCATGCTTTCACCTTATTTATATTTGGGGGGAAAGTTCTCCTCGTTTTTCTAATTGCAAAGTCTTTGATCAGGTCCTTACGTAACGCATCTGCTTCTACACTTAGTAGAGATAAGGCATGTTGCCTGCCTTGGTGCATAGTTGTTCTGTTGGGGTTTCTTAAATATACATCGACTGAGAAAATGGACGCCCAGCCGAATCGTTTGCAATATTTGTATGCAATTTTTTCATTTATTGCGGGAGCCTTTTTCGTGGAACCTGGTTCCGCTGCACCGTGGCAAATCTGGCAATGGAAAATTTATATAGTGCCCTCCTTCCCTTGATGCCCTAATCACGCGCTTATGTTGCTTCATGCCCTGTCCTTGCCGTTGGTATCCAAGCGAGCTTGGTGCTGTGAGCCAGCAGTAGGGGTTGTACCTGCTGGTAGGACCCACAAGACAGGTGTGCCGATGCAAGAGCCAAGGGGAACTGGTCTGTGACCATGGACCAGGACTGCCCCTCTCAAGTCCAGCAGCCTGTTCTAGCAGCAACCAAACAGATGCCTTAATGCAATGTTGTTGGACTACAACTCCCATCATCTCTAGCCAGCAGGACCAGTGGTCAGGGATGGTGGGAATTACATAGTCCAACAGCAGCAGGAAACACAGGTTCAAGAAACACTACCCTAAAGGGAAGGAAACCCAAAAGAAGGGTCTGAGCGCAGCAGCGAGCGACTCTCCCCACCTGGAACTATTAAGTAGCAGACTGCCACCAATGGTGCACGGAGGAGACAGCCATCATGGCAAGGAACCAGAGATAGCCTGATCCGTAGTGAATCTTTCATTTATTTTATTTCACAAAATTTATATACTGCTTGATTGTAAAAAAACAAACACCCAGCAACCTCAAAGCGGTTCACAAAACGAATAAAACAATGAAATTACTAGTAAAATACAGTCATATTTACACAGCATAGTTATACAGTAAAATACAATTTAAAGTATTCAATAATAATAACTGAAATCAACAATAAGCTAAAAAGCTGATTAAATCATGTGTTGACATTTTATGTGCCGATAGGCTTTGCCTAAACAAAAGAATGTTTCTAGCAGGTGCTGAAATGAGTGCAGCAAAGGCGCCTGTCAAGAAGTAGGGACTTCCCAAGTATGGATGTAGCCCCATTAAAAAGGATGGATTTTCTTACAAATGCAGACCAAGTATTATGTGGCAGCTTCAACAGCGCCGGTTATTATACCCACCAGCCGCTTTATACAAAAGGGAAAGCGTCAGAGTGACACCTGATATGGTAAAATGCAACACGTAAAAAGATCTGAAACCAGAAAATAATAATAGTAATAATAATAAAAAAACAGGAAGAATACAAAATGCACAAGATGTTTGCCCAGTAACACATTAATAAGGAGAAGTCCTAGCCACCCCCAACTGAAAGATGAGCACCAGTGCATGAGGCAACATTAAATAACCAAAGGTCGGAGTAAACAAAAGGTATCAGCCTGGCTCCCAGGGGCCGACAGGGATGGCGCCAGGCATGTCTCCCTGGGGAAAGCATTCCACAGACTTGTCTCATCCTCTCTGAAAGCCCTCCAAGTTGGTGGCCATCGCTGCCTCGTGTGGACGTGAATTCCATAGTGTCATTTTGTGCTGCTGGGGAACAAGTATCACCGTATTTTTCACTCCATAAGACACACCGGACCATAAGACGCACCTTGTTTTTGGAGAAGGAAAACAAGAAAAGAAATAGTCTGAATCTCAGAAGCCAGAACAACAAGAGGGATTGCTGTGCAGCGAAAGCAGCGATCCTTCTTGCTGTTCTGGCTTCTGGGATAGCTGCGCAGCCTGCATTCGCTCCATAAGACGCACACACATTTCCCCTTACTTTTTAGGAGGGAAAAAGTGAGTCTTATAGAGCACAAAATACGGTAACTGTGCACCTCTGGGAATTGGAGACAAGGCAAAGGTTCACCACATCAGCAACTGGGGCTGTTCTCAGGAGATCCAAAGAGAGCTGTTGTCCGAGCACAGGCCTTTTCTGCCTGGTCCAGAAGGACTGTTTCATATTTTCCTAACCGCAGATTCCTTGTATTCTGCTGAAACTCCTGGGTTCTGCATGAGAGGGTGCATCTCAAGCTCAGAACGGCGCGATTCCAGTTTTCTGCGCATGTTTCTTCCTCCTCCTCCTTCTCTAAAGAGGAGGAGGAACATCTGTTCTGTAACCTGGGATTTTGCAAGGCATTGTTCCAGCCAGAGGAAGCGGCAGACTCCCCGGGAGCGCGAGCAGTAATGCAAACAAGCGCAGAGCTGGCAAGGACAGTAATCAGAGCAAGGATTGGGGTCAGCCGCCTTCAAAGTGGTAGCTGGAAAGCAGCCAGATCAGCACTATGGAGGAGGGCGCTTTGGGAAACTGGGCTACATTACGACAGATAAACAGGATGTGGATTTTTGCTCAGGCAATACACAATCTAACGTGTTTTTTTCCTCTGTGTGTGTGCTTAGCTCCCAAACAAACGTAACAGGCAGATTTGGGGGGAAGGGAATAGCACGGTGGCAGGGAATCTGTCCCGGGTTCAATCCCAGCACCTGCAGATAGAGCTGGGAGAGATTCTGCTTTTGAAATCCTGGACAGTTCTTGCAGGTCAGTGCAGATGATACTGAACTAGATGGGCTAATGTTCTGACTCTGCAAAAGGTAGTTTCCTCTGCTTCGGTGGTCTGCTTCAGGGATGGGAAGCCTGTGACCCTTTAGATGCTGTGTGTGACATTGTGGCCCGCTTTATCACTCCCCTTCAGGAGTCTCAAAGCGGCTAACATTCTCCTTTCCCTTCCTCCCCCACAACGAACACTCTGTGGGGTGAGTGGGGCTGCGAGACTTCAGAGAAGTGTGACTGGCCCAAGGTCACCCAGCAGCTGCAGGTGGAGGAGCAGAGACGCGAACCCGGTTCCCCAGATTACGAGACTACCGCTCTTAACCACTACACCACGCTGCTGTTGGACTCCAACTCCCAGCAGCCCTTGAAAGAGGGGCCAATGGTCAGGGATGAGCTGCAGTCCAGCAGCATCCTTCCAGGAGCCACATCCCAAGGGCAGGCAGAGCAAGAGGCAGAATGGGCAAAGCAACGAAGGTTTCCTTTGTACAATAGGCTGCTTCTCTACACTCACCCGCATCTCTATGCTCCATCCAAGCAAGTAAAAAGGAATAGCAGAGTTCAAGGACTCATTCCAGCAAGGCAGATGCACCGTGGGAGCAGGCCTGATAAGGAATGTACATAAGGAACACATGTGGAGAGACCCAAGGGCCAGTTGGAGAGGTCTGGAGGGGCCACACCAGAGATTCTCCATCTTTGGCACAAAAGCAAGCTCCTCTGGCAAATCTTAGGCTTCTGCTTTGAGTTGTCTAGACATTTCTTTAATTAGGCAGGATGGGTGGCTTTCAAATAAATACATAAATCCCGCTTCAATGGGATGACACACCTCTCTGCACAATTAGAGGGGGAGAAATAAAATCTTTGGGCTCGTAAACCAGCTGTTGTGTCTTGCTGTCGGGCTTTCTAGGCAGTTAAGCTTCCCTTGCTTCTGTCTGCCTTCCAAGCTGCAACTATTGCCCCGTTCTAGCTGGCCTGAGGATCTGTGATGGGGAGGGGGTCCCCCTCCCCTCGAGCAAAGTCAGAAAGCAATTGACACTGGAACAGAAAGCGACTGGCATGCAGTTATTCCTGCGGCTGAGAACTGGAAATGTTGGCACGTCTTGCTTGTGGGCTTCCCATAATGGGTATCTGATTCGCCACTGGGAAAACATGATGCTGGATTAGAGATGGGCCAGCGGGCCGTTCTTATGATGCAGAGAGGGATGAGAAAGTGAGTTACAGGCAAGCTGTTAGGAGTCGCATCTTTCAGGACCAGGGAGAGCTCCTTGAGACAACAGGAAGCCAATCCAATGAAGGCTCCCTTTTTCTGCCTTCCCCCTTCCGATATCTTTGGACAATAGTTCCCATCAGCCCCTTTGTAAACTACCTGCTGCCTTTGTAAACTACAGTCATACCTTGGGTTACAGACGCTTCAGGTTGCATTTTTTTGGGTTACGGAATTACCGGAAGTACCGGAATGGGTTATTTCCGGGTTTCGGCGGTGGCACATGCACAGAATCACCAAATTGCGCTTTGCGCATGCGCAGAAGCTCCGGGTTGCAACCCAAGCATGCGCATACGTGCCGCTGCAGGTTGCGAACGTGCATCCCGCACGGATCACGTTCACAACCCGAGCGTCCGCTGTACTTTGCTGTTCGGGGTGGCGGGGAAGGTTTTCACTATCAGAGTAAAAAGAGGTGGGGGTGGGAAATCTGTGTGGCTCTCCATGTCCCATCAGCCTCAGCCACCACAGCCAACTGTTCAGAGATCGTGGGGACTGGAGTCCAGCAACACCTGGAGAGCCACAGCCTCCACACTCCTCTCCTAGGCACATGTCCCAGCCAATCAGGGATCACACATTAAATGCACTTACAGCAGAGATGTAAAGCAGGGATGAGGAGCTCATGGCCTTCCAGATATTGTTGGGCTATGTCTCTCACCAGCCCCTAGCCAGCATGGGTCCATAGCTCAGAGGTTTAACAACTGTCACAAGGTCCCAAGCTCTGTCCCCAGCATCTCCAGGTAGGGCTGGGAATGCCCCCTTGCCTGAAACTCTGGAGAGCTGCTGCCAATCAGTGTGGACAGTGCTGAGCTGGGTGGACTCCATGGTCTGACTCAGTGAAAGGCAACTTCCTATGTTTCCAAGGGTCCCAAAAGCTGGGCAGAGAAGCTTGGAAGGCCCTTGACCTTAGGACATGTGCGTGTGTAGGAAGAGAGTTCAATGGGAGAAGAGGAGGGAGAGGAAAATATGGCAAGGAAAATTAAAACTGGTAATGGAAGGAGGAGGGGAGCACAGCCTGTGGCAGTGGTCAGTTCAGACACTTGTGAAGACAGGAGGAGAAAGTGTGACACACACACACAGAGAGAGAGAGAGAGAGAGAGAGGAAGAGAAAAGGGGGTGACGGAAGGAGAGGGAAAAGCAATGGCCCCATTCATTTCCAGCTCTGGCACCACTAAATACCAGCCATGTATGATATGTATGCAGCTTTAGATGCTTATGCTATAGCAATTTCAAGGCCCCCTCCTAAGGTTGCCATACGTCTGGATATACCCAGAATACTGTAGTCAGAAGCAGTGTCTGGGCAGAAATATGCAAAATGTCCAGGGAAATCCGGACATATTACAACTCATGTCGGCAGTGTCGTTTTTGCCAGTTTTCCTAAAGAAATAGCTCAAAATCAACTTTGCTTGCCCCCCTCCCGCAAAAAATAATAATAATGTAGCTCTGTAAGGGGAATAGGGAGTTTCATATGAAATCTCAGTGCCCATAATAAACTACAGTTCCCAGGTGTCAGAGCTGCCACCCAGTCCCAGCTCACATAGGACCAAGTCCGCCAGCGTTCACTTTATAAGAGTCTTTATTAAGTTACAGGTTTCATTTCCGAACTGCAGCGTGCAGCTCTACACCTTCTGCCCTAGGTCGGCGAAGACCCGTCTGAGTCCCCGCCTCTTGCACACCAGCTTAATACCCTAGCCTTGCTCCACCTCCTTCGCCTCTCCCTACGTCTCTGGGTCCTTCTGCCCCCCTGGGCCTCCTCCCTTCTACTCTCCTCTGACGCTGACCCCCCTGATCCTTCTGCCTCCTTGCGGCGGGCTTTAGGACCTGGCTCACTCTCCGGGCTGCTTACTGCTCCAGCTTCCGCTGCATTTGAACTTGGCGCGCGCGCCCAACTCTCTACTTTCCTCTTAACCGTTGCCTCGCTCTCTGAGGAGGGCGTGACCACCCCTGACTCGTGCCCTCCCTCCTGCTGACAGCCTCCGGAACCCGATGCCTGGCTACCTTCCTCCCTGCTGCTCTCAGTCTTGAGCGTGGGTCCCGACTTCCAGCTGCTGCCGCCCTCAGTTATGAGCGTGGGTCCCGACTTCCAGCTGCTGCTCTCTGAATCTCCTCTGTTCCCTTCCTCCTGGGGTGTCCCCCCGGATCCCCCCCTTGCTCTGCTCACTGGGGCTCCCTTTTGGGAGTCCTCTGACTCACTGCTTAGGCTTGGAGATCTCGGGTCGTCATCATCACTCATTTTCCCTTCGGATTCCTCCCCCTCGCTCTCTGCTTCCTCCCTTCTCTGCGTCTCTGCTCCTGAACCCCTGACATCCATCCCCCCCTCGAAGCCCCCCCTTCCCCCCTCCCCGCTTTCAGGTGTGGGTGCTGGGTGCTCCATCATCACGGGAGGGAATGCCGGATACAGTTCGCTCCCCGTGGGTGGCCGCCAACTGAAGACCTCCGAGTCTTCCTCCTCGCGGTCGCCGACGTTGACCTGTTCCGCTTCCATCTCTGTACCGCCGTGCTCGAACCCAAGGTCCTCCCCGAACACGTCCATGTCAGTCTCTGCGTCGGTCGCTCGACCTGGCATCTCCAGCCACTTCCGGCGCCATTGCTCCTCCGGTCGATCGTCCCACCAATACGAGGTGTCTGACGCCGAACCCGCCGGCGATCCTTCTGGGGAACGGGTGCTCAGTGCTGGTTCCCCGTCCGAGTCGAATCCATGGAACGTGCTGGAAGAAAGTGTGGGCGTGAACAGCCAGTCGTCGAAGAAGCTCGCTGGCATGGGTCTGTGTGGGAAAAGGGCATGAAACTCGTCCTTGAGCAGGGGTTCCTCCAAAGCGTAGTCTGGCACCCAGCTATTGGCGCTGGCCCGGGTGCCCTCTCTGGCTAGGAGGTATTCGACTCCCTCTTCTCCCCATCTGGAGTCCAAAATCTCCGTGACCTCGTTGATGGGGTCTTGCTGCGTCACCCCTCGCGTCTCCGTCCGCTCCCGGAACGGACTCGGTGCCGTCCCTGGCTCCTGGAATCTGTGAGGTGCCTTGTAGGGAGTGAGCACCGACCTGTGGAACACCGGATGCATTCTGGAACCCTCCAGCAGCGCCAGTCGGAAGGCTACCGGGTTGATCTGTGCTTCGACTTGGTACGGACCAATTTGCTTGTGCCCCAACTTCTTCTTGGCTAGTGACCTGGTCGGCACTGCGTGGGCTGCCAACCAGACCCAGTCTCCCACTTGGATCTCTTCGCCAACCCGCCTGTGCTTGTCAGCTTGCACCTTGTAGGCGTGCTTAGCTAGCTCCAGCTGCCGTCTGAGTTGATCGTGTACCGCCTGCAACTCTGACGCGAACGCGTCCGCCGTCTGTGGTTCTCCGTCCCCCACTCTCTCCCGTCCCGGGAAGGTTCTGGGATTCCTCCCATTGTTGGCGAAGAACGGCGTCACCCCTGTGGACACGTGCTTCGTGTTGTTGTAAGCGAACTCGGCGAGCGGCAGGTAATCCACCCAGGTCGCAGGTTGTTGATTGGCATAGCATCTGAGGTACTGCTGCATGATGGCATTGACCCTCTCTGCTTGCCCGTTGGTCTGCGGGTGTCTTGCTGATGCCAGATCGACCTTGACATTTAGAAAACTCATCAGCTTCTGCCAGAAATTCGAGACGAACTGGCGCCCGCGGTCGGACAGGATAGACCGCGGCAGACCATGCACTTTGAACACGTGATCTATGAACAGTTTGGCGGTTTGTTCCGCCGTGGCCACCTTCGCACACGGAATGAAATGTGCCATCTTGGTGAACAAGTCCACCACCACTAGTACAGCTGTCTTGCCTCTCGAGCTGGGTAGATCCGTAACAAAGTCCAGGGCCACTCTCTCCCACGGTTCAAACGGCGTTTGCAGCGGTTCCAGCAGTCCCGCCGGTGGTTTGTGCACCGGTTTGGCCCTCTGGCAGGTGTCGCACCTCGCAACGTAGTCCGCGACTTCCCCTCTCAGTCTGGGCCACCAAAAGTCCCTTGCGACTAATTCCACCGTTTTTTCCGTGCCAAAGTGCCCGGCCGTGGGTGCGTCGTGCAGCTGCTGCAGTACCCTGGCGCGAAGTTCGTCTCCCGGCACGTAGATGGCCCCTTTACGTAAGAGCAAGCCGTCTCGTATCTGGAACTCGTCGCCCTTCGCCGTGCCCTTGTGCACCTCTGCCATCTTCGCCCGCGCGAAGGAGTCGTCCTGCAACGCCCGCCGCACCGCATCCAGGTCTACTGTGGCTGAAGCGCACGCCCACGCTGTTGGCGCGAAGATGTGCATGGCTGCCGCTGGCGTCGCCTCTTCGAGGTATTGCGGTTTGCGGGACAGTGCATCCGCCATGACGTTGGTGTCGCCTGGGACGTACTCTATTCGGAAATTGAAGTCAGCAAAGAACTCCGCCCAACGTATCTGCCTCTGGTTCAGGAACTGAGCCGTGCGCCAGTGCTCCAGATTCTTGTGATCCGTGCAGACCTGCACCGTGTGCTTGGCGCCGATCAGGAAGTGCCTCCACGCCTTGAAAGCTGCATGAATGGCCAGCAACTCCCTGTCCCAGATGGTGTAGTTCTGCTCCGACTTGCTGAGCTTTCTGGAGTAGAACGCTCCCGGCCTCCAGACCCCCTGTGGGTCCCTTTGCAGCAGGACAGCTCCCACTGCTCTATCGGACGCGTCTGTCTCTACCCGCATCGGTTTGCTGGGGTCGATATGCAGCAGTTGCTCTTCCGACGCGAAGAGACGCTTGAGTGCCTGAAAGGACTGCTCCGCCTGCTCCGTCCAGATGAATTTCTTTTTCTTGGAGCTTAGCGTGTCCGTAATGGCCGCCGTCTGCATCGCGAACCCCTTGATAAACTTGCGATAGAAGTTGGCGAAGCCGACAAACCGCTGGACCTCCTTCCGATTGCGCGGGCTCTTCCAATCCAACACCGCACGAACCTTGGCGCTGTCCATGGCTAGCCCCTTGTCCGACAACTTGTAACCCAAGAAATCCACCTCCGTCGTGTCGAACTGGCACTTCTCCAGTTTGGCGTACAGTCTATGCTGCTGCAGCCTCTTCAGCACCTCCCGAACATCTTGGTCATGGGCTTGCTGCGAGTCGGAGAATATCAGGATGTCATCCAGAAAGCAGACGCACTTCTTGTAAAGGAGTCCCGCCAACACATGATGCATGAAAGCTTGGAAACAGTGAGAACCGTTTTGCAATCCAAACGGCATCACTCTGTATTCGTAGGTGCCCAGAGGCGTGAACATGGCTGTCTTCCACTCATCGCCCTCCCTCATGCGGATGAGATTGTACGCACCTCGCAGGTCCAACTTGGTGAACACGCGTCCCTTGCGCACCGTCGCTAGCAGGTCGTCAATCCTGGGCATGGGGAAATCAGAAGGCTTGGTCATCTTGTTTAAGAGGCGAAAATCCACCACCAGTCTTTTCTGGGGCGTGTCCTTCTTCTTCACGAAGAAAACAGGACTGCCCCCTACTGCCCTGGACTCCCGGATGAAACCGCGCTGCAAATTGTGATCTATGAACTGTTTGAGTTCCTGTAATTCGTCCTCAGACATGGAATACAGCTTCCCTTTCGGCAGCGTCGCCCCTGGTAGGAGGTCAATCTTGCAGTCATATTGCCTGTGCGGTGGTAGCTTGTCAGCCTCTTTCTCACAGAAGACCTCCAGAAAGTCCGCGTATTTGTGGGGGACTGCTTGCAACGTTCCCAACTGCAGTTGTGATTCCTCCTCCTCACCCTCCTGTCTGGGCAGGATGCAGTGTTCTGCGCAATAAGAGGAGCCGAAGATCAGCTGTCTCTGGTACCAAGCCAGTGTCGGACTGTGCCTGTCCAGCCAACTCATGCCCAACACAATGGGCGTGTCCGACAGTTGGGTGACATTAAAACTGATGACTTCCCTGTGGTTGCCAAGGCGCATCACCATCGGTGGCGTTTGCTTCACCACCTGCCCCCCTAGCAACTCTCTGCCATCCACTGTGACGACTTGCAGGGGCAGAGTGGCAGGCAGTAGCTGTATAGCGTGCTGCTCCACAAAATCCTGCGCTATAAAGTCTGCGTTGCTTCCAGAATCCACAGAAAGCGGCACTTCGATAGTGACGCCATCGGGTAGCTGGAGAGATGCTGTGAGCTGCACTACTGGTTTGGGTGGGAGGGGGTCCGTGGGTTGCAAGATCGCTGGGGACTGCTTCACTGATGCGTCTGGCTGGGCCCCAGTGCCTCTGTCTCCAGCCAGACATCGTCGTTTCCCTGCTGTGGTTCCCCTTGCTGCGTTGCTGCAGTCACCATTGCTGAGGCTGCAGTGTGCTTGTGGAGCCTCCGGGGACACTCTTTCGCCAAATGGCCTGGATCCTCGCAGATGTAACACTTCCTGTTCCCTCTAGGAGGCTTCGCTTTCACTGCTGTCGGTGCTTGGGCTCTGGCTGCTGACTGAGCCCTTGCACCTCCAACCTCCATCGGTTCCCCTCCCCCTCCTGGCGGAGGTGTGGATTGCGCACGCGCTGCTTCTCTTGGAACGAAAGAGAAACTTCTCGCTGCTTCGCGCCCTCCACGTCCTTCATCTCTGCACCAGGGACGTTCTTCCAGCCTCACCCCCACAGTCAGCGCCCTTTGGACCACCTCCTGCGTGCTTCGGGGCCTCTCCCCCCTTGCAATTTCATCCTTGACCGCTGAGCTTAGGCCCTCCCAGAACAGGTCTCTGACAGGGGGCGAATCCCGGTCCCACTCTAAGGCACTGACCAGCGCAAAAAAGCGGGCGTGGTACTGCCGGACGCTTGCCCTCCCTTGTTTCAGTCCATGAATCTCCCGTCGGGCAAGATCCACATCAATAGTAGACAAAAAACACGCATCCATCGCTTTGATAAAGGCATCTGCATTCTGAAGCGCCGGATCTTTATCCCTCCACAAATTGCGTAGCCACGCTTTAGCATCCCCATGCAAATGGGATAGTATGAACCCCACTTTCTCTTCCTCATCTCTAAAGTCTTTTGCCAGCAGTTGCAGTGCGCACATTACGTCAGCTCGAAAATTGGGGTACTGTTGTAAATTCCCATCGAAGTGAGCCACAAGCCCTCCTGCTCTCCGTGCCAACCCAACCCCCTCCGGTCTGGGTCCTGGCTGCCCGTGTTTAACCCATGCTTCAAACCTGGCGTGGAGATCTCTGTAGGCGGCTGCCGCATCCTCCTCCCTCTTCTTGGATGCCCAGTACCTCCGCGTTCAATTGGGTAACTGCCTGTTGCAGCGCTGCAACTTTCTCTGCTTCCGTCATCTCTGCTAACCGTCGTGAGCTTGCTCCCAAACACCGATCCCCTCCTCCAGCTGCCTCTCTCTCCGCTGCGAGATATCAGGTGTCCGAAGCTTTTAGGAGACGGGTCTTACTGTCAGAGCTGCCACCCAGTCCCAGCTCACATAGGACCAAGTCCGCCAGCGTTCACTTTATAAGAGTCTTTATTAAGTTACAGGTTTCATTTCCGAACTGCAGCGTGCAGCTCTACACCTTCTGCCCTAGGTCGGCGAAGACCCGTCTGAGTCCCCGCCTCTTGCACACCAGCTTAATACCCTAGCCTTGCTCCACCTCCTTCGCCTCTCCCTACGTCTCTGGGTCCTTCTGCCCCCCTGGGCCTCCTCCCTTCTACTCTCCTCTGACGCTGACCCCCCTGATCCTTCTGCCTCCTTGCGGCGGGCTTTAGGACCTGGCTCACTCTCCGGGCTGCTTACTGCTCCAGCTTCCGCTGCATTTGAACTTGGCGCGCGCGCCCAACTCTCTACTTTCCTCTTAACCGTTGCCTCGCTCTCTGAGGAGGGCGTGACCACCCCTGACTCGTGCCCTCCCTCCTGCTGACAGCCTCCGGAACCCGATGCCTGGCTACCTTCCTCCCTGCTGCTCTCAGTCTTGAGCGTGGGTCCCGACTTCCAGCTGCTGCCGCCCTCAGTTATGAGCGTGGGTCCCGACTTCCAGCTGCTGCTCTCTGAATCTCCTCTGTTCCCTTCCTCCTGGGGTGTCCCCCCGGATCCCCCCCTTGCTCTGCTCACTGGGGCTCCCTTTTGGGAGTCCTCTGACTCACTGCTTAGGCTTGGAGATCTCGGGTCGTCATCATCACTCATTTTCCCTTCGGATTCCTCCCCCTCGCTCTCTGCTTCCTCCCTTCTCTGCGTCTCTGCTCCTGAACCCCTGACATCAGGATTCCTTTTTTTTTTTTTTTTTTTTTTGCAGGGAGGGAGTCATAACTGTAAAGATGGTGTAAGAGCTCTTTAAACGTACAGTGGTACCTCGGGTTACATACACTTGAGGATACTTCAGGTTACAGACTCTGCTAACCCAGAAATAGTACCTCGGGTTAAGAACTTTGCTTCAGGATGAGAACAGAAAGGATGAGAACGGCAGCAGTGGGAGGCCCCATTAGCTAAAGTGGTGCTTCAGGTTAAGAACAGTTTCAGGTTAAGAACGGACCTCCAGAATGAATTAAGTACTTAACCCGAGGTACCACTGTATAGTGCAGATGGGGCCCTAGTTTCCAATCCCAATGTGCAAACCAGACTTTGCTGGTTCAAATGCCTCAAAGCAGGAAAGGCTGGGCAGGGGGAATCACTGCGGATGAGGGGAGGAGAGAGGGTCCGTCTCACGTCTGGTGCGACATCCGAACCAGCCTCATGCATGTTTCCTGACAGCGCCCCTACAGTGAAATGGAGCAGGGTCAGCCAGCATGATGCCTTACAGACATTGCTGGACTCCAACACCCACTAGCTTTGATCACAGTCATGGCTCTCCCACCCCCAATGAATCCTGGGAGCTGTAGTTTGTTAAGGGCCCTGAGAGTTGTTATGAGACTCCTCCATTCACCTCACAGAGCTACAATTCCCCAGGAAGAGGAATTGGTTTGGTTGCTAAACCATACTGGGAACGGCAGCTCTGTGAGGGGTGTAGGGGCATTTCCTAACAAATCTCAATGCCCATAACAAACTACAATTCCCAGGGTTCTTTGGGGGGGAAAGCCACGACTGCTTAAATAAGCAGAATCATAGAATCATAGAGTTGGAAGAGACCACAAGGGCCATCGAGTCCAACCCCCTGCCAAGCAGGAAACACCATCAGAGCACTCCTGACATATGGTTGTCAAGCCTCTGCTTAAAGACCTCCAAAGTAGGAGACTCCACCACACTCCTTGGCAGCAAATTCCACTGTCGAACAGCTCTTACTGTCAGGAAGTTCTTCCGAATGTTTAGGTGGAATCTTCTTTCTTGTAGCTTGGATCCATTGCTCTGTGTCCGCTTCTCTGGAGCAGCAGAAAACAACTTTTCTCCCTCCTCTATGTGACATCCTTTTATATATTTGAACATGGCTATCATATCATCCCTTAACCTCCTCTTCTCCAGGCTAAACATGCCCAGCTCCCTTAGCCGTTCCTCATAAGGCATCGTTTCCAGGCCTTTGACCATTTTGGTTGCCCTCCTCTGGACACGTTCCAGTTTGTCAGTGTCCTTCTTGAACTGTGGTGCCCAGAACTGGACACAGTACTCCAGGTGAGGTCTGACCAGAGCAGAATACAGTGGCACTATTACTTCCCTTGATCTAGATGCTAGATAGCTTCCAGTCAATATAAGTAACGCCGAGCTAGGTGGACCCTTGACCTGACTTGATATACAGTGGTACCTCAGGTTACAGACGCTTCAGGTTACAGACTCCGCTAACCCATAAATAGTACCTCGGGTTAAGAACTTTGCTTCAGGATGAGAACAGGATGCAGTGGCAGCGGGAGGCCCCATTAGCTAAAGTGGTACCTGAGGTTAAGAACAGTTTCAGGTTAAGAACGGACCTCCAGAACAAATTAAGTTCTTAAACTGAGGTACTACTGTATGGTGCAGATGCCGAAGAGTCGTTTGGCCCAAACGGGGCACTTTCCACTTGTGATTCCGGGAGGAAGGGAAAGGAGGAGGACTGGCTTTGGATAAACGTTAACTCAAGAGTCCCGGGCAGTTCCCAAAATGCCGAATCTAGGACACGACGGCCATGGCAACCCGGCCTGCTATTCACAGCCTTAACAACGGCTTTTTAAAAACACTTGGCAAGGCCCTGTTTTATTTCCACTGTATTAACTCCCTTTCAACACAGCCATGTCTTTCCTTTAAAAAAGAAGAAGAAATGACCTACTCACTATGGACAAGTCATCTACCGCCGAAAAGCATTTAAGCAGCGGAAGCACGGAGGATGTAAACAATAAAACACCACGCCCTCCCCGATTGCAGAGTTCGCTGGCGATTTCGAACCTGCTTTTTAAGGTAGTGGTGAAGTTGCTCTTTCCTAGGAGGTCAGGATTCTGGTCCCCTTCAAAGGTGGGCCTAGGAAGCTGCCTTATACGGAGTCCATCTAGACCCCGCAGGGGGTTACCCACACTGACTGGCAGCAGCAGGTCTCCACGGTTGCACGTGACAGGTCTTTCCCAGCCCTACCTGAAGGATTGAACCTAGGAAGTTCTTCGCTTCAAGCAGGTGCTCTCCCACTGACCTACAGCCCTTCCCCTAGAAATACAAGATTCTAGTCCTCATTGTTCTGCACAAAGAGCTAATTTTAAATAGGAACATGGGAAGCTGTCTTATACAGTAGCACCTCAGGTTAAGAACTTAATTCGTTCCAGAGGTCCGTTCTTAACCTGAAACTGTTCTTAACCTCAGGTACCACTTTAGCTAATGGGGCCTCCTGCTGCCACATGATTTCTGTTCTCATCCTGAAGCAAAGTTCTTAACCCGAGGTACTATTTATGGGTTAGCGGAGTCTGTAACCTGAAGCGTCTGTAACCTGAGGTACCAAGTCAGGTCAAGGGTCCACCTAGCTCGGCGTTACTTATATTGACTGGAAGCTATCTTGTACTGTGTCAGACCATTAGACCATAGTTCCGTATAATAATAATAATAATAATAATAATAATAATAATAATAATAATAATATCTCTTTCCAGAAATGCGTCAGCAGAGGGGAGCTGCAGGTTTCCTTGTCTTACCATCCTGTTGCCCAGAGGATGACTGTGGTGGTTTTGAAGGCGAGACATCTGCCCAAGATGGACATCACCGGCCTCTCAGGTAGAAGCTATTTACTCCGCCTCATCTCCATGTTTTCCTCGTGTGCCCCTTTGAACGCTCTTTTGTTCATGTTACTTTTTAATGAGGGATGGATCTGTTCATTTCGGTTCCTCTTGGTTTCTCATTTTTCCCCCCAACCTTAAATTCAGTTCCCTGCATTTCTGCAGTGATTTGCTTTTTTTTTTTTAGTGAAAACTTGTCAGCATTTTACTGCAATTCCCCCCCCCAAAAAAACTGTTTGCAGTTTTGCCTAATAGACGCATTTTGCAAAGCAATTTTCCCGCTTTTGTATGCAAGTTTATGCACACTCGGTACATGCATTTTCGTACACATTGTTGGAGAACACACAGTGCTGAAAAATTTGGAGAGCTGCAAAGGACGGCGGTGCTTCGATTCATGTAGTTTCAGAGAACGCGGATTTCGTAGGTCCACCTTTAAATGCAAACTGAGTTTCTCCCTCCCTCCCATTTGTAACCACTGAGCCAGCTTATGAATCCTGTGCATCCTTGGAGAGATCAGAAGGCAGCCATCCCTTTCTCCTAATGTTTGCCCCAAATCTGCTCTCCTGCAACTAAAGCCCACTAGTTCTAATCCTGGCCAGGACAGCAGCGAAGAACAACTCTTTGCCCTCTTCTATGTGGCAGCCCAAAAAGATTGCACTGTGAAGTGCCCCAAGCATTAAAAACAAAACAAAAAAACACCCCAACATCTCCAGGGTGTTTGAAATGTAAAGCCCCAAAGACACAACTTGATCCTTCATTTGATGTTCACACCTTTTGAGGACAAATTCCAGCTAGGCAAAGAGCACTCGAGGAAGGTACGGAGCAGGGCTGGTGAGGGGTGTGGCCTGGGAAGAGGGGGCGTGGCCTGAAGAGACTCCAGAGGGCTGGATGGCATGACATAGTTGGCATTTCTCCATCCCTGACCTGCACAGACCAGGATCACAACCTTCAGTGGCTTTGCTTTATTTTTCAGTTACCTCCCTCAACGCGAACTCTGGTTCATGAACCCCTAACAGAATGTCAGGGAAGAAAACGTTCTCCTTGGTTTCTTGAGTTAGCGACCTTGTGTTTAGGAGATTGGGGTTATGGTTTGGCTTGCCTCATCTTGAGCTACTTGCTTTTCAGGGTCCGCACCCATGCCCCAGAAACTCTACCATCATACAAATTCCTAGAAGAGGAGAGGTCTGCCAAGGGCTAAACAGAGCCTCCATGTGGATTGGCAGTATACAGTGGTGCCTCGCAAGACGAAAATAATTCGTTCCGTGAGTCTTTTCATCTTGCGATGTTTTTCGTCTTGCGAAGCACGGTCCGTCGCAACTGCGCCTCTTCAAGCGGCTTTAAGAAAAAAGTGCAAGACGTTTTCGTCTTGCGAAGCAAGCCCATAGGGAAATTCGTCTAGCGAAGCAACGCAAAACCGAAAAACCCTTTCGTCTAGTGAGTTTTTCGTCTTGCAAGGCATTCGTCTTGCGGGGCAGCACTGTATCTCTGAATGCTAGTTGTTAGGGGCACATCATGGGAGAGATTCTGTTGCCCTTCAGGCCCAGGTTCTGAGCTTCCTGGAGACATCTGGCCAGACTAAATGGACCTTTAGTCTGTCTTCTTATGTTTTTACATTCAGCACCGTTCCAGGACTCGGGAACATATGAGAGAAGCAGAGAAGCCAGGGATTGGGGAAGACTGTGGCCTTCCTGATTGATGGTGGACTACAACTCCCATCAGCCCCTAGCCAGCATGGCCAAAGGTCAAGGATGATGGGAGTTGGAGTCCAGCAACGTCTGGAGGGACACACATCCTCCAGGAATCTGCCTTATACTGAATCAGACCCTTGGTCTGGCTTAGCTCTGAGCATTGTCTACAATCATAGAAACATTGATTCATAGAAGCATAGAGTTGAAGGGAGCATCCATTGTAGAGGGCCCTCCAATCTCTGCTTAAAAACCTCCAGTGATTGTCAGGAGCTCTCAGCAGAGCCTCAGGCAGCTCTCTCCAGGTCTTTCCTATCCCTGCCTGGGTTTGCAAGGGTTTGGACTCGAATAATAAAAATTTATTATTTGTACCCCGCCCATCTGGCTGGGTTTCCCCAGCCACTCTGGGAGGCTTTCAACAAAGATTAAAAATACATCAAAATGTCACCCATTAAAAACTTCCCTGAACAGGGTTGCCTTCAGATGTCTTCTAAATGTCAGGTAGTTAGTTATCTCTTTGACATCTGGTGGGAGGACGTTCCACAGGCGGGTGCCACTATCGAGAAGGCCCTCTGCCTGGTTCCCAGTAGCTTTGCTTCTCGCAGCGAGGGAACTGTCAGAAGGCCCTCTACTGGACCTAAGCATCCGAGCAGAATAATGGGGTTGGAGACGCTCCTTCAGGTATACAGGTATATTGAATGACCCCTTGGGGTCCCTTCCAACTCTACAATTCTATTATTCTGATGTGTTCAGGGCAGCTGTTTACCAGCTCCATCTGGTATGCTGGCTGAGACCCTACAACTTTGAGAAGACACCTAAAGGCAGCCCTGTATTGGGATTTTTTTTTTTAATGGTTAGCGTTTTCTATCTGTTGGAAGCCAGGGGCAACCCAGCCACTCTGGGCAGGATATAAATAATAATAAAAATTATTACCACCATCATTATTCCTTCACTTTCTTCATAAACATGGTGAGCCAATCTCACTCCAATTAGGGTGAGGGGGGGTCCCTGCTCATTCTGCTGAGGGGGGGAGGTTCCCAGAGTTCTGTCCCCCCCAAAAAAAATCCCGCTCGGGTGGTACTGCCAGTTATTGGCCTGTGTTATTGGCTTGCTCCTCTCCCTTCTTTCCGGCAGACCCCTACGTCAAGGTGAACGTGTACTACGGCAGAAAGCGCATAGCCAAAAAGAAAACTCACGTCAAGAAGTGCACTTTGAATCCCGTCTTCAACGAATCCTTCATATATGACATCCCCGTGGATCTCCTCCCGGACGTCAGCATCGAATTCCTGGTCATCGACTTCGACCGCACCACGAAAAACGAAGTGGTGGGCCGGCTGATCCTGGGAGCGCACAGCGTCACGGCGGGCGGCGTGGAACACTGGCGGGAAGTGTGCGAGAGCCCCAGGAAGCAGATCGCCAAATGGCACAGCTTGAGCGAATACTAGCAGGGTGAGCGGGGGGGCACCGGGCGCTTGCACCAGGCGCCCCTGCGCAAACAGACACTTGGCCTTTCATTTCCTCCTCCTCCTCCTCCTCTTCCTCCCGCCTTCCGTCTTAGTCGTAGAAACTTAAAGGTTTCCGTACGAAGCAGCTGATCGGTTCTCTCTAGTGATGTTTAACTTTTGCAGGGCACACTAAAAGTTCTAAAAAAAGAAAAAGGGGAAAAAAGGAACTTACAAAAAGTTAAAAAACAAAACCTAACAAAAAAAAGAGCATTAATTTTAATAAATACCACAAAACATATATATATATATAAATATATATAATAAAATAAAAAGGTGTAACCGCACTGTTGCATGCCGAATACAAAAGTTAAAAAACAACAAAAAAATAATAATATAACTTTACCAATATCAAAAGTACAGTTTTTAATACGATTTATCTGTCACTATGAAAGTCGTGTTTTGTGCTGAACTGTATTTGTTGGTAATTCACCTCAATTGGCCTATTCAGCTTCTCTCCCAATTTATTCTTTTTTTAATAATAATAATAATATTGGATTCTGGTGTTGAATCGCTGGCTCTTTGTTGACATCGTCTGCCCACCCCCTTCCTGTTGATTCTTTGCAATTCTTTGTGACTTGGGTGATCTAATGCCGTTGGTGTACATGCAATGGTTTGGGGGCACCTGTCTTGGATCAGAGAGATCTCAGAGTGGATGGAAATGGTTCCTGTGAATTATAAGTGCTGCTGAAAGCAATTCCCTCCCTGTAAAACAGGATCCTGGAATAATTTCCTTGTCCTTGTTGTCCAGAACATTGCAAGATGCTCTCTACTCCATCCACTTCCGAAGCAGTCTCTTTCAAAGAAAAAGACTTCATTTGGAGTTGGACCAGGAGGCATCTATCTCCCTCTTAATCTTTCAAGCCAAGTCTTTGTCCTGCCTCTACCATGATTTGAAAGCGGGCCTCTTAGGTGTTGCTCATCTCAAGCAGGAAAGTGCCCCTTGAGCTGTGCCGCCTGAAGCAGTGGTGCAGGCTACGGATGTAGCAGACCCGGCCCGGCCAATAGGCGACTAGACAGGGTTGCATGTGCATTGATCCTAATGCCTACAAGGGTGGCAAGCAGGTAACTCTCACAAAGAACCCACCACCAATGTTTATTTACTATTACTGTTGTCATTAATTAGAGCCTGGTCGGCTTCCAGTGCATGCTTCACAGCTAGATCAGCCGATAGAAATAAATAGCCACTGGAGATCTATATCTAAGCAAGAGTTTTCCAGCTCCACAACCTCCCCTTGCAACATTCTGGGCACCTGAAATGCTCCACCAACATTTATTGGTGACGGAGTGCACAAGCTTTCAAGCTGACACAGAAGCCGTCCCCAGACAGGTCAAGATTGTCTGCTGAAGAGCTCTGCGTCATCCAGAAGCCTGCAACTTCCACATCAACAGATAGGGCTGAAAGAAAAGTCAATCTCCCCTACCCAGCCTCCTTTCCCAGGACCAACCCGTAAGCCATTTGCGAAGCAAGGCAGATCCAAGTTAAGGGGGAAGCCACATGGGAAATGGGTATTTCAGTATTCACCAAGTCACATCCATGCACTTAACTCATCCTGTGCCCTGTATGCTGTAAATACTGTATCATACTTTAAAACAAAAACTAGGAGAAGTCGTTTCAGTGGTGGGGAGGCGCCTTGGCCGCAGAGAGGTGAACTGTCTCGGCACAGCCCCGTGGGAGGTATCTCCATTTCACTCAGCGCAGACCCATTGAAATTCAGGGGCCTAAGGGAGTTGTGTCCATCAGTTTCAATGGGTCCGCTCCATGGAAGTCTAACATTGGATGCAACTTTGTGTTTGGGGGAGAAAGAAGACTACTGGAAACCCAGCCATTCCCTCCCTAAAAGCCCTTGGGGGTCAAGTTTCCTTCCATGCTTGCTCTAGTTCAGGCACCCCCAAACTCCGGCCCTCCAGCTGTTTTGGGACTACAACTCCTATCATCCCTAGCTAACAGGACCAGTGGGCAGGGATGATGGGAGTTGTAGTCCCAAAATAGCTGGAAGGGCTGAGTTTGCCTATGCCTGCTCTAGTTTCTGAGTCTGGAAACGGAGTCACATACAAACCCCCACCCCCGTCCAGGAGAGCTAGAGGGATCAATGCCCAGCTCACCCCCATTTCCACCTAACGTCAAACCAGGTAGATCTCTTGTTGATTCGCAGTTGGTTGGCAAGAGCTTCTCACTTAGCTAATAGCAAAAACTTCACCCCTCAGAAATAGAACCTTGGAGGGGGAGCTGTTGTCTCCAACTAAGTACTACTCAGAGTAGACCCAGTGAAATTAATGAACCTACTTTGATGAGTCTACTCTAGCTTTTTTTGTCAGTGGGCCCTGGGTCCAGAACTGACCACAAATTCAAAGACCGAGCACCTTATTGTTTAATTTGGGGGGGGGGGTACGCCTGCCAGCCTTGGCAACTATTTTTTTTTTGGGGGGGGGGGTTATCAGGGTTCCAGTAGATCAGCCTTCCTCATGCTGATTAGGGTTGATGGGAGCTGCAGTCCTAAACATCCAGAGGGCACCAGGTTAAGGAAGGCTGCAGGAGAGTGTTGCTGGACTACAACTCCCATCATGCCCAGCCAGCTTAGCCATTGGTTAGGGATGCGGAACACAGTAGTGAAGAATGCTGATCCTACAAGCCTGAGGCCTACCAACGCCTGCCCTAAAGGATGTGTTGCAGGGTAAGCTATGAAGCACTGCTGTAAAATAGGTGGGTGGCCTCAATACCTGCAAGTCCCGTCTGTCCCAAGTGCCATGGCTCAATGCCCAGGCGGTGATGGGAATTGTAGTACAGCAATGCTTAAGAGGGTTTCCCCCAGCCCAGGAGTAAGATTTATTGAGAGACAGACACTCAGAACCATTTCAGAACTGGGAGAATTAGGACCTCTTCTCTGCAAAGGCCAGGTTGGTGCCGAATTTGGAATTCAAACTGATCATCTTGACGCTTAATCCTTACATCACCCCCTTCCTCCTCAACCCAATTTTGACCCCAATTACTGATAGATTAGGGCTCATCTTGAATTATCAATCTTAATTATCCCCACTTTTTTTAAAAAAAGTTTTCAATGCAAGTAAAACCCATCTTTCTTAAGCCTAAATAATCTCTCCTTCCAGCTGTAAAGAGGGGAAAAAATGAAGTTGTTGTCAAGGAAATGTGCTCAGGGTTAAAATAGATTTAGGCTTATTGGGCAGATGTGAAGAGATCCATTACTCCTCAGGAATAATGGGGAAATAAAGAGGGTCAGATAACAGTCGGGTTTTGGGTTTGTTTGTTTTTATTAAAAAATGTATTGACAGCTGCCTCACTGTAATATCTCCCAAATTTGGGTCATTTTCGGTTGGGATTTTGTTTTTTTTCCTTTTCACCTCGTGTCTATTGTAAAATTAAAAAGAAAAAAAAAATAACTTGGACAAGTTACAACTTGGTGTCAAAACAAAACAAAAAAAAAGTAAGAAAAAAAATAACTTGAACCGTTGTACAACTGCATAATGCTGTAATGCTAACCTAACAAATATGTAATGCTACCTGTAATGTCAAATTTGTTTTAACGCACATTGAGCGTTCAAATAAAGATGGAGTCACTTTAACTTTACTTACTGATCGCAAAATAATTATTTTGAGGTTGCTGGAGCCACACACTTTCATCAGCAGAGGGTTCCCACTGCACGGTGGTAGAGCACTTGCCTTGCGCACTGTAATGTGTATGGGTTGCTCGTGCGTAAGTTGCCGCCTCTCCAAGCTTTGTTGCCTTGCTAAACCTTTCAGTCTGGGCAGCCCTTCACTTCGTGGCTGCCTCAGTCGCTAGCAGAATCTGTCAGTGGGTGTTTCTTAAATCTTTTCCAACATAAAAGTTGTTTGACACCCAGTCTCCTCCTACTCTCTCTGCGCGGGGGACCCGTGCTCTCCCCGCTGGTGTCCGGTGAAGAGTCCTGGAGCCCTCTCGCCCTCTCGCCCATTCCCCCATCAGCCCCTCTATATCCCTGGTGTTGCGCTGATTTGCTTCCCCATCTGCGGAGCTGCCTCTCTCCCTGCTGGGCCCTTCTCCAGCATCATTTGAGAGCCTTCCCTCCGCCTCTAGCTCCGATGTCAGTTCCCTGACACGCACATTATCGGTTCAGTCCCCAACATCTCCTGTTGAAAGGATCCCACATGGCAGAGAGGAAGTGAGGGCAAGGAGGGGGAAGAACGTGGCTGAAGACCTACTTGTTGTTGTTGTTTAGTCATTTAGTCGTGTCCGACTCTTCGTGACCCCCTGGACCAGAGCACGCCAGGCACTCCTGTCTTCCACTGCCTCCTGCAGTTTGGTCAAACTCATGTTGATAGCTTTGAGAACACTGTCCAACCATCTCGTCCTCTGTCATCCCCTTCTCCTTGTGCCCTCCATCTTTCCCAACATCAGGGTCTTTTCCAGGGAGTCTTCTCTTCTCATGAAGTGGCCAAAGTATTGGAGCCTCAGCTTCAGGATCTGTCCTTCCAGTGAGCACTCAGGGCTGATTTCCTTCAGAATGGAGAGGTTTGATCTTCTTGCAGTCCATGGGACTCTCAAGCCTGACTCCATGGACAAAGACAACAGGAGAGCTACTACTGCCCATTAAAGCTTGCCTCCTGTGGCAGGGAGTTCCATAGTTGAACTACATGCTGCACGGAGGACTTCCTTTTATCGGCCCTTAACAAACTACAGCTCCCAGAATTTCTCAGGAGACATCCTTACAGTGGTGCCTTGGGTTAAGAACGTAATTAGTTTTGGAGGTCCGTTCTTAACCTAAAACTGTTCTTAACCTACGGTACCACTTTGGCTAATGGGGCCTCCCGCTGCCGCCGCGTTATTTCTGTTCTTAACCCAAGGTACTATTTCTGGGTTAGCAGACTCTGTAACCTGAAGCATCTGTAACCCGAGGTACCACTGCACTTGTTTAAAATAGCATTGCAGTGCTTTAGACGTATGGTTCAAATGTGACCCTAATGGTCTTGAGGTAAAGGAGGGTAGATTTCAGCAGACTATTAGGCAAATCCTGTTAACAAGAAGAACAGCTCAATAATGGAACCTACGTATTACCTGGAAGGGTGATCGTCCCCCGCCCCAGTGATCTTCAAGCGGCTCTAGATTTCCTGCGTCCATCAGGGGTACGGACTAGTTAAGTCTGCAAGCCCCCCACCCAAAAGCACACACACTTTCATTCTAAGAGAGCAGGCTGGGGCAGACCCTCTCGTGCAACACACATTTTATCTTTGGAGGCACTTTTACAAAGGGGGACTATTCAAAAAAACTTTTTTGGGGGGAAATCCACCTGCACTTCGAGGTGGTACAAGCAGTGCTTTTTTCTACAAAAATGTTTAGGGGTACTCTCATTTTCCTACTCATATTGAAGTGCTGCCCCTCAATAAGGCCAAACTTAAGATTCATAAAATGTTTAGGGGTATGCATACCCCTGCTCCCCCCCCCCCGGAAAAAACGCACTGAGGACAAGCCATTCTATCACTGCATTCTGTTGCACAAGCTAGCTCATCATTTAGGGTCAAGAATGGGGTCACACATTCTGGCTTCAAACCTGGTGCAAAAATGGCATGCATGTCTAATTGGAAGTCAAAACAATACAGTGGTACCTCGGGTTACATATGCTTCAGGTTACAGACTCCGCTAACCCAGAAATAGTGCTTCAGGTTAAGAACTTTGCTTCAGGATGAGAACAGAAATCTTGCTCCGGCGGCACGGCAGCAGCAGGAGGCCCCGTTAGCTAAAGTAGTGCTTCAGGTTAAGAACAGTTTCAGGTTAAATACGGACCTCCGGAACGAAATTAAGTACTTAACCCGAGGTACCACTGTAGAGTGCTTGCTCACTGCCTGCTCAAGATTTCTGCTCATCCCTTTTTTCCTGTTTCTCTCTCTCCTAGCAGAATTTGCATGGTTTTTTAAAATCAATGAACCCTTTTGCCATTCACCTCAAGGGGAAGCCATCTAGCGGTTCAGCTCCTTGTCACATGCAGTTGTGCATCCGACGCACACTCACGCACACAAAACACACACAAACGTCGGCCGCGCAGCCTCACTTGGAAAGCATTACCTCATCCACTTTCAGTTCTATTTGTCTGCCGTGACAAGGGGCATCGAACTCCCCCAAGGGATGGAACACAGATTCCCTTCTCTCTCCTGCCTCCCCTTGTTGGTGAAATGAATAGGTAACTATTTTCAAACCCAGCAGGAGAAAAAGACTAGCAAGATGCCTAGCATGGAAAAAGCCATTTGCTGTGTTCAGTTCGATTCTTCCAATTAAAAATAAATGCAGTTTTAATGGATGTGTTTGTTTTTTAAAATTGTTCTTATGGGTTTGCCCATCGCCGCGGAATCAAATTGATACAGGTCAAAATGTAAAGCCTTTGTCACATTCAGAGCCACCCTCCCCAAGATCTCTTAGCCAAGATCCAGTTCAATGCCTACAGAATGTTGAAGCAGGGGAAATGTTAACAAGCTCCTAAAACGTGTAATCCGTAACAGAAAACAGAGCAATTGGGTTGTATCTGACACTAGTCCAATTCAGACTCATTGAGATCAATATACATGGATAATGCAGTTCATTAATATCAATGGGTTTACTCTGAGTAGAAATTACAGCCCATTCTTTCAAAATCTTCTGCCTCTTGGATCGAGGAACACAGGGAGAAATAAAACCGGGAGCAGACGTTTCAAAGGTGATTCAAACAAATCTTTTAGATGAGGTGATACAGAGCACCACGCAGCCTAAAAAAGAGTGTTTGTTCTTTCAGATCTGGTCTGAGTCAGTGGATTCGGTAAGCAAGAGGGTCAGGATGCGCTGCTATGTTTTAGTATAAAAGTCAGTATTTTGCTTCCTTTCAGGGATTTCAAGACACAGCAGTTTGGGTGTCCTGAATACATGATCAACCAGCAGAGAAATGTATTTTGAGACATAAAAATATGCTTAAAGTCAGGACCAAAGGCCCTGCTTAATTGCCAGCGCCTCACAAATTTGTGCACACAAGGGTGGCAAGCAAGTGAGAATTCTCAAGTGTTATACCATTTAAACCCTAAAATGCAATCATATACATCAGAAGTGAGGAACTTTTTTCAACCTGGGGACCGCATTCCTTTCAGTTATAGGCAGGGCCAGAGCAACGAATGTAAATTGTAACCTCTTATACAGCAAGGTAGATTGTACAGAAGGCTTACACACCCCTTCTCTATCTTCCATCCAGACAAGCAAGAGCTGTATGATCAGAGTTCACATTGCAGCCAGGCAGAGAAAACTCAGGGTGTGATACATGGCTGCTGAGGGGCATGGCCTGATCATTCAAAGGGCAAAACAGAGACACCTGGAAGGTCGCATTTGGCCTCTGGGTCTGAGGTTTCCCAACCCTGCTGTACAAGTCTAAAGTAAGTCCCTTTGTGTTTAACCGAGATTACTCCCACATGGTAGGTACAGGATTGCAGCCTTGGTGGAGCTTAAATCTCAAATTTGTTGCTGTTGATTTTGAATAAATTTCCTTAATAACAAGCCCAACTTACACTTTATAGCATACGTTTCCCATCCCGTCTGCACCATTTATTTCCAGGCACCAACAAAAGACTTCTTCGTTATTCATTTTTTTAAAAAGCAAGGCAGAGACTAAAAACAAAAACAAATTCTTTATAATGCAATTCTCAGCTTGTAGGTACAAAAGTGTACGTGGAACATAAAAATCATGAATTGCGCCCCCCCCAAGTGCTTATTATTCAGATGTAATTATGATAAGGAAAATGGGGAGCAGGCATGTTCACAAGTTAGCACAAAATGTAACAATGAATTCTGAAAAAACACAAATTTAAGGCACAAAGCTTTTCACTCTCCCCAAACGGCAAGTCTCTTAGCTCCATTTGTTCTTTATTTTGCTTCCTACAGTAAACTGCAGGTTTTGAATTATAACCATCTCATTTTAAGTCACTTTGACTTGAGTATTAAAGAGAACATGAAAATTTCCTTTAAGAAAATCTGTGATTTATCCACCATGTGCCAAAAGAATCTGATTCAACACTAAATAAAATTTATTAAATTATATAGGTGTGATCTGTTTCTAAATTAGTAGCTATGGAAAGTATCCAGAATTGATCATTAAGTTAATTTACTAATATAAATACACATATATTGTTATACTCAATAAAATACATTTGAAATCTTCCTTGCTAAATGGAATGTGTGACTCCACCCGCCTCCAAAAAACACACACCCAGTTGCTCAGTAGAATTCATAATGCAAATAAGATTTATATATTAAAAATACTACAACTGGTACAACTTGGTAATTCAAGAGCAATACAAAATATACTTCAAGAACCCAAGAAGTGCCTCTATTTTATTATTGCTTGATTAATTTCCTAAAAAGTAACAGAAAGATTTTAACTCTTTCTCCTGTCATTCTCTGACCAGGGAGATCAAGCAAAGAAACTTGGCAGGAGGTTTGAGAAAAGGCTGATGTATCCAGCTGGCTAATTGTATCATCTGACCCCCCCTCCCTTTTAAAATATTTTGCAAAATGATCACATTTGTAGTATAGTAACTGAAACCCGGGGATAGAAATTCAGGTTTGATACCAGCTAAAAGAGGACCCACTCTATGACTTCCTGAAGGCACTTGGGAATTTAATTCAAGATGGATTTGCTTATTCTTGACACTCAAACGATATGATATTGGCTTGGTGGTTTTTAAAAACCATGTATTTGTAAAATACCAGGTAATGTTTAAACTCTCCAAGGCACGCGGCTCTTCTGGTGTGTGAAAAAAAATAATGCAAGGAAGTGGCAAGAAATTGTGTGGCTTTCCCCATGGGGTTTGCTACATTTTCAAGTACAGGCTCGAGTCTCGAATAAACCCTCTCTGCGCTCCTTCCAAAGTGTTCCCCCTGCACCAAAATCACAGTACAAAATCTTTCACTTTACGATCAGCACCAATACAACTCCGTGCGCGTACAACACTTTCCTGCTAGGATGTCAACACTGAGGTATGAACCATGGACCCAGATGCTTTAGATTAGAACTAAGGCCTGAGATACAAGCATGTGTTAGCTGCCTTATACCAAATCAGACCATCCCTTTACCTAGCCCAGAATTGTCCACTCTTGAGTAGCAATGGCTCTCCAGGTTCCCAGCATAAGGATATAAAAAAGCCTGCTGGATCAGGTCAGTAGACCAGCTAGTCGAGCATCATGTTCTCACGGTGGCCAAGCAGGACCTGGGAGCGACGACACTCTCCTCTCCTGGGTTTTCCAGCAACCGTATTCTGAAGCACACTGCTACCATCAGTGGAGGTAGTAGAGGGGGTCTTTCCCAGCCTTGCTACCAAAGATCCTTTCTGGACTGGACTGACCTTGGATTTCTCACAGCGAAGACAGCTGCTGTGTCCACCCACCCGATTGTGCCATGGGTCAGTGGGTCTTCCAACCAACAGTCCGTCGACAATCACCCTTTCACAAGAGCAACTTGACACCACCACTCTCCGACTTCCCAGTAACAACCACTATTCCCATTTCAACCCCTTCCTGCAGCGCCTTTCTATTTTTCACTGGTCACAGATCACCACCACCCCTCAGAAGGAGACAGGGAAACTTCCTGGCAAGCAAGCTCTCGCCTGCAGCTTCCTATGAATTTCAGAGACTGGCACGAGAATCCCAGAAAAGTGGTGCAAGTTTATCTGCAGTTAATACTGCACAATCCAGTACCCCCCATGGAAGGGAAAATAGGGTAACATTTGCTGCAAAATCTAAAAGAATATGGCACTGGGGAAAGTTTTTAAAAGAGAGACTACCAATGCATCTGGAGTGTTAGTTATTACAGAAACAGTCAAAATTGCACGTGCGAAGAAACTTGTGCAACAGTCGTGCATACTTGAAGGACTCTTGGCGTCTCCTGTGCTTTGAAGTTTTCAACAACTTCGCTGACAGACACTGATCTGCTCATCCCCACCCCGAATCAAGTTAGTGGAAAAATACACAAGGATAAAGATTTGGCACAAATCTTGTAGCATTCCTCCCCCACACTTGAAGCAACCAATTGTAGCAAACCTGCTACACGAGTGGCCCATGAATCCCAACAGATCAACTTCATCAAATTCATGTACATTTTGCTACCTTCCTAGGGGTAAAAAAAAATAGCTTATGCAACAAGGCTTCTGAACTATAACCCTCTGAAATGCTGTTGAGACGCCAACACCCAAATCCAAAAGGTATTATAATGTTGGCAACTGTTTAAAATATCAGACCAACTGGCACAAGCCAACCTTGCGAGGCACAAAATACATGCGGGCAGAGTAGTTGGCTATGCATTTTGCACTTATTTGCAAAACTGATTTATGGACATCTGGATCAATTGTTACTTTTCTTTGCCAAGTCTTCTCCAGGAAGAAACAGATTAAACAAACTTTCAAAGCACACAATGTAGCGCGGCACTCTTGATGGCAGGGCCGAATCACTCCATCCAGTTTTGAACACACAAAAGTATCTCGGTTGGCACGGTCAGCAGAAACAAGCACAAGGCTCCAAAGGGCTGCTGGACTGCTTTGGTTCTCCTGCAAACCACACAGTTATTTGGCTGACAGACATATTTGATTCATGTCACAGAATTCTTCTTCTTCTTCCGGAAGGGAGATTTCAACCTCTTCCACACACTCGTCCGAGGCCTGGATTTCTTCCCCAGCGCCATGACCGCTTCCTTCTCCTTCCTCCGGATTTCTCGAACCAGAGTGTGAAACACATCATCGATATAGTAGCGAAAGGCAGCTGAAGTTTCAAAGAAAGGGCAGCCAAACTCGCGTGCCAAGGCTGAACCTTCTTCCTTGGAGACCTTGCAACAAGAAAAGCACATGCTGGTCAGCAACAGGAGAGGCGGCCATTTCTTCTAACCAAGCCCACATTTGCTTTTTACAGACTCCTTCACACAGCCTGAAAATTCCTGTAATACTGTCCTTTCATGCCTCGCTCTCTGTACTCATCGTCAACCTCCATCTTTTGCTATATATTTCTGACATTCCTGCTTTATGCAGAGGCTCTTCCTGATCTTTCAAACATTTAAAAGGAAATGCCATGCTTTCATGTTAAAGGTTTTTTACAGTAGGAATCATGCAGCTCTCAGAAAGCACTGGATTTTGGTGCAATGAAACATTATTGGGAATATATAGCTATAGAAGTTCTCTTTTCTCCCCTCTACGAATCTCAACATGGTCACTGTCTGTTCTTGGTGGCATTCCCAGCACCTGAACTTCTGCCAAGTCCTTCAAAGTATGTGAATGTCCATTTCCCAATAACTAAGATTAGGAAGGAAGGAAGGAAGGAAGGAAGGAAGGAAGGAAGGAAGGAAGGAAGGAAGGCTTTATGTGCAATTTTATTGGGCACTCCTCTTTATTGGAAGCCTCAACAAAGTAGCAAGCTACATATCACATTCTATTACATACACTTTTTAATTTTATTTTAGCACACTTCTTCCATACCTGCTGTGTGGCATGGCTTTATTGTTTTCCGCATCTTTCAATGCTCACCTAGCATGTGCATTTTCTGCTCTGCTTTCTTACTTACACATTTGGTATCTGCATGCACTTTCCCAATCCTATTTCAATCTTGAGAGAAGTCCCAATTGTTCCCAATGTTTGTTTTTCAACATACTCCCTGCCTCTTGCAGCAACCTACTTACTCAGCAGCAAGAACAAGGGGGAAGGGACCAAGACAGCATATCTGAAGGTATCCCTGGGGCTTGCGGGAATGCAACTACCATGTCTATTTGAAAACAAAATTGTGAGAGCTAAGTGTCCTGAAAGACTGGCTAGAAATTCTTTAACCAACAACCTCACCTTCAAGGGAAGGCTATTTGCCTCCCTTTCGATATGAGCACATCCAAAGATCTGATTCAATTCCTATCATCCCGTTTGGAAATCACCAACATACAAGAAAAGGAACTGAGCAAAGAATTAATTCTGAAGCATTCTTTACCTGCCTGAGACGAGCTAGATCAGACTTGTTCCCCACGAGAACCACGGGAGTCTCATCTGTTCGCCGAACACGGTAGATAAGCTGCTTGAACTCACGCACTTCATGGAAGCTTCGGCGGTCTGTGATTGAGTAACAGATAATGAACCCTTCGCCTGCCCTCATGTATTGGTCCCTCATGGCGGTAAATTCTGCCTAGGAAGTAAAACAACAAGAGTATATTCCAGCTCCAGGATTTTTATGGAATACCATAAGCCTGTCCATTCAGCAAAAGGTCTGTAAGCGTGCTTCACTATCAACATGCAGGCAAATAGATGGTTTTCTATCACCATCTGAAGACCTTATGTAAACAGGGGCCTATGCAACTCTTTACCATTTTGTACTGGGTTATGGTGTTTTATTGTATGCACTGTTGTAAGTAATTTTATAAATAAATGCCCAGGGTTACAATGGATTGGGCAAACCAGCTTCTGTCCTGTGCCTACAACACAGGTGCTATAAAATCAATGTTCCCTGCTGGCAGTGCAAGGGTAAAGTAGTGTGTCTTCAGTATATGAAAATACTTATAGAACAAGATGCCAGATAGCACTCTCAGCCATCCATGTGGGGATAATACTGACCCACCATAGAGGACTGTTTTAAGGATCACAGTAAGGTAAATGTATGTAAACTGCTTTGAATGAGTAAAAGCAAAATATAAAATGTACAGTGGTTATTATATACCTGGCCTGCTGTGTCTAAAATGTCCAGATTAGCAGGTTCATCATCAATCCTTATTCGCATTTTGTAAGCATCCTCTAGAGAAAGAGAAAGAAAAAGAAATAGAAATACAAACATTCAGTACGGTCTAGATATCAATGTCTTCATGAGCAAAGGACAACTTCAGACGTGTTCACAACAGAGACCCATAGTTACTGCTTAAGTGATTGTTACGCTCATGGTTTGCCTCAAATGTTATTGTGTTTTTATTTTAAAAAACAACTCTCACAAACATGGTTTGTTTGTTTTTTGCCAGTTGATACAGGCACTGATGTGAATGACTAATAATACCTGGGAACTTCCACCTGTGGCTCACAAGTACCTCTTGAAAAAATACTTAATATATTAATAGTTACGATGAAATTCTGCTTTCAATTACACACCCACGACTTTGCAGTGTACCATTGGGGCCCATAGCCCATTTACCAGCTAGTAGGCTGCCCTTGCTGCCTTCAGAATAGGAATGCCCAGAGCTCCTCCGCGTTGGGAGAGTAAACCGCTGACGCAGAGAGCCTCCTGTACTCATGGAAGCTCCTCACGTTTCAGAGCCCTGGCCTTTGTAAAGCAGAAAGACCCAAGTTCAACTCTCAACTTCTCCACTTAAAAGATTAATCTCAGGTACCAGAGTGCTGTTGCCAAAGACTAATGGAAGTTTCATGCACCTAGCAGCATTATTTTTTGAAGGGAGGGGGGAATGGAAACCACCCTGAGACCTGCAGGTATAGGGTGGCATATAAATCAATCAATCAAACAAACAAACAAACAAAGAAAAGAAAAGAAAAAAGAGAGATAACATTTCTACCAATCAAAGCTAGTATCACAGACAGGTGACTATCATTAATATTGTCTGGGGGAAAAGGTCCAGAAATTAAAAGACACTTTTAATCTCAACACTAGAAAGGCTTCCCCATTTTGCAGGTTTGGGGTTGCTACCAGCCCCAGATTTTTTTCTTTCTTTTTCAGTCAGCACACCACTGGTGGGAAGAGGAAGCAGAAGAACACACTCACCGATGGTAGGGTCATGGTCTTCTGGGAAACGATGACTAATGAACTGCATGGTCATGGCTGAAAGGCACAAATATATTAAAATGAACAAAAGGCAGAAATGGCTATCATCACAAGATGTAGCACGTGCTACTGGGATAACTCTGCACAAAGCCTTAAGTTTATTTCAAAAAGGACATGCCACAAATGTGACCAGACATGCCATTTTAAATATAATTTGTCATGGTTTTTTAAGGGGAGAAACATTACAACAGCTCCCAATCCATTTCCAGGCACCATTCAAAAGGCTGGCCTTGACGATTAAAGCTCTATAAGACTTAGGAGTATGCAAATGCTGTAAGAAAAATACATTATAAAAATCGTCCCATCAGGGGCCTTGGAGAGGCGCTCCCAGTTAGGAGCAAACAGTATTGCGCAAGATGCACCAATATTCTAACTGCGTAATGTACCTTCATGTTGGTTTGGGGAAAGTATTTTCCTGCTTACAGAAAGCACTTCAAGGTTGCTTTCAAAAAACTAACAAATACCGCTAAAATAAAGCAAGTTCTAGGATGAAAGTCTGTGAGTCAACCTTGATTCCTTTTAAATTTGTCTAACAGAGCGTAGCGTCCTTCAACAGATTTATAGATAATAGCAGTAATAACATAAAACAGAAGTAGTAGATAAAAACCAATTGAATCATTACAGCTACTTTCATATTACACGCTAGAGCATGAGAATATTTGTCCCCTCATCTTGTGGCAGGGAGTCCCACATGAGAATCACTCCAGTCATAATAGACAAGAGGGAAGTTGCCCTGTACAGAATTGAAGTGAGGAAAACTGCACATCCGTGTGGAGGCGCGTGGAGGCCTCAGGGTAAGCTGCAACATCAAAAATTGCTTTGAAAGGGGATAAGACAAATTCATAAATGCCAAAGCTGTCAATAGCTTCTAGCCAGGATGGTTATGTTGTTCCTGTTGCCACTTGAGAGGCAAAAAGCCTCTGAATCCCAGTTGCTGGGAACCACCAACAGAGAGAGTGGCTTCTGTACTTCCTGATTATTGGCTTCCTAGTGCCATCTGACTGGGCACTGTGAGAACAAGGTGCTGGACTAAATGGGCCACTGATGCTTGATCCAGCAGAAGAAAGATTCAGGAGGGGGACTTCCCAATTCATAGGTGAGTCTCTTAGGCTGCACACCTATATTCAGTTTCCTGAATATAGTTTCCTGAATATGAGTTTGCAACCTAAGTGAATTGAGTAAGTGAATTCAATGGAAAGTTCCACTGAACTCAATGAACTTACTTCTGAATAGACATACATACAGAAGAACTGCACTGATGAAACTATGCCAGTTCAGTTCCCTGCTTCACACTCCTTTTTGTTTTGACTGTAAGGAACCTAACACAGCTGCCCCTACATTCATTTTGTGCAAATTTCCTAACCTTCTCCAACCCGGAAGTGCACCAGCCGGAAGTGCTCCGGCCCACCACACGATCGATGCTGGAGACACCGGCCCGAGGCGTGGTAAGTTTGCTGACCCCTGCTCTATAAGTATGCATCACATTATAAATAACATTTTAAAAGCTAATAAAAACATTACAGCGACCTTCCTACCAGATAATACTTTTATTGTTAATTATTGGACACATTTCAAAGCAATTTAACGAGGTAACATACCAGTTAAGAACAAAACCAGAAAAAAATACAACACTGTATAGTTCCAGTAACATAATAAACCTGTTAGGGTTTTAGTCTTGTGTTAAATGTACTTGTTGTTATTTTAACTGTTTTATGTGTAAATCGCCTTGAGAAGTGGTTTAGAAGGGTTCTTTCTTTATTTTATTTTCATTTCCCACCCTTGATGTTGTAATCCCAGGGCGCGTTACAACATTAAAGCACAGTATTTAAGAACAGCTTAACAAGCTGATTACAACAACAATAAGGGTGAGCCCTACCCGCACCACCAACAAAGGAGCAAGCATCACCATCAGCGGGCGAAATCTGTGCCAACTTCTAAAGTTTTCTGTGCCGCCAGGCCTATGCAGAGCACATCCTTCCACAATGGTTTGCTGGTGTCCGTTTTCAGTTTATATTCTTGCTTCTAACTTTCAATGATTTTACGATTTGGTTTTATACCTTTGACACTGCTGTTATAAACCGCTGCGATAGGATGCAGCGGTATATAAAAAAGACTTCATAAATAAATCAATACATGCCTGAGCTAGTAAATAAATAAATAAGAAAGGAAGAGGCTAGCCAGTTACCAAAGACCTTAGTGAGCGAGAGAGTATTGGGCCCGGGGACTAAGCAAGCAGCGAAGGTATGTTTCGTCCCCATATCATGAGGCAGAGAGTTCCGAAGGTGCCCCTTCCTCCTATTTCCACCCCCCCAAAAAAAAACAACCCACGCCCTTCGTATCATTCCCGCGCCCCACCCCGTCCCTCAATGGCCTACATACGTGAGTCTTTTCAAGCCTCCCCTCAACGTACCGCTTTTGCCGACGCCCCCGGCGCCCAACATCACCAGCTTGTACTCCCGGGGCTGCAACGGAGGAGGAGGCGGCGCCCCCCCGACTCCGCCAGTCGGCCCCCGCGGCCCAGTCGGGTCCATGGTACGGATAGCCGCCCGAGGACGGCTCCCCTCAGACGCCCTCTCCGGTGGACAAGAGCGGCGGCAGCAGAGGCATCCCCCGCCCTCGCCGCTTCCTCACCTTCCCGCCCACCTCGGAACAAAATGGCGCCGGCTCGGCTGACTTCCAACCGCCGCCTCAGAGGGAATGGGAGGGGCCGTTCGTGGCCACGCCCCCTACGCGTCGCAAGGGGAGGGGCAGCGCCTCTTTCGTCGCCTCCCTTCCTCCCGCAGTGTGAGGGGGGGGTGCCCAAAGAGGATGGAACGCCATCAAAGCCTCGATTATTTCCGGCTCGCAATTGCATTCTTCTTTTGCGAATAAATCCATAAGCAAAACCGGTGCCCATAGCTGTAGGTTTTGGTTGTTGATTTTTGTAAACAGCCTCCTTTTCTTTATTTTAGCCTTCCTGAACCTGTAGGTCCAGCCTTACCCCAACCTGGGGCCCTCCATATGTTGTTGGACTCCAGTTCCCCTCATTCGTGACTGTTGCCTGATGGAGTCCAACAACATCAATTTTTATCCCCCCCCCCGCCCCCATTTTGGAAATATCGTTGGGACTCCAGCTCCACTCACCCCCAGCAAGCACGGCCAACAGTCAAGGATTGTGGGAGCTGTAGTTCAACATTACATTAGGCGAGGGAGGTTGAGGGAGATCACATTTGTTTGATCATTTCTCCAGTTCAATTTATATACCCCAAAGAAACCCGGGGGACGCGTTTTGTTTGACTGTTATTTTTAAAAAGTGAATCGGCTAGAACAGCCTTTCTCAACCTTGGCTCCCCAGATGTTAAACTACAACTCCCAACATTCCTGGCCACTGACTCTTCTGGCTTGTGGTGATGGGAGTTGTAGTCCAACACCTCCAACATCTGGGGGGGGGGGCCAGTATTCAAGGGCACATTTTCCCCATTCCTGCTTGAAGAGGAACAGATTTGCAGCACGACATATTTTGTTATGTGCAAATGACTTTAGATACCTATCAGGTCCATAAATTACTATGTAGATTCAACACAAAAAAACAGTGACAATTTGTTGTTGACAAAGCACAGCTGGACATATAAAGGGCCCCATTACCTTCAGTAGCTTAGGGCCTCATCAAACCTGAATCCAGCCCTGGGCTAGGGCTCGGAAGAGACCAGGGTTCAAATCCCCTCTCAGCTACAAAGTTCAGGAAAAGTGGGATATAAACGCAATACTAAATGGAGAGGATATGTTTATGTACACAGTGAAATCCTGAATGTGTCAATTCAGAGGGAAGTCCGTCTATTGAGCTCAACTGAACTTGGGGCAACCATGCTTGGCAGGGGGGTTGGACTCGATGGCCCTTGTGGTCTCTTCCAACTCTATGATTCTATGCACAGGATTGCTTACAACAACAAAAAAACATTCCCAAAGCGGTGAGCACAACAGAAGACAATGGAATTAGGCAAGAGGCAAGAGGTCATTCCACATCCATAGATAATGAATCACGATCAGTGAGCGATGTCGATTGAATCCCGGAAGTTTCGGCTGTGCGTGACTCTATGCGCTGGATAGAGCTCTGGCCGGGAGAGCTGTGCGAACTTAGTACTCGGCGTTCCTTCTGCGCAGGCGCAGCAGCTGCTGAAAGTTCAGCTGGCCGGTCAAGACACAGCATTGCAAAGGGGAGGATTTTTGTCTCTGCGGATTTGCATTCTTCGGTTGTCCGCATGCCTGTATTACCAACGCGTCCTTCCTGATGCATACGCAAGATATGCAAAACCTCCCTGAGGAACAAAAGCTAAGCTAGCCTTTAGGGCTTGCTTCCGGGTAGACATTTATAAGGTTGCTCTGCGTGTCTGCAAACCTCTCGTATTTACTTGGAATTAAACGGCCTTGGATTTACGGACAGGACGCTGTTGTCACAGCGGTAAAAAGAACCATGACAAAGTTCTAGGCAGAGACACTAGATTGAAGCCATTTGACAGTACTTCCATTTGGGGGTCATGTTCCCCATGCCTGGCCTAGGAAAAAGCAATGAGACTGTAACTGCGTTTTATGCCCCCAGTGCAATAAACTACTATTTGAATGAGTGAGGGAGTGTTCATAACGGCAAGGTATAAAGCAACACACTGATGGGAAATTGTACAGGGTGGTGAAACAAACCCTTCCCCCACCCCCCAAGATGACGTATTTCATGGAGTCCTTCACTCAAGGAGAAAGGCTATCCTTTTTGCACTATAAGGTAAAGGTAAAGGGACCCCTGACCATTAGCTCCAGTTGTGAGCGACTCTGGGGTTGCGGCGCTCATCTCGGTTTATTGGCCGAGGGAGCCGGTGTACAGCTTCCAGGTCATGTGGACAGCATGACTAAGCCGCTTCTGGCGAACCAGAGCAGCGCACAGAAACACCGTTTACCTTCCTGCCAGAGCAATACCTATTTATCTACTTGCACTCTGACGTGCTTTCGAACTGCTAGGTTGGCAGGAGCTGGGACCGAGCAATGGGAGCTCACCCCATCATGGGGATTCGAACCGCCAACCTTCTGATCGGCAAGTCCTAGGCTCTGTGGTTTAACCCACAGCGCCACCGCGTCTTTTTGCACTTATAGCAGTGCCTTTTCAAGATCATTTTAACAGGTTTTGCTAAATTTAAACGTTTTTCACCTCCACGCTCCCAACCTCACCCTTTCAATGCTTGCTTAACAGGTGACACAAGTACCCTGACCCATATTTAGTGATTGTAACTTGAAAACCACACAGGGGCAGGTAAAGGCTTGAGATATTCCAGAAAAGGGGGTGGGGGTGGAGAAACCTGCTGTCCTCTAGATGTCCCTGGACTCCAACTCTAATCAGTCTCAGCCAACCCAGGCAGTGGGTCAAGGATGATGGGCAGTTGGGACAGCTAGATCGCCATCTGTGATTGAAGGTCTTCATAGCAGGGACTTCTGCATTTTCTGCCAAATCACCTCTCTTCAATCATTTGAAAGGAGGTTTGCATAAAAAGCATTAGCCCAATTGCCAGCAGGTCAGTCTATTATGAGGGCCAAAGCTGAAAAGCGTTACAAAACAATGCACGTAAGAGCCCAGGTGGATCAGGCCAATGGCCCGTCTAGACCAGGGGTAGGCAACCTAAAGCCCGTGGGCCAGATTGCCTTCTAAATCCGTCCCACGGACGGTCTGGGAATCAGCGTGTTTTTACATGAGTAGAATGTGTGCTTTTATTTAAAATGCATCTCTGGGTTATGTGTGGGGTATAGGAATTCGTTCATCCCCCCCCCCAAAAAAAATAATCCGGCCCACCACATGGTCTGAGGGATGGTAGATTGGCCCACAGCTGAAACAAGGTTGCTGACCCCTGATCTAGACCAACATCCTGTGCTCTCAAGTGGCCAATAAGATGCCTAAATGTGAAGCCCCCAAGCAGGGCTATCCCTACCTGCGATTCCCATCACCTGGTAATAAGAGACATACTGCCTCCAACAGCGGAGGAGCCTGGTCAGTAGCCACTGAAGGCTTTATGCTCCATGAAAAAGAAATGGTCCTTTCTTGAGCCACAAATAACTTTTCAGGGCTGATAGTGTGGGCTGGCTTTTTGCTCACATACACCCAAGGCTGACTTTCCAAACAAAAAGAAGAATCTGGAGAAGCAAGTAGAATTATTTGTACATTTATAATGAAATTATGGTTTGAATTTATTTACAACATATAGAAAAACAAAATCAGAGAATAGTGTGGTTGTTGGTTTGTTTTTTTTAAAGTGAAAGCAAGCTCCACCAGATCATTTTCTGTGGGGCGGGGAAACACCTCCGAACACTTATTCCAATACTTCAAACTTTTACTTGCCCTTTGAACACAAGACAGCAAAATTTCAGGTCCAGTGGTGCCCCCTCCGTCTCTGCCCTTGACTGCAAGTGTTTTGGTTGATAGCAGCCTAACAGGCCCAGGAAAGAGCCCGCTACAGTTTTGAGTCGCTATAAAACAATCCCACAAGTTTTGTGTTTTCCTCTTCGGCCGTGGCTGCATGTCACCAGCACCCAAAGATGTCCCAAGCTCAATGCATCTCTTATCAGCAAGACAGCCACAAAGCAAAGAAGTCTGGTTGGAGGTGGTTTTTCGGAACGGAACGAGATTGCAACGATGCCATTGCTGCAGAAGTAACGACACGCCGACCAGTTGAAGATCCAAGCACAACGGGGTGAAGAAAAATTACCTCAGGAGGACCGATTCGAGATTTTAACACCTACTACTAAAACCACCCCCATCCCACAGCAAGGGGAGAAAAAGTAATACATTGTCTTCCCTGACAAATGTGACTTGGCCAAATGAAATTAGAGAGACAAAGAAGAAAACAAACCACCCGCTTGCCAAAATAATTCTGAAGTTGTTTTGGAAAACTGCATTACGGATTATTATTTTTTAAAAAGAGACCAACAGAAAGAGATTTTAAAGAAGGTGATTTTCAGGAAACAGGTTTTTCAGGCAAAGGTTTCCCCCACCCACCCCAATCCTATTTAGAAGACCAAGCATTACACACACACACACACAAAAGTAAAATCCAGTTATAAAACAGAAATACAAGCAGAACAGCAGCAGGCTTAAGTTATTGAACTTCGCTGGTTGGCTGGCTTCTTTTCCAAAGCCAAGAACAGGTGCATGATAAGCTGGGGGGGCATTAAAAGAGAGAAAGGGAGAGATAATGGAGACATTCCCTGCGAGTGTAATGCTGACACTGTTTATCTGCAGTTGTATTCCATTAAGCCTGCAGCTTTCAAATTGCCTTTGATGGAGGAGTCCACTGCAGATATAATAGCAAGTTCTTTTTGTCTGTTTGTTTTTTAAAGAAATAAAACGAAAACACAAAAACAGAGCCCCTGGCACAGAAAGGGCCATACTGCATCTCAGAAGCTTGTGCAAAGAGGTCAGGGCCGATGTACATTTTGCAGAGATTCTTTGATAATATACACGTGTTATTGCTTGAGAGAGACAACAGGTGGAAGGTGGCGGAGGCAACTGCAGCTGCAGCAGCTAAGGTGCCATCCAGAATGGCATCTGTTGCTTTGCCCGTTGCTGCGACGAGGGGTACTGGTATCCTAAGCTCCATGTCTGCGAGTAGCTACTTGCGGTTTTGTGAACCCCGTGGTCTTCTTCTTCATCCGAGGAGTCGCCAGCATAAGCCACCAGGCCGAATCCCTTTTCTCCGGTTTTCATCTTCTTAGCTGGGTGATCTAATGATGATGAACAGAGAGAGAGAGAGAAAAAAAAGAGAGACATCCCGCCCCAGGAAAAAATAAAAGAGAAAGGTAAAAAATATCCCCCAAAAACATGTTAATTCAAATGAGAGGCATTAATGTATTTTTTTTTCCAAAAAAAAAGTTAGTCGGACACCATTTTGAGGTCACAGAGCCAACAACGGTCACCCCGGGTGGGAGGTCAGGCGATACGGGACCGGCAAACAGCACAAGTGTGATCCGTCAGAGCCATGTAAGAGAACACAGAAGAGAGAGAGAGAGAAAAAAGAAAAACACAAAAAGACAAAGAAAAGTCAAGTTAGCAAAAATGAGGCAACAGGGTTTGCAAGTTCACCGTTAAAGAACAACATGTTAAAAAAAAAAACAGGAGCTGGTTGAAAGTGTCCCACTATCTTTTTTAAAAAGGGAAACTTTTAAGAAAGTGGGGGGGAGAGAAGTGTTATGTTATGCCTCCCTGTTAGAAGTGTCCAATTCAAGCTGGATGTCCTACCAGCAGAAAAGCCACGCTGAGCACCTAAGCACAGGAGCGGAAATCAACTGACTATATGTCAATTTCACTTGGCATCACAGGAAAAGCTAAGGTTCCCTGCTTGAAATGCAGAATTTTGCTTTTCTGGGTATTGAGGAGGAAGGAGTATGATGTACTGCTTGGTGGAGGAGGATGTAAGGAAGAGAGAGAAAAAGAGGGGAAGCAGCAGTAACTGGGAAGGAGGGCTAGGATGCTGGGTACACAAATCAGACCAAAGCAACAGCCCTGAGCCCTGAGAAGGAGACACTGTTCTTTTCCCTGCGGTGTCTGAGCAAAGAAAAACATTAGCTCCAAGAACAGCAGATCCAAGTGCAGAAGGGAAAAAGTTCTATTGTTCTGCCCACGCTCCTGATCAGAACTGGAAATGGATGGCTTGCATCATCTGTCACCAGTCTGGTGCCTCCAGATGTAAAACTCACATCTGGCTGGCTGGGGCTGATGGGAGCTTTCATCCAAAACATTTGGAGGGAACTAGGTTGGTGAGGGATGACTTACAGCTTCCTCATCCTTCTTAGGAACATAGAAACTAGGCAAGGGACATCACCCAGCCCTACCTGGAAATGCCTTTTTGGACTGAACCTGGGACCTTCTGCATGCAAAGCTCTACCACTGAACCGCAGCCCCTCCCCTAAAAATAAAGTAAGGTTCCAGTCCTCCTGGTTCAAAACAAAGGGCTGATTTAAAGAAGAACAGAGGAAGCTCCCTTGAGTCAGAACAATGGTCCATTTGGCTCAATATCATCAACCTAGGCAGAGCCTCTTCCAGGATTTCAGACAGGGAGTCTTTTTCCTAGTCTAACCTGGAGATTGAATTAGAGGCCTTTGTGTGTGCAAAGCAGGGGTCTCCTCTTCTGCCCGCTCTCACCCCTTTTCTGCCCTCCTGCCCAGGCACCTTTGCGGATTACACAAGCCCGGGTGCCATGTTTTAAATGCTTGCTCTTTCGTATGTGGCGGTGTTCATACCAAGGGCCTCCACATGGCATCCATGGGAGACAGACGGGTGGTATTCGGAAGCTTCTCCCTGCAGAGCTGTGCATTGTGGGAACAGGAAGGACATTCACACTCGGAGCTCTTTGGAACTCCAGGTCTTTAAGGGTGTGTGCATTTTCAGAGACAAATTGTACCCTTAGCTTTACCACTCTGTAATTGTACAGAGTTCGTGTAAGAATAAAGGTTTGATTTACTCTTAGTTTTAGTTTTCCTAGCTACTAACAGAACTCAGAAGACTGGGAACTGAAAGTAAGTTGTGCACATAAGAGTTTAGCACCTGGAGGTGACACTGGGAAGAACAGCCTAAAGTTAGCTAGGCCGGCTGATGGAATGCAAATACAAGTCACGGCTCCCGGCCGCCCACGCTCACCATTGCCGCCCACTAAGGACCCGTTCCGGTCGTCAGGCTCCACCTTCATCCCGGTCACTGGTAAAGCCGGTGGAGGCATCAGCTGCCTGTTCGGAAACAAAGAGCATTTCAAGCTTATTCAACCCATTAAAAATCCTGGTTTTAAAGCCCTAAATATTTATATTAGGCAGGTGCCTTCCTTATATTATTTTTGGCCCCTGCTGAAAACTGTTTTGCATGGGCAAACTTAGCCACATTTTAATATGGAATTTCTATTTTATACCCAGCAGTATCGCACCTGGCTCTGCAATGGGATTCTAAGTGCAGATTCTCAGGGCAGTTCTTAAATCAGTGGTTAGTATCAGTGTAGTTTTGAAAGGTTCAGCCCGCCATCTTCCTTCCAAATGGTGTCCAGCTGTATACAAACATTGACAGAAACCTGCTCCTCCATCATCATGAAAATTTGTCCACGGTATCTCAAGAGATGTCCAAATGCTTATTTCCAAAACTAAAGTGTATTAAGACTGCAGATTAAATTTTTATTTTGAAATTCTGTGGCTCAATTTGTTTTCATACTATTTTATCAGTACAGTCGTACCTTGGCTCTCCCAAAACAGTTCAAAAACCAAGGCGCAGCTTCCGATTGGCTGCAGGAGCTTCCTGCACACAGTCAGAAGCCGCGTAAGCTGTGTTGGACATTTGGCTTCCAAAAAATGTTCGCAAAGCAGAACACTCACTTCCTGGGTTTGTGACATTCAGGAGCCAATTTGTTCGACAACTAAGGCATTCAACTACCAAGGTACCACTGTATTCTTAATGTGTATTGGTTTGCAAACCGCTAAGAGGTTTTGAGGATTAAGCAATATATAAATCCTGTGGAATAAATAAATGGTTTAAGAACGTAAGAAGAGCCTGGGTGCTGGATCAGGCCAAAGGCCCATCTAGTCCAGGATCGTGTTCTCACAGCAGCCAACCTGAAGGCTCTGGGAAGCCTGTATGCAGGTCCTGAGCGCAAGAAGAACTCTTCCCAATTGGGACTCACTGGCTTGGGACCAGGTTGCTTAAAAAAACCATCTTCTCCCATAGTTAGCGAGGCCTGCTGAAATGAAGGGCTGTGACTAACCGGGGTCCGTTCATTTCAATGGGTCTACTCTTAGCTGGATAAAACCTGTAGGAAGCTGCCTTATAACATGTTGGCCCATTGATCCCATCTAGCTTAGTACTGTCATGTGCAATATGTCCCTTTTTTAAATTTTGTAGTAAGCTGCTGTTGAAGGGTGGGTAATAAATTTAACAACATGGTCTACAATTTCCCCCCTTCTTTTTAGTAAAGGTAAAGGGACCCCTGACCATTAGGTCCAGTCATGGCCGACTCTGGGGTTGAGGTGCTTATCTCGCTTTATTGGCCGAGGGAGCCGGTGTACAGCTTCCGGGTCATGTGGCCAGCATGACTAAGCCGCTTCTGGCGAACCAGAGCAGCGCACAGAAACGCTGTTTGCCTTGCCGCTAGAGCGGTACCTATTTATCTACTTGCACTTTGACATGCTTTCGAATTGCTAGGTTGGCAGGAGCAGGGACCGAGCAGCGGGAGCTTACCTCATCATGGGGATTTGAACTACCGACCTTCTGATCGGCAAGTCCTAGGCTCTGTGGTTTAACCCACAGCGCCACCCACGTCCCTTCAACATCTATTTACCCCCCCCCCCATTTTGGAAATATCGTTGGGACTTCAGCTCCCATCAGCCCCAGCAGCTTCTGGCTCATGTGGCCAGCATGACTAAGCCGCTTCTGGTGAACCAGAGCAGCACACAGAAACGCCGTTTACCTTCCCGCTGGAGCAGTACCTATTTATCTACTTGCACTTTAACATGCTTTCGAAGTGCTAGGTTGGCAGGAGCAGGGACCGAGCAACGGGAGCTCACCCCGTCACGGGGAATCGAACCGCCGACCTTCCGATCGGCAAGCCCTAGACTCTGTGGTTTAACCCACAGCGCCACCAGTGTCCCTCCGTCTTTTTACAATACCCCAAAACTCAGCAACCTCACTTCCCCTAATGATAGGGCCTGAGGAGCACTTCCACACTGAAACACATTTCATTGCAGTTCCCACTCAGAACTGCACCAGAGCAAAGCTGGGCGCCACGGCCACAACCTACCTGTCCCTCTCTCTCTCCTTTCCTGAGGAACTTGCTGGCTTCGAACCCGTTCCATCCATCTCGGTCTGACTGGAGAAGCCTGTACCTAAATTAGTCATATGAATGGGTCCATGCTATGAGCAGAAAAACACAGCGGCATTAGCAAATCTAAAACTATGACACAAGCTATCAGCTCCTTAATGAAAACTTGCAGCAGGCCCAGTCTCTCTACACACCATTACAGGCCATGCTTCCGTTTTTTTCTAGGCCTCTTAAAACGCTGTGCATTTTGCACATGGTAAACTGGAAAGCTTGCTGCACAACAATGCCCAAACCACCTGGGAGCATGAGCATAGCGTATCATGGCTTAAGATACTCTGTGCAATCCTTTCAAGATCCCTTGAAAGGTAGGCCAGGCTTTGTTGTTTCCATATTGCAGATGGGAAGGCTGAGGCTGAGCAAATCGCTAAGGAGGCCGATGTCATTCACAGCCAAGGTGAGGTTTGAACGGGGGGATTTCTCAACACATAGCTCAGGTTCTGTGCCAGTCCAGGATTTGAACTCAGGTGTGTGGAATATTTACTTCTCTTTCAAAGGAAAAGGTAACAGGGAGCAGTTTTTTTGTTTTAAAGGGCTGTTAAGACTCAACAGCTTTTTCAGACCAGCCTCATAACTGAGACTGTAGCAGCCTGTGCCACCTGTGGCAAGTAAGAACAGCTGCCAGGGAAGTTAAGAAAACAGAGCTGGTTCCCTTTTCTTCTCCTCCTTTCGAGCTGTCCAAATGTCACAAATGACTCACCTAAGTATGGAACGAGGAAGTTGCCCTACACCAGGTCAGAACAGAGGAAGGTGCCTGCTAAAACCAACAGGCCCTTCCGTTCCAACTCTTGAAATGAAATACAGCATTATCATCTGTGTCTGTTTCTGTTAACTAACCATTCACTTTAGTTTAAATCTAGATCTTCTATGAACATTCTTCTTTGCTCAGTATTTTTGCTCAATGTAAACTCAGCACTAATTTTCAGTGGCTCTTTATATCTTAGCCGCTGCCTTTTATTATGAGAACAAAGGAAAGTTCCTTAGACCAGGCCAAACCATCTAGCCAGCACAGCCCGCTCTGACTGGCAGATCTCCATGATCTCAGACAGAGAAAGTTCTTCTCCCATCAACTCCTAACGTGACTTTTTAACTGGAGATGCCACCGAGTGGCTGGCACAACCCAGTCAGATGGGTGGTGTATAAATAATAAAATTTATATTTTTTTTATTATTAACCTGGGACCTTCTCAATTCAAACGAACGCGCCTTTCTATTTCAATTATGGCCCCTCCCACATGTGGGCAGACAGGCTAGTCACTTGTGTTGACTTACTTACAAGCCTAGTTTAGAGATGGAACGCAAACAAAGAGGAAACTATTAGAAAGTTTGAAATTGGAAGGAAAAAACACTCAGTCCTCGATCACTACCACAAAGCCTCAAAACCCAGCAGAGAGTAAGATGCAAACTGGGACAGCTAGTGGGGTCCCTCAATGGTGCAGGTAGCAAGGCAAAATATATTTTGAAGGTCACTGGGATAGGGGACCAGGTGTTGCAAAAAAAATGTAAACAATAGGGTCAAACTGCTAAGGAATTCATGTGGTATGGATTCCAAGCTTCCTGGTCAGAGCTCAGACAGTTACAAGATCAGGAAAGGGCTGTGATGAATACTTTTCTGCTTCTACTGCAGGGTGGGGAACCTGTGGCATTCTAGACAGTGCTGGACTTCAACTCTCATGAGCCCTGACTACTAGCCGTGGCTTCTGGGAGTTAGAGTCCAACAATACCAGGAATCTGTGTGTTCTGTCACCACCGCTTTAAAGTGTCACAAGGTTCCTTTTTGTAACAACCATGAGAAATCAGGGTCCTACCTCTTGGCTGGCAAACCACCTCGCCCAGCAATTGCTTGGGACTCCTGGAAAAGGGTCCATGTGATGTTGGGACTACAGCTCCTATCTGCCTCAGCCAGCACGGCCAGTGACGATGGGCATTGTAGTCCAGCAACATCTGCGGGACACCTCACTTGGGAACGCAAAGCCTGCCTAGAGACGAGCCTGATGAATCAGGTCAGCAGCCCATCTAGTTCAGCACCCCATTCTCAGATGCTGCAGTCGGGAATGCAGAAGCAGGAGACGAGCAAAAGAGCATCTCTCCCAGCCTGCGGCTTCCAGCAACTGGCAGATTGTTGGTCCTGACCCTCCAGGGCCCACCTGACGGCAGGGCAGTTGAGGAACACTAGCTTCTACTGTATCTGACCCGTAGAGGCTTGTGGGGAAAACCCCAAAATCCAGGTGTGGAACCAGCTCTGTGCCCAAAGGAAAGAGGGGCAGGGGAGGCAGTAAAATGGCAGGGAGTCACTCCACCTGGTATCCCAGCAGCCCAGATTCCCGCTCATCCGGCAGCTCTTCGGTGAAACGCCTTTTCTGGCCCGGCTGGGGTTGGGGCTGACCTGGCGGCTGTGTGGTGGCCGGCAAGGTCGTCTTCACGGGGGCGGCCGGGAGGAAAGGGGCGCTAAGCGGCGTCTACAAACCATGCAGGCAAAAGAAGAGAGGGGTTATGTCGATACTGATAAAAGACAAGTAACAACAAAATGAAAATGTATCTTAGAAACATGCACACAATCTCACTGCATTTAGAAATCGCTTCCTGTGAAAAGCGGGAGCAATTTGAGACAATAAAATCGCCCATTAGAAAAGCAACTTCTTAAGCACCAACACCTGAAACAGTAACATGTATTTATTGTACTTGTCTGCGTTTTGTTCTTTCTATATCCACTAAACTCCAAAGCAACAAACAAAAAGGTAAAACAACTCAATATATGAAAACAATGTCTAATCCAATTGTGATGGGCACCTTTAGCTAGTGTTTACTGGGGGTCACAATTCAGCCCATATTCAGAGCCCCCTTCCCACAACCAACCACTAACTAAATCTGCTTCCATGGGGCTACATTTGTGGCTGTGAAAGGCAAGTCGGGCCTCAGCTCTGCACTGCTCTATTTGGTCTTGCTAAGGCTCTTGCTAAGGCTCCCAAGCCAGGTTCACTTTTTAGCTACATGCCTCCTTCTCTCTCTCCACCAATCAGTGCTCAAATTAGAAGGGCAGGGATTTTTGTGCTGGGCCTCAAGCTCATGTTTTTAGAGACCAATGAGAACGTTTGGATTCCTTACGAGCCTCACTACCTGGAGTGGAGTACAGGGTCAGATTTAAGGTGCTGCTTTTGACCTTTAAAGCCCTTCACAGCCTAGGACCCTCGTACCTACGGGACCGCCTCGCCTGGTATGCCCCACGGAGAGCCTCAAGGTCCATAAATAACAACACCCTAGTGGTCCCAGGCCCTAAGGAAGTTAGATTGGCTTCAACCAGAGGCAGGGCCTTTTCAGCCCTGGCCCCAACTTGGTGGAACGCTCTGTCTCATGAGACCAGGGCCCTGCAGGATCTGATTTCTTTCCGCAGGGCCTGTAAGACAGAGTTGTTCCGCCTGGCCTTTGGCTTGGAGCCAATTTGATTCCCTCCCCCCCATTTTCTTTTTTCTTTTCCTTTTCCTGCAATGAGGCTACATTTTAATATTTTAATGTTCCATTATTTTAATGTTGTATTTTATTTTTGTTTTTAAGTTGTAATCATTCATCTTGTTTTTATTATTGCTTGTAAGCCGCTCTGAGCCCGGCCTTGGCTGGGGAGGGCGGGGTATAAATAAAAAATTATTATTATTATTATTATTATTATTACCTTTCCCCTGTAATTGGAGCAATGGAAGGCCCACACCCTGCAAAACCGAATGCTCTCCCTGATGCTTTGTGCACTTCTCACGTAAACAAGAACCCGGATTTACTGGCTCACCATGGCTTACCATGAATGGGCAGCTTGCCCTACCCCCACCCACAGCAGGTGAGTCCCCCCCCCCCCTGAATGGAGTAATGCATGACACCTGCAACACATCACAGAATCACAGATTTGGAAGGGACCACAAGGGCCATCTAGTCCAACCCTCTGCAATGCAGCGACTTTCTGCCCGATGCGGAGCTCAAACCTATGAACCTGAGATTAAGAGTCTAAGCATGACCTTGATTTTTAAAAAGAGAGAAAAAGATGTGAAATCTGGTAACTTCTCATTCAGACTCCAAGAGATATACTCCACAGGTTAATGTTATCAAATCTCCCCTCCCCTGCTAAAATACAAAAGCCCCGCCACTACCACTAAGCTGTGTTAGGATTCTGCCAGCTCCTGAAGGCACACCTGCATACCTTTGATCTCCTGCTTTAATTGCCATTTTTAACACTGTGCTGCTTTAATGGGCTCGTTTCATTGTGCATTTTAATTGCCAATGTTTATTCTGATGAAGTTGTTTTCTTGTATGTTTCATTTATGTGTGGTTAAAAAACTTTTTTTATTTACCGCTTGTAAATTGCTTAGAAGCCACCTCCTAAAGGACGAGAGGGTGGCAAGCTCACCCATAAAGCAGACTACAATTAAAACTTTTTTTAAAAAAGTTGAAAAACTTCTGAAAAGCAATTTAAAGCGTCTATGAAACAGTCTAAAAAATAACAACAGCCACCCCTACAGCAGTGTTCTTCAACCTTGCGTCTCCAGATGTCGCTGGACTACAAATCCTATCATCCCCAGCCGGCTTCACCAACGGTCAGAGATGATGGGAGTAGCAGTCCAACAATCTCTGGGGATTCAAGGACACTGCCCTAGACACTACTGGGTGCCCCCTCCTCACCAGTCATCAGGCAACGTTCCCTGCCTTACCTGGCCAGTGCTAGCGGGAGACTGCACTTGCGTAATCGGGTACTGGGTGGGCACAGGTGGGACTCCGGTGGGCAGTGCTAACACTCCCGGCGCCAACGGAACCGCAGGAGGCACAATGCCTGGCACCCCATAAGGAGGCTGTACCGGCTGCTGAGGGGGCGGAACCACAGGGTAGCCTGCCTGAAAGCCGCTGGGGGGGTAATACGGTGGCTGAGGAGGGACAGTCGTTAAAGCTGCGGGCTGCGCAAACCCTATGGGGGTGGGGAGAGGAAGAAAGTAATTATTATTATTTCTTTTATACATGAATTACTTCCTATTGAAGCATGTCAAGGCAATTTCACAAAACAGTAAAAATATAGAAAACCACTGCATATATATAAAGAGTTGAAATTCTTACATAAACACACACACATAAAAAGTTTCAAAACCAATACAGAGTGTGACCTAGGGCACAAATAAAAATATCTCTTAGAAGGCCTGCTGAAAAAGGAAAGCCTTCAACGGATGCTGAAAAGTGATGGTGACTGTCTGATACGAAATAGGAAAATGTTCCAAATTAACATCTGCCTGGACACTGAGGTCCTGCGCCGAGGTCCTTCTGGTGGTTCCCTCACTGCGAGAAGCCAAGTTACAGGGAACCAGGCAGAGGGCATTCTCAGTAGTGGCGCCCGCCCTGTGGAATGTCCTCCCACCAAATGTCAAAGAGAAAAACAACTACCAAACTTTTAGAAGACATCTGAAGGCAGCCCTGTTTAGGGAAGCTTTTAATGTTTAAAAGGTTATTGTATTTTAGTGTTCTGTCAGAAGCCGCCCAGAGTGTCTGGGGAACCCCAGCCAGGTGGGTGGGGTATAAATAATAAATTAAATTAAATTTAAAATTAACATGCTGGTGGGCATGTGGGCGGGGACAGAAAGAAAAGCAGGTGGAGCAATGAATCCAAATTTTACACAGTAAACTGTTCAAACTGTCTTTAATATTGTATTTTAATTGTTGTAACCTGCTCTGAGACCTTAAGAGTGAAGGGAGGGTTGTTAAACAACAACAACAGGCTAGTTTCTACACGCAGACACACAGAGCCCTCTCGCTCCTCCATTCGGGCAAACAAGAGGCATTACCAGACTTCAAGGACACATTCCAGCCAGGCAAAAGCACTCAAGGGGTATATGAAGCAAGGCCCGTGCAGAGGTGTGGTCTGGGCAGAGGGTGTGTGGCTTGGGTAACACAAGAAAACAGATGTGGCCCTCCAGGCCTAGCTATCTCCAGGTCTATAATCCCCCGCCCCAGCCGGAGGTTCCCCACCCTGTCCTTGCAAGCACAACAGGGAGCAACCAGGTGGCAACAGAGAACTGCGTCACCCACCATTGTGATGCAGCCCCCCCCCCCCGCAGGGAATGGAAAGGGCTGAGAGCCATTTCTCCACCTGTGGGCTTTCATAATGGCAAATTTAACCCCAAAGTCTCCGGTTTCCATCTTTCATCCCCACTCCACCGCCAAACTAAGTGTTGCACGCTGTCAATACACACCTGTTATGGGGACTGCCGTGGTTATCTGGTTCACAAATCGCGAGTATTCAGCATGAACCTTGGAAGAGATAAAGCGGGATTAGATTGCTTCGGTTTCAATAAAGGACACTTATGCAAACTGACTGCTCTAGTGGGAGACCGTATAGCCCTGGTTAGGTGAGCCTAGTTGTATGCAAACTGTTAAGCTCCTCCTGTCTGGATTGGTTCTACTGCCCAATGCTACAAGTGGGAGTCAGTCGGGGGCAGGGGAGGGGCTTCTTCAGTATCGGGCATGGGGAACCCGTGGTTCTCCAGATGCTGCTGTAGTACTACAACTCCCACCAACCCCTAGCAAGCATGGCCAATGGGCAGGGGATGATGGGAGCAGCAGTCCAAAATGTTTAGAGGGCACCAGGTTGGGGGAGACTGCATTAAAACAACAGCACAATCACAAATAGTCAGCTTCAACCATCAGCTCTGATTCCCAAGTATGAGATGTTTTACTAAGCGAAGCAACTGCACCGTAACGACAGCTGGGACAGCTCAGTTGGTAGATCATGAGACACTTAATCTCAGGGTCGTGGCTTCGAGCCCCAAGTTGCAGAGAACTGGACCAGGTTGGCTTTCGTGGTCCCTTCCAACTCTAAATTCTATGATTTTATGACAGCTGGCCAGTTTGGGAGGGTTTCAAATTAGCAAAAAATGGAAGACATGCTGCTTTGTTCTCAACAATAATCCTTCTCACTAGGAGGGTCAACACGCAGCTGGGACATCAGGGGCTGCCACAACCAAAGGATGCTGGACTCAGATTCCCAACAGGCCCCAGCCACCACTGCCAGGAAAGCTGTATATAAAGTGCAGAAAGAGATGGGCACTTCACGTGGCTTTGGCGAGAGAGTGCAACAGTAAAAAAAGTAGGGCTTACTTACTGTTTGTAATAGGTTCTCACAAAGCTTTTTGGCAGCTGCAAGGCCTTCTGGTTTTGGATGGCTGGAGGAGAGGAAATACGACACACTGACACACACGTTCCTGTCAGACTCCAGACATCCACAAAGATGGTCAAAAGGTTCCTACATAGCAGGGGGTGGGACTAGATCAGCATTTCCCAAACATGGGTCTCCAGCTGTTTTTGGACTACATCTCCCATCATCCCTAGCTACCTGGATCAGTGGTCAGGGATGATGGGAATTGGGAAACACTGGACTAGATGTCCCCCGGGGCTCACTTCCGACCCTGCTATTCCAATGTTAGGAGTCAGGTGTCCTTGCTCACCTGCTTCAAATCACCCAGGGAGCCACTAGTAAATCCCAACCTGCTTGCTGCCCATCCCACATTCAGCTGATCAGAAAGGCTTCGTAATTAAACTAAGCCAGCTCAGCAAGCTTGACACTGCAACTTTACACTTGGGATGGCACACAAAAAGCCGATTCCTTCCCGGTGACAAAGCCCAACGGGCTCCCAGCTCCCTACCTGATGTAAATGTACATCGGCTCAAAGGCTTCTCGGCCAGAGGCAGGTTCGATGCACCCAGAGCCCTTCCCCCGGAGGAACACCTTGGCGCCGGTCTCAATCTGGATATGTTGCAAGTAGGAGCAGCCTGGGCCTTCGACTTTCTCCTTTACGTTGAAGGTAGGTACAGCGTGTTCCAAGCCAACAAACAATTTGTCCTGGACATAGTGCATCTGTACACACACAGAGAGAGACACTCTTAGGTGTTGCATTTGACACCAGAATCAGGAAGGGGTGGGAATGGATTAGAGGTCCCCTGCTAGGGTCATAGCTCAGTAGCAGAGCATTTGCTCTGCATGCAGAAGGTCCCAGGTTCAGTCCCTGGCATCTCAGCATAGGGCTGGGAGACAACCTTGTCTGACACCCTAGAGAGCCATTCCCAATCAGGGTAAGCAACACAGAGCTAGATGGACCAGTGATCTGACTCGGTATAAGGTGTGTATAGACAGGGGTAGCCAGTGTGGTGCTGTCAAAATGTTGCTGGACTACAACTCCCATCATCCTTGACCACCCTGAGGCCGATGGGAACTGTAGTCCAACATCACCTGGCAGGCACCACACTGGCTACATGTTTGTCCGATGGCACAGTGAGGTCTCCACTCTTTCTGCAAGCTGAACCCCTCTCTCCATCGTGTTTCTCTAAGAGGATGGTATCGACAGAGCCCAGCTGTACAGGCTCTGCCTTCTTAATCCTCTAGGTAAGGGAATAAGCAGACATGGACAGTTCAACAGGCAAACAAGTGTAAAGCAAAATGCAAGGCAGTGTTCAAAACTCTCATTGTTCTAGGTGTGTTTTGTGACAGAGAATTTAATTAGCGCGAACAGTTTCTGAGCTCTGGGTGCAGTACTGAGCCTAAGATTTCAGATTAAAACTGCACAGTGGAAGGAAAGGAAGACCCTTTTCTGCCTTCCCACTTCCGGCCACTCTCTGAAGACTGGAGAAGAGGCCCTCTTAGGGGGGCGGACAGGCAGGGGAAGCGTGTGTTTGCTTTTTGCAGTCTTTGTATGAGGAATAGACAGTGTGAAAAACGAACATAAGATTTTACCTGCAGTTCATGCATTTTCAGCTTTGTATTCCTGTTACTAAAAAAGCATGCCTAGACATTCCGCTGTTGCACCCATAGCCTAGGTTTAAGGTGCCATTTAGCTCCTAGCTTTCATATCTCAGTTTCTAACACTTGATGCAAGGGTAAAGACACAAGGACTTGGCCAATACGTACTCCTCCAGACTGGAAGGAGGGCTTCTGGCCAACAGCCGGAGGCAGCTGAGTGATGGGGGCAGGTTGGTGGTAGACGGTAACTGTAGCTCCGTTGAAAGTTGGGCTGGATCCAGTGGCAGCTTTCACGACGCCGTTTGTAATGATTTCCTTGATTCGGTTTACTGCTCCTGTAAGGCAAAAAGAAATAAACGACTTTAGCCCTATGAAAAGAAGGGACATCGTGGTTACTACTGAAGAAGAAGAAAACATTTAGGGTAATGTCACGGGAATTGGGGTTGCTTGTGTGTAAACCTCTAGCTGTTCCAAACTGCTTAGGGGCGGTTGTGTCTTTCCCTGACTGAGCAGCCTGGGTGCTGCTGCTGCTCAGTCGCTCGACGTATCCGTGAGTGGGCGTCTCCTAAATTTCCTCCAGCATAAGAGCTCCTTGACGGACAACCTTCGCCTCACCTCTCTGCGCGTAACCCTTCTGCGCAGAGTGGGTGTGCCTAGTGGTGCCGCTCCACCCTCCTCACTGCCTTCACTGCCAGAGTCTCGGAGCCTCTCCTCTGAGATGCTTTCTCCCTCTCCCTTCTTCCTGGTGTCACCTGGACATTCTTCCCCAGATGACGTTCTCTCTCTACCCTTACTCGTTCCCTCTTCTGCAGAGTCTGGAAGCACCGCCTTCCCCCTCTGCTCCGATGTCAGTTCCCTGACAGGTAATTTCACAATCATTATTCATTAAGGATATAGAAGAGTTATCTGTGTTGGATTTGAATTGTTTTCATGTAGGTGCTGTTGCTGCATTAGAAGATTAGGACACTCTGCATGAAGCCCTGGAGAGCTGCTGCCAGACAGTGTAGATGGTACTGAGCTACATGGACCAGTGGGCATAAGACAACTCCTTATGTTCCCAAGGACATGCTCTTTGAGGGGAAGGTCTGCAGTCTGGTGGCAGAGCATCTATTTTGCAAGCAAAAGCACCAAGGTTCAATCCACCAGCATCTCCAGACATGGCTGGGAGAGACTCCCTGTCTGAAAGCTTGGAGAGCTGCTGCCAGTCAGGGTAGACAATATTGAGCTGCATGGGCTAGTGGTCTGACCCAAGCATAAGGCAGCTGCCTATACTCCAATCATGCAGTTATAGAGCTGGGAAAGGCCTTGATGGTCATATAGTCCAACACCTTCCTTAATGCAAGGTTTATAATGTTGGAAGCAACCACAGCAACCCTTAACAGATGGCTGCCCAGCGAAAAAATTAAGCAACAACACAACTTCATATTTAACAACAACTCTGTGCCTGTTAGGCTAACGGTGCCTTAGTCAAGTGAACTAACTAACCTCAGCTGTGTACACACTATACCTTAAAAGCGCATTTTAAATGCATTCTTCCCCTTAAAAGAGTTGCACTGTGGTTTATCCCTCAGTTGCAATTCACAGCAACCCTTAACAAGCTACAGTGCCCAGAATTCTTTTGACGGAAATAATGTGCTTTATAGATACAGCACAGACACAGCCATTCTCTACCCAGGGTGTTGAATCAGAGCTTACTTACTATCCACCAGTTCTCGCGTTTGCCCCTGGACGTGCAAGTACAATGGACGATCTCTGCAAAACACAAGTTTTAATATGTTTTTATATATTTTAATCTGAAACAAAGGTCTCCACTGGAGGCAGTCAATGTCTCTGGGACTCTGGAAATAAACTGTAGTCAGCCCCATAGGGGATAAAATGCTGCGCTTGGGGACACTCTTATGGTGAGGGCTCTCTGTCCTTGACATGGGGCACTGTGTGTGTTTGCTCCCATTAAAAAGGATTTGCAGGAAGGTAGCTATTTGGGGGGGGGGGAGTCCTCCTGGTTTTGCAAAATGAAGAATGGTATTGGTGGAAGAGCAGAGGATTGCTTGTTGCTTCCTCCATCCAGTAACATTTGACTTGTGCAGTTTTAACTTTGCACATCTCGATCAAGCGAGCAGCCAAGTCACATAGCTTACAAAATTACAAAAATGCACAAACGTAGCTGCTCTGCTCATTCAGGTCCAATATCTAATCCATAAGAACTCATTCTTCTACAGATTTTTTAATCCTGGAGAGAACCAGAGGAGGAAATTGAAGAAGATACAAACCCAGGTCCAACTTTTGCTTTCTCTTCTGCAGTCATGTACCTCCCCCGAGTTGAGACTGCGGCTCCGCTCAGCCTACTTATCTGCAGATACAAAGGGACAAAGCATTGCTCAGATTGGGAAATGCAGTAAAATCCCTGCTGAATCAGGAAAAAGGCTCATGTAGTCCAGCAGCCCCAATTTCCTACAGCAGCCCCTGAAAAGCCTCAAGGGGAAGCTCACAAGTCAGGCCTGTAGGCAATAGCCTTCCTTTACCCATTCATACGCCACCTATTTGTCCTCAGCTACTGTTAAGCAGACCCCATCTGCACAACATAAAGATACTGTGTTATGTGTCATGACATAAGGATACGGAGAGCTGTTAGAAGACCTCCTATTTCCAGTACGGAGAAACAAATTCTAGAGTTCCCTGGAAAGAGGGAGCAAATGCTAAACTACTTTGGGAACGGTAGTTTTGTGAGCTGAATAGTTATCTCCCAATAGATCTCACCATCTTTAACAAACTACAGTTCTATTATTATTATTATTATTATTATTATTATTATTATTATTATTATTTGGGGGGGGAAAGAATCATGATTGTTCAAACTGGTATAATGCTGCTTTAAATGTATGGTGCAACGAGGACCTAAGACGTACACTGATTCTGGAGCTTCCATTTAGCTAGGATTGCCAATATTTAATGAACCAAAGCAAAGTGGCAAGGCGTCTGCTTGCATGCAGAAGGTCCCAAGTTCAGCCCCTGGCATCAAATAAGGCTGGAAGAGAACTCCCATCTGAAACCCTGAAAAGCTGCTGCAAGTCAGCCTTGACAATGCTGAGCTAAATGGACCAATAGCTGGACTAATGCTCCCTCCCCCAAGACTCGCTTAACAGCTATCGACACCCAGTTGTTCCAGAGGTCGGACAGGGTTTCAACAGGAGCACCAGGCATATCAGCTGGAAAGTACCCCAGAGCCACCTGGAAACCCATAGGACCAATTAGCCACAAGCAGCACAGACCTCATCCTGCGTCTGCCCTCTCGTCAGGAGGTTTCGGCACGTGAGAGGCACGTCGTTTATCTCCACTTCTGCGACGACAAGATCATCTTTGCTTTTGCTCGCAGCCGGTCCTTTTCCAGGAGCCTGAAGCTGTTAACAGATCAGATAATGGGCATCAAGACACATAAGCCCCACCCTTTGCACACTCACCTGCCCCTCTCCATCCGGGCAAGGAGGCGGCATGATGAGAGTTCAAGGGTACATTCAAGCCAGACAGAAACACTCCATGAGGGTGTAAAGCAGGGCTGGCAAGAGGTGAGGCCTGGGGAGAGTCCCAAGGGCCTACAGAGAAGCCTGAAGGGTTGCATTTGTTTGGTTTTTTCTTTTATTTTTGCATTTTCAGTTACAGACATTCATTTCTTTCACTAATACAACATTTTATACAATGATAATCACCTATTCCCAGATAGGGTGGAAAGTCTTCTTATGATAAGAAATAACTAGCGATGTTTCATGGCTGCAACTGAAGGGTTGCATTTGACCCCTGGGCCTGAGGTTCCCCAACCCTGTCACAAGCTAAGCAAGTAGAGTCTCGCTTATTAAGCCAGACTTTACGGCATCCAAAGAGAAAAGGGGAAGTCACTGGTACGTTAAAATCCCTACCCCACCCTCGCCAATTTGTTTTGAAAGCAAATGCGATTGAACCAAGGGATAGATTTCATGGAACCAGTCCAGATTGCTCCAAAATGTTCACTACCGACAAGAAGGGGAAACCAAATTATTTTCTTTGGAAGGATGACAGAGTTAAAACAAACCTGGCTGGCTCATTCACCCTTTGTAGTCTTAACTTTGCAGTGCAGTTCATACATTGTGTACAGGCATACAGTGGTGCCCCGCAAGACGAACGCCTCGCGAGACAAAACTCACAAAACGAAAGGTTTTTTCGTTTTCGAGTTGCCTCGCAAGACGAATTTCCCTATGGGCTTGCTTCGCAAAACAAAGCTTGCCGCGCAAGCTCCGGGGACAGCGGGTCTTCCCCGCTGTCCCCGGACCTCTTTTGAAGCAAGGGGTGGTGGGGAGAAGCGATCTTCTCCCCGCAGCCCCAGGTCCGGAGACAGCGGGAAGCGCTTCCCGCTGTCCCCGGACCACTTTTGAAGCAAGGGGCTGCGGGGAGATCGCTTCTCCCCACCGCCCCTTGCTTCAAAAGAGGTCCGGGGACAGCGGGAAGCGCAGCGCTTCTTCCCCGCTGTCCCCGGACCTCTTTTGAAGCAAGGGCGGCGGGGAGAAGCGATCTTCTCCCTGCAGTCCCCGGACCTCTTTTGAAGCAAGGGGCTGCGGGGAGATCGCTTGTTATGTGCTCATTTTGTTATGTGCTCATTTTGAACTGCATTCATATCATTGTTTGTGGCTTGTGATATGTTGCTACAGATCTGCCTATCTCACAATTGCTATTTTGTTTTGTTCTTAAGGCAAACCACTTTGACCACAACACATATTAAAGGGTAAGCGGACAAATGAAAAAAGGGCATGGTGATTGCAGAACAAACCTTCATTACAGCTCACTGATAGCTAACACAAGGGGTTATAGCCAACCATGTTGACCCACTGCAGTTAATTTCAATGGGTTTGATATGCCCCAATACACATTTGGCCAGAAGTCAGGAAACAATGGGCAAATAGTTAATAGCATGAGTGAACAAGTCCAAATCCTAAATTTGAGACTTCAGCTGTGTACACATCAGAGCACATGGCTCCCTGCAAAGAATCCTGGGAACTTAAATTTAACCTTCACATAGCTACAAAGCGCAGCACCCGTAACAACCTACAATTCCCAGGATTATGGAGGTGTGCTTTAAATATATGGTGTGTATACAGCTTTCTTTTCTCAACCGTCATGAAAGTTAAATGGCTTCTTACTTTCGAAATCTGATGCCTTCACCCTGCCAGCCACTGACCTTGTCCGTTGAATTCGCCGTTGGTTTCAGCTTCCCTTTGGCCATTAACATGGCATTGATTTTGGCTGCCACTGCAGCGGCTGCATCCAGAGCTCCCAGCGGGGCCGCTGAGCCCTCAGACCCTGACATCCCAGATACACTATCTCCGCTGCCCTGGACAGGCCGGCCAGCCACAGGAGTGGTTGCAGGAAGGAGGAAGAGAGCCGGAGACGGGCCAGGCTGGTCCCATTTGCTGCGTCGCCTGGGGGGAAAAAAAATCAAATTAAACATTCAGATTCCCTCTGGGGCTGGTGCCTGTTCCTTGATCTCCTCACTCCATAAGGCTTAGCACTTGTAACACATCTCGATGGCTCAAAAACACAGCCGAGAGTGCCCTCTCAATAATCCCAGCAACAGCAGCCTTAGAAGATAAGTAATAAATGGTAAAACATGTCCTTATCTCCTGACAAGAACTAGTACAAGCAGTCATCTCAGATGCCAGAGAGGAAGAAGGGAAAAGCCGTCCCAGTTTCTGATTTGATCCCAGAATGCCCCGCTTTTCCTTAGGACGCCCCTATTTTCATCAGAGAAATGTTGGAGAGTATGGATTTATGCAATTCCAGAGCCAAGGAAATAAGTAGCTCTGCAACCTTTAGAAGGCAGCCCTGTGTAGGGAAGTTTTTAAAATGTTTAACGTTTTCATATAGTGGTACCTCGGTTTAAGAACTTAATTTGTTCCGGAGGTCCGTTCTTAACCTGAAACTGTTCTTAACCTGAAGCACCACTTTAGCTAATGGGGCCTCCCGCTGCTTCTGTGCTGCCACCACACGATTTTTGTTCTCATCCTGAGGTAAAGTTCTTAACCCGAGGTACTATTTTTGGGTTGGCGGAGTCTGTAAGCTGAAGCGTCTGTAACCCGAGGTACCACTGTATTTGTTTAAGGTAGATTCACAGCCTCTCTGATCTCATAAGCCTGGGGTGGGGGACCTGCGGCCCACGAGGTGTTGCTGGACCACAACTCCCATCCCCGCGACCATGCTGGCTGGGGGCTGGCGGGGGTTGGTAGTCCAGCGACGTCTGGAGGGCCTCAAGGGGGCCCCGGCACGGGCGAAACCCATAAATGGGCTCCTCCTCCTCCTCCGCCAGGCCTCTCCCTCAACTTTCCCTTCCCGGCCTCCCCTCTCGCCCGGCCTCGCAGCCGCGGCCTCCTCACCCTCCAGAGGCCCCATGCTCTCGCTGCCCCGAGCTCCCCGTTGACATGGCTCAGACGACCCTCTCCAGGCCGCCGCCGCCTTCTCCGCTCTGCTGAGAAACTTCCCCTCCCTCGCGTCACTTCCGCTCCGCCGCCGCTGCCGCCGAAAACGTCACTTCCGCTCGTTGTCGTAGCGACGGTGAAAGGTTGCTCGGGAGAGAGAATGCCCCTGGCACCATAGCGATAGTAAAAAAGGTAGAGGGGCGCACGTGTTCTCAGTTTCCGGCCGTATACATGTAGAGCTTATTGATTTAATATTTTGATTATATTCTTGCTATTTTATTATTTCATTTACTGTATTTGTTTACTGTGGTTTGTTTTTTTTTTGCTTATTTCATATTTAGTGTTTCATTTGTTTGCTTACTGTTTTATGATGTAGTTTTTTGTATTTATCGTTTTATTTATTTGCAGACATTTCTAAACGATAATATATATTTAAAAGAAACGAAAACTCTTAAACAATAGATACATACATAAACCCAAAATCCATTGAAACGAAAACGCAGTTAATAAATTATGGAAGTGGGAATTGTCTATAGAAGTTAATTTGTAAGAAGGGAATTCCGGTGGAAATGTCTCCTTTTGACCTTTCCTACCGTGAGCTCCAAGAGATATGAGGCAGCTAATTATTGCCAGTCATTATTCAGGGTTTATGCTGTTTCTAATCAGAGTGTTTTATTGCTCACTATGATTTGGGGTGAGTGGGTGGGTGTTAGCAAACATTCAACGTAAGTGTCTGCATGCCAGCCAACAGAGCATAAGGCTTCCGCATGTAACTGAGCGCTGGATTGGGACCACAAAGACATCAGTGTCTTTTACTTCAGTCGAAAAGGATGAGAAAGTGCCATACGTACAATCAATTAAAACAAGACAATCCCTGCCTACAGGCGAAGAAGAAGAAGACACACAAGCAGAAAGGGACAGGGAGGGAAGAGGGAAAAATAAAATAATAATAATACAGTAATTTTTATTTATACCCCGCCCTCTCCAGCCAAGGCCGGGCTCAGAGCGGCTTACAAGCAATAATAAAAACAAGTTAAGAGTTTGGATTTGGATTTGATATCCCGCTTTATCACTACCCGAAGGAGTCTCAAAGCGGCTAACATTCTCCTTTCCCTTCCTCCCCCACAACAAACACTCTGTGAGGTGAATGAGGCTGAGAGACTTCAGAGAAGTGTGACTGGCCCAAGGTCACCCAGCAGCTGTATGTGGAGGAGCAGGGAATCAAACCCGGTTCACCAGATTCCGAGTCCACTGCTCTTAACCACTACACCACACTGGCTCCCAGTGTTAAATGATTACAACTTAAAAACAACATTAAAAAATACAACATTAAAATATTGAAACATTAAAAGATTTAAAAGATAGGCACCAATTCTTAAACAGCTGTTCTTATAATGATCAGCTGTCACATTTGCAGGATAGTAAGTGCCTGATGGAGATGATATTTCAGTAGAGCTGATGGGGTGAGCCCAGCTTCCCATCTCCACGGAGGCAGTCTGCCCACCCCTAGGTGACAATTGAGGGAGAGGAGGCCTGATTTAACCTATAATATTGGCACTGGCCTACTTTGCCGGGCTGTCATAAACCACTTCCGGTAACAGTATACAGTGGGCAATATTGCAGGCTGAAGCAAAGCAGGGCGATTCCAGCTGATCTTCCTTCACAGTCACCTAGCAGAAGCCATCCCACCAGATCCCGTGAACAGTTTCCAACCGCTTGGCATCTGGGGAATTCTCCTTATACATGCCCATTCCCCCCCCTTGAAACAACCATCTCCATTTACCCTCATGAAGCTCACTGTTTGACCTTGACCCAGTCATCTTCTTTCAGCCTAAACGTACATCGCAGCCAGCATTCAAAACTCCCATTGTTCTAGGCGCATTTTGCAATGGGGGAATTTCATTAGGGCAAGCAGTTTCTGAGCTCTGGGCGCAGTACTGTGCCTAAGATTTCAGATTAAAACTGCAGAGTGGAAGGAAAGGAGGACCTTTTTCTGCCTCCCCACTTCCAGCTACTCTCTGAAGACTGGAGACCCCCTTAAGAATATTACTGGGGTGGGCAGGGAAAGGACTAGACCATGTGAAAAACGAACATACTATTTTAGCTGCACTGTTGCTGTGCCCATAACCTAGATTTAAGGTGCCATTTAGCTCCTAGCTTTCATATCTCCGTTTCTAACACTGCTCACAGGGTTGTCATATGGATAAAAATGGAGAGGCAGAACTATGTGTGCCACCTCCTGTGAAGATATCTGAGATATAATAATATTTACCACTGCATGAGGGCCCACAAAAGTTGTTTGATCAATGTCGAAAGAAGATTGGGCAAAAAAATATAAAAATAAACAAATGTGTCCATCGTGGGAAGGGATGCTTCTGTATTCATTTCCAAATCTCTTTTAAAACACTCGCCTGTCTGTAGCTGCTGCCTGCAATCCTGAAGTCATAGGACCAGACTGGAGGTTGTCGCTTGTTTCGTTGTCGGTTAGGAAGTAACACTAAAATAAACTTGAGCTACATGAAGCCAAGGAAATGACTCACATTCAGTCACATCTCCTCACACAGACACACAAACCCCTCGCTTCTGCTCTTCCTGTCCATGTTCTTTATTGCGACCAGGCCAGGGAGGGTGTGTATAAGCCACAGATTGTGCGGAACTTTTATGTCTGAAAAATTCAAGATGAAATGAACCTCACCTTTTTAAATCTCCTTTCATGCCTTTGCCTGACAGGGCCCCCTCTACACCATACATTATGGGTTGCCCCAGCCAGTCTGGGCAGCTTCCGACATACAGTGGTACCTCGGGTTACAGACGCTTCAAGTTACATACGCTTCAGGTTACAGACTCCGTTAACCCAGAAATAGTACCTCGGGTTAAGAACTTTGCTTCAGGATGAGAACAGAAATCGCAGGATGAGAACAGAAATCGCACAGCAGTGGGAGGCCCCATTAGCTAAAGTGGTGCTTCAGGTTAATAACAGTTTCAGGTTAAGAACAGTCCTCCGGAATGAATTAAGTTCTTAAACCGAGGTACCACTATATGAAAAGGTTAAACATTTTAAAAACTTCCCTACACGGGGCTGCCTTCTAAAGGTTGCAGAGCTACTTATTTCCTTGGCTCTGGAATTGCATAAATCCATACCCTCCAACATTTCTCTGATGAAAATAGGGGCATTCTAAGGAATAGCGGGGCATTCTAGGATCAAATCAGAAACTGGGACGGCTTTTCCCTTCTTCCTCTCTGGCATCTGAGATGACTGCTTGTACTAGTTCTTGTCAGGAGATAAGGACATGTTTTACCATTTATTACTGCATTTATACCCCACCTTTCCTACCCTCTCCATCTTATCCTCACAATAATCCTGTTGAGCAGGTTAAGACCGGGAGTGTGTGCGACTGGCCCAAGGCCACCCAATGAGCTGTGTGGGGATTTGAACTCTTGCCTCCCAGGACCTAATCCAACAGTCTTAACAACTGGCTCTCAATGCGTTGGGGTCTCCTCCAGAGAGAAAATTCAACGAAAAGGAGATGGCAGCATTCAGTAAGCTACCAATTCCGACCCGTTTAGAGAGCCAGCATTACCTCAATGTTCTTTGCTGTTGTTTCGGGGCTTTTGAAAGCAAACCACTACCTGCAGACTACCAATGCCTGTGGTCAAATTCTGTGAAACTTGACAAATGCAACCTGCCGTAAATGAACCACAGGCTTAGCAGCCGTTGGGTCATAGAAATGATTGCTCGGCACAGGCCCTTCGACACACGGCTGCAAGCAAATTATCATTTAGTTAACAGTGTTCTTCAGCCTTCGGCTACAACTCCAATCACCCATAAAATTGGCTAAGCAAGTCTGGAGATGATGAGAGTTGTAATTCAAAGCTGTCTAGGGACCTAGAGTTGAAGAACACTAGTTCCAGCAACTTGCATTCAGGAGCATTACATAGTCATTGCAGCTAGTAGCCATTGGTAGCCTTTTCCTCCATTAAACTGTCTAATCTTCTTTAAAGCCATCCAAGTTAGTGACCATTACTACCTAAAAATAAAACAATACTCGGCCTTAATGCCTAGGAAATAACATACGATCAAGTTCTAGGAAACCTAAATTAACACGATGGTTATTGTAGACCGATCAAGAAGGCACTGCCAGAATTCAATTCGTTTCTGCATAAATAATACTACATGGCAAACTGTTTGCACCAGGCATTCTACCAGTGTGGTGTAGTGGTTAGAGTGCTGGATTAAGACCTAGGAGACCAGGGTTCGAATTCCTGCTCAGCCATGAAGCTCACTGGTGACCTTGGGCCAGTCACTGTTTCACAGACTAACCCACCTCACAGGTAGGTTGTGAAGGTAAAAGGGAGAGGGAAAGAAACATGCATGCCACTTTGAGCTCCTTGGAAGAAAAGGTGGGATATAAATGCAATAAAAATAAATAAATGAACAAACTCCAACTGAAACCCACAAATAAGCACGTTTCACAATTTATGATTACTATTCCTTCAGTATTTTGTGTTGGGGCAGGAGGTGTTGGACAGCTATGTAATAAAGAAACAGAGAGAGGCAGTGAACACATTGACTTTTCATTACATTTATTTATTTAGCATTTTCAGGGCTGCTTGCAACAAATAATAAAATCATATATATATACAGAGCAATCTAGTGAAACAGACGAGGGCAGAGATAGTTGTCTCCAACATAATCAAATCAGCAACTTTTAAAACAGGCTTAGAAGGAGGATTTTCTTGGTGTACTGATCCTTAGGTCGTCTGCAGACTGTCAATATTTTGTGAGAAGGATTCAGGCACAAACTGGACAGGTAGGTAGGTTTAATTGAAGTGCAAATAAACTACTTTAAAAAACAACAACCCCACCCACAGAGAAAGACTTTTTATGACATGGAAAGTGATCGGAAAGTACATTTAAAAGTGTGTGATGAACAAATGGCTAATGGGAAGATAAGTAAACACAAGCAAACCAGGAGGAGTGCACTTTGTCATATAGCCTTCCTGCAAACCAGAGGTGGTGTGGTCTGGGGTCACGGGGTTGGAGACCCTGCTACTATATCTGCAGCAAGGTCCAAGAAGAGTCCAGGAGTTGCCCAATCAGGGTGAAATGAGAGCATTTTATGCACTGAAAAGTCTCTTCACCCTTTCTGCCAAAAAGGCATACAGTAGGGCAAAGTATTCGTAAAAAAAATATTTATTTAGTGAAAATAACATACAAAAATGCATAATGTTAGGGAAAATTTGTTGCAAGAATATCTATATTAGTCAAAGCTGCATACAAAAATATGTTAGGAGAATTCTCTACTCAGATGCTGATGATTTAAAAAATAATAATCTGTAAATTAGGAACAAATTAGGAACAAAGGAAATATACCAAGTCAGACCATTGGTCTATCTAGCCACAGCTGTTCAGGATTTAATACAGGAGGCTCTTCCCCACTGTTGTGGAAATGTGGAGAAATGAAGACTGGGAAGATGAGGAACTTGGAGAACCAAAATGGACAAATTTGTTCATCTCTAACTCCCAGCCAGGAATCCTGATTGCACTTACATTGCTAAGCTATTGACATTTTGACATGATTTTCCAAACAAGCTATGGACATGATATTTAAAAACAGCAGGAGAACAGAGCCATAAGTAGTATTATTTTTAAATAAAGATTAATAAAAGCTGGCACTTCTTTCTTGCCCACCCTCAAGCTGTCCCGCTGTGGAAGACGTCAAATCGGCAAACATAAGGGTTGCTAATACAACAGGCAAGATCTGTGGTAGGCTGGGGAATCTGTGGTCTGCCATGAGTAGTAGGACTCCATCTCCCATCAGCCCCAGCCAGCATGGCCAACGGTCAGGGATGATGGGAGTTGTAGTCCAGCAACATCTGCAGGGCCCTTCTTGGTCTACTGCGCCATCAAAATCACTTTAAGTGATGTGCCGGCATATTCCATGCAGGTACAGCAAAGGGCGCAGAGACAGTCCTTCTTCTGACGTCAAAATATAGTTGCGTAATTTCAGATGTTGAGAAGGGGGTCTCCACAAGACAGTGTTCCTATCCCACGAAGGTTTCTGCTTCTGCAGGCGGCTGCTCCTTCGGGTCAGTTTTGGGGCGCGTAAGAGTTTGATAAGTTGCGGGCTCATGAGGGCCAAGACCCTGTAAATGAAGAGATAGAGAGACAGGTCAGGGAAAGCAAACATGCCTAAGTTAGGCGAAACTCACACTAAAACGCATATGAAATTTCATGAGGATGGGCTATTGTGGTGCTTTAAATGTACAGTGTGGATACCGGCTGAGTGGAGCTGGCCTTCCCACCACCAGCACCCCGACTTTTAGAGAGGCGCAATTATGCCATCCCCTAACTTTTGTCATTCAAAGCCCCCAACACCCTGTCAAGGCGGATCTGAACTGAAAACTTTCTCCACAGTACCAAAAGCACATTGCTTCTTCCCTGTGGTCATTCTATTGTTCAGTAAAACAGACTTATTAACTGATTTAAAACACACACACACACACACACACAAACACACACACCTGGTTGGCAACAAGATTGATAGCATGATAAATAGATCACAAGTCTTCCAACTATAGTGAAAAAACACGGCTATATTTATAACCAGCCGCCATTTATACTTGATTTGATCTGCTTTTGAAGCTTGTTCACTACTTTAAGCATTAAAAACAACAACACAGGGATAGCCAACTGGGCCTGTGAGAACAGGATGCTGGACTAGAGCAGCTTTGGCCTTTTTCAGCAGGTTCTGCTTACGTCTTTACAGGATTAGGCAAATTTATGGGGGATTAGATTTATCAATCTAATGAAGGGACGCGGGTGGCGCTGTGAGTTAAACCACAGAGCCTAGGACTTGCTGATCGAAAGGTCGGCAGTTCGAATCCCCGCGACGGGGTGAGCTCCCGTTGCTCGGTCCCTGCTCCTGCCAACCTAGCAGTTAGAAAGCCTGTCAAAGTGCAAGTAGATAAATAGGTACCGCTCCGGCGGGAAGGTAAACGGCGTTTCCGTGTGCTGCTCTGGTTTGCCAGAAGCGGCTTAGTCTTGCTGGCCACATGACCCGGAAGCTGTACACCGGCTCCCTCGGCCAATAAAGCGAGATGAGCGCCGCAACCCCAGAGTCGGCCATGACTGGACCTAATGGTCAGGGGTCCCTTTACCCTTTAGATTTATCAATGGCTATGGACTTCATCCAGTGCTGGAGGGGAATCACAAGGGGTGAGAGTTGCTGTTGAGCTCGGGACCTCAAACCCTCCAACATGCTGAGTCCCAAAACCGGGATGTGCATCTTCCCGGCTGTCTTCCCACACGAGTTGCGTGACCCACACAAGATTATGGAGCCAAAAATATGCGCTTTGGGGGGAACTGTGCTCTCTCATAACAGAACCATGCAAGATCATGGTCCACCCCAAAAGCTTGTTTTTCCAGGGTGAGATCTCAAAATAGCCACCATGCTCTCGCTGGGGGAAAATGGGATGTTCTGGTTTTTCCGGGACACTTGCTGGGTATAGGGGTTCCCTCGGGCATCTGGTTGGCCACTGTGAGAACAGGACATCGCACTAGGTGGGCCATTGGCATGATCCCACAGCCAGGCTTTTGCTTTGTTCTTATGCCTGAAACCCAGCTTCTGCCAGTCAGTGTTGGCAGTAATGAGCTAGATGGAGCAGAGGTCTGGCTAAGATTGAAGGCAGCTTCCTGTGTTCCTATCCCAGCCAGCCCCAGAAAATCGTTGGCAGACACTTACGGTATAGATTCCTTCCACTTTCTGCAAAAGAGGAAGACAGAGAATGGCATGAGATTTCCGAGGAACAGAAAGTGAAACAATATAATGCACCCCCTTCCCTTTCCCTTTCCCTTCTCTGCATCTTCACCAGTGTAAACACCAAACCTTTAAAGCTCATTCTTTCCCTCAAAGAATTCTGGGTGCTGTAGTTTACCCCTCACAGAGTTACAATTCCCAGAAACTGTTAGCAAACTACAGTGCCCAGAATTCTTTGAGGGAGAGAATATCACTCGAATGTGCTTTAAAGGAAGAATGCCCACCCACCAACCCTGCTCTTTTTTTCAGAAGGATGAAATAAAAGCAGAAGAAAAGACAAAAGCAAGGTTCAAGCCATGAATGTGTTAAATCTCTGTTTGGAGCAGCAAGGGTGCAAAAGCCACAATAACTTCTTTAAACAAATCACAGTCTTCTTTGTCTACCCCCCTCATTTTTCTATGGTGCACAGGAACAACTCTTATGTCTTTAACAGGCAGCGACACAACAGGTGCTGTTGTCACCATTGCTCCATTCCTGTGCTAAGAAAAACACCTCCAGTTGAATTTCTGCCTACAGTTTCATTAACAGGTCTTAGGCCCTCTTTAATAAACACCAGGAACTGGAATTTGGTACAGGTGCTGAGAATGGTTAGGAGACCAAGTCTGTCTGCTTCCAGCCTATCAGCCCATCCTTAGTCTGACACACTGCAAATGCCATATAAATGCTAAATATTATTTAAGTGAAAGGAGCAAAGAGGCACCTCGTATTCGGAAGCAGGGGGAAGCTTCGATTTCCTTCGATATTGGATCTAAAGAGTTAAAAAATATAAACAGAGTCAAATAAATCATTTATAAACTTAAAGTAACAACAGACATTAATTCCACACAGCAAACGTCTCCCTCGTTTCTTTTTAATCCCTCTGAGTGTCACAGAAGGGCCATTCACTAACTATGGAGCAACTTGTGGAGAGACAGCCTGCAGTTTAACAAACTGAAGGACATTGTCCTCTTTCTATGCTCCTTCCGATGGAAACATGCACATGGGGACAGACATAGCCCTGCTTTAAGTCGTTTGCATACAGTCTTCTCATGTATATTATTTACTTCAAAGCTTGACGACTAAACTCTTTCGTGATGAAACATCTGATTACCGGAACGACGTCTGAGCACTGAACCAACTGATATATCACAGGTGGACTCTTTATTTTCTGCGTTTGCCGTTGTGTGAGATAAAACCTATGTGGGAAAGAAACTACTCTTGCCATTTTTAGGTGTGTCCATATTTAGGGACGTTTATTGTTTGTTCACAAATAGTTGCCTTGGTGATATTATCTTGTGTCGATTGCAGTGGTTTGAGTGGCAGATTTAAGCTGCAGAGACCCAGGTTCAAAATCCCACTCAAGCCATGAAGTTTGAGGGTGACCCTGGACTCATTCTCATTCACTCATTCTCACACACACATGCGCACTCATGCCTCATCTGAACTGTTCATTTAAAGTCAGTATCCGATCACTTTAAACAGTTGCTGCTTCCCCCAGAGAATCCTGGGAACTATAGTTTATCAAGGCTCTTGAGGGCTGTTAGGACAACCTCTATTCCACTCACAGAGCTATAATTCCCAAAGTGGTTTAGCAATCAATCCCTCCTCACAGGGAACTCTGGGAATTGTAGCTCTGTGGGGGAATGTGGGGTGGATGGGTGGGTGTACTGTAACAACTATAAGCTCCCTTAGCAAACAACATTTCCCCAGGATTCTTTGGACAAAGCCATGACAGTTTAAAGGGCTTCTTTCAATGTCTGGCGCAGATGTGGCCAAAGTATGGTGTATCTCACAGGGTTCTAGTGAGAATAAAACAGGAAGGAAGGAAAAACAATGTACAGTGGTACCTCAGGTTACATACGCTTCAGGTTACATACGCTTCAGGTAACAGACTCCACTAACCCAGAAATAGTGCTTCAGGTTAAGAACTTTGCTTCAGGATGAGAACAGAAATCGTGCTCTGGCGGCGTGGCAGCAGCAGGAGGCCCCATTAGCTAAAGTAGTGCTTCAGGTTAAGAACAGTTTCAGGTTCAGAACGGACCTCCGGAACGAATTAAGTACTTAACCTGAGGTACCACTGTATGCTGCTCTAGCTCCACCAAGGAAGGGTGGGATTTATTATTATTATTATTATTATTATTATTATTATTATTATTATTAAGGTAAATAAATACAGCCAGTAAGGCAACATTTAAATGGCAGCAACTCTTTAAATTATGTGTTCATGAAGCAGTATTCGTTTACTTAGATATTCTGCACATTAGGTCCCTGCCCTGCAGGAGCTTACAATCCACATCGTTTTGGCCAATGGGAAGAAACCGAGGCTGCATCCGCACAGTACATTTAAAGTAGTATCATACCGTTTTAAAACACTCTGATTAAAGTGGTATGGTACTGTTTTAAATGTATAGTGCAGATAGGGGCTAAATAACCCTAAGACGGGAGAGCAGGATGAGGCCTTGAAGATGCCCAGCAACAAGTCAGCAGTTGGATAGCAGACTAAGCAGGCACAAAGCACAACTCCCAATGGTATGGTGTCTTTCCACCCTATTTAAATTACAGTATTATTATTTTTAATTGCATTATGCCTATAAGTTAGCATATACAAATTGAATGGAAATCGCTGCCTTCTTTTTCAGTGATGCACAGGAGAGGATCTTTTGTGGCACATTCATACCTTTATTCGTGAAGAAATTGATAAATGAACTTCTCCCTGCAAAAAACCCACTTCTGTGACAATTTTCCTTCAGTTGACTGATGCGTACGTCATTTAACTTTTAGATCACCCGTCCCTTGCATTAAGATCAAGACATATGCATCTCAGAGAGCCATTTAATAAAAAAAAAGACTTACCTTCAGCCGGCAGTACAGGAACGTGAGGATTATACCATAGACAAACAGGATCCCATCCAAGACGTAGCACAACTGAGGTTCCCTCAGCGCCTCTGCAGGGAAACAAGGTGCATTTTGTTACTTCTTCAATAATAATAATAATAATAATAATAATAATAATAATAATAATAATAATAATAATTATTATTATTATTATTTATTATTTATACACCGCCCATCTGGCTGGGATTCCCCAGCCACTCTGGGCGGCTTCCAAAAAAATACTAAAACACTGCAATACATCAAACATTAAAAGTTTCCCTAAACAGGGCTGCCTTCAGATGTCTTCTAAAAGAATGGTAGTTGTTGTTCTCTTTGACATCTGATAGGAGGGCGTTGCAGAGGGCAGGTGCCACCACCGAGAAGGCCCTCTGCCTGGTTCCCTGTAACTTGGCTTCTCGCAGTGAGGGATTCGCCAGAAGGCCCTCGGCGCTGGACCTCAGTGTCCCGGCAGAACGATGGGTGTGGAGACGCTCCTTCAGGTATAAAGGACCGAGGCCATTTAGGGCTGGAAAGGTCAGCATCAACACTTTGAATTGTGCTCGGAAACGTACTGGGAGCCAATGCAGGTCTTTCAAGGTCTTCAAAACTGCGCCACCAGCCTGCGCATACTGGATTTGTTCTTAATGTTGGAACATCAGGAGCGCTCCCTTCTGGATCAGGCCAAAGGCCCATCTAGGCCCCATTTACACCTTACATTTAAAGCAGAATCATACCCCTTTAAAAAGTCATGGTTTTCCTCAAAGGATTCTGGGCGCTATGGTTTGTTGTGGGTGCTGAGAGTTGTTTTGTTTTGTTTTAAATAATGTTATAATTTGTATGCATTTGTTTCTTAATTTACAATCCTTTTACATCGTTTTGTATGATTTGTGGCATTTTATGTATTGTGATTTGTTGCTATTTTTATCGATTATAGATGAGTAATTCTTTATTGTAATAAGTGTAAACTGTCTAATTATTATTTGCTGTTGTTTTAGTGTTTACTGTTGGATTCTAATGCATCATTGCATATTGCTTTATTTGGTATAAGTTGTTTATTTTAAAGTTATTGTAACTTTTTATATAGGATCTGACTGTTACTATTAATGTTTGATGTTTTATTATGATTAATTTTGTGTGTGTTGGAAGCCGCCCAGAGTGGCTGGGGCAACTCAGCCAGTTGAGTGGGGTATAAATAAAATTATTATTATTATTAGTGCTTTTTTTCTTTAAAAAATGTTGAGGGGTACTCTCATTTTCCTACTCATATTGAAATACTGCCCCTCAATGAGGCCAAACTTAGAGTCACAAAATGTTTAGGAGTATGCGTCCCCCTGCGTCCCCCAGAAAAAAAGCACTGATAACAATAATAAGAAGAAGCCCCTTTCCCCTCACAGCTCTCATACATTTCTCCTTTGAAAAAAGGGACGTCCTATTCCATACGCTCCAAAGTTTCTCTGATGAAAATAGGGATGTCCTATTGAGAGTCCCATGGACTGCAAGAAGATCAAACCGATCCATTCTGAAGGAAATCAGCCCTGGGTGCTCACTGGAAGGACAGATCCTGAAGCCGAGGCTCCAATACTTTGGCCACATCATGAGAAGAGAAGACTCCCTGGAAAAGACCCTGATGTTGGGAAAGATGGAGGGCACAAGGAGAAGGGGACGAGAGGACGAGATGGTTGGATAGTGTTCTCAAAGCTACCAGCATGAGTTTGACCAAACTGCAGGAGGCAGTGGAAGACAGGAAGGCCTGGCGTGCTCTGGTCCAGGGGGACACGAAGAGTCAGACACGACTAAACAACATTTCTCAGGTAGCATGAATAGTAGAATTATAGATTCCTAGATCTATAGAAAGGATCTCGAGGGTCACCCTTGCGATAGAGGAATACGCAGGTGGCACATCAGGGGATCAAACCCACGAGCTTTGCGTTACCAGCACCATGCTCCAAACCAACTGAACTAACTGCTGCCCTTGGTGAAACTCAGGGGAAAACAGCCCCAAATCTTACACTGGACACTTGGTGCCCCTCACTCTGGGATATAAGCTATAATGGAGAAAATCAAATTTGAGATTTCAACAAGGACTAGAACCTCCAGACACTTTTTATATGATTTGGTATTCCTTTATTACATTCTACTACAGAGTCTGCATTTTCAGGACAACAGTACTATTTTTATAGAAAAGGAGATGCCAGAACTCACCACTAGCACCTCCCTTGTTCTCTTATAATAGCAATGGCTTATATTGAGAGGTGCCGGAACTGAGTTCCTGTGAGTTCAAGCTGGAAACCAAAGCCCTGACAAAACCATATTGTCACAAGCCTGGTAAATTTGGAACTATACTTGTTGGCAGCATTTTCCCCTCTAACTTTTTTCTTTCATGACGTGGTCTATGTGACTTGGGCTGCATCTACACACAGGGGGGGAAACGCTGTAAATAAGTCAGAAATTAAATCGTTACAAGAAAAGAAAAACGCTACGGAAAATTGAACAAAATTGTTCTCCAGTGTTATCTAGTGTTACATGTTTATAAGGCATTCAAAACGCAGTTTTTTGACTAGGTGAGTACAGTGTTACCTTGGTTCTCAAACGCCTTGGTACTCAAACAACTTGGAACCCAAACACTGCAAACCTGGAAGTAAGTGTTCTGGTTTGCAAACTTCTTTCGGAAGCTGAACGTGCTCCGTTTTGAGTGTCACGCTTCCGATTTGAGTGCCACACTTCCATTTGAGTGTTACACTGAGGTCTGTCTGTTTTTGCGATTTATTTTGCATTTTTGTTTTTGCGGCTTTTTTGTTTTGTTTCTGTGACTGTGTGGAACCCAGTTTAGCCACTGATTGATTGATTGTGTGACTGCAGTACATTGTTTATTGCTTTTATTTTATGGATCAGTGGTCTCGTTAGATAGTAAAATTCATGTTAAATTGCTGCTTTAGGGGTTGTTTTTAAAAGTCTGGAACGGATTAACCCATTTTGCATTACTTCCTATGGGAAAGCGTGCCTTGGTTTTGGAACGCTTTGGTTTTGGAACGGACTTCCGGAACGGATTAAGTTTGAGAACCAAGGCACCCCTGTACAAAGGACCAAGTTTTTAAAGTCTATTAGTATAATGTATGTGTGTAATGACAAGCCTGTTTCTGTAAGTATTCATTCCAGGGACCCAAAGAAGGGATAAAGAGCTGAGCACATAAATTAGCTGCTATCGCCTTTTTGTGGTGATGAAAAAGCATCAGATTAGCAAACACTTCGCTAAACCACAGGTAGCAGTTGTAGCAGATCTCATACCACTGATAGGACACAAATGTAAAGTGTAGAGGGTGGGGCGGGGGGGGGAGAGCAGAGAGGCTACGCAGCTCCTGTGATCTGAGACCACCAACACTTTACAGGGCAATGTGTACGCACGGGATATCTATTTTGGATGCCTCTGCTAGAGATGTGGGCAAGCCGCCCTGTCTTTTCCAGAACAGGTTTTGGACAGCACACAAGATGGTGATTTTTGAGAAGCTTCAGAAATAACTGTATTAAGACAAGGCTGGATTAAGACTGTTAGAGAACCAAAGCACTGAAAATATTATGATGGGCCGCCCATACGTAATTCAAAATAAAAACAATATGGAATTGTCTTTTTTCAAATGATACTTTACTTACATGCATGCTGAAAATAAAATAGATTGTTTCTAGATTTTCCAATTGCAAAATTCAGCGCTTCCCCCCTTAATTAAATGTTGAATTATTTATTTTTTTAAAAAAATCTCTTTGTTTGCATGCCCCTGCTTGCTGGTGTCCTAGGCACTTGCTTAGTCTGTTTTTGCAGCACTGTATTAAGCCTATAAATGGTGAAAGCTGAACGGTATCTCATTGAATTATGGGTACAGCAGAATTTGGACAATTTCATTGTCAGAAAAATGAACTGATGTGGCTAAAATGGTTCAGGGAAGGTCAGACAAGGATCCTTTCCGTACTGATTGCTTACCTTTTATTCAATATATTAATAGTTCTAATAAAGCAAGGAAACCACTTCACGCACATGGCCAGCTCTGGAGAGATGATAATTTCAGTATTTGGCCCTCACAGTTTTTGCCTTGTGTTATTTACATTCTTTGGAAATCTTTGGGATATTTTGGATTCCATACTTGTATTTTCTGTTCTGTTTATGTGCATTCTGTTCTTGGTTCTTATGGGTTACATAAAATTAAATAAAAAGACATTTAAAAATAAATAATTGCATTACTTCGGACAAGGGGTGGGGGTGGGAATTGACTTCAGCTTGCATTTCAGACTTACCAGATTTGACACAAGTCGAAACACAACCACCATGTGAAATTTGCATTCATCAAATTTTTGAAATGCAGTTCTCCAGACAAGTGATGTGTACAAAAAATGCACAGATGGGGGTCCGTGTGTTGAGATTCCTGCATGGCAGAGGATAGGTCTAGATGGCCCTTGAGATCCCTTCCAGCTCCACAATTCTATGTTTCTATTACTAGGGTAAACTGTGTGTCTAAAATGCATGTGTTACTAAAAGCAACTTACAAAAATGCATTGCATATGGGGAAGTGGCTTTGCAAAAACGTGTATGTAGACAAAACGGCACAGAAAAATACATACATGAGGGCAATGCACTTAAATATACAGTGGTACCTCAGGTTAATTTGTTCTGGAGGTCTGTTCTTAACCTTAAACTGTTCTTAACCTGAAGCACCACTTTAGCTAATGGGGCCTCCTGCTGCTGCCGCTGCGCGATTTCTGTTCTCATCCTGAAGCAAAGTTCTTAACCCGAGATACTATTTCTGGGTTAGCGGAGTCTGTAACCTGAAGCGTATGTAACCTGAGGTACCACTGTATATATATATTCACAAGCTGATGGAGAACTGAAGACTGGGAAAAGGAGAAATTCAGCGAAACCTAAATTGCATAGCTGTTAATTGTCCCTTATTTGGCGGGACAGTCCCTTATCCCAGAGCCATGTCCCACTGCTGTCCCTTATTGATGAGGCTTCATTTGGCTGCTGGCAGTGCTTTCTGCCTTTGGCTCAGAGGGGCTCAGAAGTTGAACATACCTGTGCCCGGAAAATCCCTTCTTTTGGCTTCAGATCCCTTATTTTTGAGGCTGCTGGTCCCTTATTTTCAAATCTGTAAGTTGACAGCTATGCTAAATTGGCACAATTGCCCATCCCTGTTGTGGAAGCTGCTCTATGCTACTGCTGAGCTCTTGCTGAGCACTGTCTACCTGTGCTGTTTGGCAGCTGATCTCCGGGGTCCTGCCTTTCCTATTCCTACCCGGAGACGATGCCAGGGATTGATGCTGGACCCTTTTGTACACAAAGCACATGATCTATGGCTGAGCTACAATATTACAGACTGTGCCTTAGCCTGGTGCTGCACAGGGAGCATCTTCTACCAAGCCAGACCACTGACCCACCAAGCTCAGTATTGTCTACACTGACTGGCAGCAGCTCTTGAGGGTTTTCAGACAGGCGTTTCCCCCTATCCTAGCTGGAGATGTTGGGGATTAAATTTGGGAGCTTCCACCTGCAACACAAATATTCTACCACTTGGCCACATCCCCTTGATCCTGTCGTGAGCACAGTGGAACAAAATCCGAAAGCCACAGAGAGGCAGGAACAGACAAGGTGTGGGATGCCCCTTTTAAGAATCGAAACTCCTGCCTGTCATCTGGTTTGAGCAGACGGTGGTTGTGCCCGATGGTGACCCTTGTTAAGGGAATCAGTTTTGCTTTCCTAGAAGAGACCAATGTTCTCCTTTCAAGTTTAGAGGCTGTACGTCAGGGGTAGGCAGCCTAAGGCCCGGGGACAGGATGCGGCCCAGTCGCCGTCTCAATCCGGCCCGCAACTGGCCTCTAATACAAGAAAGTTTACCATACTGTAAAACTTGGCACCCCTCCCAAAATAAACCTCCCTCTTTTTGTGGATGGCAGACACAGATCCTGTATCTTAGCACAACGATGCTATCTAGCAATTGACTAGATAGACTACAAAAGGAGTAAACTGGCTGGCACAACATTAGTTTTCATTAAGCACGGCCTAACTTGTAGTGTTAGTGAACATGTGCCGTCATCTCTGCAATCCTATACATGGGGTTCTGGCCAATGCTAGCTACTCAGAGTAGACCCATGGAGATTAATTGGCATGGCTAACTTAGGTTCATTAATTTCCATATGCCCACCCTGAGACGAAATGAGTTGGGTGTATCTAATGTTGCTCAGAAGTGTGTGCCACTGAGTTCAGTCACGGTTACCATGCCCTCCGACATTTCTCCGATGAAAACAGGGACGTCCCATTCCATAACGATAATTTTACTATTTATGCTCCTTGCATCTTATTGGGTTGCCCCAGCCACTCTGTGCAGCTTCCAACATATATGAAAACTTAATAAAGCATTAAACATTAAAAAAACTTCCCTATACAGGATCGCCTTCAGGCGGCTTGGGGGGACAGATAACTCCATACCCTCCAACATTTCTTCAGGGAAAATAGGGACATCCTAAGGAAAAGTGGGACATTCTGGGATCAAATCAGAAACCGGGACAGCTTCTCCAAATCAGGGACGTCCCTGGAAAATAGGGACATGTGGAGGGTCTGGTTTACACTCATGTAAGTGGATACGCAGGATTGCAGCTTCACAGATTAAAGAATTTCTAAGTGGATCAGTATCCCCCTTTTTAATTGGTCAAAATATAAACAGTTGCATGTTACTAAAAATTCAATACAAATGCCTTTCCACATACTATTTAAGGTATGAATTTACCACTTCCACTTAGAAAGGCCATATTTAAGGGATTTCCCACCCCTCCATTCCCTGACCCAGGGATGGGGGGGGGGGATGTGAGGGGTAACAACAACCAAGTGTGGTCTTACAGTCCCACCACATGAAACCGACCTTATTGCTTGATCAAATGAAACTGTAGTTGATTAATCTACCAAGTCAGGCTTGCAACACAGCTGTACAGCAGAATCAGAATTTTTGGTGGGGGGGGGGTAATTGGTTATAGTGGGGGCCTAGCAGTTTTTTTGGGGGGAGAGATTCAAACATCCTACCCCACCCCACCCCCATCAACCACTTTCTCTCTCAGCCTAAAGTACCTCACTGGGTTGTTGTGAAAATAGAACAGATGAGGGCCATTTTTTCTGCCACCCTGAACATCTGAGGTGGAGAATGTAATCAGTTACAAGTTGTTGTAAACACACAGTGGGTTTAAAGTGAGGCAAACTTAGTGGCTGCTATTATTGTTGCAATTTACTATTATTATATATTATTATTATATTTCCAATTAGTGTACTCATATCCCTCCTTTCTCCTGGAGAAACATTTAAAAACGTATACGTAGAATACAAAGCAATAAAGACAAATGAGTTAAAAGCAATAATTAAAATACATCAGAACACAATTCTGATGTATTTTTAGAGGTCCGGCAATTAAAGTCCAGTTTGCCCTGACAAAGAGACCCAGCGATCAGCACTCTCAGCCCCGTCATTTTCAAAAGCCTGTCTGAACAGGGCGCACTGAACCTGCCGGCAGATGGATAACAAGGAGGGATCCGGTCTGACCTCTCTTGGGAGGGAATTCCGCAATATGGGAGCAGCCACAGAAAAGGCTCTCCCTCCTGCCACCGTCTCCCAGGCCTCTGAAGTCGCTAGGACTGAGGGAAGGCGCTGATTTCTCAAACCTACAATCTCCGTTCACTTCTCTTTTCGTGCGGAAAGATGAGCAAAAGGCCATTTCTCCCAGCCCACCCGCTTTACCTGCTTCCTCCGCTGCCAGGAGAACCAGGAGGGCTGTCAAAATGTACACCTTCATCCTGGAGAGGTACCAGGTCCAGTCGAGTGGCAGAGCTTCCCTCCCCAACGGGCAAGGTCAAGGGAGACGCGAGGCGAGAGCGACTGGCTGAATCCGGCTTGCCTACGCCTTCCTCCCAAGACAGGAGTGTCCAGCGTCTGAGCTGAGCCTCTGCTCTGCAGCGCTCAAGTCTTCAGCAGGACTGCCCACCAACCACAGAACACATGCTTTCCTGCTTTTGAGGCCGTAAACTTCTCGCTTCATGATAGCCGATCATCGGGCTCAGCCTGAAGTTCCCCTTTCTCCAGTTCAGGAACTGAGAAGCATGCAGTCCAGGGAGGAGAAGAAGAAGAAGGGATTATTATTATTATTATTATTATTATTATTATTATACTACCCAGCATCTGTAGATCTCAGGACACTTCACAACATAATTGCCACTCCCCGAGTTTCTAAGGAAAATCGGCTAAGCCCGAATGCACCCATATTGAGATGGGAATTGCAAATGGTCAACCACCCTGTTTTAAGCAGGACATCCCGGAATTACAGAAACCATTCCTGCTTCTGATTGGATCCTGGAATGTCCCATTTTTTGGCCTGTCACTCTGGTGCAAGTCTGGTGGAAGATCCTATTTAATAATACAGTGGTACCTCGGGTTACAGACGCTTCAGGTTACAGACTCCGCCAACCCAGAAATAGTATCTCGGGTTAAGAACTTTGCTTCAGGATGAGAACACAAATCGCTCAGCGGCAGTGGAAGGCCCCATTAGCTAAAGTGCTACCTCAGGTTAAGAACAATTTCAGGTTAAGAACAGACCTCCGGAACAGATTAAGTACTTAACCCGAGGTACCACTGTATACTCTGTCTCTTTGACTGGGTTGTCCCAGCCACTCTGGGCTGCTTCCAACCTATATAAAAACATCTTTTTAAAAAAGGTAAAGGACCCCTGACAGTTAAGTCCAGTCGCGAATGACTCTGGGGTTGCGGCGCTCATCTCGCTTTACTGGCCAAGGGAGCCGAAGTTTGTCCGCAGTTTTTCTGGTCAGCATGACTAAGCCGCTTCTGGTGAAACCAGAGCAGTGCACTGAAATGCCGTTTACCTTCCCGCTGGAGCGGTACCTATTTATCTACTTGCATTTTGACATGCTTTCGAACTGCTAGGTTGGCAGGATTCAAACCGCCGGCCTTCTGATCGGCAAGCCCAAGGCTCAGTGGTTTACACCACAGCGCCACCCGCATCCCATATAAAAACATAATAAAGCATTAAACATCAAAGAACTTCCCTATACAGGGCTGCCTTCAAATGTCTTCTAAAGGTTGTATAGTTACTTATCCCCTTGGCTCAGGGGTTGCATAACTCCAGCCCTGCAACATTTATCTGATGAAAATAGGGATATCCTAAGTAGAAGTGGGATGTTCTGGGATCAAATCAGAAACCGGGATGGCTTCTGTAAATCCCTGGAAAACAGGAACACTTGCAGGGTGTGCATTTAAAACACTATAACACCACTTTAAACAGTCGTGGATCTCCCACAAAGAATAATGGGAGCTGACATTGGTAAATGTGCTGTAAGTAAATGTGCACATCTATTTCTCTCACAGAGCTAATTCCCCAGTGTTTCATGGGGAAAGGGATTGAATGTTAAGCCAACCTGTGAATTCTACAGACCCAGCGTTTTTTGGCCTACTTCTGAGTAAGCCGTCCCTGACACTCTTTCAGTGTATAAGGCTCCGCCTCTTGAGCTTTCCCATTGCTGAAAATACAAGTCTCAGCGCTTTAGCTTGGTTTGCTGAGACTACACGGCACCTTGAACTCTGATTTCGGGAAAGTGTTTTGGTAAAAGCCTTTACCCTCCTGGAACTGAGGCCTTCGCACCTGAGAGCATTCCCCCTCCTCCAGGGTATGCGACCATATTTTGAGTACTGTACCAAAACATTTCATAGACAGTTAACTGCATTTTAGACTGTAAGCTCCTCAGGGCAGAGATCCCTTACTCTGAAGGCTCTATATGCCAGCTTCTCCTGAACCTGGTGCCCTCAAGATGTTTTGAACTACAGCTCCCATGAGTCTCCATCAGCACGGCTGGCTGTAGTCCAACATATCTGGAGGGTATAAAACAAATAAATCACACCCTTGAGGACAGGCTCCGTTGTGTCTATTCACTGTCTTTGTTTCCTAAAAAAAATTAATAGCTTTAATGCATTTTCCAGGCTGTTCAAAGAAGATGGCAACAGCTCACATCTCAACTGAGCAATTCATTTACTGGAGAGTTCCCTACATTTTTAAAAAAGGATAACAGGCGGCGCCAGTAAATGGATGCTTTAAACCCAGAAAGATACAGAGTGAAAAAAACAGTTGCAAAAGTGCTTCTCTCTTGCTTGCTGGTCTTTCTCTTCCCCTACAAAAACAGTCTCAATGTGTGTGGGGGCGGGGGAGTGAAATCAGATATTGGTATCTGATTTATCACATTCAGCATCTGGAAATTTTGAAATCGCCTATTCTTGAGAGTTTCCATCCAAGACAGGCAGCAGAAGAGCTCTGTCTCCTTCAGAGAGAGAGAGAGAAAAATTACTCTTGCTTTCCTTTGGACGTTTGCCTGCCTGCCTGCCTGCCTGCCTGCCTGCCTGCCTTCAAATTAGGCCCACAGTGTGAACGCTGAGAGACTCATTGCACGGTACCCACAGAAGCCACAAATCCTCCAATATAGGCACACGCTTCAGCGGGCTTCAGCCAACCAAAGCAAAACACTTTTCTTCTTCTTTTTGGAAGATGTGCCGCAGACTAAGGGTGGCAAAGGTCTCTTGATGCCTAGTGCTGATCCTGTATCAGGTGCCAAATAATGCTCCTTTCACACTTCTTTAAAAAAAAAACCACAGCAACCTTTTAGTGTGGCTCCAGCTATACTGTGGAACTCCCTGCCTCTTGATGTTAGGCAGGGGCCTCTGCTGTACTCTTTCCGGCGCCTGCTTAAAACACCGTTGTTTGGGCAAGACTATCCAGAGATGTTCGTAGGGACGCGGGTGGCGCTGTGGGCTAAAGCCTCAACGCCTAGGGCTTGCCGATCGAAAGGTCGGCGGTTCGAATCCCCGCGGCGGGGTGCGCTCCCGCTGTTCGGTCCCAGCGCCTGCCCACCTAGCAGTTCGAAAGCACCCCCGGGTGCAAGTAGATAAATAGGTACCGCTTACCAGCGGGAAGGTAAACGGCGTTCCGTGTGCGGCTCTGGCTCGCCAGAGCAGCGATGTCACGCTGGCCACGTGACCCGGAAGTGTCCCCGGACAGCGCTGGCCCCCGGCCAATAAATGTGAGATGGGCGCACAAACCCCACAGTCTGTCAAGACTGGCCCGTTCGGGCAGGGGTACCTTTACCTTTACCTTTATCCAGAGATGTTAGACTACTGCCATATGTTTGGTTATCTTTTATCTTACTGTTGATTTGAATTGTATTTTCAGCATTCTTAAGTACTTGCTCTTAACTGTCTTTTATTGATATTATTTTTGTTTGTTTCTGGAGGTTTCGTTGCAATCAAGCATTATGTAAGTTTTGCTACATAAATGAAATATGGAACGTGACAAAAACTGGGCAGTGGGGTGGGGCAGAGAGTAAAGGCTGTAGAATGAACATAAAACACTCTTTTTACATTTTGCATTCAGACATAATTATGGTCATAGGATTATGGGACGCAGGTGGTGCTGTGGGCTAAACCAGAGCCTAGGACTTGCTGATCAGAAGGTCGGCGGTTCGAATCTCCACAATGCGGTGAGCTCCCGTTGCTCGGTCCCAGCTCCTGCCAACCTAGCAGTTCAAAAGCACGTCAAAGTGCAAGTAGATAAATAGGTACCACTCCAGCGGGAAGGGAAACGGCGTTTCTGTGTGCTGCTCTGGTTCGCCAGAAGCAGGTCATGCTGGCCACATGACCCGGGAGCTGTACACCGGCTCCCTCGGCCAATAAAGTGAGATGAGCACCGCAACCCCAGAGTCGGTCACGACTGGACCTAATGGTCAGGGGTCCCTTTACCTTTACCTATGCCATCTTTGGCAGGGGGCGATTTCTGAGAGGCTGTGAAACAAGGCTCTCCTGCCTGAGTTGCAAACCACATATCCATTACTGCTTCAGGTGTCAGGATTGTACTTTCTTTGTGTATGCGTGAGAGTGACCCTTTGCATGTGGGTTGCAAGACTGTTGAGTGTGAGCAGTTTATGTATGAATGGTTGACTCACGACTTCAAGCAATGGTCATAGAGGTTGCAGGAAATGGATGGCGAGATTGGATAAATTATTGAAATTTTATATTATACTGCCTTGTCGTGCTCTCTGGTTTTATGTTTATGGATATTTATGTATTTTGCTATGTGAACCATTTGACGCGATTTTACTGAACTTACCATATTGATTTTGCGTATTTGCCTACTGTAAACTGCTTCAAGATGTTTCAAGGCAGTATGACATAGTGGTTATAGTGTGGGACTAGGAGCTGTGTGACCAGGCTTCGAATCTTTACTCTGCCATGAGACTCACCGGGTGACCCTGAGCCAAGAAACTCAGCCCATCCTACCGTGTAAGGTTGTTGTGGGGGATTAAACGGGGAAGGGGAGAACCACGCATGCAACCTTGAGAAAAAGGAGGGATAGAAATACAGTGGTACCTTGGTCTACGAACAGTCTAGTTCACGAACTATTTGGAACACAAACACTTCAAAACCGGAAGAAGGTGTTCTGGTTAACAAAAATTTTTTTGGAATCCGAATGTACTCCGTTTGGGGGTGCACTTCTGTTTTGAGTGCCACACTTCTGTTGCCTGGCAGTGGAGAAGGGGGGTGTTTCCTGTAGCTGTGCGGGAGGGAGGCTGAGTGCCCGCCAGCCATCCGGTTTGCAGGAGCGCAACTCTCCCCCATGCTGCTCAGGAGGCATGCGCTCTAGGGAGCATTTCCCGCAGCAGCACGGGGGGATCTGTGTGGATTCCAGTTCAGCTACTTGTTGGTTGATTGATTGATTGATTGATTGATTGTGACACTGTGGAAAAGGATAAAAGCCCCCCCATCCAAACAATCACTATCATCAGGGCAGGTAAGAATTTTTTTTAATTTTCATTTTTATCATCTACAATACTGTTTTTATTTTATAGTACAGTGGTACCTTGGGTTAAGTACTTCATTCGTTCCAGAGGTCCGTTCTTAACCTGAAGCACCACTTTAGCTCAAGGGGCCTCCCGCTGCTGCCGTGCCGTCGCCGCGCGATTTCTGTTCTCATCCTGAAGCAAAGTTATTAACTTGAGGTAATATTTCTGGGTTAGCAAAGTCTGTAACCTGAAGCGTATGTAACCTGAGGTACCACTGTACAGTACATTGATTATTGCTTTCCTTTTATGGATCAGTGGTCTCGTTAGGTAGTAAAATTCATGTCAAATTGCTGATTTAGGGGTTGTTTTTAAAAGTCTGGAACAGATTAATCCATTTTGCATTACTTTCTATGGGAAAGCGCGCCTTTGGTTTAAGAACAGACTTCTGGAACGGATTAAGTTCGTAAACCAAGGTACCACTGTATATGAATTTTTCAGACAGTAATTCACATAGAAATGGAAATAATGAAGAAATAAACATGGCCAAATTAGGCCCAGCTGCTGCAGGCTGGCTCCCAACCACTGTTTGTTCTCACAGGAGCTGCCGAGGGTTGAACGCAGCCTGTTCCGTCTGCAAAGCAAAATGATATCTGTGTGTATGCGTTTGCTTTTTTTTTTTTTAAAGGCCCAGCGCTGACAGAGAGAGAGAATGGGAAAAAGAGAACTCAGAGCTTCAACCTTAAGCAAAGGAAGAGGAAGCAGAAGGAGGCAGAGGTGAGGCCCCGCTGGCAGATTCCTCATCACAAACACACAGAGACACACCCTGAGTTTGCTGAGAGCATTTTGTTTAATTATAGCTAAGCCCTGCCTGCAGTGCAAGGAGGGCCACACAAGACTGTACACAGAGAAAGAGACACCGAAAAAAGAGAGGAAGGACGGTGCATCAACGGTCCTTGCTGGGAGGTGCCAATTCAGGAGGGAATCCCCCTCTACGAGGAGACGCTGTGGTTCGCTCCAGGGGGCTCAATGCTTATCTATCCACTTCGCCAAAGACGATGTCCTGGGTGCCTGAGGAAGAGGAGGAGGAGGAGGAGAGGTGTGAAAGCTGCCAGGGATGGTGCCTACAGCCTTCATGTTAGACATTTGGCAGCGGAGGGCATTGAAGGCTTGCAGTCCTAGCCACACTTCACAATGGGGTGGGACTTGCCCCTGGACGAAGCATGCCTAGGAAGCTGGCTGTGCTGCTGCAACCCAGCGCTTCACTTTTTAGGAAAACGGGATGCCCATCATCAAATGTTAGCAGGCAACTTGGCCCACCCCACAAACTCCATTATGGAAACTCTCCCAAGTGTGGACTCGCCAGATGTTCCTGAATGACAGCTCCCATCACCCCTGGCCATTGGCAACATCTGGAGGTCCAGAGGTTCCCCACACCTCCTCTGACACTTGGTACGAGTCAACTCCCTCTGCTCGTTCCACAATGAGAGAAACACTTTCTGAATGTGCTCAGGGGGAAACATCGTCTTGTCCATGGGTAGGCGAACTAAGGCCCGGGGGCTGGATCCGGCCTAATCACCTTCTAAATCTGGCCCATGGACGGTCCGGGAATCAGTGTGTTTTTACATGAGTAGAATGTGTCTTTTTACTTAAAATGCATCTCTGGGTTATTTGTGGGGCATAGGAATTTCTTCATTCCCCCAAAAAAATATAGCCCAGCCCCCCACAAGGTATGAGGGACAGTGGACAGGCCCCCTGCTGAAAAAGTTGGCTGACCCCTGTTCTTGTCTGACAGTCAGATCCTCCATGGAGGAGGTAGACTGAGACTGGCTCAACTGTGGCTTAAATTATACCCGGATAGGAGGCCTGCAAGGATGGGGAAAGCTATGTCCCTCCAGTTGTTATTGGACTCCAGTTCCCAGCAACCCCAGCCAGTGCAGCCAATGGTCAGGGATAATGGGAGCTGAAGTCCAGAAACGTTTGGAGAGTGCTGCAGGTTTCCTAACCCTCCTATAGCAGCTGAGAGACTGAGGCTGCAGTCCTAACCCCACCTCCTTGAACGTATGTCCCATTGAATTTAATGGGACTTGCTTCTGAGTGGGCGCAGTGAGCACTGCAGACCGAGCCCCTGGGAATTCCGCCACCAGAATCCTCCATCTTGCTACTGGCAAGCTGCTATCTCTTCTGCCAAAGGGGCGTCATTCTGCCTGCGTGGATTATCAGCACCTGCTTGGCATTCAAATGGTCCCAGGTTCAGTCCTGGAAATCTCCAGGCAGGTGCACCTCACAGAGCTACAGCTACCTGCTTCCCACCTGCCTGCCCTCCCTCTCCCCTCTCCCTCCGCCAGCCAAAAAGCCCAACGAAAAGAATGGAAGTCAGACCTACCGATGATGGCCACCACGTCCGCAAGCATGTGACCTTGCGACATCTTATCCAGCCCAGCCTGCAGAAATGGATAGGGGGGGCAAACATTTAAGAATGTCTATGGATTTGGTGTTTGTTTGCTTGAGAGCCAGTGTGGTGTAGTGGTTAAGAGCAGTGGACTCGTAATCTAGTGACCTGGGTTCGATTCCCCGCTCCTCCACATGCAGCTGCTGGGTGACCTTGGGCTAGTCACACTTCTCTGAAGTCTCTCAGCCCCACTCACCTCACAGAGTGTTTGTTGTGGGGGAGGAAGGGAAAGGAGAATGTTAGCCGCTTTGAGACTCCTTCGAGTAGTGATAAAGCGGGATATCAAATCCAAACTCTTCTTCTCTTCTTCTTGTTTTCAATAGAATTAAATGTTAGATGGATGGGGCAAGGAGAGAAAAAGATCAGGAGAAGCAAAGAGCTGGTCAGACCATCCTCCCTGCAGTACAGGGGTGAGGACTCTCAGGCCCAGGGGCCAAATGCGGCCCCCAAAGTCTCTGTCTGACCCTCAGGACTCTCACTGCACCCACCCCACCAAGGGCCCTGTACTTTTCTTCAGTCTTTTTGCCTAAACTCTGATCATTCCTTTTCCTTGTCTGGATGGAGAGGGGTGTGTGCAAGGAGGGTCATGCATTCCCCATCCTTAATTTAAGGTTTAGAAGTGTCAGGAAGTGGAATGATCTCAAGCCAGGGCTATAAAAACAGCACACAGGTGGTTCGCACCAGATGTGGGGAACCGCTGTCCCTCCAGATGTCGCTGAATGACTATTCCCACCAGCTCCAGCAAGCACGGCCAATGGTCGGGGATGATGGGGGTTGTAGTCCAGCAACATCTGGGAGAGCCAAAGGTTCACCACACCTGGCTCAACATGTTCTCCTAAACAGCCTCCCACCACAAATGTGACAGGAGGGAAAAAGCAGAACTGGAAACCAAATTTAACTTGCTGAGGAATCTCAGCCTTGATTTTAAAAAGCATTTCACAAGATTTAGAAACTCAAGGGGTTTTAAAAAAAACCAAAACCAAATGCACCAAGCAAAGAATTCCTGCTGAAGTCATATGAGGCCAGCCTGGATAGCTCAGTTGGTTAGAGCATGGAGCATGAAATGCCAAGGTTGGAGGTTTGATTCCCATACGGGACAGCTGCATATTCCTGCACTGTAGGGGGTTGGACTAGATGATCCTCAGGGTCCCTTTTCCAACTCTACAATTCTATTAATCCAGTTCTAAGACTCCAAACTTGCACCTACTTTTCAGGGCTTAGCCCCGCTGAACTCAACAGGACCAACTTCTGAAGAAACATGTAAGTTTGTGCTGTGAATTAGGTTTTCCGTGGTTGAGAGGCCCAGTGATCTGGAGAGATCAATTTGCCTCTCTTGCAAGTTCAACTGAAAAGGAATCATGTAGAAAGAAACACGGGAATTTGCTTAACTTGGAGACAAGATTCAGAGGGGTCAGCATTTTTCTGGAAACACGACAAGTTTTGAATTGAGTTTTTTTGTACCGTGCAGAACTCACATTACCCTCCCTGCATGTGCACCCGAAACCACAACCGAAACACAGAGTTTTCCCAACTCTAGGTGACGAGAAGAGGAACGCAAGAGAGGAAGGAAACATCCCCTACACACACACACACACACACACACACACAAGCACACACACAAACAAAAACAAACACATGCCAGTCAAACAAATCAGCAGAAGCATAGAGTCCCTCTTTTTGCAAAGCTGAACTCTCCTAGCCTTTAAGGAAGAATGACTACCAGAAATAGTTCAAGGAAGAGCCGGGAAATTCCCCCTGCCAGCCCCCTGAGCAAATATTTCCAGTGCCGTTCTATTAAAACATGCAGCAAGGACACCTAACCAAATCTGAAGGCCATGACGTATTGCCATCTGCTTTTCCCAAGGCAAAGGAGGAGAGGCAGGGCTTGCCATGACCCTCCCCACCCTAGCTTACTGATATCAAGAAGCTTATATAATAACAATATAATAATAATTTATTATTTATACCCTGCCCATCTGGCTGGGCTTCCCCAGCCACTCTGGGCGGCTTCCAACAGAACACTAAAATACAATAACCTATTAAACATTAAAAGCTTCCCTAAACAGGGTTGCCTTCAGATGTCTTCGAAAAGTCTGGTAGTTGTTTTTCTCTTTGACCTCTGGTGGGAGGGCGTTCCACAGGGCGGGTGCCACTACTGAGAAGGCCCTCTGCCTGGTTCCCTGTAGCGTTGCTTCTCGCAGTGAGGGAACAGCCAGAAGGCCCTCGGAGCTGGACCTCAGTGTCCGGGCAGAACGATGAGGGTGGAGACGCTCCTTCAGGTATACTGGACCGAGGCCGTTTGGGGCTTTAAGGTCAGCACCAATACTTTGAATTGTGTTCGGAAACGTACTGGGAGGCAGTGTTGGTCTTTCAAGACCGGTGTTATATGGTCTCGGCGGCTGCTCCCAGTCAAAAGTCTAGCTGCCGCATTCTGGATTGGTTGTAGTTTCTGGGTCACCTTCAAAGGTAGCCCCACATAGAGCGCATTGCAGCTTCCTTTGTTGGGTTTCCTACAGGTGCCTCATTTGGGACAGACAAAGGGTGCACTGCCCCAGCCTCACTCGACCCTCAGCCAGCCCCCTCCAGCCCCTCTGCCTGCCTTCTTTCTTACATCCAGCCCAGAGGGTGACCCTGCCTATCAGCTTCCTCCTCCTTCTCAATCTCAGTGTTCCCCTTGTAGAACATAGGGCTAGTTGGTTCTGCCCTTGGTTGGCTCTGGCGCCACCTACTGTTGGGCTGCCTGCCTCCCACCCCGCCAGTCCCAATGGGCACGGGCCATTTCCCCCTTTCCTCCCTTGTCCCTCTTACCAGGTGGGCGAATCCTGGAGCCTTTATCTTGCAGCGGTAGGGCCGGCTGCTGCCATCAGAGACCAGGTACACACCAAACTCCCCCTGCAGGATGAGAGTGAAGAGGAGCAGAGGAGAGGAGATTTAGATGACCCAAATTGGGAAGCCGGGTTACCATGGTACATGGGGTGTGAGAGGGCGGGGAGAGAGCTTGAAGCAGAGCACGGCTTTAGAACTTCCCCAATGAGAGAGTTGCAAAGGATTCTGGGACTCCAATGAGAAGAGGCAGGCAACATAAAAAAAGGACACGTCCACACTATGCATTCAAAGCTGTATTGTACTGCTTTAAAGAGTCACGGTTTCCTCGCAAAGAATCCTGGGAACTACAGTTTGTTGAGGCTGCTGAGGGTTGTTAAAGGTAAAGGGGCCCCTGACCATTAGGTCCAGTCGTGGCCGACTCTGGGGTTGCGGCGCTCATCTCGCTTTACTGGCCGAGGGAGCCGGCGTACAGCTTCCGGGTCATATGGCCAGCATGACTAAGCCTCTTCTGGCGAACCAGAGCAGCGCATGGAAACGCCGTTTACCTTCCCGCCGGAGCGGTACCTATTTATCTACTTGCACTTTGACGTGCTTTTAAACTGCTAGGTTGGCAGGAGCAGGGACCGAGCAACGGGAGCTCACCGCATTGTGGGGATTCGAACCGCTGACCTTCTGATCGGCAAGTCCTAGACTCTGTGGTTTAACCCACAGCGTCCCTTTGAGGGTTGTTAGGACACCCCTAAAAGAGCTACAATTATCAGAGTAGTTTAACAATCATTCTCTCTTCCCAGGGAACCCTGGGAACTGTGAGTCCAGGCTGAGAATTAAGCTCCACAGATGCTCTCATGGTAAGAAGGAGGTATACCAGAGGGCAAGATTTGGCTGGCGACCCTGCTGTAAAAATGGGGCCTACGATGAAGAAAGAGGAATCGGCATACTTGCAAGCATCCTGGGGCTTCAAGAAGTAAGGGGACAAATCTTTTTTTGGTGATGGTGGGGGGAATATCTTTAAAATGCACCAAGAAAACCCAACCACAGCCCAGCGTGGACTGAGCATGCTCAGTAGATACAGAATGCTGGATATCGGTTTGGTGCAGGAAGAAGCAATGGGAAAGAGGGAGATCAGAGTGGCAGAATATCCAGGGAAAGGGCATGTCTGGCTGGAGCCCAGAATGGGAGCACTCCATTTTGTTCCCGATCTGCTGTTCCCTCCAACTGCTCAGAGCACAGGACGGTACCTTGGGTGCCTCTATAGCTGTGTACGTAGCTCCAGGAGGCACTTGGTAGCCCTCTGTGTACAGCTTGAAGTGGTGGATCAGGGCTTCCATGGAAGTCTGGCGAGGGGGAATAAAAGATACACACACACTGTAAAACCCAATAAAAAAATTCCTTCCAGTAGCACCTTAGAGGGCAACTAAGTTTGTTATTGGTATGAGCTTTTGTGTGCATGCACACTTCTTCAGATACAGTGGTATCTCGGGTTAAGTACTTAATTCGTTCCGGAGGTCTGTTCTTAACCTGAAACTGTTCTTAACCTGAAGCACCACTTTAGCTAATGGGGCTTCCTGCTGCCGCTGCACCGCCGGAGCACAATTTCTGTTCTCATCCAGAAGCAAAGTTCTTAACCTGAGGTATTATTTCTGGGTTAGCGGAGTCTGTAACCTGAAGCATATGTAACCTGAGGTACCACTGTACTGTAAAACCCAGACAAAGAAGAGAGCTTTCTCGTTTCACCACTAGGAGGTGCCACCTCAACTCAGGGGTGGTTTTGTTACCTTCATCTCTGCCCGCTTTGGAGGGGAGATTTTGGCATCGTCCACTTTGATCTCCCCCTCGGGCATCTTGTTGAGGGCCTGCAAGATGATACGGAGGGATTGGCGCATCTCCTCCACTCGGCACAGGTACCTGTTAGGGAGTGTGGAGTAATGGTTAAAGGTGACAAGTCAAACCCCTAACTTAGTCATGAAGCTCGCTGGGGGGTGGGGGTGGGACAGTGGTCATGGTCTCTCAGCCCATCCTACCTCAGGGGGTTGTTGTGAAGATGAAACAGAATTGGAGGAGAAGGGCAAATACCACATTCCATTCCTTGGCAGCAAGGTGGGATACAAATGCAATAAATAAAACGTTGTGCATTCTAGTAAAAAAAACACAACGGTGTAGACCCAACTAGTCTTGAGCAACTAGTGTGGCATAGTGGTTAGAGTGCTGGATTAGCAGCTGGGAGACCAGGGTTCAAATCCCCACCTGGCCATCAAATTCACCAGGCCAGTGCCTGTCTCTCAGTCTAAACTACCTCGCAGGGCTGTTTTGTGAGAATAAAGTGGGGGGCTGGGAAAAAACCTTGAAATGGAAAAGGGGAGAACCACACATGCCACTTTGAGCTCCTTGAAGGAAAGGTGGGATATAAATTTATCGGTTTGTACCCAATGTTAGTCCTACTTAGAAAAGACCTGCTTAAATAAATCAACATGAATAACTTAGGGCTAATCGGTTTTGGCCAACTAAATTCTACTCAGAGCAGACCCACTGGGTCTAAGTTATACATGCTGTTTAATTTCAATGGGTCCGTTTTGACTAGACTAACATTGGATATAATCAAATACTATACAGAACTTGGCTGGGTACCACCCAATGCTAATATTAAAATTAACAACAAGCCAGGGAGCTAGATAGTGAAGAACCAGACAGAGAAAAACCCCAGGAAGGTCCCATTAACAGAGCACACCAGGAAGGGAGCTAAGGAACAGACTGCCCACCTTCAGGCCAGAGGGTGGGCCCTTTAAGAATCTAGAGCTCATCACAAAGAGGTGGAGCCTGAGAGCAGGAGCTTAAAAAGGCTTATTCTTCTCCCACCCTTCCAAGGAGCCAAGTTGCTCATTTGGAGTTCTCCATGGTCCTGAAATGTTTGACCGGCAGAGCCTCCTTCTCCCAGGGATCCTGCATCGAACCAAGCCAACACAAGCATGGCTCTTTTCAATCCAAGCTCTCTGCAGTTGCCACAAGAATTGGGGGAAGGAGGGGTCGGCAGTGACAGCTCATAATGGACTTGGCTAGAAAGTCAAGTCAAAATCTGTAGGCAGGTGAGATAATATTTCAAAAGTGGGAGGCTTTGGAAGGAATCTACGACCCATCGCAGCAGAGGAAGACATTGGATGAACCATTTTGACTGCTCTTATGACGAGAGAGACACTGTGCTTTTTGAGGCATTGCATACTATTACTGAGAAGTTGCTGGACAAGCTCTTGGGGGCATGCAGACCACCAAGTGCAGGTAAACCCCCCTCCAGAAAGTGGAACCACACCTGTCGTAGCAGTCGCCTCGCGACCCAATCGGGACATCGAACTCCACCTGGTCGTAGACGTCGTACGGCTGGGTTTTGCGAAGGTCCCACTGGATCCCTGAGCCACGAAGCATCACTCCGCTGACGGGGAAAGAGGAAGAGGAGAGATGCAGGAGGGAAAACGCAGCTTTTGTGCCCAAGGTTAAAGTGAGTACCCACACAATGCAGGACGCCCTAATCCTGGTGGACACCAGCTTCACCACGTGATTTCACTGCTCCGTTACCTAAAACCATAATTGAGAGCTTCCTCTGACGTCACCACTCCAATATCAACTGTCCGGTTTTTCCAGATTCGGTTGTTTGTCAGCATCTGGAGGGATGGAGGGAAAGAAAAGATACAACTAACTGAGCCATGGAATCTATATTGGAGGAGTGGGGAACCCCAACCAGCTCTTCCCCCTTCAGATCACTGATTTCCAACTAGGCAGTTGTGCTCATGGCACAATTATCAGGTTCTGTTTTATATTTCTCTTAGGATAGGGTTGGTGCTATTGAACTATACCTCCCATCATCCCCAACCATTGGGCTATCCTGATTACAGGCAGCTGGACCCCAACAAGATCTAGAGGGTCACAGGCTCCCCAACCTTGTTTTAAAAGGAAGAAACCATGGAGAAGAACAGAGAGTGTGGATGTCACAACAAACCATAGTTTAAGCATGATAAGCCATAGCTTAAATGCAATAAACTATGGTTTACTGTGACCAGCACAAGCCTAGGACTCTTCTTCCCCTGCTCCTTCTTTAGCATGGGTGCTAGAGCCTGAAACTGTGGTTAATTTTAACTCTGGTTTGCAGAAGTATTTATTTTATTTCAAGCAGTTAAAGCCACTTCTTTAAAAAGGAAACCTCTAGGTGGTGTACAACATAAAAACAGCACTGTTGAAACAAAAATACAACATTAATACCCTTGAAACAAAAGCAGGAATTCATACAGATGAAAACAGGGTCTGATCTTTTGGCTCAGGGAGAATCTGAGTGAAAAGATACATCTTTTACAAGTACAAAAGATCTTTGGGGGAAAAACAAACAATCTCAAGGAGTGCCCCCCCAACTCCCATGAAAACTGAATGTGCTCAGTAAGCATGAAATACTGCCTGCCTGTTGGAGGGGAAACTAGGGGAGGAGCATAGGATGGCTGAAAGAAAGCACATTTGTTTGACTGGCACCCTCAAGAGGGGTTTTAAAAAACCCAAACAGCAGGAGCCTGCCACAGTAGCTTGGGTGGTCACAGAGAAACCTCATGGTAAGGGCTGCCCCCCCCCCCGTTTGTCAACAACGCCTCACCTCTTCCACCTCGTCTATCCGGATGGAGAAATTCTTCACAAACTCATAGATGTCATCCATCAGCCCGAGAGGCATGTCCTGAGTGACAGGGATGGAGAAGAAGAGAGGAGCAGATGCTGAAAAGACATTTTGGGATTGTGTTCAACTAAGACTAGAACCGACAGTGGATACAACCCATGGAAAGAGAGAGAGAGGTCCTGGAGAACTAGTGGTCTTCCCGTCTCTGTGAAAAACAAGTCTTCAGACCTGCCCAATCCAACTTGGCTGTCCACCTGTCTGGTCACAAAGCAGCCTTCTCACCTGGTGTACCCCTCCTGGTCGGACGTAAGCAGCGTGCATCCGGGCTCCAGACACCCGTTCGTAGAATTCAAACATCTGGAAGGCAGACAAAGAGGGAGGGAAGGGGAACATTTTACAGGTGCAATCCTGCATTCAGCTCCCAACTGGCCTCTCCCATTCTGCCATGGCCCAGTGGCTTCCCCACCTGATGCCTTCTTTTGGGCTAAGGTTGGCTGGGGCTGACGAGAGCGGGGTTGGACTAGATGACCCTTGGTGTGCCTTTCAAGGCCTCTACAATTCTATGATGTTATGCAACGCTCAGTGTTTTTGACTAGGCCTGGCTGCGGCTGATAGGAGGTGCAGTCCCAAATACCTAGAAGGCACCAGACTGTCAAAGGCTGTAGGTTTCTTGGTTTCATCCCCAACATCTCAAGTTCACACAGCTACGAACTTCATGCTTGAGGTGTCAGGATGTTGCCGCACATCACGGCAGGCAGCCCTGGGATAAGAGAGAATAACATTCCTACACCACTGAGCAAGAGCCCTGTGGATGGCTCAGTAAGTAGAGCAGGAGACTCTTAACTTCAAGGTTGTGGGTTTGAGCCCCACATTGGGCGAAAGATTCTTGCATTGCAGGGGGTTGGACTAGATGACCCTTGTGGTCCCTTCCAACTCTACGATTCTAGGATTCTAACTCTCCGTGTACGCTGTGCCACAGGGACCAGAAAGAGTTGTGGGTTTTATGCAATCTGCACAGGCTTGTTTCTTTTGCGTAATTTAGAAACTGGCAGGAGATGCAAGGTGCAGGAGGGCATTTATGCCTCGTGCCGCCACCCCAAGAACTCTTTTTGGGTTCTGACTTTGTGCACAGAATTCTAAGGCAGGCTTCCACAATCATCAGGACTAGAAACCTCGTCAATTACTTTTTAAAAACAAAGGTTAATATGCTCAGGACAATGAACCTGGCACCTTTTTTGGGTATGTGTGTGGAATCAGAGAATACACACAACCCTGAGCAGAGGCAGGCAGTCCCCTCTTATATGTCACCCTAACAATGATCTGGGAAGGTACGCCAGTAGTCTTATCCGTCTACTGGAGATGGCAGGATTTGAGGGCTTGCCTAATGATCACCTAGGCAGTTTTGATACATGAGTATTTAAAAGTTCAAAACCAGAACTCTGAAACTTGTCTGGGAACAAATGGGCAGCCGGTGATGAAGCTGGCAGATGGCACTCCATTCCACCAAGGCCACTCACGTCTCCGATGACAGCGCTGGATCCAAGAGTACTTGCCTTTTCCCTCTCCTCAAACATCCAGAAGAAAGGAGTCATGGCCCCAATGTCCAGGGCGTGGGTTGTGATGGCCATGATGTGGTTCAGGAGACGCGTGATTTCGCCAAAGAGAACTGGAAAGGAGGCAGAGACTCAGGTTAGCTACTGTGAAGGCAGAACCGGGGGCATGTAAGGAAACGGATGGGGAGGGGGGATAGGGCACATATTAAATGCTACGATCCTAAGCACAGCCACATAGAACTCAAAGGGGTTCACTCCTTAGTGTCTTTAGGACTGAGGCCTAGGACCCAGTGCAGGGGTGAGGTACCCGTGACCCACTCACATCCTCCCCAATGTGATGGGCTGGCTGGATACAGAGGAGTGGTGGGAGACACTAGCTAGGGAACCCCCCAAGGGAAGAAGACCTGGTGGTGGGATAATGATATGTGATCAGAGAGAGAAGAAAGGAGGACTGGGAGCAGGAGGTGTTGGAAGCTGAAGAGGGGACAGGGCTTAGGGAGCAGGAAGAGTCTATGTCAGAGAACAGTCCAGAATCAGAGGCAGAAGCGGTGGCTGGAGAGGAGGGAGGCCAAGAGGCAGAGATCAGGCAGGCTGCTGAAGAAGCCACGGCAAAGAGCAGCTCCCCACCCTGATCTCACAGAACTTTGCCGAGACATGAAGAGGGTGGAGGAAAGAGAGACAAGACGAAGGAGCCTCAGAACTTGGGGGGGCACTTAAGGAGTGGTGGGAAGGTGGGGAGCATCTGCCCTCGCAACTGCCTCATTGGGACTAGTTTTGCTGGGAAGAGTTGTTGTGCTCACTGGCCTGAGCTGTGTTTGTTTCTTTGAATAAAAAGGTTAACTTCACTGACACATGAGTTATTGCTGACCTGACCCCAACACCCAGCCAACACAACCAATAGGCAGGGATGATGGGAGCCGGAGTTCAACAACATCTGGAGGGACACAGGTTCCCCTTCCCTGATGTTGGCTTGTTTAAAGGTACACAAACCAAGGAGGAAACATGGGCTGAAGTTCAGTGGCATTGCTTCATTTGCTAGCTGCGAGACACACCCTCGTAAGCTGCCTGCTTTGCTTACCCACCTCGGATCCACTGAGCCCTCAAGGGCGGGCGGATGTTGAGCAGCTTCTCCACCGCCAAGGAGTAGGCTTGCTCATTGCACATCATAGAGACGTAGTCAAGCCGGTCAAAGTAGGGCAGAGCCTGGGCCAGAAAAGGATAGTTTGAAAGCAGCTAGAGACTTGCTCAAGGATCTTCAGAACATATTAATGATAATAATAAAAAATTTTATTTATATCCCGCCCTCCCCAGCCGAAGCCAGGCTCAGGGCGGCTAACAACAATAAAACAGTACAACATTCTAAAAACATTTCATTATAAAAATTAATTAAAATCAAATTAATGGCAACCATTAAGCTAAAGTTCTGTGAAGATTGCCAAAGGAGGGAGTCAGGCTGTGCCCTGGCCAAAGGCCTGGTGGAACAGCTCTGTCTTGCAGGCCCTGCGGAAAGATATCAAGTCCCGCAGGGCCCTAGTCTCTTGTGACAGAGCGGTCCACCAGACTGAAGTCACAGCTGAAAAAGCCCTGGCTCTGATTGAGGCCAGCCTAACCTCTCTGTGGCCTGGGACCTTCAGGATGTTTTTATTTGAAGACCATAAGTTCCTCTGTGGGACATACCAGGAGAGGCGGTCCTGTAGGTACGAGGGGACCTATTAAGTAAAACTCCCATTAACTCCTATTAAGAGTTTTACTGGATCAGGCCAGTGGTCGCTCTCGCCCAATGTCCTGTTCTCACAGTGGCCAACTGGAGGCCCGTGATGGGAATCCCACAAGCGGGACCAGAGTGCAAGAGCAGCTCCTGCCACGATTACCTGGAGATAGGTCTTGTACTCTATCAGCTTCTCGGTGCCCCGGTGAAGCAAGCCGATGTGGGGGTCACATTTCTTCACGGACTCCCCGCTCAGCTCCATGACCAAACGCAAGACCCCGTGAGCCGCAGGGTGCTGAGGCCCAAAGTTGATGGTCAGATTGGAGACATTTTTCTCAAAGGGCGGGTCCTTGTCTGTTGGGGTCAGAAGAGCACATGTGAGACATCTTGCTGGTAAAGCAGGAGAAGGGAGCCCTTCCTCAACCTAAGGGCTGCACTTACTCGTAGGCCAGCAACTGGGGAAACACATCTGTGGGTGGGGCAAGAAGCAAAAGTGGGAGGAGCAAGGGATATTACTTTTACCCAGGGATGGGGAAACTCAAGCTTGAGGGCCTTGGGGCTCTCTGCTGGCCACACACCCTCCCAAGCCACACTGCTTACCAGCCCCGCTGTGTCTCTTTTGCAAGCATTTTTTTCTGGCTAGAATGTGTCATTGAACTGTGATGATGCCCCTTGCTGACCAGGAGACAAAGAAGGGTGGGTGGGTGTAGAAACCTCGGGGTTTTGTGTGGCTGAAGGTAGCCTACTGTACAAAGGTAAGGGCAAAGAAGGGGGAACCTTCCAGGCGCCACCTAATAATAACAACAACAATAACAATAATAATAAAATAATGCTACCCATCTGATTGGGTTGCCCAGTAGTGAGCAAGGCCAGAGGCAAAAGTGGGCATAGCAACAAATGAGAATTTTACCTTTCTAAAGCTACTTTCTTCACACACTGTGTTTGTTTTTTAATGAGATTGTTTTATTTTGATTACGTGTGGATGTTCTGTAATTGATCCGGCATGGAAGCCAACCTACTCAAGAGCAGACCCCATGAAATCAATTGAGGTAAGTCAGTCACTGCCATCTATTTACAATGGGTCTGTTCCGAGTAGGAGTTAGTTATGTGCAGCCTATCAGTATTTCTCAAACTTGGGTCCCCAGCTGTTGTTGGACTACAATTCCCATCATCCCTAGCAAGCAGGACCAGTGGTCAGAGGTGATGGGAGCAGTAGTCCAAAAACAGCTGGGGACCCAAGCATGAGAAACACTTCTACATTAATAAATACAGCAGAACAATACTATATTTCATCCCGTTGAGAAACTCCACATGAGAGGGAGACTCTATTCAGTTCTATGGAGGAAACTGACCGTTCCAGGGAGGAGGGACCCATTTTTCCATCTCTTTCGTGGGATACAGGACGGCGCCTCCATACTGCTGGACATACTCCACATCAGGCTGCCACTGCTTTCCTCTAAGGAAGGGAAGAAGAAATGTTAAGATCTGCCCAGGAAGCAACACTCAGTATGAACCAGAAAATAGGATGCTGACTAGCTTGTGTTGTAGGGCAAGCCTTGGCACTAGGATAGATGCTGACCTTGGGAGACATCCACCAGATCTGGCTCCTATTTGTTTTCCTGGCTTTGAGTCAGTTGTCTGTAAGACCAGCCCAACACTGTACAGTGGTACCTCAGGTTAAGAACTTAATTCGTTCTGGAGGTCTGTTCTTAACCTGAAACTGTTCTTAACCTGAGGTACCACTTCAGCTAATGGGGTCTCCCGCTTCTGCCACGCTGCTGGAGAACGATTTCTGTTCTCATTCTGTTCTCAACCTGAGGTACTATTTCTGGGTTAGCGGAGTCTGTAACCTGAAGCGTCTGTAACCAGAGGTACCACTGTATTTTTATTTATTTATTTTACTGGCAGCTCAACACAAGTTGATTTTTGTATTTAAGGAATTTATACCACATTTTCCACCACATCTCAAAGCAGTTTACAGGGGCGAAAATAAAAGCGCGCTATGCACAAAATTTAAAACATAGATTCCAACCTCTCGCACTGCCAACAAAGACAAGCAAATAACGAACCTACCCACAAGGTGCGCCTACACTATGCCAGGCTTCCTCAACCTCGGCCCTCCAGATGTTTTTGGCCTACAACTCTCAGGATCCCTAGCTAGCAGGACCAGTGGTCAGGGATGATGGGAACTGCATTCTCAAAATATATGGAGGGCCGAGGTTGAGGGAGCCTGCACCATGCAAAAGAATGAAAAACCATCACTTCCGGGTTCCCATGACATGGCGGACGAACCGCAGATCTGACAGCTTTGTGAGATTTGGCCCCACACAGCTTCCGGGGAGGAGCGAAAAGGTGATGCGCTTCCCCCCAAAAAACCAAGAGGAGCATTGGGGTGTCTCTGGGTCCTGCTGTTCACAGACGGCGCTTCGGCATTGCAGGTCTCTGTTCTCCATCCCGAGAGGTGCAGAGAGTGGGGGTGAAGCCAAGTGAAAGCGCTGGTGAACTAGGAACCATTGCAGCTCCGTGAAGCAAAGCCTCTGATCCAGCCACAAGCGGTTACCATTCCAGTATATTGAAGCTGACTGCAAAGGTGAGGACTGTTTAATCTGATTGATTCGGTGGGGTAGAGGGAGAACGGCAGTGTTAAAAGGAAGTTTGCTCCCGTTCCTGGTGCTATGAGCACGAAATACATACAAGTGAAGTGTTGATGAAGTTTTCCTTGGGAGATAAGTTACCTAATGAACAATAAGGATTAAAAGATTACACATAGCTTTTGTTTATACTAATCTCAAGATTTTTTAAAACATCGAACTTGACTTGAACTCAATTTGAACTTGAATCTCTCCTATGCTGTGATTGAACCTGACATAAAATGGAGGACAAAGCAGAGAAGGATTGCAATGTTATTTAATGGAAGAATACTACAAATTTCCTCTCTGGAAGAAAGATTGGACTGACTGAATCTACGCTACTTTTGGGAAAGAAATTTTTGATCTTCCAGAGTGTTGAAGACATCTAACCTAATGGAATTATAATTGTGGACTTATTTTATTAAAAGATATTAGCTGGTTAAAAATCAAGATAAAAAAGAGGACTATAATATTCATTGTTAATAATGGACTAAATCAGACTTTAAAATAACATTAATATTATAGTTTTACTTACATTGGTAATCAAAAATCATTTTGATGTGAATGGGTGTAAAGACGGGAATATATAACTGTTAAAATCTGCTTTGTGAGTAAAGTGGAAGGGGGGGAGGGAAGAGGCTGAAAGTACTGGTTTCCTTTACTGAGCATAGTGAATTGGCCTTGACAAAGTACTGATACAGCCAAAATATTACCTTTCTTTGGTGGGAAAGGACTTTTTGTTTTGGAATTTAATCTTAGAGAGGAAGTTGGGAAATGGGGAGAGAATTGGCCCCCCTTTATCCCTGCAAGAAGCTGAGTGGGTGGGTAGAAGTGGGAAGGTAAACGGCGTTTGGTACCGTCATGGCGGGAAGGTAAACAGCGTTTCCGTGGGCTCTGGTTTCCATCACAGTGTTCCGTTGCGCCAGAAGCGGTTTAGTCAGGCTGGCCACAAACACCAGAAGCGATTTACTCAGGCTGGCACAAACATCGGCTCCCTCAGCCTGAAAGTGAGATGAGTGCCGCAACCCCATAGTCACCTTTGGCTAGACTTAACCATCCAGGGGTCCTTTACCTTTATACATTTACCTTACCATGCAAGAGCATATAGAAAGTGAATCCAGGCCCGGGGACTAATGCTGCTGGACTCCAACTCTCATCAGCCTCAGTCAGGACAGCATAGCTGTCAACTTTTCCCTTTTCTTGCGAGGAATCCTATTTGGAATAAGGGAATTTCCCTTTAAAAAAGGAAAACATCGACAGCTATGCAGGACGGGTGTGTGTGTACAGTGGTACCTCAGGTTAAGTACTTAATTCGTTCCAGAGGTCCGTACATAACCTGAAACTGTTCTTAACCTGAAGCACTACTTTAGCTAATGGTGCCTCCTGCTGTTGCCGTGCCGCCAGAGCACGATTTCTGTTCTCATCCTGAAGCAAAGTTCTTAACCTGAAGCACTATTTCTGGGTTAGCGGAATCTGTAACCTGAAGCGTCTGTAACCCGAGGTACCGCTGTATTTATGTTAAGAACTATGGTCCAACATATGGTTCCCCACTCCCACCCCCAGCGACAAAAGCAGTTGCCCTACATGCAACCCAGAACGTCATTTGAACTGAGGTTCATCTCTTCTCTCCCCCAAACTTGTTTCAGTCTTTGGCCTCTGAACAGAAACGCACGGTGCGACGTACAGAGACGCTGCCTCTGAGCATATGCAGACGGCGCCTTTCCTCACAAGCGTCCTTCAGCAAAGGCGATTGGAGGGCAGAGGTCTCACGTCATAGCACGGCTTCCATGAGGACTAGGACCTTGACATTTCTCTAGAAATTCACCGGGGTGGGAAGGGAGCCGTGTAGCCGTAACGGTAGACCCTCAGCCATTAAAACGAAAAGAGGGAAAAGCTATTTCCAGGGTGGTGTGAAAAGGGTGGGGGGTATTACCTGCTGGGCGCCGCCCCCAGCGCAATCCCCTGTCTCCATGACCCTGAAGGTGCCCGCAATCTCCACAAAGCCCTGAGCGCCGCCATCTTCCTTGCGGGGCTGCGGCAACCCACAGACGTCAAATACGCGCATGCTCCCCTTTACTGCAGAGCTTCGGAGCCGCCATTGCAGGTAAGGGCAAAGGGGGAAATCCTTCCCCTCTGATGCCAAGGAGAGAGAAGGGCAGCCGACTTCACAGCGGCCGCGGAGCGAGCTGCGCGTGCGTAGTAAGAGCACTAGGAAGTTGCCGTAAACCGACGTTCTGCGCGTCCGCCGTGTGAGGGCCGGGAGTCGACTTCAGCGGTTGCTAGTGAGCATGCCCAGCAATACGTCAAGCGCTGGCTGACCTGATAGCGTTCTATAGAGTCGTTTAAACCGGAAGTGACCTTTCTGGGACCGGAAAGGGAAAGGAGGACCTGTTGCCTTTTCTGATGCTGGAGTGAGAAGCGGTGACCTTTCCTGCAAGGAGCTGAGCGGGTGCGTAGAAGCGGGAATGTGGTTGGAAAGGGTTCTATCACGCCGGCCTTTATACTCTCAGGATTCAGGAGTCCCCTGTTAAGGGTCCTCGGTCTCTCTTTACTCCGGTGTAAACAGCACCCACTAGAACAGACATAGGCAAACTCCGGCCCTCCAGATATTTGGGACTACAATTCCCATCATCCCTGACCACTGGACCTGTCAGCTAGGGGTGATGGGAATTGTAGTCCCAAACATTTGAAGGGCCGGATGCCTGCACTAGAAGCTTCCCGGAACCATGAGTCCGTCTGGCTCTGTCTTGTTTCCCCAACCTTACCCAATTTTTGGTCCCCATACGTTGTTGGACTACAGTTCCCATCATCCCTGATTATTGGGGCTACTGGGAGTTGTAGTCCAACATCACCTTGGGGCCCAAGATTGGGAAAGGCTGTTCTACACAGATGTTACTGGACTACAAGCAGGGCAGCTTCCCCCACCAAGGTGAATGCTGGAAAAAATGCACCTCTTTACCCTGGCTTTTGACACTTGATGTGTATCTTTTTTAGGGCCCACCCTATTTCTGGAATTTTAAAGTTGTTTTTAATGTTATGTAATGTTGTGTTTTTAATGTTACGAGTGGTGTTTTAAGAGTTGTAACCTGCTCTGGGACCTTAGGGTGAAGAATAGGTAATAAATTGCAGGAATAATAAAAACTGCAACTCCCATTGTCCTTGACCCTTAGCCTTGCTGGGTGGCACTGGTAGGAGTTGTAGCACAACCACATTTGGAGGGCAAGAGATTCCCCATTCCTGGTCCATGTGGTTCTGAGATGCCAACCTCTTTTTGTCATGCAGATGTAGTCAAAGGTTGATACTTGGTCTTGCTTCAGCCTGTATTGCAAGTGAGTCACTGGAAACCTCCCTATGCAAAGTTAAAATGTTGGGAGAATGCACTCCACTTCAGCAGTGTTTTGCTAATCCTATACTTTTCTGTCATTCCTGTTTCCTTTTGCAGAACAGCCTGCCAAGATGGGTATTCACTTTGGAAACTTGGAGAGAGTAAGGCATGTGATCACCTACAGCTTGTCTCCATTTGAACAAAGAGCTTTCCCACACTTCTTCTCCAAAGGAATTCTTAATGTCTGGAGGCGGTTCAGTACACAGGTCTTCCGGGTGGTGCCTCGTAAGTTAAAAATTATTTAGGCGGCTCCTTCTTCTGCTTCTTGCTTGTGTGCGCTGTGTTACCCTTGAGGGCTGGTTCTTTCTCCAGGATTAGTGCATTGATGTTCAATGTGAAGATCAAAGGAAGTACTCAGGATGTTGGTTTCAGAAGAAGGCAATCTCTGGAGCAACATATGGCATGGGGGGGAGCAGTTTCTTCATTGCCATCATATTGCAAAGAGGGCATCGAGCAGATTAGATGAACTTCATTATTGTTATTATTTATTTCATTTATGAATAGCTTCCTATGAATTAACTTGAAGTTACTTTGGAAACTTAAGTTGTTCCAGAATGCTTCAGCCAGACTATCAGATGGAGTACTGTTTAGATCTCACATAGCCCCGTTTTAAAACAGTGGTATTTTCTTCTCCCCAGCCTCCCATCATGAGAGATCTTCCCTTCCCTGCCTCCCAAACAGGGTTTTTTATCCACTATCCATCACTTTCATCTGCATGCTAACCCCAAAAAGAAAGTAGAAAAGAAAAGAAAGGATAACAAATAGATAAGAATATTAAAGGAATAATACTGTATACTAATAAAGGAAGTAAAGAAATAGGTTTAAAGGACTTCCAACTATCCATCTGTCGGTTATATATATTAGAGTTCTTCAAATTGGTCAAATGTTCAATCCAGGATAGTATCCAGCTGGATTATAAATTGTTTAAATTGTTGTAACACATCCTGGGATCTTGGGTTGAAGAGCAGGTAATTAATAAAATTAAAAACCCAGAATTTAAAGAACCCAGAATTTCAGATCCAATGCAGATAGCAACTGGGGTAAAAAATTCCACTTATAAGGCTTCTTGAAATAGAGAAGTTTTCAGCAGGCACTGAAAAAACAATAGAGATGATGCTTGTCTTACATGTAGGTGGGGGAAGTTCCCAGTTCTGGCATTGCTCAGGACAGACCTGCTGATGAGATGGTTATCTTCAGAAGGCCCTCTCCTGTAGAACACAGTGACTGGCTGGGTATATAGGGGATGAACCACTCTTTTACGTATCCTGGTTCTGAGCCATACAGGGTTTTGTGCCAACACCTTGAACTTAGCCTGGTGGCTATTGGGCAGCCTGTGCCAATTTACAAAAGACAGTTCTCTTTGCTCTACATTGGAAGCACTAGGTGGAGCAAGAGAGCAGAGCAAGGTGACAATCTCCTTTAGTCAGTACACAGTGGCAATAACAGTCTACTCTCCCACGTGTTCTGGAATTATAATCTCCTTAGTGTAATTACAAAATCTCGTTAGCAATTAGTCATCTTTAGCCTTAGTGACAATGATAGTTAGCATTTAAGTAGTGCATTTCAATAGTTCAACGAATTCATATGCTGTTGCAGCCATTGACAGCAGTTTATGAAGTCCTGAGGTCTTCGGGTTTTATATTAGTGCTAGCAGCCTTTTGCATAGTGTTACCTTCTCCCGCTGTACTCTCCTCAACCCTGAGATGACCTATTCAGGCTCTGAGGTGGGTCCCTGTAAGGACCAGCTTCCAAGCCCCTGCTCCATCTGAGTATCTTTTAAATTGTCTAGTGTCTCGTACTGTCATCGCAGCATCATGACCAACCACTAAAAATGCTACAGAGAGAAAAACTACTCTCTCTTTCTCTGTATATATATATATATTTCCAAAGTGGAATGCAACAGCAGAGACAACCAGTCTGAATACCATTTAAAAGAATTAAATATGATACAACCACATTTCATTATATTTTTAAAACACTGGGTTGCATCCAACTAACACATACTTGGAGTGGTAGACCCACGGAAATCAATGAACTTGGCTGCTATAAGTGAGTTGGATAAAATCACATTTTGTGGTGATCTTAAAGAATCAGCACAAAAAAATGAACTAGTACGGCACAAGCTCAGCATTCTGTCGGCAGCTTAGAACATCATCACTGCAGCCCACTTTACACAAGCCACTGAAAGCTACAAAGAAAAAATAATAAAGTCTTCATCATTCCCCTAAAAATATTGATACCAAAATGTTACTCGTCAGCAGCCAATTTTATGGGAAGGCCAGGTTGACAGGGACCAGTGGAAGGAGGTGATGATGGTGGACTTATTTAAAAGTACAGTATTTTGGATTACAGGTTATAGCAAACAATTCAGTGAAAAGATGGATCCAGCCTTAGTAGTTTATGCAGGGGTGGGAAAGCTTGGAGCTGAGAGGCAAATGCAGCCTTTCAGGCACTCTCTGGCCTTTGGGACTCTCCAGACCGCTCGCCTCCTGGCTCTGCTTTGCACCCCCCTTGACTGGCTCTCCCTGGCTTGGATTATATCCTTGAATTCTGACACCACTTCTTGCATGTCAGGATGGAGGACAGAGAGGGTGTGTGCGCGCGCGTTTAGAAACTAATTAGCATACAGAGGCAAACGTTTACATTCATTTCTCCACCCACTTTTACCTCTGATTCCACCCACCACTGGTGGCCCCCAGAAGGGAATTCAGCTGAAAAAGATTCCACACCCCTGTCTTTATGTATCAGCCTGGTAGCCGTAGGCAACAAGTAATTCTGTGCAGGCGAGTGAGTGGGCTTGCAGAGTGGGGCCAGATTCTATTCCTTCTCTGTGCCAAGAATTGAAACCAAGTGGGCTGCCATAAAAGAGAAACCTCCTCTTTGCAGCATAAAACATTGCTAGGCTCCTCCAACTTGTTATTGTTATTCTTTTTTCTTTTCTCTTTTTTATATCTAACTCATTTGTAACTGAAAATCAATAAAACACTTTTTAAAAAAGAAATGTACCATGCTCTTGCAAGAGTGAAAAAACTCTCTGCGAACCCCCAGCACACACGCACACACCTCTATCTATCTATCATCTATCTATCTTTTGCAGGTTAGTAACTTTTAAGGGTCTAGTGGTAAGGGGTGAAGAGCTGTAATCCAACTACATTTGGAGGACACCACATTGGCTACTCATGTGTGAATACATAAGTTTATTTGCTTCCATTGCAGTACTTTTCTTGGAAAACTCATCAATGCAGAAGAAAATGGCAACAAACAAACTGGCATCTTAAAAAACAACACTATTCTTCTTTCTTAAAAACAATGATTGGAAATGGCTTTCTCTTTAGCCAAAGAGGGGGATAGAAATAAAAAGACAGATGGGGCTAGGCCACACAAATATATGTAGAGCTAACAGTGCATCTTTAAGGAAAAGAGGAATGTCAGAGCCCACATATCCTGGGCTGTCATGATTATAAAACTCCTACTTGTACATGTTATTAAGCAGGAGTGGGGGAGCCTCTTGTACTCCAGATCTTGCTGGACTACAATTCCCATAATTCCTGACCACTGGCCATGCTGTCCAGGGTGTATGGGAGTTGGTGTCCAACATCTGGAGAGCCACAGGTTCTCCATCCCTTTTATAAAAGATGGTACTGCATTCCCAACTATTTCCTGTAATGGTACTTCATAGCAGAAGAATATGTTATTATTTTAGTAACATGTATTTAGCCTTTGTTACAGTAGACTATGGGAACTTAAGGGCTGTGCCAATAGGGTGATAAATAAGTGATTTTGATAAGGGTTCTGAAGGATGTAAGAGAGAAAGATACCACTCAGGTGATTTGGGATGCAATTCCAGGTATAAGGGACAGCAAGGGAGACAGGGCAGAGTCATGTGCAAGGGAGCAAGAAGACCTTTGGGACCACTGAGAATGGTGGAACTGGATAAACAGAAGTATTGGTTGCTTTTATTGTAGTTGTAAAGCTAACTGTGTTTCTTTTTTAACCTCCTAAGCCTTTGTCGCGGCCTATGTCATCTATTCCTGGGGAACCGAAGAATTTGAACGTCTTAAAAGGAAGAACCCAGCTGACTATGAGAATGATGAATAATCTGACAGATAACAAAGAAAACAGTTGCCAGCATTTATTCTTGGCCTCAGCTTGTTGACATGAATACGCAAATATTTAAAATAACACTGGTTCAATAAACCTCTCTTCCTGTTCTACTTGTGAGTGTGATTCTTCAAGCTTTGCCAAAAGCTCAATTTGCAGGCATGGGGCTGTTTTTGCTGCTGTCTAGTATTCAGCTATTCCAGGGATAGGGGACCTGTGGGGCCTTCCAGATGTTGCATTCTATCTCCCATCAGCCCCAGCCAGCATGGCCAGTGGTCAGGGCTGATGGAAATTACAGTCCTGCAACATCTGGAGGGCTACAGCAGGGATGAGGAACCTCAGCCCTGGAGGCTGAATGTGGCCCTCCAGGCAACTCTAGCTAGTCCTTGGTACTCTCCCCAGGCCACACCCACTTCCCAGGTCCTGTAACTCACTAGGCACCTGCCTTGGGTATTTTTACCTTGCTGTAATGCATGCCTGGATGGAGTATAGAGGAGGGTGTATAAATGTGTGTAGAATCTAACCCAATGTGCCAAGGTAAGATTCACATTTGAAGCTTTGAGCTTTGTTGTTGGAAAAGCGGAATAGAAATATATCAAATCAAATCTGTTGGTCCACCCATTTTTATGTCTGACCCCTCCTGCCACTGGTATCTGACTCCCATAAGGGAATATGTGGGCTGAAAAAGGCTCCTTGCCCCTGGGCTATGGGTTCCTGATCTCTGTTCTGCTTTTTGGTAAATGAAATCTAAAAAGGGCAATTTTTATTACTTTATTCATTGGTGCATATTTATCTCCCTCCTTTCTGTCCTGAACAAAACTTAATAACTGAAAAGGTATCAAAGCTGGACTGTTCTGCACTGAATGCTGAAGAACTGAATGCTGATGAATGGGTCTCTCCAAGTAAGGAGACCAAAAAACACTTGTGTTCCAAATAACCACACTTCTTTTAGCTGTGAGGCTTATGTTGGTGGCCTAATTGGGTAGGCAAGATCATGTGGTTCTTTACAGATCTTGGCTGCGAACCATATATAGGACTTCAAAGGTAAATCACTGGTGCTTTGAATTGAGACTGATTTCCAGAGGCTTCCAGGACTGCGTAGGTTAAAACCAACACTTTGAATTGGGTTTGGGAATGTATAGGCAGCCACTGCAGCTGTGCCAGAACTAGCATTATATGCTCAATACTGCCTCATTTTTGTCAGCAATCTTGTTGCTGCATTCTTCACCAAAGGCAGCCCTATGTATAATGCATCTCAGTAATCTAATCGGGAGGTTACTAGAGCACAGGTTACTGTCCTGATAGAGGAGCAATTGGGCCACCAGTTGAACCTGGTAGGGCTGTACACCACTCATCTGACCAGAGGAACCACCTATTAACAGCATCTTTGGATTGAGCCTCAGTTGACTGGTCCTCGTTTAGTCCATCATTGTGACTAGGCACATGATCAGTGAGTACATCTATCACCTCACCTACAGGGGAGGAAATTGAAAAATAGTGTTATGTGTATCAGTGGTAGACTGATGACAATACACTGAAAAACTCCTTATGACTATACCTGGCAGCATGTAGATAACTAGGTTGGGTGAGGTGACGCCTGGCAGCCACATTGTGCTATACATGGCTATACATCATACATATATAGTTCTACCATGCAAGAGGGATCCTGGGCCAATCGGGATCCTCTCCTTGGTGAACAGGCTCTTGACACATATGAGGACCATATGCCAGGGGTGGGTTGGGCCAAGCGGCAAAAGTAGATGCAGCAACATGTGTGACTTTGGCCCTTTTTACAGTAGGGTACATTCCCAGACACACAAAAGCCATAAATTTCTACACCTGCCACACATTTATCTCTCCTCCTGCTGCCCTTGATGCAAATGTGTGTAGAGCAGGGCTGTGGCAGGGTTACCTTGGGAGAGTATTGAGGGCCAAGCAGAGAAGCTCAGAGGGCCACATTTGGCACTGAGGTCCGCCACCCCGGCTTATATCATAAGAAAACTGAGAGGTTTTAAGATGCTGGAAACCTCTTTGGTCCTATAGGCACTGCATAATAGCAATGTGTGTTGATGTTTTTAACTGTTTCCCGCTCTTGAGGACAAGTAGTGCTAACTGGACTGAGGGGGGTGGGGGTGGAAATCACCATTAGTACTGTATTGTTCCCCCTTCCGGCGTCAAATATATGCTGTGTTTATGTCTAATTATGCATTTACATTTCAGTTGCCCCTTTTCCTTTCACTTGGGTGGTACCATAGGAGAGGAGAGAGGGCAAGCAAATCAAACTAGGAAGTGGTGCTCCTACCTCAACATAGACTGTTATTTTTCTCTCAGAGATCTTAACATGTGGGACACAACTTGTCCACCTAGAAATATACTTGGTTCTTCTGTGTCCCCCCCATTTTCTTCTTGCGCCGCCACAGTCTATGTACGTTATAAATGTCATAATTGGCTTTGAAGGCTTTTGCAGAAAGTGGGAAATATACAGTATGCCATTCCCTACTATTTTTTGTTGGGAGCCCCCCAGAGTGGCTGGGGCAACCCAGTCAGATGGGCAGCATATAAATACATAAAAAATAATCATCATTCCCTCTCTGCCATGGGTGAAGCAGCAATGATCAAGTTGCTTCAGATATATTGTGAAGACTTCTCTCTCTCTGCCCTGCTTTCCCTGACCTGCAAGGCTGGACCCTGTTTTACCTCCCTGAATCTTCCGAATTTGTTTTATTCTTTTGTTATTGTATTTTACTGGTTTTTGGCTGTGTTTTGGTTCAGTGTTGTTGTTATACTGTACACTGCTTTAAGATTTTTTTTTTGTAATGCTAAGCAGTATATAAATGCCTTTTAAAGAATAATACAATACAGTATATACCCTATCCCCCTTCACAATACGGATTCCCTCCACCCCCACCCGTTTCTAATTTAACGTGTATACAGGGACGTGTGTCGTGAGCTTTCCCCCTAAGCCAGGAGGGCGTCGAGTTCGCCCTGTTAAGAGGGAAGGGAAAGAAGTGAGGGTCGATTGGAGGAGAAAAGAATTTGAGAGAGAGAGAGAGAGAGAGAGAGAGAAGAGGGCGGGGAAAAGGCGTGCGCGAGAGAGAAATACACACTGTAAAAGCGCGAGCGCGAGCCATAGATCGCTCCACCCAATCAGCGCGCGCAGAGCCGTCAAGGCGCCCAATCGCCGTCCTCCCGCGCGCGCGAGCGCCCCCTTTAATTTGGGTTTGAGCCCCGCAACTGCCACTGCCGCCGCCGCCGCCCTCCCCCCAAATCTCCCCGCCCTTTTGCCAAGCAACCGTTCCTCAAGCTCGCTGCCTCTCGCGCACGCGCTCCTCCTCCTCCTCCTCCGCCAGCGGCCTCGCGCTCGCTCCTCCTCCTATTCGGGAGCGCGCCTGCAGGGGCAACAGGAGTCAAACCCAGCCGCGCGGCTGAAGGGGAAAGAAGGCGGCGGCTGAGGCGCTAGCGGGGATTGAGGGAGACTCTCGTCGTCGTCGTCGTCGTCCTCCTCCTCAGCCATGGCGGAGAGAGGGGCGCTCGGCGGCCAGCGGGGCTCGCTCACGCCTTCGCTGCACCAGCCGGTATCCAGCGCCTCAGCTTCTTCGGCGTCCCCGGCTGCACAGAGCCTTTCGGGGCAGCCTCCGCCGCCGACGGCGGTGCTACAGCAGCAGCAGCAGCTGGCGCCTCCTCCTGCTCCTCCGGCGGCGGCGGCGCCTTCGTTGTCTCAGCCGGCCGCTCTCGGCCCCGGAGGAGGCTCTCTGGCCCCGGGGGGAGGCGGCTCGGGGGCTCCCGGGTCAGGCGCGGCAGCGACGGCGGCAGGGGGGCGCCCGGTCCAGATGAACCTTTACGCCACTTGGGAGGTGGACCGGAGCTCGCCCAGCTGCGTGCCCAGGTGAGGAAGTGGGGGTGGGGGGTGGGGAGGAGAGAGGGACTCTTTCCTTCCTTTTACATTCTTTGGTACCGCCACCGTACAGATTTTATGAATTCAGTGGCATAGAAATGTGCATTTAATCAACCGATTCCCTGAGGGGTAAGTAGTAGCCGTGTCGCAGCAGCAGCAGCAGCAGCAACACACACACACCAGAGGAGGAAGAGGAGTCGTCTTTGTGGGCAAGCTGGAGGCTTAGCACGTTTATCTGCTTTTGTTGGGCTGCAAGGTTTCTTTCCCTCCAACCTCATATCTTCTTCTCCACGTCCCCCCCCCCCCGCGTCTCACCCCGTTATCTCCCTCCGTTTACCTTCGCAGGTGTGGTAGTCAAGCCCGACCCCACCCACTCCCTAAGACCTACTTGCTCTATCGCCTGCCAAAAAGGGAAAAGGAGAAAAAAAAGAGAGAGAGAAGGCACCTCCCTATTTTAAGTATTTACGTCCCTCCTCCTTGGGGAATAAAGGATGAAACCTAACCCTTAGACGTCATTTATCTGTTCCCCATATTTACAAAGTGTGTGGGGGGGATGATAGCAAATTGCTTCTTTTAATCGCACACACTTGAATGTTAGAGTGGTTTGCCTTTATGTGGGGCTGTGGGTTGATGTTTAAGCAGGAGTGGGAAATCGAGGGAGGCTGTACATAGTGAGAGGTCGCTTGTTCCTCTCCATGGGGGGCAGTTGCACCCAAAAGTTTTCTTACATGAGTATATGTTAGGGTCCTCGACCTTTGCGGAGAACTAATACCCCCTTCCATCTATGCCTGCATGCCTTCAAAGAGAATGAGTTACTATATTTTAGCTACCATCTTCCTCCTTGTGCATAAAGAAGGGGGTGTCATCCTGTGTGTGGGTGTAGCTATTTTAACATTTGTATCCTGCTTTGAGTGCATATTTTGAAAGAAAAGCTGGAAAAGGCTAAAACAGAATAAATTAACCCCTTGTGTACACGTAAAACAGAACCAGCCCCTTCATCTTGGAACACTTACTTCTGTCCCCACCCATGTAAAGGTGAATGAGGTTCTGTTAACCAGAACCCTCCCCCAGCAAATGTAAAGGACTTGGGATGTTCTCCTCCTTTAGAAGTCAGTAGGCTTATGGGGGAGGGGCTTGCCCCTATGTGTGCTGGGGATGTAGGTTTTTCAAAGTGGAGCGGTTATTTAAATGATATTTAAGAGAAATATATAAGAGTGAGGGTGGGCGTTGGAATTTCAAAGTTGAGGAGTTGTTTCTCCTTCAACAGTCATCCATACACATAAGAAGCAGCTCATTTTAAAACATGTGTGTCCCTGACCACATATAATAGAGGACAAGTCAGCCTTCCTCACATAATGGAGAACTTGCCTTTTACCCTTCAAGGTTTAGCTTTTCCCCCATCAAAAGGAGAATTAACACCCCACCCCTCTTTGTTAGGAAAGAAGAGGATTTCTCCCTTTTCCAGAATATAATTTGACTAAGTAGGAAGATGTTCTGCCTAATAAAAGGAAATTATCCACAGCCCACTCACTTGGTAAAGTTGACATGATTTCCCTGGTGAGAGTAAGGTCTTCACTCACGTAGATACTATATTCTGATTTGCATACGCATACCCTGCTTCAAGGCATGAGCAAAATCATTTCCTTATTATGAAAGCAAGCTGCACCACCCCATCTTTGCCTTCATTTATTCCAAATGAGTGACCTTGGCCTTTTGAAGTGAAACAGAGCTCTGTTCTTCCTGTGGGGGTTTTCCATTAGGTGTTAGTAAGAATGCTTACCACTTAAACTTTCCCTTAGGGGATACTGGGACTTCTGCCCTTTCCCTGTGATGATTCTTTCAGAAATCTTATAAAGGCAGCTACTTCCCAGTGAGGTTCCTAAAACAACCACTGATAAAGATGCTTTATTGATACAATGGTAACTCTCCATATACTCTTCTTTGCTTGATAGATGCTTCTCAGGTAAATATGAAAAGAACCACCTAAGACATTAAAACAAAACTTTTCTGGCTCCATTGAGCTTCTCTCAGCTGAAATATATGCAACAGTAGCTCCTCTAGAAACCATTCTGCATGCCACTTTACTGCCTCATTGACAGGGGAATTAGTAAAAGTGGCTTTCCTGGATCTTTCCATCTATGGAGTGTAGAAGAGGTAAAATGACCCAATGCTGTCTTAGTTTTAAGACCTTTCAGTACCCCTCCCCAAGGCAGTCTTGTGCAGTCTTGTATTTTCATCCAGAAATCAAACCACTTTCAAAAGCCAAAAATGTCACTGTCTTACAACAGAACTTTTACTGTGCAACAAGGTAAGAGCTTACCGTATGTGGAGTTGTCTTATAATTATTTTATAATGTTCTATAATTTAAGGGAACCTTAAGAACTTCGCTGTCCAACAGAGCTGTCATTATGGTCATTCCCTTATTCCTGTCATTTGTATCTAACAAGCCCTGTACATAGGACTTGGTTGGTTATGGACCAATCGCCTTGCTATTCCAATCGCCTGTGAGAGTGAGTTTGCTGTCTGCAGGTTATAGGCTCAACATAACCCCAAATGGAACATTTTGCATGAGTATGGCTGCTTTTTATTACAGCATTTGTAGCTTTATTTTCTTCATCTGGATATACTGTGGGTAGTGCGCAGAACTTAAAACCTGATGAACTAAAAAACAATGAAATGCCTTCTGCAATTACTGAAAGTCTCCCTCACCTGTGTTGATGAGCACTTGTTCCACTAAATGAGTTTCTTCTATCCTAAATGACCTGTATAGTTTAATGTCCTTGTAATGACTTTGTCTATATATCCCCTTTTAGTTGCATGAAGTGAAACCGGCTAAGCTATAAGATCAACTTTCCTCCTTTTCCTCCTTGTGCTTAAAGCAAAGACATACTCCTCCCCTGTCTCTCTTCGTTAAATGATATTTATTATTTGTGTTGAACTACTGCTGTTCTGAGGACAGCCAAGATAGACAGACTGGCCACTCTGTTCTCTTTGGGTGGCAAAAAATTGGCATAAGTAGGAAACAGCAGTTTTTGTCTACTGGGAGATGAGCCGCTAGCTCAAACTGATTGATTACTGTTTATTTTTAGTCTGCCTATACCTGTTTGATCTTGAAGAGCCCAGGTGGCTGATTATTCTTCTCTCAAACAGACACCATGCTTGTTACAGGAATTATTATGCTAATCCCTTGTTCAGAACCTACATGAGACTTGGCCAATATTTTTTCTGCTAACAAGCATAATATCAGCATGTTTCTAACATCTATGATGCTGTGTTGTGACAGCTGAGACTTGTCTCAAGGGCAGTATTTTTCCAACCCACCTCTTAAACAAGAATCAAACAATAATGGGTCTATTGCTAATCTTTAGACAAAGCTTAATTGAAGGATTTGTCTCAATAGCTGAATAATTTGCTTCAAAAGCTGAATGTTAATTTGCTGTAGTTTTTTTTTTTTTTTACATCCCCTTGGTTTGAATTAATGGTTTTGTTTCCCTGCTCAGTCACCATTTGGGGGAGGACCTTTTAAATACAGTACATAGTTCAAATAGCTTTTTGAAAGCTGTAGGGAATAATCCTAGCCAGATTTGAACTGAAATACAGCAAAGAGCAAACCCCTTTCATCCAGCATGCAAAAACAAAAGGTCCAATATATTAACAATTATTTCTCACCATATTAAAACAAACACACCAGTTGTGGTCATATAACTGAATCATTTGTTTTGCTGAAATTTGGGTTATTTTAAAACTTCCAGTATCCTGATTTTTAATGTTGCATTCAGAATGATTAATTAGTGTCCAGAGTACTGAATGTACCCCAGATGGGCTTTGCGATCCATGTCTATTGTCTGTTTATAATGAAGGGGTGGACTAACTAATGATTTGGGCTTATTTTGCAGATGCAGCTTAGTTCCCTCACCCTGTTTCTGAGATAGCTGTGTTTGTTATGACTCAAGAATCTGCCTGTGATTACAGTAATCAAAAGTACACTTACTGTAAGATGGTATTCTTGTAAAAAAAAAAGGGCTTCTGCTCTAAATAAGAAATTGGTTTAAGGCCACAAGGGGTCATAACAGTCATTCCAGTGCAATATCTTGCCATGTTTACTTTTTGAATAAAACACAATTCTCTGTCTGAAAGCAATAGCTCTGAGACTGAGGGTTACTGGAGAGGTGTGAGCTATTTTCTTTTTCTTGGGTGATCTCTGTCTGTGTCTCAGTTGTACTAGCAATTGGTCCTCCTGTGTTCTGTATTGCTTCTGGTTGATCTATGAAACAGCCAAAAGTTTCATAGATAAGCTCCTCCTATTTCACATGGCTCTTGAGCTCTATTACATGACACCGGAAAGCATGTTGCATGCTTTACTAATACAGGAATTTAGTTCCTGCCACAGAGGAAGTTACTGTCTTTCCCATTCCAGAGGTGTCAGTAGTGATTGACTCTTACACTTTGCCATTTTTATAGGGATATTTTAACATCATGTTAAAAGAATTTGGATGTGCAGTATCTGACACAGTTGAGATGGCCTGAAATAAATCCTTTGCCTAGGGCAAATACATATATTTGTGTTGTTATTAATCCAACCACTTGTCTGACACCTCATGTCATTATTATACTGTATGCTCACCTGGGAGTAAGTCTTACTGAGCATAATAGGCCTAGTAAAATCTTGTGCATGCCTACTCAAAAATAACTCTCATTGAGTTACATCAGATGTACACCCAGGTAAGGGTAGATAATTTCAGTCTAGGTCATTTGGAACATTAGCTCAATATATCAATCCCCTCTTTGTGTAGTTCCAGGATAATAGAATTTGACAACACTTCCTTTTTTGTTTTTGTTTCTTCTCCTATTGCACTTTTTGGTATAAAATATGTATTTGCTGTTCTCATCGTTTCCTCCCAGCTGAAGGGCTCCGCTGATTTCCTTAGTGCAAAAGTAACTGTAGCAGGTGGAAAGACAAGTTCTGTCAATGCTACATTTTCCCCTTTCAGTAAAAAGTAACTTCTTAATGTTTCCATTGAGTTTATTCACTTGTAAATAGAACTTCAACATATTTTTATAGTAGATAATATAACTCAGAGTCTGAACAGCTTAATTTATCCAAGTTACATGTTTTTGTGACTCTTCTTTTACATGTGAGAGCATTAGAGTAATATTAGAAACTTTCTGTGGAGATAAAATTTCTTCAGAGTGTGCATGCATTTGAACCACACTATTATCTAAATCTCCTTTTAAAATTTAAAACCTTTTATGATTCTTGAAAGGTTTCACTGTCTAGTATTAGTATAATCTACAATATTATGAAGTCTTTGACAAACAACATACCAGCAATTCCCCACTACTCCAGAAAGTTGTAACAAAGTGCTTGATGGTTTCTAAAGCAGGGAATATAGATTTGATCTGGCCCTTTTAATTTAGATACTTAGTGTAGTTGCTTTAACCAAACATTGTTGCAGTCTTTAGTTATGGTTATGCTTGATACTGATCAGGCCATTTCAGGTTGTGATTTGGTTTTTCTCCCTGGAAAAAATGCCTGGTTTGTTGCATATAATATGGGGAGCTTTTCTCCTTCTTGACATGTTGCAATTATGGTAGCAAAATGTGGCAGACCACCATTCTGTGGGGATCACTGTTTTCTCATTGTACTAATTAAATGGGTGTCAGATATGATGTGCAATTTTGATGGTTAATTGGTCCATTATGTATGTGGCTGGGTGGCTTCCCTCAGTGATCATGATTTGTAATTTACTTACCAACTTTACTATTGGGGTGGAATATGGGGCATGACTTGGGACCACCTGGAATTTAATTTTTTTTCTTCAAGACCTTTTGGCATATACAGGGCACATTTTGTGTGCTTTGTGGAACAAATAGCATTTAAATGTTGCTTTTACTTCCACCAGAGTGAGTTTTCCCTAACACCCCAAAGGTATTGCTATAATACTTTACTTCCATAACGATTTTTCTTGTTAAGGAGGTGACACAGTTTGTTGGTTTGATTTTGTCACACTGAATGAAGAAAACTCTTAGTAAGGTCAGTGCACTTCACAGCATGTTAAGTATTACATCTTTTTCCATATAACATATGGCCATCTACCCCAGGATGGGGAACCTATGGCCCTCCAGATGTTGGACTCCAATTCTCAGCATTCCTGACCATTGGCCATGCCGGATGGAACTGATGGGAGCTGGAGTCCAATAACACCTGGAGGAGCATATGTTAGCTGTCTATGATCTAACCAATCATCTATAAAAATAGTTGTAAGTTATCAGTGGGTTGGATAAGAAATATGGGCAGATCAGATCTTTTGCCAGGTGCTATTTCAGTTGCTGATTTTGTGAATATTAGAAAGCTTTTATAGTAAGATGCATGCCTAGTTAATTTTTAGTTGATTAATCACCTACATTTTAACCAATTTTAAATATGTGTATTAAAGAAAAACTTTTTTTCTTTGATAGTGAAGTACAGTACATGAGAAATTAGTAAATGGAAGCTACTGCATTTAATATTTTGATTCTCCCAACAAAAGCACACAAGGCTTAAAATAGCTTCAAAAAAATAAACAAACTTGCCCTTATATTTTGGTTTCACCAATTGCTTTTATTAATACAATTAAATTGTTCTTTTTTTGATTAAAATTAACCCTGTTAAAGTATCAGATTTGCTGATTTTTAAAGCTTGCAGTCCTATTCCATAAATGTTTTCTGGCAGGAGTTGTGAAAGTTCAAAGTTGCATTAAGAAATAAGCAAATTGGCTTAGAAGTTTGGTTCCATTAGTTTAATTTTCTCACATGTTCAGTTCCTAACAGTAACTCTTTTCTACAGTGTGTTTCAATATTATTGTAGTAACTTATTGCTCTCCTGAATGACCTTGTCTGTTGTTAGCTTAGTGATAGGAACTTTATTGTTGAGCCAATTAATCTGTTCTGGAAGTGTTTTGAATCAAGGAAAAACAAGGCCTATTCTTGGCACCTCAATCCTGCACATGTTTACTCAGATTAAGGCCTATTTCCACCAAAGAAATATAGCAAGCGAATAAAAAGAGAACCCACACAAGTGATCCTGACACAAAACCCCACACATACACTAAGTAAAAGGATATAAGCATTGCCACCCACCCCACCCTATGCACCATCCCCACCCTTCTCCTCTTTGCCCCCCTTCCTTCCCAACCTTATACTGCATGAACACTTAATAGGGTTGCCATATTTCAAACAGGATGTTGCTGAGGTTTGTTTTTGTTTTTTTAAGAAACCCACCAAAATTGTTGAGCTTTTTTGGGGAAACCTCCACTTAAAACTTAAAATAGTAATTTTCAGCTTTCGGAGATTTTTCTGCTGCTGTTTCCATCGCATTGGCATGCATCCAGGTGTCTCCCCCCCCCCAATGCTATTTTTATACACCAAAGCCAGGACATGTCAGGAATTTTCCTGATGTATGGCAAGCCTAAACACTAATGTCTCCCCAAAAATGAAACAGATCTGTAGGAAAAAAACAAGTTGAAAAAAGAGGCGATGCACATATTTTTGTAAGTTCAGAAGTCTTTAATAAAAATTATTTTAAAAATAAGGTCTATTGGGTTCAGTTAATCTTATTCTGAAACAGGTTATGTAGGCCTTCAGGCTTAAGGTAAAGGTAAAGGGACCCCTGACCATTAGGTCCAGTCGTGACTGACTCTGGGGTTGTGGCGCTCATCTCGCTTTATTGGCTGAGGGAGCCGGCGTACAGCTTCCGGGTCATGTGGCCAGCATGACTAAGTCGCTTCTGGCGAACCAGAACAGTGCATGGAAACGCCGTTTACCTTTCTGCCGGAGCGGTACCTATTTATCTTCTTGCACTTTGACATGCTTTCGAACTGCTAGGTTGGCAGGAGCAGGGACTGAGCAACGGGAGCTCACCCCATCGCGGGGATTCAAACCGCTGACCTTCTGATCGGCAAGTCCTAGGCTCTGTGGTTTAACTCACAGCGCCACCCGTGTCCCTTTCAGGCTTAGGGTAATGACTGGCATTTTACATTGGTGTGGTCCCTCTGAGGTAAATGGAAATATATGAATGTTAAGTGTTTTGAGTTGGGCCCTTCAGGGTTCACAAGATTTGTGAATTAAGATCTTACTCTAGTGGTAACTAAAAGTGGGTTTAATGCAGGCTAGCCACCCGTGATCCAGCAATAAATATACCATAAAATGTATACACAACTGTTGTCAAAATTCTGTGTTTATGTGACTTGAGAAGCTTTTGTTACTAATTTTTTTTTATATATCCCTTGAATCCTGTTTTCATCCTATCGTTTTGTGTCTCATTTGCCTTGGATCTTTTTTGAATTCTTTGCTGTGGATAGACTTTCTGGATAACAATTAATTCAACTGAGGCCAGTGGCTTTTCTGATATTGTATCTAATCTTCAAAATGAACAATTAATCCTCAACAATGCTTTCTGGTGACTCAGTTTTTATTTGACCTCTGTTCAGGGAGCAATAGTGTTTGAAGTTAAACATAGGCATGGATAGGCCTAACATTGTAAATGGGATCTATTAATTGTTTTCATTTTAGATGAAAAGAAAAGAGCTCTCGTGCCACTCTCAAACTTTGAGCAGTTTTTAGCCTACGCGTAATTAACCTAACTACAGACATCTTGGGAAAGCAATGGCTTTTTGCTGGAAAATTCATTTTGGATGCTCTCTCCACCAACTAATAGTAGGCTATGTTTACAGGAACGTTTGCACTGCAGTAGCATTAGTAGACACAAAGCAAACCCTTCATGTTAAATATCAAAATGCTCTAGAACAGGCACGTCCAACTCCCAAGAGATAGCGATTTACTCACAGTATATAAAAAAGGCAGTGATCTACCCATTGTCATTGGAGGATGGACCAGAGTTGTTGCTGAGCTTTTTTTAGGAAGTCAGAGCTGTTGAGCTTTTTTGGGGGTGAATATCACTAAGGGCCCAAAGATCGACCAGGAGCACCCCACGATCAACCTGTTGGACATGCCTGCTTAGGCCCAGAAGTGTTTATTGCCGTGCATGTTTTAATCCCACATGGGAGATCAAGTTCTGAGATGGAGCCATCTAGCAGTAAGAATTGCTTAGTTACGTGGATATAACAGGCAGTGGTGGTGCGTGTCTTGGGGGTGCCACCTGCGGGGGTCCCAGCACGGGGGGGGGGGGCAGCCGCGATGGCAGCCTGCCAGGATCGCACTGCTGGGGGCGGTGCGCTCTCCCCGCACTCCTCTTCCTCCACCAGTGATAACAGGGTTTCTCAGAAGTTCTACCCCCCTCGCCACTGAAATGGTGGAACAGAGGCAGAACCACTCACAAAATGTTAGCACAGGGCAGCAGTCATATCACAGAACTATAAAGTAAAATACAACGACACTATTACCAGAGGCGAACCTTGAGGTCTCAAATTTCAGCAGTGCCCTGTGTGACACCAGAATTCAGCACCCTTGCCTCTCACCTTCCATTTTTTATCATAGTTGTGGCAATCCCTGTGCTGTCCCTGAGGCACATGCACTGTGTGGCTGAATCAGTCACACTACCCTAAATCTGCCTCTGTTGTTATGATGCAGCATTGTGGGATGTAAAATGGCATCCCATGTCACCACTTCTGCTTCTTTTAGCCCTGCAGGCTTGGTGACCTTGGGTCAGTGCTTGTGAGGATAAAATAGAGGACCTCCCCAAAAACTTTACCTCCCTTGAGGTAAATGACTCCCCATCTCTATTTCATGCCATCCTCTGTTTCGTGCCCATTGCCGGTCCCTACAAAAACCTGAAGAAACAAGTACTTTACTGATCTTTCTCTTTCTCTCACAACTTTTGGAAACCTTTGTTATAATTTAGTACCATTGCCAATAAAAAAAATGTCTTTGGGAGAATGACCACTAGACAGATATTCATCTCCATTCTAAATCGTGGAAGGCAAAATTTAATGTACAGGTAATAAGAGCCATTGTGCATCCTTTTTTCTGATACGTTGGAAAGCCTTCTAGAGAGGTTTCTTCACTTTGTAGCTTCACATTCATAACTGTAGTATTGAATGCAAATATAATACATGAACTGAATGTCTCCTGTTTTATCACAAAAAGTAGTAGTAGTAGTAGTAATAATAATAATAATAATAATAATTTTTTATTTATACCCCGCCCATCTGGCTGGGTTTCCCCAGCCACTCTGGGTGGCTTCCAACAAAACAATAAAATAAAATAACCTATGTGATCTGTGTTAGGCAAAACAAATATTTGGGCAAGGAAGGGTATAATTTTTTCCCCAGAAGGGTTAAGTATTTGTTATAAAAGAATTTGGATATTGATAAAGATACCTTGTCTGTCAAACACGGATAGACATTTTGTGAGTTAACATTTCTAAACCTTGAAATTTAAATTTCTGGGGAGGAATCAAGCAGGACTTCATATTCCCCCTTGCAAGCCCTGCAAATTGGCTCCAGTGCATTCATCAACCCTCTGGAGCATTTTTTTGAGGGCACATGGAGAACCTGAAGAGAGGAGAGGAAAGTGAACTTCTGTTGCATAGGTGGAAATTTGTTCCTCTCACACATGGACTAGCATTGCATGCAACCACGGAAAAAAATCAATGCCTTCTATATTAACAGGTCTTATTTGGGGCTTTGCTAAATTATAAATTTCTCAAAGCAAGTTGAACTTACAGTTTAGCCTAGGTATTTAAAAATGCTATGCAGGATTAATGAAAATATGAAGATGAATGGTAGCTGGTAATGAATTTGAATAGATTTGATCCAGTTTAATTTGAATATCTATTTAAACTAGAACTACAGCCTAAACATTTGTTTAAAAGGCTGCTCTTTCTGAATCTAAGGTCATTTCAGTGAGGATTAAGGTGCACAGTCTTAAATGTCATGTTATAATTTATTTTTTAAGTGTGCTTAGATTACAATACAAAAATGGTTTGTTTATTTAAAAACATAATGGAAGTTTTTCAGAGCTAGAAAAATAGTTCACATTTCTATGGTTCACTCAAGTGCTTCTTGTTGTTTCCCTGAAAGCCTATATTAGGAAGTAGCAACGTAGGAATAAAGTAAAGATGGCTCAAGGTCAAAGAATACTTATTTTCACCCAGAAGTTAAAAACAAATATTAATATTCCACAGTTAAATAAGATAACAAGCTCAAGTAACTATAGTGGTGTTTAAGGCTTTTCAGAAATGTGAAAGGAAAGAATTTAAAGATATTGGAGAATAAGGCGGCATGAGTTCACCAGACCCGTCATGTCTGAATACTCTGTATATTAAGATAAATCATCTTCTCAAAAGAAATGGCTTTCTGGGCATCACCAGTTTAGACTTTTTGACATGGTCGGCTATACTTCAATTACCATGTGTATTTTCTGGAATATTAGCAGATGTTGTAATTAGGATCGCATTGTGCTTATTCTGACATTTTCTGTTAATGTGAACAAAAGAAGACTCAAATAACATCATGTTGACATAGCACCGATAGGGCCAAAAACGACAGGGATTTGTTTTGGCTGGCAAAATACTCCCAAATGACTTTAAGCTGCTCTGGGAGAAATACATGGTCGGAACTACTTAGCCCAGTGACACCACAAGAACATAATAATGAAATGGATGTTGTGGAAGGAAAATGATAATTAACAGCAGTTGATTTGAAGGTTTGCATTTCTAAAATCCCTCTTTGGTTGTGATGTAGAGTGAAAATAGATTGCTGTAATAGGGTTATTTAAATTGTAACCCTAGCTTGCCAGACTTCCCCCATTCCATTTTTGAAGAGGCAGATACTGAAAATGAAACTGTTCTGCTTTATGTTGATTGCTGCTCTTGCATATATTTGAGATTCTTTAGGAGTACACCCACTATGAACATTTCTAGTGAAAATTGTTGCTAGATTTCAGCTGATTCTACTCATCACAGCACAAAGAGCTTTACAGCTATTTTATTATTTGTATTTATAGTCCATCCTTCATCAAAAGGTTCCAATTCCAAGACATTACAAAAATTTAATTAAAATAAGTACAATGTTTAGTTAATATATTGAGAGTAGCAGATATTGCTGAGCATTGCCGTGCACTACTGTTCTGTGTTGCTGTTTTGTTGTTCTGATGTTGGTGGCTTAGTTGATTGTGTTTTATAACTATATCTCTGAATCTGGACTTTTTGCCTTCATACAAAGCAAGAGTTCACTGTTAATCCTCCCTGTGGGTAGTTTCAACATGAAGGCTATGACAGTGCTGCAACTTAGTTTGCCTCTGGTGTGGTATTGGCTTTCATCATTGAAAGTGCATTTGTATCCACTTGTTGCTTCCAGAAACAAACATATCCCATGGAGTTAATATGAGTAAGTGGGATGCACTGGATTTTGTCCATTTTTAGCTATGTTTTAATCATATATGGCAGGGTTTACTACCCCTTTTGGTCCATGGGCACATTTGCAAACTGGAGAGACTTTGATGTACACCACACATGTACAGTGGTACCTCGGGTTAAGAACTTAATTCATTCTGGGGGTCCGTTCTTAACCTGAAACTGTTTAACCTGAAGTACCACTTTAGCTAATGGGGCCTCCCGCTACCACCATGCTGCTGGAGCACAATTTCTCTTCTCATCCTGAAGTAAAATTCTTAACCCAAGGTACTCATCTTAACCTAAGCTCCCATCACAATCTATTGTGTTGGGTTCAACAGAATGCTGCTTTCAATGTACTAATTTCAGTGGGAGGAGGGGCAGAAGGGGTAATCCTGTGGGTACTATTGAAGACCTCTGTAAGCACAAATGTACCTTCAGGTGCTATGTTGCTGACCCCTGATGTAGAGACAAGAAGTGTGCAGTTGCTCAAAGTGCAATGGAGATGGTAATTTCATACCCTTTTGATTAAACTTGCCTTTCAAACCAGGAGGACTGAATTGTAGGTTTTTTGTAAAGCATTCCAGTGGAGGTTGGGATTTTGCTCTTAGTTAATCAGTGTTACAGAACTAGATTGTATCATGACATTAAGCACAATTTAATCTGTTACAGCGTTCTCATATTGCTTGAAGAGACACTAAAGCAGAAGTGACTTTGTTATAATTTTAAAACACTGTACTTTTTTCCTTATTGGGGAAGCCCAGAATTCCTGCAGGGCTTTGCGTATATACAGTAATTTTGCATGGAGAGTCCTTTCCTTATTTTTAAAGATAAGAAAGCTGCTTGAAACATACATTTCTGCCATGAGACCAATATAAAACTGGAAAATACCACACTTAAATATAGCTCTGCAGTTATTAAAATTAAAAATGAGGGTGCTGGTAGACAAACAACCTCTGCTCAAGTACATGTATGATATTTTAGACATTGGGTTGCATTGTCTATTGGATTTTTTGCAACATTTGCTGCTGTTTAGTTACAAGCTTGGTATATTGACTCTGCTGCATCTGCAGTCCACTGTGCTTGTTATAACAGCTTATTTTCATCCACTAGAACCCTTTGGGTTGGGAGGGATCATCTGTGACTCATCTAGCTTGTGCGTTGGGGCAGAATTGATTTAATTATGCTTAAATATCTCTGATAGATGGGTGTCGAGAGAGAGCGCTCTGCTTTGGATCTCTGCAGAGCTGTTATCTGGAAGTGCCCTTGGCAATTTGTCCCACTGCCTGGCATCAAATATTTTTGTCACGTTCGAGATGTTTTTATTATTGTGATATTTCAGATGAAGGACTCCAGTCATGCAAGCTTGTTTATAACCTATCAGATAATGTCCTTTATTTGATTTAGGGCAGTGGATCACAGGCTTCTTCCAAATTGCAGAGCCCAACTGACTTCATTTGGGTCTAGTCCATGCATATGTGTCTACAGGATAAGTTTTTAATGAAGTACAATAAAAATTAGTAATTCAGAAACTTGATTTTCTGTACTAAACTGGCTAAATTAGATGAGTTCACTTTAAAAGTACATGTGAAAAGGATCTAGGAGTATACAAAGGGGTTGTAGGGCCATGCCTTTTGCCCAGACTCCATTTTAACATGCAGCTTCTTCGGACTTCCCAGGGCAAGTATATGTAGTGGGAAGTCAGCTGTACTTGTGTACAGCTCCCCACATGGTTTGGAACCTTTATCATGTGGAGCTTGAAGCAGGCTTCCCACTTCTAAACTCACTAGAAACCAAAAGAGCAATGTAGCAATAATGGTGAGGCTAGAAGTGTGGTGAGAAACAACCAAATTAGAACAAGGAACAGTTTCCAACTTGCTATCCTGGCAGGCATGAAAACAGTATTGAGCTCATCCACTTCTTGGCCAAGCAGAACCTCCTGAGTGCTGTTCTACCTAACATTTCCTGTTACAATTTCTTGGCTGTCATATTTCATGATTCCACCTTGCAAATTTTCTAGTTTGTATAATGGTGCGGCCATGCACTATTGAAGAACTATCTGGCAATGAATAAATGATGCAGCAGCTCTCCAGCCAACCTTAATGTACTACTTATGAAACTGCAATTACTAAAACATTTTATGAAGTTTATTACTAGATGGCAAGAATGACTCTGCAGAAATGGGCTCCTGAGATTTTAGGCATGTGGAAAAACCCTAGCTTTCAGAATTGCTTTATTTTGTCTTTTAAAAAATGATCTGTGGTTTGGTGAGCACTGCTCTAAATTAATTTTTTCCTGGTGGTTATTTTTTATCCTTGCTGTTTGCCAATGATCCTAAAAACATGCCTCAACTCACCCTGGATGATGAAATGGTAAGGAACCATTAGCTATTTTTGAGGTAGTCTACTTTCCGAGAAACAGCATGAACAATACTACCTGAGTTTACTTACAGAGCTTTGCTGTCTTTCTGTGCATCATAAGCTGAGTCAACACAACATATGTTGCGTTGATTCTGTAAATCCACAAACACAATAGGCTGATGGGTGAAATGGTATTGTGTGATGGATCATTTACGGTACTGCTTAAGCTGCACGTATATGGTCAAAGAAGTTTCTCCAACAATGCAATGATTACTATTTTGTGTGTGTTTCCCCAGTAGGGTCATGAGATAAGAATTTCAAAAAGTGATCATGCAGCATCTGTTCTTGGGAGTGCTGTGGAACCTGGCCTCAAAGCTGTGAGGGTATTGAAATAAAGCATATATTTTACTTTCTGTGAGAATGTGGTAGGTTTGTAAAAAAAAAATAAAAAATCCTTAGTCCCCCAATGACAAGTAGGAATCTTCTGCAGTTAACCACGCAAGCAAACATTTTTCAAAGGTTAGCTCTTTCATTTACGCCATAAATAAAAAGCATAAGCATGTGTGGGCAAGTATTTTTTGTTATACAGTAATGGTATGATTGAAGATCCTGCCTAGAGTAGGAGATCCCCTAGGCAAGGGATGGTGGCAAGGATTGAAATGTATTGGTTTTCTTCAGATTAAAATATTAAACTGGCCTGGGAAATCATAGGGACCAGTGGAGATTCTTAGGCTAAACCTAGGCAGTAATGTGTTGGTTCAAGATTCAGTGGTGAAGCATTGACTGTGCTCAAGAGCTTCCTTAAGATATGTTGTGTAACTGAAAGTAGCTGCTTGACTACAGGAAACAAAATTAGTACAAAAATAATTATGCATAAACTTTCTCTGCCGCACTAAGTCTTACCTGGAAGTAGACCCCAAACTATCACTAACATGAGATTAATTCTCACAGTGGTGACCACAGTATAAAGTTTTGACACAGGTGACATGTATTAGATAGCTCATTTTTCCTGAAGTGGAAGGATTTGCTTATTAAATGTCCCTCTGGGCCTTCCCAGTGAACATAGTACAGATCTTTAAGTGCAGAGTGCTTCACTGTTCTTGGTTAGCTTATATATTTTGTGCAGCTATAGTGAAGGCGTGAACTCTTGAGGTTGCTGAAGTCATAGGCCATTCAGTTGCTTCCTGGTAGTCAGCATATGAGGTGTGTAGTAATCATGCAGAAACTGCTAATGCTTAATCATGCATTTTATCATTGGCCTTTTGCTATTGGTGTGTGAAGTGGTGTACAAAAGAGTCAAAGCAGCATTTTCCTCAAGAGCTTCACAAGAGTATGGTTGATCGGCAGGTCTGAAACTTAATCAAGCAAATGGGGACCTTGGGAATATGGCTTGAACAGCTGAAAATGGGAGCTTCCATGTCCCAGATGAAGTATCTGCATTTCTACAATGGGTAAACTCTCTCTGTGTGGTTTGGTTGAATGTCACTTTCTAAACCTCTAGTAAGAGATGAAGAGAGGCTTTTGTTCTGGTGTGTCCATGCCTCTCCCTGGGTAAAAAGTAATTTTTATACAGCTATCTACAGAAATAGATAACAGGATAGAAAGGAGCATGAATTTCTACCTGGAATGGAGGTGAGAACAGGGCAGGTGTGCATATGAAGTGTATTGTTCTCTATACAGGGTATACAAAAAAGGACTGACCAGGCTCTCTGCCTTTTAGGTGTCAAAGCTGGTGGGGTATACATGCCAAACTACTAAATCACTGTCATTCAAGCTGTTATAACATGGTTGTTTTAACTTCTGTATGCAGCTGCTGAGACCAAGACTCTTGAATTTCCTTCTAAAATGATGCAGTTCTCTTCCCACCTTTGATACATACCCACACTTAATATTTCTTCAAATAAGAGCTAATATGAAAAGGGTTCTGTGTTCATTGTTAAGACATTGGTTTCAATTGTCATAATTTTTGTGCTGGTGTGTATTTGATTCTGGCTTTCTTCCATTTACCCTCAACACTTAAAAAGAGCTACTGTTGGCTGAGTGAAATGTGATTTGTTTTCTAAAATGGCCACATGCTATTTCGAAGCTAATGGAATCCTGCTGACTTGTATCAGTTCTAATTATTAAGAGCAGGTTACTTGACTCTGTACAGATCCTGTGCAGAGGGAGAATAATGAAGAGTTTATGTAAACAAGAAACAGGTGGTAGCTTAAATTCAATCGCTTAAACTCCCCTTCATCGATGTAATGCCACATCTGAGAGACTGCCTTGGCTCCAGTTGTGTGTATATTTTTGTGATGATCCTATTTTATCTTTGCAGGTCAGGCTGTGTGTGTGTGTGTGTGACTGGCCCAAGGTCAGTAGTGGTTGAGCACAAATTTGAACCCAGTTTCTAATGCACTGACCACTATGCATGCTGTTAGGAGAGCCAAAGCAGGACTTGATCAAGCAGCATATACGTATTTTTCCGTGTATAAGACAGAGGCCCCCTATTTTTGGGGACTAAATTTAAAGAAAATGAGGGGAGATGCCCCAAAGTTGTTGAGCTTTTTTAGGCGGATTTAGCCGCTTCCGCTCCACGCTGCTGCGGGAAACGCTCCCTAGAGCACACGCCTCCTGCAGCAACATGGGGAAGAGTTGCACGCCCGCAAACCAGCTGGCTGGCGGGTTCACAGCTTCCCTGCCACGCCACTGCAGGAAACACTCTCCTCCTGCAGCAACATGGGGGAGAGTTGTGTGCCCGCAAACCAGCTGGCTGGCGGGTGCACATCTTCCCTCCCACATTGCTGTGGGAAACGCTCTCCTGCAGCAGCGGCATGAGGGGAGTTGCGTGCCTGCCAACCAGCTCCCCCCTCCCCTCACGCCACTATCCGTGTATTGGACGACCCCAGGTTTTTTACATGATTTTTGAGTCAAAAACCCTTGTCTAATACATGGAAAAATACGGTAGCTCTGCAAACTGGGTTCTCATCTACAGAGCCACAGTCTGTATGTGCCTTCCCCTACAGCATGTGATGAAGAAACCAGCTGCCCATCTTGTATAATTCTTGAGGTTTAGAGACATATCTGGGACTCCTGTGTTCTCTCCTTTTGGTACATTGCAGTTTAGATAGTAAGAATTCATTCTTGGGAGCAGAGTGGCTAATGTGTGGTTTTGAAAGTTCCCTACTTTGGGGCAAAGGTGATCTAGGTCTTGAGGACTGTTATAGATACTTCATGTGGATCTGGAAAATATTTTATTAAGAGACAGGTTGATGGCAACTTAAGTCTAACAGCGTGTGACTTAAGCCAGTACACAATGTTAAAATTGTGGTTTTTTTTTTGGGATACTACAAGGTGGAAGGCCTGTGAGGCATTGAGATAGTTTTCAATTATCATATTTAAATTAACTTAAATAATAGTTACTATTAGCCTTTAATTTGTGGCAGCTTAACTCCTGTTGGTATTTTCTACACCCACATTAATAGATCTAAGAATCAATGGAGATGACTTCAGGATCTTTCATATGTGTAGTACAAAGAGTGAGAGTCTCTTTAAAAGCTGTACTTCTTTGCCTTCTTATATACAGCATGACTTTTGAAAATATTAAGCTTGTTAGGTTAGGTTATCAAACCAGTCACCACTACTGACTATTTGTATATGGGGTGGTGGTGGGAAATCTGCACTTTCAGAAAAGTAAAGTATTCTGAACTTCTCCTCTGCCTGCTCTATTTTCCATGGTTGTCAGCAGTCAAAAGATATTGAGACACGGGGTTTTCTTCTGATGCAGAAACGTGCAAGTCTGAACAGACCTTCTGTTCAGTATCCTGATCTGTGAATTGCCCTGTTGCCGATTCAGGACATGTTTTGGCTTGGCTTAGTGTGGCTAATTGGCTTTGTCATAGCTTGGAATGCAAGGGAAGAGAAGTCCTTGAAATGACCTTGTTGGCAGCTGTTTAATGTGGAAGTTGTGTTTGACTTTGGAAATGTTGCTTTAGAACATGAGAAAGTAAGTTGTCTCTTGTCTCATTGTGAACTGGGAATTAAAATGTCATGCCTAGTGCGACAGAGTAGTACTAATGGAGTGGGGAGGAACCAGGAGGAGAAAACAGAGCAACATAACATAGTTGAATATTTAAAATACCAAAATAAAAAAAATTCCTTCCAGTAGCACCTTAAAGACCAACGAAGTTAGTTCTTGGTATGAGCTTTCGTGTGCATGCACACTTCTTCAGATACATATCTGAAGAAGTGTGCATGCACACGAAAGCTCATACCAAGAACTAACTTAGTTGGTCTTTAAGGTGCTACTGGAAGGAATTTTTTTATTTTGACTATGGCAGACCAACACGGCTACCTATCTGTAACTAAAATACCAAAGTAACTCTTTTTGAAGGAGGTAGCAAAAATAACATAGAATATACCATACATAAATTTCCCAGTTTTTGATCTCCTGATTAATATTGGAGCAGAGGGGAGCCGGGAGAGAAGTTGAATGCATCATGGTGAATGCACTGTATAGGCCAGGGGTAGGCAACCTAAGACCCGGGGGCCGGAGGCAGCCCAATCGCCTTCTCAATCCGGCCCTTGGACGGTCCGGGAATCAGCATGTTTTTACATGAATAGAATGTGTCCTTTTATTTAAAATGCATCTCTGGCTTATTTGTGGGGGCATAGGAATTCATCCCCCCCCAATATAGTCCGGTCCCCCACAAGGTCTGAGGGACAGTGGACCGGCCCACGGCTGAAAAAGGGTGCTGACCCCTGGTATAGGCCATACAAAGCAAAGCTTTTGAATAAAGGCTGTTCAGTGGCCTCTGGCTTGTTTCTTTGAGCCTGCTGTGTTAGGCATCACCTTCTTGTAAGAATTAAATTCAACTATTTCAAAAGGACAAATGAATGCCCAGTTGTGTGTTACAACTCTTCATGTTGTTAGGGACAGGGGGAAGCCTTTCATTTCAGAGTTTGTTTTGTGATGGTGGTTTTTCAAATTTGTCTTATCCCTGAGCATAGATGAAAAGTGGAACTTGTGTTTGATGCTTAGTATCTCACTGCTTTCCAGTATTGTGTCCTAATTTACTGATGCTTGTGTTCTGCTCTATAGAGTAATCCTAGGCCAGGGTGAGCAATATTTGGAATGCCTAGTGGAAAGATGGAGCAAAATTTTTGCTAAAGGATTAGAATCAAGAAATTAAGTAAAGATCTTGAATTTAATATTGCACTGCTTGATGTACGTTCTGCAAACAAATTTCTTTGAATTTGAGGATAACATTCTCAAGAGCTTCATTATAGAAGAGACCTTGAGTACACTGCTACCCAAAAGTGGCAAGATGCTTTTTTGTCCCTTATGATCAATTTAAAGTACAATACCTTAGGGGAGATGGAATTCAGTTTGCTCTCCTTATGGTTTGAGAAAGAGCAATGTACCGTATTTTTCGCTCTATAAGACGCACCAGACCACAGGTCTGGAGGAGGAAAACAAGAAAAAAAATATTCTGAATCTCAGAAGCCAGGACAGCAAGAGGGATCGCTGCGCAGTGAAAGCAGCAATCCCTCTTGCTGTTCTGGCTTCTAAGATAGCTGTGCAGCCTGCATTTGCTCCATAAGGCGCGCACACATTTCCCCTTACTTTTTAGGAGGGAAAAAGTGAGTCTTATAAACCAAAAAATACTGTAGTTAACTGGGATGTATATTCACAGCACAAGATGATGTGTTGATGATGTGTCTTTTGTCTACATTTACGGGCAACAGGGCATGACTTGAATAATTTTATATTATTTAACATAAAATCTGTCACTTTTATCCCTCAAGCCACGTCCTGTTCCCCCCAGCTCTAAAGTTAATGCAGCTATTAAAATAGCTTCCATTTCAGGAACCCATTTCTGCTGCTACACTCAAATGAAAAGCATTTCGAAGTTTACAGGATAATTAGACTGTAAGTGTCTGAAAAAATTGTAGGCATTCCAGTCAACAGTTTTCCCAATTGTTGTGCTCTCCTTATAATCTAAGGCATGCTTAGCACAAGACAAAAACTCTGCATGTCTATCACAGCTGGAATGTTGCAAAGGAAGGAAGGTATTTATTTTCTTCAGTCTATTTTGGTTTTGTTTTAAAATTTTCCTCCCCCTTTACTTTTAAATGGCACTCTTCCATTCTCCTTGAATTTTCTTTGACCCTGGAAGGATACACAGCTACCTTCCTATTACACCACATACCCCCTTCTTCTGCTTTCACTGCTTTCACTATTTTTTGGAGGAACTAGCAAATTTGACTTGCCTAAGCTTAATGCTATCTTCTAAACTGATTTTATGAGCTCTGATTCTAGATCACATCTCACAGTAATGGAATCATAATCTACAATGTGGGTAGAACCAGCTTTTAAATGCTAGTTGTGCAAAAATGGAACAGTTGTTGCTGTGTGGTAAATGACAAGACCATGTATAGGCAGAATTAAGTTGATGTATTTGGAAAAATCTGGTTGTGCTTCCTCAAGGTAGCAGAATGTTTTTGTTTTTCCTGTTATTCCTGATAAGTATTCAGATATATACATTGTTTATTTTTTAGCGTGTTACTCACAAATGTATGATCTTAAAGTGGGGTGGAGAACTGGATCTGGCCAGTGGTGGGTCAAATCCTTATTTCCTTCACTCTACCCCCAGCAACAGGCAAACTTTGACACGTAGGAAAGTTTTCCTTTCCTGCATGGTTTGAAATAAAAACTGATGTGGATAAAAGCACATGGTGTTAGTTGCAGGTGTTCGTGATCAGCTGATCGTGAGCCCTTGGAAAACCCTATGCCATGATGGTCAGCAGTTGCAAAGTGCTGTGCTTCCTCGGTTGCACTAGGGAGTTTCCCTTTGGGGCTTGTTAGCAGAAAGTACCACTTGCAGATCAACACTTGGGCACTCAGTTTACGAACCCAGTTGCTCAAGCCATGTCTTTACCTGCCCTGCCCCTGACATCACATATGAGTGTGTTTTGGGGGAAATGGTGTCATGAGCCCAGGGGGGCACATCCTGACCTAATTAAACCTGCTGGCAAGCTGTTCCCAATCCATGGGTTAGATGGTTTCATGTTCTGATTGTACAATGCAGCTTCATATTTCTATGCAAAATGTGGAGTAGGGTGGTAAAAAAAATGGCAACGAATGCATTGTTGTCACATCTTATTGACAAAACTACTGATTTTTGAGTGGAGTAAAACATGCACTTGTACATTTAAATGAGGATTCTCAGCTGGGGGACATTGTTATGCTATTACTATCCTGGAGCCAGAGCAGAAGATATATAGTTAGGGTTGCCATACATTCGGAATTTCCCGGACATATTCAGAATACTGCAGCCGCAAGTATACAAAACTGAAAAAGGCTCAAAAACTTTTTGAAATATGGCAACCCTAATATAGTGTACTATAAGCAATGCCAAGTCTGTCCACTTTAGATCTGAAGTAGATGACCAACGGATATACCAACATACAAACACAAATTGCTACATCTGGGAGTCGTAACATCCAACTTGGACAATGACAAATTTACTTAAACATTTGCTGGCAAATAGAAGACAAGCACTTGACTTTAATCTTTCTCTGCTGCTTAAGCCACTACATGTGAAGTATGTATACAGGTAATGAATTTTCTCCACCTACTACAAGAGATATGTGTTACCATCTGTGGCTACAGTTGTCAGATTGAAGTGAATAATGAATCTGGTTGGGAGTAAGATGAAGTAAATGGATAAACAAGAATAATCCATAACAGGCAACCATATAACATTGTTTAAAGAGGCTCAGTGAATACCACCCAGGACAGGCAACAATTAGTTTGTCTTCTCTGATTTTTTTAAAAAGCAGGTCACAAGACAGAATGTTAGCTCTGGTTAGGCTGAGGATGGCCCTCCCTTCAGATTATAATATAATGTTAACTACCTGCCTCTGTAAATGTTTGTGTACCTTTGAACAAATTTGTTGCAATTCGAATTCATTGCTAGCATACGAGTGTTGCAGTGGACGTCTTTTTTAAAAAGTGGACTAGCCTACCTGCCTGCACATGTGCTAGCCATTTTGTGGCCTAAAACATCCTAAGTCACTTTAAAGATTCTCTGCCTGAATGCATGAAGGCAGTTCTTACTTACCACAGGGAACCAGGTGAACAACATTTGCAAGCCTGTACTATGATCTAACAACTTTAGCTACATTTTCCTAAGGCTATGTGGCCTATGCAGGGAAAACACAAGAGACAAAACATGAGGTTTGAGCTGGAAGTGGGGGAGCCATCATAAGTGATTAATTTTGAACTGACTGGGAGGGGGAAAGCGTTTTTAAATCTCCCCAAAGCCTTTATGTATACAAGATAGTAGACTTGGGCAGTCAGCCACCACTTCACACATAGCCTACTAGTACCAAGTCCCTCTCAGCCAGTGCTTAATGCAAATTTGCCTGTGTGCTGCATGTGATGAGGATGCACTTTGTCGGGATATTTGCCCTATGAAATCTTTGTCCCAGACACTGCCCGTGGGTTATTCTTTTTAGCATTTAGCATGGTGTTGTTTTTAAGTGCTGCTGTTTCCCAAGTCCTTCTTTCTTTTATATTTAACTTTCACTTGCCCTTAAACATAGGTGGCTGAATGCCAGCCCTTCAAAATCCACTTAGCCAGTTTCCCCTTTTAAAATGTAAAAATTGCCAGAATGGCTGTTCTCTCAAGCCTGAGGTTTAATGAAGTGTGAAGAGAGCATTGGTTAATTCCCGCCCCCCCCCCCAAAGCTCTACGTTCCATTTTTAATGGAAGAAAGGATAAACGTAGCCTTGTGAGCAAAGAGTTTGATTGATAAGGTCTGGATTTTGCTCTTTTTGATCAACCAGTAACTGGCACAGACAAGGTCCTCTTGAGAGAGGCAGATATATTGGCCTACTAGATTTCGATATGAAAGAAGCCTGGGTCCAATTCTCAGCTTGCTCTAGAACAGGGGTTCTAAGTTTTTGCAGAAAACCCCTCTTTCAATCCAATAAAAAGAAATATAGTAACTGCAGTAAGAACAAGGTTTGTGGGGTTTTTTGGCTGATGAGACTCATCATGGCTCAATTTTGGATGCCACAACAAACCATGGTTAAGGAGGGTTACGCATGGTTTGGCGTGATGTTTGAATGGAGAAACTATAGTTAGTATCTTTTTGCTGTTCCCATGGATGCAATTGCACCACAGAATCAGGAGAGCAGACCTGGTAAAAAATGAAAGCAGGTAAACAGCTCTTAACTATGGCTTTATGTTTATGTTTGGAAGGTTGTCATGGTTTGGCGTGTTGTGTCGTCCTGGACCCAGGATCTGAGAAAACATGATTTTGGGAATCTGTAGCATGTACTAAATCAAATAGGGCACCACCTGCAATGTTTTTCAATCTTGGGTCCCCAGATGTGGTTAGACTACAACTCCTATCATCCATGACCATTGGCTAAACTGCATGGGGCTGATGGGAGTTGCAGTCCAACAATATCGGAAGCCCCAAGTTTGAAGAACACCGGAGGAAGCTGTGCTCCAAGCAGAGAGACATTCATTTTCTATATTAAATCAAGTTATATTTAAGATCAGCCCTTAGGGAATTATGACTGCTGGGACAGCTGTAAACCCAATGTTTCAGAATGGTCCTGTTTTCCCATCTGTTAAGTAAGTCTGTGGTGTTCTCTTATTCAAAATGCCCTCAAAGTGATAGAAAAGCATTGTTCCAATATTATTAGATTGGATAACAAAGGTGGATGTTAAGACATCTTTCCCTTAAGCAATTCAATCAGATCAGGTGTTTCTAATGCTCTTTTCTTGATTTTGAATAACTGGGGGTTGCATTCCCCAACCTTCCAATATTAGGTTTCTTACCCTGTTTTTTTATTTAATAAACATTACAGTGGTACCTCGGGTTAAGTACTTAATTCGTTCCGGAGGTCCGTTCTTAACCTGAAACTGTTCTTAACCTGAAGCACCACTTTAGCTAATGGGGCCTCTTGCTGCTGCCGCGCCACCGGAGCCCGATTTCTGTTCTCATCCTGAAGCAAAGTTCTTAACCTGAAGCACTATTTCTGGGTTAGCGGAGTGTGTAACCTGAAGCGTCTGTAACCCGAGGTACCACTTTATACCGCTCTTCAACAGAAACACTCAGGCTGGGTTACTATAAAAGATTCATATATAGAGTTGCTTCAGGATGTCAGGCTGAGTATTTTTGTGAACTACAGGTTGAGTATTTATGTGATTCTGAATAAAAGCCTTTAACTTTCACAGAACTACCTTGTGGTTTCTTTGAGTGATTTGGCAAGGATCCAAAAAGCTACTTGGGACACGCCCAGTCCAATTGTCACAGATTAAAGCTCTGTGTGTGTGTGTGTGCGCACACACACACACACACACACACACATATCTCCAGCTCAAGAGCCATGTAGCAAACTATTTTGAGATGTCTCTCAGTTTCTAAAGTGCTGGGCGGGGTGCGGTGGGTGGATCCCAATCTTCGTCTATTATATCAACCTGTGGTGGTGTTGGTACTTTCACTTATATGACATGTTCCTTTTGTGTCAAACACAACAACTTTGAAAATAAAACCCAGATATCACAGCAAAAACAGCAATCAACATTTTTTTAATACAAACAATAGCATTCCAAATAACATAGTAAAAACAAGAAAATGGCATTAACTTTGTTGTCTGAGTGGAAAGCAAATTAAACAAACATTTCTGACAGCAAAATATAACCCAGGAAGTAGCTTGGTGGCTCTTACTCTACAAAGGACAGATAATTCTGTAGGCTATAGGCCACTCCAGAGAAGGCCTGCTTCCTAAAATTTATACACCTCTTGATTGTGAGAAAACCTCTAAGTGGTTTTCAAAAAAGATAAAACAATAAAATTAGAAATAAAACAATAATCATACATGAGGCACAAATACCTTAGAAAATGTATATGTAGGAAATGCATATGTAGATAATTGTGGTTGATCTGAAAACATAATCCTGAGTCTTGTGGTACACAATCCACAGCTTGACAAGCTACAATGGGCAGTGAGGGCAGTGTTCTGCTCCTGCAGTCAGCTTCTGACTTATGTTTGATGTAGGTTAGCAGAGCATCTGTTCTGCAGTTCAGTCTCACTATGCAGCTCCATGCCTCCCTGCTTCTTGGTGTTGATCAGTCTCTTTCCCTGTCTGCCCTTTAGAATTTGCTGCTGTTATAGGTTCATGAATTTGAGCAGATGAAAGATGGGCCATGGAAGGCTTAGGTATGATTTTGGTACATAAATGGTGCAGTCAGAAAACTTTTCCTTTTCAGCCTACCCACCCCTTTTCCTCTTCACTGACAAAGATGGATAACAGAACCCTTAACAACAACAAAAAATTCCCTTCCTCCTCACGGCCTTCCTGTGGTCCACACATTAGACCTAGGCTTAAGCTAGCTATTGTCAACTTGCCATCTATCCAAAAACCTCTTTCCTAAAGGGAGAATGTGTTAGTCAGTGTATAAAGTGTTAAGCTTTCCAAGTCCTAATGGACCATCAAAAGTCACCTCCATCTATATGAATCTACCTAACCCTTGAGATCTAGTGAGATTTTGCTATGCGTTCTCCTTGTCAGTGGAAGAACGGTGGGTAAATATGAGAGAATGGCCTATTCTTTGGTGCCACAGAGACAGTGGAATGTCCTGTCTGGCCTCATTGCCTCTAACCTTAAAAAAATGATTAATATGTTTTCTGGCAGGCATTATCTGCTATACTGTTTTAATGCAGAGGTTTTACTGCTACTGTCTGTCGCAGACTGATTTGTTTTCTGTGATGGTTTTAAAATTGATTTTTGATACATTATGTTATTCTTACACAGTGGTACCTTGGTTCTCAAACATAATCCGTTCTGGAAGTCCATTCAACTTCTGAAATGTTCGGAAACCAAGGTGCAGGCACCCTGCAAACAATTGGTGCAGGGGCCCTAGAAACAATAGCCGACAGTCACATCAGATGTTCGGCTTCCGAAAAGTGTTTGAAAACTGGAACACTTACTTCTGGGTTTTCAGGTGTTCGGGAGCTGGAATGTTCGAGTACCAAGGCGTTCAAGAACCAAGGTTCCATTGTATACTACTTTGAATATATTGTTTATAAAATGGTGGAATTAAAAATGCTAAAAGTAAAACAGGATAGTCACTTGCAGCACTTCCCACTCAGTTCTGTTTTTGTTAGCTTTTGCTGTTGAGTAACACACACTATTCTGTAGCCCTTTGGCTTTTAAACTAATTTTATTAATTTTAAACACATCAAAAAACCTTAATGAAAAATACCTGTTGGGGATTCTGAAAGAAACTGTGTCTCCTCTTTAAGTGTGAGAACTTATTTATAGATTAACAACAGAATATATTGCATGTCCTGCTAAAAGAAAATAACACTGTTAATATTGACTCAACAAATAAGCAAATTAAAGGCCCTTCAATGTGATGGGAGACTTGAGGTTTTAAGATGAATATGGATTTTAGCTATCTGGTCTTATTTTTAGAAGAGAAGCCATAGAAACATCACTTGAAAGTTGAATTCACTTTGGATACAGACTGGAAAGAAGTCATACTTTAGTTCCCTTTTGCATAAAATTGGATGTAGGGAGGAGAAAGACGGCACATCTGTGTGGCCTGAGTGAATCTTGTAGCCCTGAATTTCTGCTTTGCTCTCATTACCACTGATAAATGGATATCATTAATTGGATATCAATGCTTCAGTTGATTAATCAGTAGATTAAAGTGTACATTCCTAAAAGATGCCTTACAGTAATTAACTGCATCTTCTCAAGGGAAAGGCTAGTTGTCGGCTAACCTACACTTGACCTTGCTCTTAATTTAAATGAAAGCTTTGGGGACCAAAGTACAGTAGTACCGGTAATTTCTGGGTGGAGTTGGAGCCACCCTGTACTGAGTTTCCGCCCTGTGTTCAAATCCTGCTGGCACTTGTCTGGATCTTACCAATTTGAGCTAGACATATTTGAATTTTCTGTCATAGCTGCATTCTTTCTTTGCACTTCCTGCAAAAATGTCTGGGCTTTTATGTTGGACTATAAGTTTTTAACCTTGATCACAATGAGCCCACCCCAGAAGTGTGGAAGAATTGACTTGAGCTATGTAACATTGAAGGAAGACCATTCAATACCAGTGGGAACTGTGAACTTTGTATCAGGCAGTGAATGGGCAGAGTAATAGAAAGGGCTGCAAAAACCTGTGCTGTGGTGTTGAGGTTCCAAAGGGTAATTTTGCAAAGGTGAAGGTGTTGATCTGTTGGCTCCAGTGGTGGTCCATCGATGAGGAAAATATGCTTCCACTCAGACTATATTTCAAGGATCCAGGTTTTTCAAAGCCAGGATTTGTCAATTCAATCCCAAGACAGTATCAAGAGTTCAGGACCCAGGAAGAATTAGGTTGGCAGCTGGAGGAATTAAGACCTATTTCCAACCAAAATTTGTACAGCTATTTCTGATAATAGCATCTTTTCCACAGACTTGTTTTTATGTTCTGAAAACTCTGCTACACCATTGTCAGTATTGTTGACAAGGACTGCTTGTTGACAAGGAAGAATGGGGCAAATTCAAAACGCCAGGAGAGAGTATATGCCTGCAGATTTAGTAATGACTGCATTAAAATAATGAAAACAAGAGCAACCATAACTTTAGCATCCAGGCATGGGAAACTTCCCTTCTAGTCTCGAGGTCAGAGATTCTGGGTTCCCTTAGGAGGAAGGTCAGAATAGAAATTGAATAAATAAAGTTCCTTTGCATAATATCCAAATGACTTAAACATTAATTTATCCAGGAAATAAACCTGTGAAAACAAGCTTCCTGCTGGTGAGCAATTAAATCTCATGAAGTTTTGAAATGTTGTGATGACATTTGTGTTCAAGTTAGGAACCCAGTTTCCTTCCTGTTCACGTGAGTTCTCTCCTTCTGTGTTGTGTGAGGTTGCATTTTTGACTCTCAAATTTGACCTCCACTTTCCCTGTAGTCATCTAGGTCCTGAAGTAGCCACACGCAAATAACTTGATTAATTATTAATACTTTATGCATAAAACATCCAAATGAAATGTTGTACCATATTTTAAACCTAGTATTACCATTTCAGAACCTCTAGGGTTAAGCAAGCGAGAAAGTTCTAAACAGATAAAAGGCTTATTATTGTAGAAATGTTAATAGTGCAACAAGAGATTATCCTTTATATAACATTTCCAGCATGAATTCTTAGCTTCTGCTTACATTATTATATTAACTTTATAATCTTGACAAAATGGAAAGCTTTCTAGTACACATAGAAAGAGATGTGCATGTATGTGTTGAAAAAATGAAATGAAAAGGACTTATCCTCCTGGCAAGTGCCACTTGGAAATCTGTTTTCTGTGCCTCTTGGCATACTTGAAGCTAACAGTCTGTCTCACTCAAGTTTCAATCTGAGCCAAATGGATTCAGATTGCCTACACATGGAGAATTCATGGTACGTAAAGGACAAAGTTGGTAGCACTGCCCTGTCTCCTAAGCTGCCTTGTGTTCTGGAAGGCTGGAAGAGTGTGCTGTTCTTGATCATTTTCTTAGTAGAAATATACAGTAAAATACTGATTTCAACAGCCTTGTTTGGGGAGCTGGAAGTGGAGAGGAGAGACTGTTCCAGCTGCTTTATAGTTCAAGAAAGGGTAAACCTTGTGTTCTTTCACAACGGGCAAGTGTATTTATGTAAAGGTTTTTGTTTCAGGAGTTCCTGACCTATAATCTATGTTTTTTATTTCATTTTACTTGACAGATTGTTCAGCTTGACCTTGAAAAAGTTAATCATGCTGAAAGAGATGGACAAAGATCTAAATTCTGTGGTGATTGCAGTTAAACTGCAGGTACGTGTAATAAGGGAGCAAGGAATTTTTCAAACTGTATATTGGCCATAGCAATTGCAAGGCTTGCCAATTGTGTATAGCTCTGGAGAGACCCAGTTCCCTTTCTCCTGTTCTTGGGGTTGGGGTGGTGGTAGTGTTAAGCTTTTCCATTTTCCTGTGGAATGGGCAAAATGTCTGGCTTGGAGCATTGGACTCTCTAATTCATTATGTGGAACTTCATGTTCAAATTTAACTTACTGTGCCGTGCCTAGCATCCTAGCCCTATATACCTGAAGGAGCATCTCCACCCCCATCATTCATCTCAGACACTGAGATCTAGCTCAGAGGGCCTTCTGGCGGGTCCCTCACTGCAAGAAGTGCAGTCACAGAGATCCAAGCAGAGGGCTTCTTTGGTAGTAGCACCCACCCTGAGGAATGCCTGAAAATGGCTCTGAAAATAGACCAATTCCCTGGATTGATTAAAAAATTAGTACATACTGTATTAGTGTTCTTGTGCCAGTTTCTTCAGTATGTTGTTTGGGGCTCAAGTATCCCCATGTTGAAGACTGAAAACAATGATGCACGCCTCTTGTTCTGTGCGAGTTGCAGGGTTCAAAAAGGATTCTGAGGTCCAACGAGATTGTCTTACCTGTCAGTGGACTTGTGGAAACGGAGCTTCAGTTGACTTTCTCCTTGCAGGTAAATACAGTTTAACTAAATTAATGGGGGTGCATAGAGGGGAGGGATGCTGGGGGAAGGAAGGGATAGAAGACCCTTTCTCCATAAACTTCATCAACATACCTTAGGATCTTTCTCTAATACTGTACTCAACACTAATATCTCACAAGAAATGTAAGTGATTTGTTAGAAAGACTGTACAACCTGAAAAAAGCGAGAAGGCATGTACGTTTGTGAACCAAGAAAATCTTTATTAAAAAAAACTTTTAAAAACACACCTTAGCATCTAATCCTTAGTCTTTAAGGTGCCACAAAACTTCTGTTGTTTTTAATGTAATAGGTTTAACATGGCTACTCCTTTGGAAATAGCATAGTGTTAGTGTGCTTCAGATTTTCTAAACAAGAAGCTTAATAACTTTACAGTGGTTTGGGGATATTTGAAGAGAGATTGCTGTGAAATTTCAAATCTCGTTACACCCACACTTTCATATTCCTAGGAAGCAATGCCACACTCTTCCTGCTGTGTGCCTAGCATGATAGCTTTTCAGATTGAGAATGTGAGGCTTATGCAATGTGTCAAAGATAGCTTTCCAGTGGATTTCTCTTCTGTGCTCCTTTTCTTCAGGGAAAATGCTCAACTTCTTTTTCTCCCTTTCATGCTACATAAATAGCCATTTCTCAGCACATGGTGTTAAAAAGCATTGGACCTGTAGAGAACTGTAAAATGTATGCAATCTGTATTAAACTGTTCAGCTTCACTGCTGTTTACGGGGTGAATTACATTCTTAAAGCATCTGAAGTGTTTATCTAAGATGGGACGGAGAGGATTTATATGTTATCCTCTTCTCCTTGCTAGTAAAATCCAGTGCAATCACAAAGCCAGGAGGTGATGAATCTGGGTGTTTGGGGGATGGTGACGTGCAATTTGTTTTAACGAGTTTTCTTTCAGAATAGTTCAGACATTACCTCTTCCTGAACCAGCTGTCTTGCATGGGGAAGTAAGTTTTTGACTTGCACAGTTGTTGGATCCATTTTTAGACCATGTCCTTTATACTGAAGTGGCAACCATTTTTGGAACGTCATTCCTGACTCTAAGAAATGGCAAGCAACTATACAATGGGACATTTCCTCACACTTTAAAATCCTTTTGAAGGCATGAATTGAATGGAATATATTGATTGGGCCATTTGAAACGGTTTCCTAATCATCTGGAGAGTATTTTAGCTAATAAAGATTATGAGTTTTGGGAAAGTTACGTGGGGCCAGCTGGCTGATAGTACTGCTTTGAAGCTTACTGTCTTGACCATCTTGATATGCTGTCAATATAATAGCATTTATAGAGAAACCAGAGATTGGAACTGAGGGAAGTGGGGAGGGTGGGGAGGGTGGGTTGTTTTATGGGAGGGGGAGGGGGGAAATGGGGGGGAATTAAGGATGATATGATTTAAGATAGTATGTTTTGTTTAAATTCCTAATTTATTTTTTTTTAAAAATGCTGTTAATAGCTACAGATTAGTATTGAGCGATCTATAACCTGAAGACTTACAATTCTTGTACTAAAGTTGGTTCAAGAAAACATTACACTCAGCCTGATCTCCTTCTATCGGGACTTACTGCTGTACAAGTTTGGTCTGCAACTTATTTACATGCCATTTCCTTTGGGTTCCTCTTGCAGTATCCCCACTTCCTGAAGCGAGATGCCAACAAGCTGCAGATCATGTTGCAGCGAAGGAAACGGTACAAAAACAGGACCATTTTGGGCTACAAAACTCTAGCTGTTGGCCTTATTAACATGGCTGAGGTAAGGGAAGTTGAGAGAACTGGTTTTCTTGAGAAAAATAATAGATGTTGTTTATACCTCCTGGTTGGATCATGTTTCTTGGGAAAGCACACTACATTTTTTGAAGGGGACTTAAAAAGTGAGCACCTCCCCACCACCACTACAGTGTGAGAATTGATTTGGGGAAGTGCAGGCTTGGACAGTGAGGTTTTGCATGCAGGAAGGCCCCAGGTTCAATCCTCAGCATCTCTGGGTAGAGCTAGGAGGGACTTCTGTCTGAAATCACTATTAATTAGTGTGGACAGTACTGAGCTAAACTGACCAAGTAGCCTGACTTGGTGTAAGGCAGCTTCCTATATTCTTATATATTTCCCTCCACAAAAGTTGTGGCACTATAAACAGATATTTGGAGAAGCAAAGAGAGGTAAATTTGTTTCATGGTGTTTGGGTAGGAATTCAAAAGGTTTCATCAAATTAAGTTCAGTCGCTAGCAATGCTGTGCCAAATGTAGGTTGGAGACACTTGCATCCATAGCACTGCCTATCTTCTCCCTTCCACCATCACTATTTTGCATGTTTAGTCTCCTTTACAGGAATGAGCTTTCCCAGTTGGTTGAGCTTTTTGTCTTAGGCTCACATTGGTGTGTGCTTCACATTCCTTGCTGTAACAATCTCTCTTCTTTAGAAGATTGACTTACAAAATTGCCTGCTGTGCATTTTAGTTTTGCAATTTTCAGGAAATGTAATCAGATCATCTAGCCACTTTGCTATTGCTGTTTTCTCTGTATTGAAGCTTTCTGGCTGCATTCCTGAAATTGTACTGTTTTTCTTCTCCAGGTTATGCAGCATCCAAGTGAAGGAGCCCTGGTGCTGGGACTCCACAGTAACGTGAAAGATGTTTCTGTCCCTGTTGCTGAAATTAAAATCTATTCCCTGTCCAGCCAACCAATAGACCATGAAGGACTAAAATCAAAATTATCTGGTAAGAATGTTTGTAAGACTTTAGTTTCTGGATTTTGAGCAGTCCCAGTAGTTGACATGTACTAATGCAGGACACAGTCCTCAAACAGTTGTCAAAGTTTCATTTCATTTCTTTCACTTTTAATTTGTATACTACCATTCTATATAATTTAATTTCTATACCACCCTTCATCCGAGGATCATGGAGCAGTTTACAATATAAAAACACCATGGGAAACTCCAGGTCTTAGATGCAGGAAGGTTCTCTGCCCAGACTTCTACCCCTGTATCTTGCTTTCTGCTTCTGATTTCCTGGTGCAGTTGCTCTGCTTCCTTTGGATATTTGCATTGAACCAAGAGTGAGCAACCATTTTTCCATGGCCATCTTAACAACCTTTTCTCAACAGAAGCAAACCAAAACATATCTGCAGTATTTGGACTGAAATATGATTCATCATTTTTTCACAAGAAATTTGTTGTTTGCTGCATCTTTGAGTATGCACCTTTGGTTTCCACAGCACCCAAATGTTTAGGGTGTCTTTTGTAGTGGAGCAGGAGAAGGGGATGGGACACATAAAGTATCTGTTATTACAGAGAGGACTCACAATATTCTCTAAGAGCTGAAATTCCCACAGTTCCTTGTGTTGGGGAGGGAGACCATGCCTATTAAACCACTTTAGGTTCGGAGTGATAAATGTGGCCCAAATGAAATTATAAATCTGTGACTTTCCAAAATACAGTTGGCTTATTCTGCCCATGTGCAGTGTTATATAGCTGCTATGCCAGTCAAAGCTGCATTCTGCTCTGTTGGTTTTCCCCTCTTGTTTTGTGCTGATTGGCTAAGCCATAGCTCAGTGGCTGAGGGCTGCCTTTGCATGCAGAAAATCTTAGATTGAATCTATGGCATCACCAGTTGAAAAGACATCTGGTAGCAGGACTAGGGAAAGCCTGTGGCTGAGATCTTAGTGATTTGCTGCCAGTCAGTGGGCTGCCAATCAGAGTGAGCAGCACTGAGCTGACTTGGTTATAAGTCAACTTCATATGTTCTCCAGTGCATACATGTATCCATACAAAGCAGAGGAAATCTTGTGTTGGATTCCCTGCTGTGGTTGATTTTGTCCTAGTGCCAATAATATGGATGCTTGAGGCACAGTGAAAGCAAAGGAGTGCTTGTAGCAGCAAGCTTACAGCTGGTGCTTGGCAGCCTGTGGTGTGCTCAGTTGTTAGTCTTAAAGTGTGCAATTTTTCAGGAGAGCAATCCCAATGCTTTTTGGATCTAGTACAGTAATGTCCACTCTTGCTGTGTCTTGTTTTGACAATCCAACCTAATTCCTTCAAACACTGCTATATTTAGCCTTCTGTCTTGGATTTTTCTGCTTTATGCTACTCCCTCCTGGATGGCTGCCTAGGCAATAAATCTGGTTGCTAAGGAAACTGATGGAGATGTAGACTCTGTGCTGGATTTATTCTAATATTTGGGTTTATTACCAGCAATGTTGTGAGTGACCGGATGCGAGGGAAAGCTGGGAACTGAGATGAAGTCATTACACTAGGCTCCAGTGTTATTAGTGCCTTTATCTGAGAATAATGGAAATGGGTTCACTTAGTTGCATAGTGTCAGAGTTTTAATCTAAAAATGATCTTATACTCTTTATAGTGGAGAAAGACGCAAGATACAGTAAACTAATATCCACTGTTAAATGGATATAATAGATGGGGACAGCTTTTTAAAAATTACATTTGTGTATTGTTCTTGAGGGTGGCATGCCTGTGTATCTTTGGTGGTGGTGAGGTACCAGATTGGCCTGAATATAAGCCGCACTTTCCCCCAAAATTCTGAACATGAAAAGTTGAAGTGCGGCTTTTATTTGTGACCTTACGGTATGCAGCCAGGAGCACAGGGCAAACCATGGCAGGAGCGTGGTGAAGTCGTGCCTGCCTTGCGCGTAGTACCCCACTCTCTCCCCCAAGGCTGAGAAGGGAGACAGCGAGGAAGGGGAAAGGCTGCCGACAATGCTGCGCACGCACACACCCCCAGCATGCAGCCAGGAACAGCAAGAAATAGAGCAGCTTATATCCGGGGGGGGGGGTTTCCTTTCCCCCCCTCCCCCCATCAATTTTAAAGGTGCAGCTTATATTTGGGTGCAGCTTATATTCGGGCCAATACGGTATTGTGATATTTACCCTTGCAACCAATTTGTGAATTAGGCTAAGTAGAGAATGAGTGAGTGAGTGATTGGCCCAAGGTTTCCCCAGTGGGCTACTTGGCTGAGTAAGGATTTGAACCCAGATCTCTGCAAACCCAGCCCAGTATTCTTTCTATTCCATATAGGCCATCTTCAGTGAGAATGATGCTGATGGGGTTGGATTTGGGCACAATTGTCCTTTTTGTCTGCATTTGTGAGACTTAAAGCCTGTCATTCAAATACTGTTCACTAATCAGGATTCAAGCTTGGTTAAAAGCAACACCTACTGCCAGACTTGGGGATAGACTTTGGTGACTTAGGTCTGAGTTGAAGGGGCAGCAGTCAAGCAGATTCAAAAGTCCTGCTTTAAGCCCATGTGTTAGATGGTATCCCACTAAGGCCAGCATAATATACTTCCATTTCCTAATCCCTACTGAATGTAGCAGACGAGCAAGTTCAAATTGTAAAACTCATTCAGATAGCTGAAGTCACTTGAATGGCACATGGACACACTGAAAAGAGGGGGGGATCTGCTTTTGTCAGGCTCACCATAAAAGCAGATTTCATTTGTGAAATGTCTGCCTTAAATAATGGCTCTAGCCTATGTTTATAGTCTCTTTAATTACTTCCCCTAAATATCTGGGAAATGTTTGCTGTTGGTGACTGTGTATTAGGCTTAATGAAGCATTTGGCTGATTGGAGAGGACAGTTGTGAATCTTGAATTGTGCTGTTTTGCTGGTAAGCCCCATCCTCAAGAATGAATGATTAGCTGTCAGTGTGAATGAGAAATATCAAGTTTGAGGTCACCCATGGGGGCTATGCAGATGCAATGATTTTCATAGCTACTTATGCTGTCTGGTCCGACTTGGATTGACCCTTTGGATGAATATTTAACTGCAGATCCCTCCGGTTGCTTTATTTCCCTGATATGATGCAGAAATATCATGTTCTTCAGTTATGATTCAAAAGGCTCATATTGGTTTGATTTGAAGGACACAGTAAGCCATAGTAGGAAACAAGCTAAGGCTTCCTGCCAACAAGCAGCATGCTAGTGCAAACTCCTCAGTTATCCCCATTTTGCTCTGCCCCGCCTAGAGCTGAAAAACAAATGATAGAGCAACTGGCTTAGTATTACATGTGGCCCAGTACTCATCATTCATATTTTCTCTAAGCAAACCATGAGTTGAAGCTGCTTGTTTGTGGAGTTCCTAACTATGGCTGTCAAGTACTAATGGGGCAATTTTATTTATTACTGGCTCACCTAATGTGTTTGTTGTATTTCTGGGACTCTGTGAATGTTAAAATTGTTGGCATTCCTGACAGTTCAAAAATTAAGATCTAATCTAGTCTGCACAAGCAGTCAAGTGAGGTGATAGGATCCTGAAGTAACAAGAGTAGATTGTTTGCTTAATTTGGAGAGCATAAAGGGGGGGGGCGTTCTCTCACCTGCTATCTGAGTTGATAACAAACAGTGCCCGCCTCCCTGCAAGTGGAAAAAGAAAACAAGCAGAGAGAGATTCATCCAGCTCACTCCCTGTTTAGTTAGTTTTCTATTTGTTTTATGCTTTCTGCCTTGGGAGGACTTTGCACAGAAAGGCAGCATGCACATATTGAAATAAACTTTTTAAGTACTTGGATTTTTTTTTATATAAGAGAAGAATTTTTAAAAAGGGATATATCTCACCTGCACCCTGAAGTGGTACACCTTGGGACTCTACCACTTTATTGTGCTGTGTGCAGGAAACACTTTACTAATCCACCAAGAGACTCCTAGAACTGATTTTCATGACATGTATAATCAGTAAGACAAGACGACCAATGAAAAGTGGGGGGAAGTTACATATTATGATGGCGCACAACATGCTGGCCACTCAACAACCAGCTGCCTTCTTGCTTTACATTCTGCTGAATTTGCATGACCTTTGTCCCTTGAACCTTCACACTGGGGCAGCCTTGACTCCAGTTTGCGAATGAAAATATATTCAGTTTATTTGCAAGTTTGGCAAGTTGGCATTTCTTAACTCTCAAACTATCCTCCAGATCGCTCTCCTGACATTGACAACTATTCAGAGGAGGAAGAGGAGAGCTTCTCTTCTGAACAGGAGGGGAGTGATGACCCCCTACATGGACAGGTAAGCTTCTCTTTTCACCTAGTCAGTCCCTTCTGTGAGGGCATGTTGAGAATGGATTGCTCAGCAGACTCCTAAAGGAACTTGGGAACTCTGACACCTGTTCACAGATGATTACATCATAGTTCCTGTGTACTACTTCCCTCTCCAATATCCCTTATTGCATTAGATTCATTTTAACCTTTTCTAGTTGTTTATTAAAGCTGACTTGGAAACCCGAGGAGGAGCCAGGTGAGCCCTCTAAAAATAGTTGCTCACCAAATCCTGATGTAAGCTGATTAGAAAGAACAAAGTGTAGCAGAAAAGAGTTCATGGGAGTTGGCTGTATGGCACTTTAAAAAAGAAAGTGAGTCTTCCAACCGAAATTATACAAATACCACATGAACACAAAAACCAGATTAGCATAATAACACAAATAATTAAAACAGCAACAACAAGCAGTTAACCACTGCTGTATCATTCACTACAAATCTCTAACAAAGTAGTTTCACTTACACAGTACACAAAGAATACAAAATTGTATGTTATTTTGATTCCTTTGGCATTGTTTGCAATATAAAAAAAATCAACGTGGCTTTAATGCACTCCCAACAATGAGTATCAAATTATATATTCCTGAACCTTATTCACTTAATAGATAACAAAAGTGATTAATTTTTCAGCCAATTTATCATAATGCTGTCTGCCTTCTCTCTTGATGGTTTGGTTGACCATACAAACTATACTCCATGCTTTATTTAACCAACCAATACTGGAAGCCAGGAATTCTTCATATTATAAGCAAATGTTATATGAGCAGCATTCAGCAAAAGAAGAACCATCTCTTGTTGTTTGTTAAAGTTGAATCTTTAACATAACCCAGCAGGAGGGATTAATGGATCCACTGATAAAGAACAGCTTGTTACATATTTTTTTTCTGTTACTACATCAAGCCAAAAGTGGGACAAGACCATGGCATTTCTAATACTGAAGGCCAACTCAAAGTGTCATAGATCTGAAGAGGTTAACTAAAAGACAAAAGAAGCAAACCTGTTACCAGTTAATATCCTGAATAGGAATGGCTGAGAATAAGATACGTAGGCTTCCTAAGTAGCTTTGGCCAGTGTTGGCCATCTTGGAATTTTCATGTCTGGCTGTGTTCAGTCATTCGAAGCCAGATCAAAATGCCAAGCCTGGTATCCCTAACATTTCATGGGCAAAGAATGAGATTTTGTCCTGCTTTGGAGGACCTTGTTCATAACTCTGTGGCTGGGTGTTCTTTGTGTTCTGAAGTGGTTTCTCCCCCGCACCCCCTAGGATTTGTTTTATGAAGAGGAGGACCTTAGGAAGGTGAAGAAGACTAGGAGGAAACTGACCTCAGCTTCTGCAATTACTCGGGTGAGTAGCACTGCAAGTGGACTTGTCAGGTGAGGAGTTTGGGGCCTGCCTCTTCTCCCCCCCCCCCATCTTCCAGTCCATCTTGTATCTGTCTGCTTGGTAATCCCAAGAGACCAGGCATAGGTGAGACCCACTATGTGGCTGTAACACACTGAGGTGAAGATGCTTCATAGCCTCAAGAAGAGCAAATGTTTACCTCCTGTATTGTGTGGCCACAATGTGCCAAATATTAAACTTCTGTTGGTTTGTGTGTGATTAGAAGCTGTATTAAAAAGGAGTCTCCCATGCTGGTACTCAGCCATACCTGCCTAATTGACTTGTTACCAGATTTGTTTTAGTACCAAGATACAGAATGAGTAGCTGACCTTTGATGTTGAGTTTTGATACTCTACCAAAAAGAATCTGTGAGCTTTTTTCAAGCAGAGCTTAATGAGAACAACCATTAGTTGACCACCACATTCCCACACCTCAGGGGGTAGCTGCAGAGTTTCCAGGCAGTCTTGACCTGCTTTTTAATAAATTAAGCACTTATAAGATCTTCCCTCCCTTGTATGCATTGCTCCTTAATGCTTAGCTTTGAAGATGAGTCTTTGAGAACTAACTTTCTGAGCTACCTTCATGAAATATGTACGCTTTAAAGCTGAACTGTTGAGAGCTGCATTCTTATCAAGTTTGCAAGCTAAGCAGTGTTGCTCTGGACCAGTTACTGGAAGAAGAGTTTGAGTAATGCAGAGGTTCTGCAGAGGTGTTTTTTTCTGGCATTGTGCTGCAGAGCTACTATTTCCCCCTCCCATTTGGTGTAGGTTTATGGACTTGTTGAACACACTGTGGTACTTGGGTTCAGCTATATATGGCGTGGTGTTCTGACAAATCTGCTACCATCATGTTTTGTGGTTGGGGTGCTAAATTGTGGGGAGAATTGCCTTAGGATTTTCAGTGTGTGTTTCACTCTCCCAGCCTCAGTACTCATCATGCACTGTGTCTCAAGAACTCTGCTTGTGCCTGTCCTAGTCAATTGATAGGTGGCCTTTCTAATAAGTAAATGGTACCTCTTTTTCACAGCAGCCAAATATTAAGCAGAAGTTTGTGGCTTTACTGAAGCGGTTCAAGGTATCGGATGAGGTAGGTATGACAACATTTATGGTCTAGATTCCTGTAAGTGTGGTTCCTGGTTATTTTACAAAAAAACCGTGGTAATAAGTGGATATTCCATGATGACAATTTCCACATGAAATGTAGCTGGCAATGTTTGGTCTAAAGAGAAGGGTTGAAGTTCAGTGGTAGAGCACATGCTTTGCTTGGAAATGATCCCAGTTTCAATCCTTGGCGTCTGGTAGGGCTGAGAAAAGACCCCTGGAAGCCAGTCAGTGTAGGCAATACTGGCTAGATGGATTACTTTGGAAGTATAAGGCAGCTTCCAAAGTTCCTAAGCAGTTTTATGAGGGCAGTTTTGGGATTATTGGTATGGCCTGGAGAAAACAGGAGGAACCCTGCTTACATCACAGCAGCAGGAGCTCCTTTTACCTCTGGAAAGTATGGTTCAGGTGTCTGCATGTGTGGGTACAATCAAAAGATGATTTGCCTTGCTGCTTTTGTCTTGCATTTTCATTATAAGATGTGTCTGTCACTTACCTATTTAAGAATACAAAGCAATATAGTTTTGTTTGTGTGATCCTGAAGGAAGACGCAAGATTTCAGGTGAAACTGGCTGACTGATGCTTGCTTGGCAATGCCCCAGTTTCAAATACCACACATTTGCATCACTATGCAGAAAGAAGATACAGCATAGAACTTAACAGAAAGTTGCCCCTCTGAGAAGCAAATAATTCTGGGTCTGTCTTAAAGAATAGGAAGCAGTGTATTTGGAACATAGGAGCTTTGAGCACCCTGGTAACTATGTCTTTTTTAACAGGTCGGCTTTGGACTGGAACATGTCTCCAGGGAGCAGATTCGGGAGGTAGAAGAGGATCTGGATGAGCTCTATGATAGCTTGGAGATGTACAACCCCAGTGACAGTGGCCCTGAGATGGAAGATACAGAGAGCATCCTCAGCACACCAAAGCCAAAACTGAAGTAAGTGTGACTGGATAAGTTGGACACCTGTGTGTGTGTGTGTGTGAGAGAGAGAGAGAGAGAGAGAGTGTGTTGGGAACCAAGATTCCTGTGCGAGATATAAAATTGCTGATACGCTGTTCTTCCACAAAAATCTGAAGCCTGAGTGACTATGCTTAAGTTTTGTTTTCTTTCAACATCAAAAAGATTTCAATTTTTGACTGAATGAGGCGACAGAATGCATCACTATGCATAAAGATGATACAGGGTTGCTGTCAGCTGTTAAAATTTTAGGGCTCTTTAACCAAATATCAGCCCTTGGGAAAGTGTTGTCTGACTTCTATGGTTTGATTCTGGAACCTTTTGTCAATAATGCCCACTACTGTTAAAGCTTTCCCCTGCCACCTTGAGACCCAGCAACTTTAAAATACAAAGCCCCAAGATTTTCATAAAGCTGAATTATGTGGAAAATATATGTGCATGCTGTGTGATATGCTTGTTGACATGCATGACATATATTCAGACTTGTCCACTTTTAGGGGTGGATTATTTTCAAGCACTCCTGTGTCTCTCTTAAATTCCATTCCCTGTCATATTTGGATGGCTGCATGAAATGTGCAGAACCTTGTTCTGTAGTTCTAAGCATGCAATAGGAAAAAGAAAAGTGAAGTTTGTGCATAATTGAGGCAGGGAGGGGGAGAGTTCTTCCTCTGGCCTCTATTCTAAGGAAACACATTCTCTTCCAACAGAATTCTTCCACTGTAGCTGCCAACCCACTCAGCTCCCTGTGCAGTCATTCTGTTCCATAGCACTCTCTCTCTCTCTCTCTCTCTCTCTCTCTCTCTCCCTCTGTGTGTGTGTGTGTCTGTCTGTCTGTCTGTGTGTTGAAGGGTGGACCTTGCACCCCTCCCTGATTTTGGGATTTGTATTTCTCCTGTTTCCTTTCCTTTTACAGAATCATATTAGTGATTATCTTTTAAACTGAAGCTTAATCTTTGTGGTTGGATTATGTTACAGTTCTGTCAAAAAAAACAATTGATCCCAACTTCAGCATGCGTGGCTTGCCTGTGAGCCATTCTGATTTCCTGTTTTTCCTACCCAGATAATTGAAGCCAGTCAAAGCTTTCTCCCTATGTCTCTACCTCCTATCCACTTGAACTGAATACTTAAGAAGTCAGCTAAATAAAATAAAAAAAATTGCTGATTTTTAAAAATATATTTACAGTGGTGCCCCACAAGACAAATGCCTCGCAAGACGGAAAACCCACTAGATGAAAGGGTTTTCCGTTTTTGAGCTGCTTCGCAAGACGAATTTCCCTATGGGCTTGCTTCGCAAGATGAAAACGTCTTGCGAGTGTTCCGATTTTTTTCCGCTTCCCCCCCTTTTTCTAAGCCGCTAATAGCCTTTTAGCCGCTAAGCCTTTAATAGCCGCTAATCCGCTAAACTGCTAATAGCGCTAATCCGCTAAGCCGCTAATAGGGTTGCTTCGCAAGACGGAAAAACCGCTAGACGAAGAGACTCGCGGAACGGATTATTTTCGTCTTGCGAGGCACCACTGTAATTTCATTTTGTTATTATACACACACACGTGTGTAGCTAAAGTCAGCTAAATGTCAGTCAGGCTTACAGAACATTTTTCTTTGGGATGTGGATGATGAAAGAGAAGGAACAGCTGCTTTTTGCTAGGTTGGGAAGGCATGCCATTTGGGTCTAGAGGCCACATTGCCACTATTTAATTGTAGCTAGTGGACCAGGCAGAAAACAAAAAGTGAAAAGAAACACAACCATATCTACTGCACACTTGTATTAGCTATTTGTGTCTTGCCCCTTTTCAACCAAGGATGGTTTGTTACATTAGAAAGCAGTTTTTGTTTACTAGGCAGCAAGCGCAATAAAAGCAAAATACATAATGATGTGACACAAATGTAGTACAGATAAGTTGATTATTATTATTTAATTAAACAACAGTAAACAAAAAACAAACAAACAAACACCTAGCAGAAAGATAAAACTTGATCAGGAAAGTTGATTCCTACAAACTAATAAAGTCCCAAATGTCTTGTGGAATAGGATAGCGAAAAATGAATCTGAAAGGGAGTGGCATTTCTAAACCACCCATGCCACTCTTTAGAAGGTCCTTGGTAACCCCTACCATGAACACCCCACCAAATTTCAATATAGCAGAACAGGAGCTCCCAATGGAGAGGTTAAAACGCATGCAAGTTACTATGGAGGAAGTCTGGACCAGCACCAGCAGAAGTACAGTTACAGCTCCTTGTTTAGCTAGCAGAGTTCCTTTCTGTTGGAGACAGGAAAATGAAGCTTGAGACTCAAAAGTAGATTGGGGCAGGTTTGGGTTGTTGTTGTTGTTTTTGCCTTGTACCTGGTCACAGTAGAAAGCAGCAATAGCCAAAGCAACTTTCTCATGGGTTGTCTGGTGAAAATGATCTCACGGCTGAAAAGGATTCAGTTTCTCCCTAGTAACAAGACAGCTTCTGTCCTTTTCCTGAAGCCATGGTCCCTCCCATCTCCAGGATTTTTCCTTAGGAAACCCCCTCCTGTTCTTCAGAAGTCTTAGTTCATGGTAGATGAATCTTCCTAAATTGGATTATAACAAACAAACAACCCAACAGGGAAGGATCAAGGTGAAAGTTGTCATGCACAGTGTGGACCTGATTTACCTGAAGGTTCCTATGCTTGTATTAAGGCATCAGAGCTGTAGTTTGTCCCAGATAGCTTATTTTCTCTGCCTTGGCTCCCCATTTTATGTTTATTTGCCACCCTGAGAGAATCGGAACTCTGAAACAAGAGTTTGGAGTTGTCATCAGCTATAAAGAAATGAAACAGTGGGGTGAGGAGTTAAAATTTGGCAGAGGCTTTCTGCAGTAGTATTTCCCCCAGTGCACTATTTGAGAAGTCAAATTTCAGCCCTTCGGAGGGAGTAAACAATATTGTAGAACAGGAGTGAGGAACCCCAAGCCTGAGGGTTGAATGCAACCCTCCAGGCCTCTCTGTCACTTGGGGCTCTCTCTGTGCCACATCTCTCACTGTCCCTGCTCCACAGCCTCTTCAAACATGTTTGCCTGGTTGGAATTTGCTCTTGAACTATGATAATGCTTCTTCCTTTCATGAATGGAGACCAGAGAGAGGTGTGTATAAAAAGGGTTTCCCATCCCTGTTGTAGATCATCTATAAAAGAAAGTCATGGTTTGTTCCGCCATTAATGCAGGTGGAAGTTCTAAACGGAGAAGAATAGCTGCTGTGATCTAACTACCTTGTTTTTTAAGAATGTCAGTCAGCCTTTTTTACCCTGCCCCCCGTAAGAATGTCTCTCTCTACTTCCCTCTTGATTTCACTGCTTTGTTTTATACTAGGCCTTTCTTTGAGGGAATGTCACAGTCAAGCTCCCAGACTGAAATTGGAAGCCTTAACAGCAAAGGGAGCCTCGGCAAGGATGCCACCAGCCCAGTAAGTCACAAGGATGGGGGAGCCATAGATTGTTCTTGTTCACTCTACCAACCTTATGATTATGGTGAATTGTAATTAATTTAGAAGGAAACCAATCTCAGCCTTTTACAAGAAGTATTACCATAATCTACTGGTTGTGTCCATGTGGAAACAATGTTTTTCAGAACCACTGTTGTGAACTGATTGCTGTGTCCTGTCTCAAATGAATGAGATTGGTCTGTCTTCTGTCTACATGCTGCTTGCAAAGCTAAGATGAACCCCAATCTGCCTCTAGCTGTGTGTGTATTTGCATGCACACACCTGTATTCCAATGAAGGGCAAATTGGCCAGGTGTAACAGTTCCTGTGATTTATATTTATATTTATTATTTTAATATTTAAAAGGGGATGGGGCAGCAGGGCAATTTGGAAGGAGTTCTTTAGGTGCTGTTAATCCTACAATTAAAGTTTAGTAACAAAGAAAATGGGAAAACTTGCCCCAGCACTGAAGGTTCTTCTCATAGAAAACTCCCCTCTAGAGCATGGCTTGTGATCAGTGGTGATGGGTGTTGTAGTTCAACAACTACTGCAGGGCCACATGACACCTCAAAACTCTTTGCCTTTCCTCTTCTTCTAACTCCAACACAAGTTCCCTTCCTGAAGGACTAGAAACCTCTGTTTGGAAACTGGGTTTCTCAGGGATTTGAAGGGTGATTTACCTTCAATGCTAAGGAGCAATTGTTGTCATTTCCAAGGAAGTAAAAAGGTCCTAGTTTTATAATCTGCATAAACAACAAATCACCTAGTGATTGTAAATATGATCCTTCTGAATCACAGCTTGCTTTTTTCATTTTTTCCCTATTTCTCTCCAATGCTGTTCTTTATCCAGATGGAAGCATCCATGGGGGACAAACTGAAACCTACCCGGAATAAAAACGCAGATGATAGTATCAACGAAGGAGACACACTGGTAGGTACATTTGTCCTTTATACTATTGGTGAGGACATTTGCTAACAGCAGTAATCACCGACTTTTATGACTAATATTAATTCTGAATGCTCTTCCTCTTCCCTTCTCTAGGAAGGAAACGGTCAGGATACATTTGGAGACTCAACCACCACCTTGGTCATCCCAGAAAAAGTCAAGACACCTATGAAGACCAGCAAGGGAGATCTTCAGAGCATGGCATCACCTAGGTAGTATGCATCAGGTTTTGCTTGCTTACATATTGCTATTCTGAAAATTGGTCAGAGCACTCTGTCAACTACAGCAAGTTTGGGGAACTTGTGGCTCTGCAGAAGTTGCTGGACTCCCATAAACTCCAGTCAGCATGGCCTGTGGTCAGGGATGATGGGAGTTTGTAGTCCAACAACATCTGTAGGGCCACAGATTCCTTCCTTCCTTTAGCAGCAGTATATCTGAAATTCCTGTGGCAGGGCAACTAGCAGCTTGTATTTTTGCCAAAGGGATAAAGATGAGGATAAAAAAGGCCATTTCCTCCTCCCTGCAATTGAAGAGCATCTGCCATCTTTTCTTGGGAGGTTAGCATCAAATTCTTTAGCTATCTTGAAAAGAGATTTTATTAAATTGTTCATGAGTAATTTACCTAGATTACATACATACATGATTTGAGTAACACAAAGGGGGGGGAGGTGTCCCTACCTCAATGAACTTTTAAGTCACAACAACCAGGGACAATGGAAGATGCACTGAATGAAATATGAGCAAACTGCAGACACACATATTTAGGTTTCATTTCAATAGGAGCTGAGGATTTGGGGGGGGGGGGTGTAAACCAAAGGCAGCACAGAAAAGGAGGGTTTTGAGGAGGGGTTGGCAAGAGGCATGGCTTACGTAGCCTTGTCAAGGCATAAAAGGAAGAAAGGGGTGAGTTGTATAAATGAGGAGGAAGCCCAGGGCAGGTCACAGGTGAGGGAAGGTATAACAAGGCATAAGGGCAGAGTTTATTTTCAGAATGCTTTCTATCAACACTGAGTAAACCATACCTGCCTCTCCCAAGATTGATTCATTCTGTGTTCTCCAGTGAATGCTTGCTACCGAGCAGTGGTGGTGGGTGAGCATGGAAAGATTCACTGGGCTGGTGGCTGCTCAAGAACTTGCCCCCTGTTGTGCATTCTGAATGTTCATGGAAATGTATATATTTTTGGAGTGGGAGTGAGGAGGGTGACTAGCTGCTCATATGTCATGCATGGAGAATCTTTTCCCTCTCCCAAGAGCTGTGTTCCCTTAGTGGGTAAGGCAAACCCATGCAGCTTCCCACACACTTACACCCATCCCACCACACACCCCATTCATCAGCCTTCCATTCATTTCACACTGTCCCTATTCCATTCCTCTTCTCCCACCTCCTTCCTCCCAGCATGGCAGTTATGCTTTAGAAGGAAGGCCTCACTTGTGCTAAGCCTAAATGTTGCACTGTGGGAGTGCTGCCAAGGAATGGAAACCATGGCCTAGATGCAAAAGAAGTGGGCCTTCACCACCCATTGCTCCTCATGTCTTTCTCAGTTGAATTGTTCAGTTTTCTTGTGGCTAGTAGTGACTCTTCAATCACAAGAGTTCAGCACTCAGCTTCTGATAGCAAACGCTGCAGCTTCAGCTAAATTCCTGTGACTCAGGCACCTGGATAAGAATTTGACCCCCAAGTGCTCTGCTCTGTTAGAAGTCTTTGCTGTTTGGTTGTTACCTGAAATGTGCCACATTTGCCTTTCTCTGTGGTGCTTGGGGAGGCAGCAGATGACTGCTGCTTAAATGCAAAAGTGGTACATTTCCAGGGCCCCTCCTGCTTCTCCCTTTGCAAAGCAGACGCTTAGTAACAGACATGCTTGGCAGCACTATATGTTTGTTTGCTCAGCTCCTCCTCTCTCTGTTTCCTTTTTTTCCTTGTTCAGCAGTGGCGGCAGCTCTATGATCCACTTATTTCCAGAGGGCAGCAAATTCTCAGAATGAAGCACATGGTTTTGTCCTTCAGTTTGCACCTTTTGCTGAATGCCTCAGATGGCAGCAGAAGGTTGGGTGTGCCTTCGGGCTCCCTCAGGCTCATTACCATTCTGGGAAATGTCACTGGATAGAGGGGGGTTTCCTTGTAGCATCCAATTCAAGACTGAATCTACAGCTGTTTTTCTACCTGCTTGCATTGTGATTCCTCTGAGAGTTGCTCTCTTTCTCCATATCATGAACTTGCAATAATTGATACCCAAGGTTGTGTGCAGCCTTCTTTCTCTCCCATTGCCATGAGGTTCCTTATGTTTCTGAACATTCACTTTACATAGCTGATATAGCCTTAAGGGTGTTCATTTTTCTCTGCAGTAATGAGGGCTAAAAACCAGGCAGTGTGTGTTGTTTTTGGGGGTTGTAAGATGTTAGATATTAGATGTCACACGATGGTAGTAAGCCTGCAGGCACAAACACAACCTTGCAAATAATTTATTGTCTCAACTTAGTGGAGCTAGAAAAAAAAATCCAAGGCTCTGTTGGCTGGCTGGCTGGCTTGCTTCCTCACAAGTATTAAATGTAAGATGGGATCAGTTAGTTCTGAGACTCTGCTAGTTTCTTTGCAATGACCTTGGATCAAAGTTTCTGTGTTCCCCTGCAGGTATAACACGGTTTGCATTCTTCTTTCCATGTTCAGTAAGTTTGGAGAAGATGATGCATTAATATCATTGTTTCTCTACCGCTCACAGCAAAATGGACAGTGCTGCACACACACCCCGGCAGAAACGCAGCACCCCACTCAAAGAGCGTCAGCTGTCAAAACCCCTCAGTGAAAGAACCAACAGTTCAGACAGTGAAAGGTCACCAGATCTGGGTCATAGTACACAGGTAACCAGCATTCAGAGATTGCAGCTCTGGAGCTTAAACACTCTTTCCCTAATTTTGGAGGAGGAGTGGAGGTGGCATTCCTTAAATACAGACTTTATAAAAGCCAACTGTTGTTGGAGTAGCTAGTTGCTGGAAGCTTATTTGAAGTATTGCAGTATCTTTCCAGTTGTATGTAGTCAGCTCTAAAGAATCAAGTAGACAAAGTTGTTTGTTTGTTGCATTTATATCCCATTTTTCCTCCAAGGAGCTCCAAGGTGGCATACATGGTTCTCACCCATGCATGCGATCCTCACAAAAACCCTATGAGGTAGGTTAAGTTGAGAGACAGTGACTAATCCTAGGTCACGTTAGGGTGCTTCATGACTGATTTACGATTTGAACCCTGGTATCCAACCTCCTAGTCTAGCATTCTAATCACCACACTGGAATTTTTGCTTCTAAATTTAAATCCAAGAAGGGAAGGAGATTGGAGCCAAATGGTTAGTAAAGGGTTAAGCGCATTTGTTATGAGAGACACAAAACCTTTTCCCCCACTATCCCTCAGACTTGGAAGCTTGTCCAAAGTCCTCTTTTTATTTTCTGAGTTTTCTCCAGATACCAACCACTTATGTTGAACTTTTCTTTTTTTCAGCCACAAGGGCTACAAGTATTTTCCCCTTCACCTGCCCAATAAATATAGGCAGGAGGAATATGCATTTCTCAAATAATAGTGACCTGCTGAGGAGTAAATAAGTTGTGGGGGAGAATGTAATTTCCCATAGTATTAAAAGGTGATCTTAGAAGTATTGTCATACAGCAAGAATCCCCTCTCATGACATATGCCTTCCTGCTCCATGTTGGAGATAAGATTATTTTGCTTTATATTTGAGTTAGGAGTTATGTCAATGAACCATGCTTAAAAAACCATGCAACTTCCCCCAGCAGATTCCTCGCAAGATTGTTTATGATCAGCTGAATCAAATCTTGGTGTCAGACTCAGCCCTGCCAGAAAACATCATCCTAGTGAATACTATTGACTGGCAAGGCCAGGTAAGGAGGTTGTTGCTGTCCGTGTGTCTGTCCTGTTCTTTGTACCATCCCAGTCTCTGGTCAACAGAATTAAGTAAATTGGAAAAAAGAATGTGTGCTGTTGTCCCTAACTGGTTCCATTTTCTGAGTGCAGAATGTAGCTTTGCCTGTAGAAACCTAGACTTGCTCCCCAAATATTAAGGAATGCAAAGTATTGTCATTATTATTATTTAATAATAATAAAACAAGAGTAATACTCTTATGCACCATTGGTAAATGTAACAATTTACATAATAACATAAAAAATAGGTAGGTCCCTACCCCATGAAGCTTCCAATACAAATGTTTAACAGTACTAAGATAATGGGTGGGGATGTCCTATTATTACTAGTTAATAAAGGTGATTTCCCCAACCATCAGAACCAGATCCTGCAATTCAGTCCCAGCAGAATAAATTATTCACTTTAAGCACATTTTTTTCATTGTTGTTTGATTTATTAGGTAAACTCAATTTAGCATTATTGGCAATCGGAAGTGGTTGTGCTTAATCTGTGTCACTGAAGCTAAGCTACATGGAAAATTAAGCACCAAGCGGACTGTGCAATACTGGCAAGAGGATAAGCAGTAGGAATGAAGAGCCAGGAAGAAATTTTGCCCCTTCAACTGGCCATTAAAATCCATCCCAAGCCCTGTCTCATGTCAATATGTAGAGAAAATCTATTTATCTTAACTATATCATTGAGGCCATTTGGTTAGAAGTCAGGTGTCTTATATAGAATGAAAATTAGCATATTCAGAATTTGACAGCTAACCCAGATTCTTCACTGAATGCCATGCAGTCACTGAATGTTTCTGCCAATGGGAAAAGGGGAAGGGTACATTGGGGCTAGTGAGAGGCCGTGCCTGGGTTGATTATCTTGGGATTCTGCTTTGTCCTGTTGAACCCTCCTTCATATAAGCCAGGACCTTAAGTGACTGGAACAAGATCCTCCAAAAGGAGGGAATCATCTTAAAACAAATGGGTCTGTCACACAATATTTCATACCCATTGTTGTCCCATTGCACCTTGATTGCTTTCCCCCACTCGTACCTACTAGGGCAGCAATAAGATGAGTTTCAGATTTCCATCACCTGAGTCGTAACTGTGTCTTGTTAAGCTTGTATCCAGGGTGCTGAATGGTGCTCTGTTACCAAACCTTTTGTCTGAGGTCATGTGGCCAGTGATTGCTAATCAGGGAAGAAGGGGTGTTGTGTGGCAGTTGTGTAAACAGAGCACCAAATCCCTCCACTGCTTGCTTGCTTTGCTTACTACTTGTTTTACTTCCAGTATGTAGCTGATCTCCTTCAGGACCAGAAGAAGCCAGTTGTTTGCACATGCTCCACAATTGAAGTGCAAGCTGTCCTCTCTGCAATCCTCACGAGGATCCAGCGATAGTGAGTGCACAAAGCTATATCTGTGGTGTCCCCATTTTTATACTATGGAATTTGCCCTGAGAAAATGGGAAAGAAAACCAGATTCCAAATTGCTTGAAAAGGATGCCTCAATCCACTTTGATTAGGGCTGTCCATCCTTGTCTGCACTTGAATAACTGAAACATCACTTAATCCTTAGAACTAAAGACTCTTCTCTGGCAGGAAGGATGGGGGAAGGATGGTCTTTATATCTGCAAGGTTTCAGTACTCAAATGTTATAGATAGGTAGCCGTGTTGGTCTGCCATAGTCAAAATAAAAAAATTCCTTCCAGTAGCACCTTAAAGACCAACTAAGTTGGTCTTTAAGGTGCTACTGGAAGGAATTTTTTTTATTAGTACTCAAATGTGTTTACAAAGGTGCCTGCTTCCTTGCTAAGGCGCCTGCACAGAGAGAAGGTAACGGTTGTGTACAAGGCATGCTTTGACTTCAGCCATAGGAAGGGAGCACAATCCTATAGTGAAAGCTGCCTGTATGCAGAGTAAGAAAGGGGGAGGGAGGAAGAATTCAGTGTAAGCGCGCAAATCTCCCATCTGGGTTTGATGCCTTGTAGTCAATAACCTATACATAGATGAGCTGCAGATGAGGAGCATCTGTGCCCCTTCTCCACATTTTAAAAGTCTCAAATTCTTCCCAGTGCCTCTTGCAGGACACTCAGTATTGAGAATATGTGTTCTGAAGTTACGGTTCTTATGACCACAACTCAAAGAGGACACATTGCAGGTCAAGCAAAGCAGACACCTTGCCAAACAACAGTTCATTGATGACAACCCAGTTCCTACCATACAGGATTGGCATCGTCACAGATCTCTGATGGCTCCACTGCACATTGCTCTAGTATTATGAAAAGCAAAGCAGCTTGAGGGCATTGCTGCAGCTGGAGTAGACACATACATCGGCCTCCCCCTAGTGTTCTCCCTCATTCCTAAAAATATTTTATTTGTTTAATCATTAGTTCTTGCACCTTCGGTAAAAGCAGCTTCCAGGACAGCCACTGTGGAACTTATTGGAAAATATTTTAACAAAAAGCAACCATCTATTAAAAACCACAGAAGCAAACACAGCATCATTGGTGGGGCTAACTAGAATAATTAAATTGCTTTTGAAATAAAAAAATTAAAAAAAATGTCCAGTAGCACCTTAAAGGTAAAGGGACCCCTGACCATTAGGTCCAGTTGTGACCGCCTCTGGGGATGCAGTGCTCATCTCGCTTTACTGGCCGAGGGAGCCGGCGTTTGTCTGCAGACAGTTTTTCCAGGTCATGTGGCCAGCATGACTAAGCCGCTCTGGCGAACCAGAGTAGCGCATGGAAACGCCGTTTACCTTCCCACCGGAGCGGTACCTATTTATCTACTTGCACTTTGACGTGCTTTTGAACTGCTAGGTGGGCAGGAGCAGGGACCGAGCAACGGGAGCTCACCCCGTCGCGGGGATTCGAACCGCCGACCTTCTGATCGGCAAGTCCTAGGCTCTGCGGTTTAACCCACAGCGTCACCCGCGTCCCTTAGAGACCAACTAAGTTTGTTCTGGGTATAAGCTTTTGTGTGCACACACACTTCAGATACACAGTTGCTTTTGAAAGGCTTGGGAAAACAAAAGGCTTTAACCCAGCACGACAGTGAGGATGAGAGTCAGGTCAGCCTCCAGGGTGGGTTCTACATCCAAAAATACACCCTTCACAGCAGTGGCGGAGCTAGGGGCTTTGCCACCCGGAGCGGGGTGGTGGTGGCATGCCACCCACGCACAAGCGTCCCAATAGGGGTGCCGCCCGCGGTGATGTCACCCCCGTCAGGGATGGAACCTGGGCGACCCCCGCCCCCCTTCCTACACCACTGCTTCACAGTTGCCATCTGCCTGACTTCAGAAAATGAGAGTGCTCAGGAAAGGGCCTTGAAGTTCTTAAGCTTAAATGCAGATGCAACCTTTCTCTAGCACATTCTATTGTTACATGGGCTTGAGTCACCAGAGGAACAGCAACTACGTTGTTTCAGTAACATAAAGACAAGCTCTCAATTTTTCTTTCTACCCAGCAACATAATCCAAGAAATAAGATTTAGTTGTGTGCTCCTGGCTCCCCTGGGCTTCTTTGCTATTTTCATGCCAGAGTCATCCTGGAAGCTGCTGAAATGCAGGTCTGCTTTCCCAGCATGATTGGCTGCCTACAAAAGAGGCTCTGCACTCAAATTCCAGCATCTTCCTCTCTCACAGCCATGATGGGAAGTCAATGCCCATATAATTAGAAGGACCTTTCTTCACTGTATTCTTTGTCACTGCAAGATGACAGTGGTTGGAGAGGGCAAAGTGCAAGTCTCCCAGGACATGATTCACACTATACTGTTTTGTCAGGTTAACTGGAGTCATCACTTAGCTCTGGAGGCTGTCTAATGCCAGGGCACAGGCCTCAATACATACAGAATAGTAATGAGTGCCTTCTGAGCATGTGCTTGAGTGCCCACTGTCAGCTACCAAACATGAAACGGATCTTTAAAAGCAATGCCATACAGGATTGAGCCCCAGCACCTCTTAGAAATTAAGCAATACATGCAGAAATTTGGCTGTTGTTAATTTCAAATTCTGCATTATAAAGTAAAGATGCCTATGTATTTGCCTGAGACTACACCTTACTGAAATTCAAGGTAGAAGACATCTCTGTGCTTGTGGGATTGGAGGTCAAGGATTAGGTTTGGCTCTTGCCTCATATCTCCCTGAAGTTCCTGATCCTCATAGACTGCACACTGAGGGTAAAAGTCATGGGTAGGCAAACTAAGGCCCAGGGGCCAGATCCGGCTCAATCGCTTTCTAATTCTGGCCCACGGACGAGGCCTGGAATCAGCGTGCTTTTACATGAGTAGAATGTGTCCTTTTATTTAAAATGCATTTCTGGGTTATTTGTGGGGCCTGCCTGGTGTTTTTACATGAGTAGAATGTGTGATTTTATTTAAAATGCATCTCTGGGTTATTTGTGGGGTATAGGAATTCGTTCATTTTATTTTTTCAAAATATAGTCCAGCCCCCCACAAGTTCTGAGGGACAGTGGACTGGCCCCCTGCTGAAAAAGTTTGCTGACACCTGGAAAAGTAAATGTTCAGGTTCTTAGAGTTTGCAAGCTTTCCTTGTCCTGCTTAAAACAAAAATACTGTGTTACGTGTTCTCATTGTTGTGTCTAGAAGCAGTAAAGCTGTAGGCATCATTGAGGGTTTAAATGCATTTTTCTCCAGCTCGTCAGTGCCCTCTAGTGGCCTTTGGTCATGTTGCTGATTTACATGTTAGGATGGATGCTTGAAGCTTTGAAGAAGTGCTCACTTGTTCAGCATGAAGGAGCTTAGAGTTCACAAAAAGTGAATCCATCCCACCCTCATAAAATACATTTAAATTGCTCCTTCAGATGTATGGAGCATGCAAGGTTTCTAAGAGCTGGGATATGGTCTGCAGAAGGTTGTCGGCACACTGTAAAAAAAAAGGTGCAGCTTCCATTTCACCACTGTGTGGCTTGTAATGTGTGACAGGGAGATATTTATATCTCCTAAGATGTGCTTGGACAGTGCAGATCATAGCTTCTGAGTGCATGTTTACCATATGTGATATCACACATACCTGGCCTATGCACATTAGTGGACACCATGGGAACCTGTGGTGGCTAAATGAGAGCTCATGTTTTCCCGTAAAGTATGAAACAGCCTTCTAGCTGAGTGTAGGTGTTGACAAGCTAGTAAATTACAGTGCATTTAAATTAATGGCCTAGGAGCCATAGGATTGTTGGGAAGTAAGTGACTGTGGTCCTGATCAGTGCCTGAATGAGAGAACCTTGCAAGTCCTTTAGGGCTGTCTACAAGGAAAAATTGGAGATAAATGAAATAAAGGTCCCTTTGAGAGATCTGACTGTGCTTTCATTAAGCCTTGGCATGTATTAAGGTCTGTGGTTATATAGTCCTTAGTCTGAAGAAACCAGAGTTGTATTGCTGTGGCACCTCCTATTTTAAGGACAGTTCCTTGCAACTCCCTGCTTGGATGGGCTGTAGGTAGATCATATGCATGGTTTTCTTTTCAACACTAAGATAGAATTCCCAGTTGCACCATTTCTGTTTTTTGCCTTCTACAAGTAGATACTACTATAAATGCAGAGCCTGACGTACCACTATCTTAACTGCCCTCTTCTTTCTTTCCACCCATCAGCTGCAACTGTAATTCCTCCATGCCACGTCCTGTCAAGGTGGTGTCTATCGGAGGGCAGAGTTATCTCAGCTCCATCTTGAGGTTTTTTGTGAAGCAATTGGCAAACAAGACATCAGACTGGCTGAGCTATATGAAGTTTCTCATCATCCCACTAGGTAATACCACCTGTGCCTGTGGCTCGCTCGCTTGGTAGGTGGCTATTGAGTTACACATCTGAAACCCAATAGTTCTACATTTCAGTGACCCAAAAGCCACCAGGTGTAGTAGCTCTCTTCTTACAAACAGAATGAATGAGCTGAACTGACCTACCTTCCTCCACTCAGTCCAAGAACCGAAGCCACCAATACTTGCCAAAAGCTCACTCAATGCAACATTCTTTGTCTGGTTTTTTTTACAGCCCATGATACCCTTCCTCAGAAGCAGTGGACTCAGTTTCAGTTTTTGAGGGCAAAATTTAATTGATGGGTCTGAGCTTTTAAAAACATGCTTGCTCAGTTTTTGAGGCTGTGTTTTCATTATGATGTGGTACTGAAGTAGGGAATGAAAGGCAAAATGTTGAGGAGGATGTTTCCTTTTAATAATGAGTGACATCTTTTGTTATCTCATACCTAAGTATTTTCTAAAGTCAGTTTTGTTGAGTATTTGGGAATAAGAAAATGCTTAGGTTTAAGCTAAAGCTGGTAATCAATTACAAAAATAATAATTGCTGAACAGCCTCATTTTTTTGTAGTGAAATATGCGATGGTTTACTTAAAGGAGAGTGAGTTTCCCAATCATTGGGGGTAGTTTTCTTTCGCTAGAAAGAGAGAGATTACCCCTTTTGTCTCTGAATAATAAGAATCACTCTACAAAAGGAGTGTTGTGGTAAAGACAGTTGCAGTTTCTATTTTTTGGAGAGTCAATGGCTTTCTGATGCCAAAGGGTCTGTTGCCTCAGCAGCCATCTGTCGGTGCTAGATATGTGTAGCTTGCCAAGGAAAATCATAGCAACACAAAGGGAGAGGCAGGATTATTGGGTTGTTTTTGTTTTTATTAGGTATTTTGTGTTATTATATTGTGATTTTATGTTATGAACTGCCCTGAGACCTCCGGGTGTAGGGCAGTATATAGATTTAAATAATAATAATAAATAGGCCTTCCTCTCATTTCTCCACCAGGTTCTCACCCGGTAGCCAAGTACATGGGCTCTGTGGATAGCAGATACAGTGGTATGTTTCTTGATGCCACCTGGCGAGAACTCTTCAGCAAATCTGAGCCACCTATGACAGGTAAGAGCAAGTTTTCAGTTCACAGTGAGTGATGGAAGTAACATCTTTCAGAAAGGTCTTCATTCTGTCTTGCCAGACTGAGGACTCTTCTGTATGTGTGCTGCTTTTATGTAAGTTAGAATCAAACTAAGGTGAGAAGCCAAAGATTTAGTATGGGCCTTTGGTATTACACCAAACCAGTGCTTGGTTGATGTGGACCCCTCCCTGTGTCCAGCTAGTGTTTAATAAGACAATGTTGTCATTGGCAGTCAAAGGTAGACCATAATGTCATTTGCTAGAATGAGCAATTCCAGCCAAGATGCAAAGTCACCTTTCCCAGAACCCTTGCAAGTTTGAGGACAACAGTGAACTACACATTGATCAGCAGGATTATGGACTAGGTGGCAAATTTGGGCAGCTAGAATTGGGTGGGGCGAAATAATGGCATTTAGCACTGATGCTTACCACACCAGGATGGGGTCCATACTTAACGCTTGTGCGTCTTTTTGTTAATCCAAGTTCTCCTGCCTGCCTCTCCCCATCAGCCACTTCTCTGACTTGTCACTCTTTGTGCCTCAGTGCAGATAACAACTCATGTGTATCTTAAAGCCAGCATCTTGAAGGTTCTCCCACTTGCTGGCTTGGGTAATGATGAATACTCTGTGTGCCTTTCCTGCTTGACGCTCTCTTTGGGTTATCTTCTTTCTCAGAGCCTTTTGATGTGGTTGGCCGGATCATGCAGTATGTCAGTGGAGCAAACGTGACCCACCAGCTGCCTGTGGCCGAGGCCATGCTGACCTGCAAACACAAATTGTAAGTCCTTCCCCATCCACCCCTCTGCCACAGGCTTTGGATTTCAGCGTGGTGGGTGAGTGGGCTGAAATTGCCTCACCCACATAGCTAGAAGAACCCTAAATGTGAACTATAATGTTTGCTGTGTCTGTATTTATTGCAAGTTCATTCAGAATCCCCTTTGGCATGCCCTTTCTCAGTCTTCATTTTGTTTGTATGCAAAGCAAGACTGAGACAAACCACTGTAAAAAAGTGGAAGGTGGCTTGCTGGTGATTCTCAAGGAAGGCAGTTCTGTGCATTGCGATGTCCTAGTGAAAGTGTTGTGGGCACATTGCAATCACACACACGCGTACTCACTTCCTCCCTGACAGCAATTAGGTTTGAAAAAAGTGCATTGGCTTTCTCTCTCCACCCCCAAGCCTAATGCAGCTAGAGATTATCTTCTTGGAGAGTATTGCTAGGGAGGCACAAGTCACTCTTCCCTCCTCAGCTGCAGCTTCCAGGAAGGTCACTTCCTTACACACAGCAATTAAGCCTGAAAAAAGAACTTCTATTGGAGCCAGTAGAAGGTTTCTTTCAAGCCTAATTGTGTGTGGCTGAGGAGGGGGGTTAGCTAGGGAGAAAGTTAACTGTGTGCCCCTCCCCATGTGAAGCTGCTGTAAAACAATCAGAGCTATAAATTCTTTTGGAATCTCTTGCATATGGAATTATTGGGCCCATGTCGTACCCTTTTTTCAAGAGTCAAGAGTCCCAATGTGAAACCTGTTGCCAAATGGAAGCATCCTCCATACTGAGGCTGTAATGTGATAGGACTGACCTTCTGGTCTTCATGTTCTTTTTTGTCTGTTCGTGTGCCTGCAGAATGCTGTGTCTTGAAGCCCTAAGTTTATGTTCTTTTCATTTGTCAGATACGTAAAATAGAAAAGAAGGTGGAGAAAGCCTTTGCCTTTCAGCATTGCTTGTTCTCTCTTTTCCTGTCATTTGGATTTTTAATGGCTGTTTCTTTACCCACAGCCAAGATGAAGATTCTTACCAGAAGTTCATCCCTTTCATTGGGGTAAGAGTTTTACATATCTTGGATTTTTCATCTCTGAATACGAACTTATTTTATTCAGGGCCAGTTTACCTGAACTCTTTTATAGCTCTGGTTACTTAGATAAAGCCTACTTTTCGAAAACAAATGTGTGTGCATTTCTGTAGCTGTAGTTTAACTTTGGCAGCCACCTCACTTGCAGAACTATCATTTTCACCTACTGTGTTCCTTATCCTGCTGATGCTGAACGGAAGTTGTGGTTAAAATTCAGATGTGGTGGTATTTAATCAAATGACATTGTGTAATTTAGCTTGGGCTAAATTTATCTTTCTGAGTCGAGGACTTGGCAGTAAGCCTGACTGGATCCCATCTGATGAGTGGTGAAGTCATAAACAAGTGAAAGCAGGCTTCCCGTGTTGAAGATCTCATAAAATTAGACTTGTTTGTTTGGTTTTTAAATACCAGTTTCACTGTCCCTAAATTCAGGCAGCTAGCAGAATGTTGGGGGCGGTTGGCCAGTTTGTCACCTTGCAAATAGAGAGGCTGCATACCTGAAACATGGTTTCCTTAGTGCAAATTAATGAATGCCATAGTTAATTTGCATACATTCCAGCCATGGTTTCACCTCCTGGTTTGTGGGTAATCCTTATCCACAGCTATGTTTGCACCAGGGGGCAAAGCATTAAGTTTGCAGATCGCTGTAAAGTGAATGTAGCTCTTTTTTTTTAACACCCAACTTCACTTCATCCCTGACGGTCAGAAGCAAAATAAGGAAATGATGACAGCAGCACTGTTGCAATCCACTTGCAATCTGCTAGATATTGGTTAACATCACCATCCCTTTGACACTTCACTGGTTACTGCTGCCAAGAAAATGCCAGAGGTCAATAACTATGCAGCTGCCTATGAGGAGATGCTCTAGCCCCAAGCAAAGATGAAATCATGTTGGGAAAAGATGGCTTTATTCCCTTGTGGCCACTGTGCAACCTTTGATGGGCAGTGCTTGTAGCCTTTTTGTCACCACTGCCTTTTTTTAAAAAGCTCTTAACATTTACTGGGTTTGCATTTCTGTTTTTATTATAAAGTGCCTGTTGTCAGTCAGAAAGTAAACATTTCAAATAAAATAAATAAGCTTGCACATTTGAGATCAATGCCCCCCTTTTGTTTCCATGGGCCACTTTGTGCCCTTGCAATATACAATTGCAATATACAAGGCAGCTCACTTTAAATTGAAATGTTACATGAAAATACATCCTGTACAATTAATGAAGCATGAAGTGGGGGCTTTTTGAAGCATCTGTCTGTCTGTGATTTTTGATAGTGACTGAGGAAGGCCAAGCGGGGTGTACTTGACTATATTTTAATGGTTAGAGGGGAAACTGTTGCCTCACCTACATCACCACTGGTCTAGGATTATCTTGACTCTTTTATTGCTCATGATTTTGGGGGGGGGGGTAGATGGTCACAAATAATTATTTGGAAGAAACCTTTTCTCTTGCCAAGGCACTCTGTCTCAGCTTTTGCAATTGTGGTGTTATAAATCTTTTGGAGATTTGTTACTTGCAGGCTTCTGCTGCATCCTCAATAATTAAATCTGTTTCAAAGCACAGATCTCCCAAGGGAGGGCACCTGCAAACAAAAAGTTATCTTTCCTCTCTTGTGCATAAGCTCCTGCCTGGCACTCAAAGTCTCTGCTAACAAAATTGCTCTCCCTTTTCTCTTCCCACCCTCACTCAAACACATTGGGCTATGTTTGACAAACTAACCTCTGCTTTGACACAGAGGAGGATCTTAAAGGTTAAAGAAAGCTCATTGTGTTTGCTAGTGTGACCATTAGGTAGACATGAGGGATACTGGCCACTGGGGACAACTCTTTCCCTGCAAAGGAACTGGTGTGCCTAGCAAGAAAGGCAATACCCCCCCCCCAAAAAAAAAACCCTGCAAAAAGCTTATTTGCTCTCCTTTTTAAAGCACAGAGGAAATATGAGTCAATCTGAACCAGGCAGGGGTGGAGGGAGTGACTCAGCAGACTGTGACCCACAAGTGTGCATTGGAACTGCTGATGTGATGACAACCAATTAAGGCGAAACCTCAGATGCATTAGTTTTTAGAATGCTCTCAAGCCCCCGTGCTATTTACAGAAGGAAAGTAAAAATCTGTGCATTATTTGATGGAACAGTGTGGGGAGCCTGAGAGTTTCACATTTCAGGCTGTTAGCTTTTTTAGAAATCTTGGCAAGTATATCAGGCAGACCTCCTGGTTGCGGGGCACATCTGAAACACAGATCACCTGGTGGCAAGCAAAATCCTTCTCCAGCCAAAGAGGACTCATGGCACAAAGCAGAAAGTGTGGCCTTGAATCAGCACTGCCAGAACAACCAAACCTGAACTTTGTGAACACTTCTCTCATTCCATCAAAGAAGCTCTAAGGAACTGCACCTGAGACAGTGTCGAAACAAGGTGGAACCTACACCGAAGATGTAACCTACAACACAGCTATGATCTCTTTTGGCGAAAGGGAGCAGCAGATCTCCAACTGGTTTGAGGCCGGTATTATGCCTGTTATTGCTGCAGAGAGCAAGGCTCTTGTGAACTGCAAGCATGAAGCCTGTGACAAGACGCCTGCTGCACTGAGAAAGACAAGGAGTGGTGCCAAGCAGATTGCCGGATGATGTGCTAGTGACCACTGGCTAAAAGCTGTGTCAGAGCTTACACTGTCACTGCTGACAGTGGCAACACTTAAAAAATGTACAAATGCATGAAAACAGCCTTTGGAGTTTGGAGCAACAATCAGGAAGACTGCACCACTGAATACCTTGTCTGGAGAGATCATCACAAACTGCGGCAAGCAGATGAAGCAATGAGCAGAGCACTATCAAGAACTGTCCTCATGGGAAAACATGGTCTCCAACATAGCAATTGACAGCATCCAGACTCTTCCTGTCTTGGAAGCGCTAGATGTCTCTCCCTCCCTTGGCAAGCTGAAGAATGCCATCAACTCTCAGGCATGTGGTAAAGCCCCAGGACAGGGCAGAATCCCAACAGAAGTGCTGAAAGCAGGTCTCAGTTCCTCCCTCATTATGCACCTCCATGGTCTTCTATTGCAGAGTTGGGGGAAAGGATCTGTGCCACAAGAGATGTGTGACCCCAGCATTGTGACCCTCTATAAGAGCAAAAGTGGCCACCATGATTGTAACAATTACCGTGGAATCTTCCTGCTGAGTACTGTGTTATTCACTGACAGGGTCTATCCTGAGTCACAATGCTTCAGAGCTCATGTTGAACAATCAACATGATTTTCTCACTGCGCCAGCTGCAGGAGAAATGCTAAGAGCAGAAAGGACCTTTGTATATCGCCTTCATAGACCTGACAAAGGCCTTTGACCTTGTCAGCCCAAAAGGACTGTCCACTTCTCAACAAGATAGGATGCCCACCTAAGCTCCACAAGATGAGCATGTCCTTCCATGAGAACATGCACAGCACCATGCAGTATGACAGTTCATCCTCAGACACCTTTATAAGAGTGGTGTGAAACAGGGCTGTGTTCTCACTCCAACTCTCCTTGGCTTGTTCTTCTTCCTGTTGCTCTCCTATGCCTTCAGCTTGACCTAAACCCACATTCCTAGCATGTTCTCACTTCCGTTTCAGCATCATCTATGCTGGTTTGGTCATGTACACAAATGGAAAAGATGACAGGATCCCCAAGGGTATGCTCTATGGGGAGCTGGCTTCAGGCAGTAGGCCTGTTGGCAGACCAACTATGCATTGCAAAGATGTTTGCAAACATGACATGAAGGCTGACAACATTAATCCTTCCACTGTAGATGATTGCAGTATCTGGAGACAGTCAGGTTTTGTATCCACAGCAGTGACCAGAGGAGGAATGACCACTAGGAGGAGCACAGAGAGAAGATATGCCATAGAGCACCTGTAGCAGCCAAACTGGACATCTTCATCTGCCCCACCATCGATAAAACATGTCTCTCCCGTATCAGTCTCTACAGCCACAGTAGGCACTGTAACTCTCCAATGGCTCTCTGAAGGCGCACTCTTCCATTTGTCTCCTAAGACAGATGGATGCCAGCAACAACAGATCAGGCCAAGAGCAGAGGGCCACACTTCTACTATTTAGAATAAGAAAGAGGGGGAGAGGGGGAGATAGATTTTTATGCTCCAGCAGCTTCCTGGACTAGGTCTCAGTTTCAGGCCTCAAACAGCTAATAGTAAATACTGAGCTGGTGGGAAGAAACACCCTAGGCGTATACTATGAATGCCATGTTTTCATTATAGTTATGGAAGGGTTAACTGTCTTGTGCTTCTCTTCTATAACTTTGAGATAAAGTGACTTTCCTCAGGAAGGTCAAATGTGTTTCTTTTCCACCTGTAGCTAAATTATTTGTCAGGCTTTGTTTTTGAAGTGATTTGCCTTCATTGTTTGCGCTCTCCTTCTCACTCCCTGCCCCCTGCAGGTGGTTAAAGTGGGCCTCATTGAAGACTCGCCTGCGGCTACAGGTATGACACACACCCTAATATCCCTGTGCTGCTTAGAGCAAAGACTGGTTATCCTAGTTACTCTACTTCCTCCGTTAAGTGAATACAAGCATGAAATTGGGTGATCTGCTTCAGTAATATTGACTAGGAAATAGCTGACACAGCTTGACAAAGCATGAAAAACCTATGCTTTTTATAGTATGCTATAGCTGTACAGTATCTGCCAGCAGTGATTTCACCAGCTGGAGTGCTAGGAAGGGTCTTAAAAGTGCCTGTAAAAACTTAAGCTTCCAGGATGGATCCATCCAATACTCTATGCCTAGAGTGGGGAGGTCATCGTGCAGCATTGATCCCACCTCTCTCTGCCAGCCACCGAGCAAGGGCATCTTAAGAGGCGGGTGGGGATAAAGATGTCCTGGGATGCAGCCTGCTATTCAGCTGAAAAGTGTGGAATAAATCCCACGTGCATATCTATTGCTCAGAAACCCCCAATCCCATTCCTGAGAGCATTTGGGAAATGCTGGCATAAGTATTAGTGCCAGAGTAACTTATGATAAATGCCTTGTAACTAAAACTGAAAGGCTCAGCAAGAGAACCTGAGAATTAACATTGCTTCTATTTAGCAGGTAAGCAAAATGTGTTCTCCTTCTCCATCTCATGATTTCCTTCCTTTGCAGGAGAGGGAGATGATTCTCCCATCATCAGCCTCACAGTTCCCTCCACTTCTCCCCCTTCTTCCTCTGGGCTTTCCAGAGACGTCACTGCCACCCCTCCATCATCTCCCTCTATGACTAGTGGACTGGCTGTCATGGGGTAAGTCTCTGAGTATGAAGACACTTTGTGTGGGTGGTGGTTGTGCTATTTCTCCTTATCATGGACACATTTGCTGGGAAAATAAATTATGAAAGATCCTAAGAGCAAAGTAAATGCCACAGACGGTGTACACACCACTGTCTCTTTACTGTGATCATATATTAAAATACTATTCTAGTCAGTCTCCCGAAGTATCATGGCATCAGAGCTTAATCCCCTGTTCACTCTTATCTCCAGAGTGAATTCAGTAGCCAAGATTTATGCCTGCCTATCATCAGTCACCACATAATTATCTCCATTGGCAGCCTGCCAACAAAAGACATTCAATCCGCCATGTTCTTCCCCCGAAAGTCCGAAAGTCCCCTTTTCAAATATCTGTGTTGTCAATGCAAATATGTCAGTTAGCAATAGCTTTTTCAACAATGCAAAACTTGCTCATGTTTCTTTCCACTTTTTCCTGTCACTTGATCACAGGTCCCCCAATAGCCCTTATGGCGATGTCATTGGGCTGCAGGTGGATTATTGGCTAGTTCAGGCCACGGAAAAAAAGAAGGAAGGGGAGAAAAAAGACGCCAGCTCCAAAAATACACTCAAGAGTGTCTTCCGCTCGGTGCAGGTGTCACGGCTTCCAAACAGTGGGGAAACCCAGTTGTCTGGGACCATGGCCATGACTGTTGTCACCAAAGAGAAGAACAAGAAAGGTGAGTTATGGAGAGTGGCACTTCCTCTTTACTGGGGGTGCTCCTTCCTGGAGGCCTTTGCATGATGGCCTGCCCCTTGAACCATTTAGCACTGCTGAAGACTTACCCTGCAAGTCTTGCCATAAGCGTGCCAACTCTTCTACTTCGTGTTTTAAGAGAGAGACTCGTTTTCACTAACTGGGGGTCCTTGTGCTTTCTAGTTCCCACAATTTTTCTGAGCAAGAAACCCAAAGAGAGAGAAGTAGATTCCAAGAGCCAAATGATTGATGGAATCAGCCGGCTGATCTGCTCTGCAAAACAGCAGCAAACTATGCTGAAAGGTAATGCTTGCCCCTGGGATCAGGGATGCCTGATGGTACTGAAGGTGACTGGGAAGGATTTCAAAATGGTGAGGGACTTGATAAACTAGAAGGGATTTCATTATATTATTTCTTTATAATAATTTATAGCGGGGTAGGGAATTGGATCCAACCAAAGAGCCAGATCCAGAAGTGACCAACTCTTCATTTCTCAGCACAGCTGTTCTGTTGGGGAACAGAACAGAGTTCAGTGGATTTAAGAGGTCCCAGATTCAATAACTGGAACCAAGCAATAGGGGATGGGAAAGGTCCCTGCCCCAAACATCCTGGAAAGCCACTGCTAGACAGTTTATCCTGAGTTCAATGTACCAATGAAGAATACTTGGTATAAGACAGCTTCCTATGTTCATAGGAATCGTCTCTCTTCTCTCTAGTTTCCATTGATGGTGTGGAGTGGAGTGACATCAAGTTTTTCCAGCTAGCTGCCCAGTGGCCAACCCATGTGAAACACTTCCCTGTCGGACTCTTTGGCTCGAAACCGGCCTGATGACAACACGGTGGTCCCTCCTGTGTCCTCATCACTTTGCTGCAATGCGGCATCACCTCTGTCCAAACCATCAGCCAAATCAGAGCTGTCCTGTGGTAACTTCACCCATGTTGCATTACTGTGTGTTGATCTGGTCTCGCCAGGGAGGGACCAGCCTCTGGTGCCAAGAGAGATGCTACATTTTTGTCTCCAGCCAAGGAGCCGCCCGCCAATTGCTTTCTCATATTTTTCTGCCACATCGTGTCGTGGGTGTCCAGCCTCCATCTGTGCTGAGTGCATTGCATTTTGGGAACGAATCCCCAAATATATGGATTCTCCTGGTTTCCCATAATTCCTGGCGCACACTCCTTCTCTGAGCTGGCATGCCTGTGTCTTCCTGAAGAATGTGTTTGAGAACTTGTGGTCCACAAAACTTCGCCTTTAACAATATTGTTCTTTTTTACATTTTAGCTTTTGCTGAGCCAACCGAGAGCTTTACTGAGCACCCACTCTCAAAGTTCTCCTTTTCAACCTCAGCCTTTCCAAAAGCACAAAGCTTGCAAAGCCCACATTGGCTGTTGTGTTAGCAACCAAACTCAACCCCATCTGGCTCTTGCCATTAGTAGGCAAGGCCCTTTTTCCTGCTGCCAACCCACCCTGTGTCACATTGCTAGGTCAAACGTGCCAGGATGGTGGAAGGAGCCTCAGCAATCTTGCGCTGTTGCCATTCCTTGCAAAGATGAGGAGCAGAAAAGTCAGTTGTAGGGAGCTAGAAGCAGACACTTTTCTTGAACAGGCACACCCACTGCTCTCCCATGGCTGTGTCCCTTCACTCTGTCATGTTTGTACTGCTCTTTTCTTAGACTTCCCCTCATCTCACCTTCAAAGAACCACAAGTTCTTTTAAAAGAACTTAGGTCACCTAAGATACATTTCCATTTCTTTGTAAGACTCCATTTGCTAGTGTGGCATCACAGTGCAGTGAGAGGTGGGGAAGGTTGTCCACCATACTGAAGAGTTGGATAACTTCATTAGACAGCCTGTCCTGAAACTCACCCTGTTCATCTGTGTTTGGCAACAGTTCTGAGAGGTGTGTACTCCCAGCCACATGCCACAGTCAAGAGGAGAGGCTACACCTTGTTCCTCTGCCCTCTTTCTAGCTCCTGAGCCTGCCTTGTGGTGTGATGCATCTCAGCACAAGGAGATACTTTGGGGGGATCTGCTCAGCCATCTGTGCAGTCTGCTTGTCACAGCCATTTATAAGGTTGGGATCCCAGCAACATTCCTTCCCCTTTGGCATTTCAGTTTTGGGGTTTTTATTTGAAGTAGCCCCATGTTGCAGAGCCTCTGGGAACTCTATGTGCCATACCAGAAGCAGCAGACTTTGCCAAGCATTCATCTTCTGAGCGCTCGCCTTGGCAGGCAAGAGATCAGCCTTTGCCTTGAGTCTTGAAGGGAGCAAGTTGAATAGCTGCAGGGGTTGGATGCATGGCTGAGACCAGAGGTTCCTTGACAGTGATGCAAAATAGCTTTACCAACTGCAACATAGTGATGCTTAAGGAAGGCTGGAGAAAAGGCTACTTTTGTGTAGTAAGCCTGCACTTCAGAGGGCAGTTTTTGTGTGCTTGATATGCACTTCTGTCCCTCAAAGACCTTCACTCCTTCCTTCTCCAAGCATTGGCACTCCTGTTTTGTTTTCTGTTTTTTTTTTTTGCTAAGGTAGTAAAACATGAAAACAAACAGGGGCCCCTGAAGCTGGTATTGCAGGGGACAAATGGGAGCCACCTTGCCTCCTCTCCTAGAGCACTTTGTCAGCAGCTCTGAGGTGCTTCCAGGGAGCTGTGCTGCTTTTTATCTGTTCCTGACCAGCAATAAATCAAACCACCCCTACTGTGGGGTTTGGCAACACATCATCAGCCCACTTTATTGGCTGTTCGAAACGGCTTTGGGGCCATCATAATGCTTAAGCACTTAACTGCTCGTAGCATACAGTGTGGCTCTGTCAAACAGTGGAGTATACAATCCACATTCAGTCTTTTAGATGGTTTTTAGATTTTTGAATCCACATATATTTTCAGAGGCCCCAAAATTCAGCTTAAAGTAACTGTGTGTGTAAGCAGAGTGAAATTTTGTCTAGCTGGAAGTGGTGATTCTGGTTTCTAGGCTATTACAGTGGAAGGGGAAATGTGGAGGTGGCAGGGAGAGAGCTGGCTTTATAAATAACTCTTGAGCAATCTGCTCTGCTTCCCAGATTGAAAGAGGACCCAGGCAAGCTGTTTGCCTTCAAAAAGTTTCTCCCCGAGGCCAGTTCTTTTAGGCTTGTCCTTGAGCCACTGCAGCTGTTTCTTGAGAGAGAGATCCCAAGAAGAATGACCATAAGTACCAGCAGCTTCGTTCACCTCATGCCCCTGGGTGGGGTGTCCCCTCCGAGGCTTAACTGGCAGTGATCCCCTGGATTGGATTGCATCCCCCTCATCGTGGATTCTCGGTGGCAGATAAAAAAAACCTGTGCACTTTCCCCCATTTCCTTCTCTTGGCTCCTGCTGCTGTGGCTATGTTACAAATGTGGCTTTTGTACTACTCTGTCCCAAGCAATGCTCTCAGAGCCACAAAGTGAACTTGATCTTGTGCGTCTGTCCTAAACACTGCAGCCCCCTGCCTCAAGGAGGAGATGTCACAGATATCTTGGCATGCTACATATTTCCTTTTGAGTTAGATCTCTCTTTGTGTCCTCCCCTGAATAAACTCCTTGGCTCAAATGTGAGAAAGGAGGTTTATAGCGATATGTCACTTACCCCACGGGCTTTGAGGGCAGGTGCTGCTTCCTCTGCATGAAAGGGAGCAGGGTGCCACCCAGAACACGGGGTATTTAAATAAGCACAACTCTGAATATTTTCTTCCTACTTGCTCTGTAGAAATGCTTCCTGTCTCATTTTCATATTCATTTGCCTTCATCCATAAGCAAATGTCACTTCCAGTCCAGTTGCTTCAGGTCGAGGGTCTGAGAGAGCCTGCAAAAGGCAACCCATTTCCAAGCTGGGAGAAGCAAGGGAGCAGTTTGGCTCCAAGTAGCCAACGTCCAGGATTCTTTGACACTTTGCCATGGAAACATCCACCCTAATGGGCTTCCATTTTAAGATCCCGGTTTTTTAGGTTCGGCCTGTGAAACTTACAACCTTCCCTAAACTGAGTGGGGTCCACCAGCAGCACGTGGTAGCCCACCAGGAGCTCAGTAAGCTTGCTATTGTTGTTCACAACTTTAAAAATGGAGAGATTGTTGAGCACCTGGCAGGCTACAGTCCGTGGTGGTGGTGGGCAGGGTAACAAGCTGTGCATGTCAAGAACAGGGTGGAACTTACGAGTGGATGGGATTCATTCAGCAGCCAATCAGCTCTGCCTTCACCATGGTTTAATTTTCATGACCTCCTCTTGGTTGCCTTTGGCCAATCGGAAATGGATGTGGGAGAAGGGCAAGTAGTGACAGAAGTCTGTGTCTGTAGCTGCATCCTGGGCTTCTGTAGAAGTGCACACTAGTGCCCCCGCCCACTCCACAAGTCAGATTGGTGTAGTGTTGACACCGTATGTGCCCATCTGTCAGTCAAACCAGCGCAGGACCGCCTCACACGTGTTGCATTATTCTTTGTGGCCTGGCTGTTCAGATTCATGCTTTGCAAAGGCGCACACACACTCTTGCTCTCACAGCTGTGGTCTGGGACAGAGAGGGCTTGTTAAGCTTGGGCTTGTTAGAATTTGTGAAACCACTTGCAGGACTAGGGGCAGACAGCTGGCTTGGCTCCCCCCCCCTTTCCCTTTATGGTCCCCAGTGTTTAACCTTCCTTCACCCATAATGCACAAGGGAGTGGAAGGGAAGTTCATTCCAAGAAGCAGCTGTCCAGATAGCTCTAGAAACCAAGTCCTGCAGCTGCTTGCTTTGGAATGGGTGTGCATGCAGCATCCTCCCAGTGCAAAATGTTGGCACTGTAGGAAGGATCCTGACACCCTATCCAGTCCCTTGGCTTACCATCTCCCCTTCTTAAGTGGGTGGCCCTTTCTCTTCCCTGAGGAATGCAGGTTCAGCAGGCTAAGCTGAATGGATGTGTCTCCGAGGATGGATGGGCAGGAGTCGCACCCACATTAAGCACTTTGTCCTTTGTGCCTAGCAAAAGGTGAAAGTCACAGACTCCTAACATGGAAGGAAAATCACCCTGCCTCAGGGACATGCAGATGGGCTAGCAACTCCAAGAACCACACACATCATATTCATTCCCTGAGCATCATTTCACTTGGTTCCTCCTTGCCCCAGTACCCACCTACCACTCCTGAGCCAGCCCCCACGAAAGAGCCTACCAAAGAGTACACTCTTCCCCAGGGAATGACACTCCCAGGAAAGAGCCACGGTGGGGAGGCACTCTGCTCCAGGGAGCTGTCCAAGGTCTCTGTTCATTGCTTCCGTACAGCCTTGCCTCAGGCCTAATTTCTCATGTCTCGACTGTTACAGTAAGTGTGTCCATCTGAGGACCATTGTGTTTCCTGTTTTTGCTGTGTGGATTTTGCACATTCTGGAACTTTTGTCTATAAATTCAGATTATCTGGATTTTTGTGTCTGTTATGTATCCCAGCCACTGTACATAAATATGAGTTTTGTATATAATCTCATTTTATTCTCCTTTCTTTTTGTAAGTGTGTTGATTCTCTTGGTTTGTACTGCAGGCTCCAAAACGATCCACATTAAGAATCTCTGCTTGTTAAAATTTTGGAGCCTTGTTGGTATTTGATGCATTCTATCCTTGGCGGGTGGGGTCTGTTGTCTCCCCACTCCCACTCACTATTTTTGGAGTTTTTCATTAAATAAATTGTGTTTTTTAAAATAATACTTTAAAATCTCAAGCTTGATCACTTTACGCTTTAGTTTCTCCTCAAAGCTCCTTGGATATGGTCCACATGAGAAAAACAAAGGGGCAATACGAGAGAACCAGCCACTAAGACTTCACTTTTCCAAAATCTAAAAGCAGAGAACTGGGGCGGGAGGCCTTATAGTTGGAATGGAGAAACTGCATTTCAACTTGCTATGTTTTGCTTTTCTTTGCTTTAAGGAAATGCACAAAGAATGTGAATACTTTGCAACTGGCACAACAGTCCTCTGGGGGAAAACAAAAGCTTATAAATCACAGAAGCAAAAATATTCCAACACTTTGGCCATGGGTAACAGCAGTGTGGAATTTAAAGCTCTCCTATACCTTATACCAGGGGATGCGGGTGGCGCTGTGGGTTAAACCACAGAGCCTAGGACTTGCCAATCAGAAGGTCAGCGGTTCAAATCCCTGCGACGGGGTGAGCTCCTGTTGCTCGGTCCCTGCTCCTGCCAACCTAGCAGTTCGAAAGCATGTCAAAGTGCAAGTACATAAATAGGTACTGCTCCGGCGGGAAGGTAAACGGCGTTTCCATGCGCTGCTCTGGTTCGCCAGAAGCGGCTTAGTCATGCTGGCCACATGACCCGGAAGCTGTACGCTGGCTCCTTCTGCCAGTAAAACGAGATGATCACTGCAACCCCAGAGTCGGCCACGACTGGACCTAATGGTCAGGGGTCCCTTTACCTTTACCTTATACCAGAGCTTCCCAACCTTTTTGAGTCCACTGCTCCCTTGACAAACTACATTTTCCTGCAGCACCCCCGTGGGGCTTAGGAGCCCAATTATGCCACCCTAGCCTGCAGAGCTGGCAGTCTCTCACCCTTTTTCAAATACCCTCCCTTGTGGAGTGTTCCCTCAGCCTCCTCTCCTCTCCCCTCTCCTTGGGAGTCCTCTGGGCAGTTACAGCTCCTGCCCCGGTCTCTGAGCTTTCCCCCAACCACACCCCAAAGGGAGGTGCCTCCTCCCACTGTCCCACAAGGGTCTGGGTAGCACCCTGTGGCCAGCCCCAGAGGCACCATTTGCCTGTGGAGCTTGTAGCCAGGGCTGTTGCACCAAACAGCTGTGCGAGCCTCTGGGAGGCAGAGATGCAAGAGGGCATCAGAGGAGGGAAAGGACAGAGGCCAGTGTTGCCCATGGCACCCCTGACCATCATTCAAGGCACCCTAGGGCACCATGGCACTCTGGTTGAAAACCACAGCTTTATACAACAGGTGTTTGCCTGCACTGGTGCCAGTCTAGAAAGAATTGGGAACCCGCACAGTAGGAAAAGTTCCCCTTTGCTGTAGAACCTCAGCCCAGATGAGCAGAGCTCATCATGATTGTATGCTTCCGCAAGAAACAAATGTTCCTTCAGCTGCTTCTGAACTAGTTTTCATGACACGTCAGTCAAAAACTATCCTTATCTTTAATATGGTCAGGAAGCCATAAACATGGCCATAAAGCAATCTAGATAAATACATAAAAGATATGCAATATTAAACCACGTTGCTAGGTCCATTATCTAAATGAATTTTACATTGTTTTTATTGCTGGTTTGTTTGCCATTCTGGGTTCCTTTGGAAGAAGTGTTAGGATATGAACTTAGCAGCAGCAGTAATGCATGTTATAAAACTCACGTTGGGTTAGCTAACAAGGCACACAAATAAAACTACTGTAGGAAAGAGTGTACAGTGCTAGATAATTCCTTTAGCAACATACACATACGTTATCCTGACACTCCTCCTCACACCCATGAAAGAATGGGATTGCCTTTTTTAAAATTGCAGGTGCCCTATGGGGTTTCTGGGATAATTATTTCAGTACAAAGACTTAAAACACTTGTCTACTAAAATACCTTTTCAGATTATAAGAAAGTTTTCTAATCAAGTAACAAACTGGTCCTGCTGTGTAGATATTAGGAGCTTCTTTTGAAGAGAATATTTAAACTTCCCACATAATAAGCATAGGAGGAGAGGAACTTGCAGTATAATCCCACAAACGTTTATGCAAGCAGCAAACCTCTCAGAGTTCAACGAAACTGATTCTCTTGTTAGTGTGTTTGGCATTATTGTCTTTGGTATCTCTAAAAAGAGAAATCCCATCCTGGGGGGCTGCCACTGAGCAAATAAAAAGAAATGGGGGGCAACAGCAGTAGGCAGCTAAAAGAAGTGGAGGAAAAGCACTAAGTTCTTACCTACTTTTAAGTGCAGGCTCACCCACAAACATACTAAATATTGCCACCACAATCCCTTCTCCCCATTCTCTCTCCCCTCCTGCTTCTCCCACCTTATTCTGTATAATGTCTCACATCAAATGTAAAAAAGACTTTACGGTTTGGGAAAAGAAAAAAAGACTGCACATTTTTTGTGAACCAAGAAGATATTTAAATTGGATGGTTGCTGTACTCATTCAGGTATACATTGAGGGAGTGAAGACAGGGGAAAACTGGTACATGGAAGCTAGTGTGGTGTCGTGGTTAAAGCACTGGGCTAGGACCAGGGGGTGCCCAGGTTTAAAACCCCACTAACCTTTCATGAAATTCACTGCGTGACCTTGGGCCAGCCACTTCTCTCAGCATACGTGGCCGCATTCACACTGTACACATAAAGCACTATGATGCCACTTTAAGCAGCCATGGGTTCGCTCAAGCATTTCTGGGAGCTGTAGTTTAAGGGTGCTGAAAGTTGTTAGGAGACCTTATTCCCCTACCAGAATGACACTTTTCAGAGTGGCTTAACAATCACTTGATCTTCATAGGGAAAACTTAACCAAAATCAATTGTAACTAAGTCACCCGACCTACGGAAGCGGTCCTTCTGCGTTGGATCATGCAATCCCCCACCCTCCCGCCCGCCTTCTAAGAAACAAATTCCTAAGCAAGGGGGTTAACCGGACGCCAGAGTAAGAGTCCTCCCCTCAACGCAGCCAAAGGGAAGAAAAGGCTCCTTTCCCCCTAAAAAAGAGATTTGGGAGGAGACCTTTTTGCACGCGATCTATGGAGGAGGAGGCGATCTATGCACCGCATCGCACACGGAGATTTGTTTCGGAGCAAACTTGCCTAGGATAGGATCGCCCTGCGGCCGGGTTGGCTCACCGTTTTAAGAATTAATTTGCGAATTGTGTTCTGTTTGCGTTTTGTTGTTGTTGCTCCAGAGAACTCCTGGTATGAGGCGATAACCATAAAATATAGCGAATAAATAAAACGAGAGCCCCCCCCCGCCCCTTTAAACACAGCGGGACTTCTCTTCGTAAACACGCACCGCTTCCCGCTCATTTAACAAAGTGTGTGTGTGGGGGGGAATCACCCCTCCAGGTGGAGGGGCCCGTTGCCCCACCCGGCCACATTTACTTTTATTTATTTATTTATTATTTTCCGGCCACATTTACTGACATATAAAAACACGTGCTAGGACTTACTTATTAAAAATACCAAAGGGAAAGCACCAAGTAAACCGGTAACAACTTCGGAAAGAGAAGCCAAGGCATCCTTCCCATCCCCTTTAAGGCGGGAAGGCACGACCGGCGGCGGCGGCGGCGCTCCTCCTGATTTGTCCTCCGGCACTATTTCCCCGGCCGGCCAGGTTGCCCCCTCCCCTTTAAGGCGGTTGTTTTGGGGCGGGGCCGCGCGGCTGCCGGTGCCGCAGTGCCTGCCGGGAAGGATGTGAGGCCGCCGGTGGCTGGAGAAAGAGCAGAAGCGGCGGCGACGGCGAGGACGAGGGAGGCGCGCGCAGGTGCGTTGCGTCGTGTCGGCGGTGGTGGTGGGCGGTGGGCCTCCTCGGTCGACAGAGCCCCCCCCCATATATGGCGGAAACGAGGGGGTGGGTGTTCGCGCCGAGAGTAAGTGAGGGGAGGGGGTCAGGTAAGGAGTCGTCCTCCCCCCCCCAAGTAAAATCCCCCTATAGGATGAAATGAGGGGTGGGTGGGTGGTCGTTCGTCGAGTCATCTTGTGCCCCCCCCCAAGCAAAAAGGTACCCGAGTGGCTGGTTGGTTGGGCAGGGAATCTCCCTTCTGCCATGTAAAAGCCTTCCCCCCTCTACGTCAATAGGGTGGAAATAGGGGGGGTGTTTCTCTGCATGACCCCCCCTCCACCGCTTAGGGTGAAAAGGAGGGAGGGTGGCTGCCCAGGATATAAGTGAGAAGTGGCCTGTCAGACAGCACCCCCCCCCCCAGGATGAAATGCAGGGTGGCTAGTGGGATACTTGAGCAAAAACTGCCCCTTGGCAGAAGATGGAGATGAGGGGGCGGCCAGGTGGGTGAGTGAATTCCCACAGCAGAGGAATGTATGGTGTTGCTAACCCCCCCATAAGTAAATTGTGGTCCGTCCTTCTCAAATCTTCCTCCAACTGGTGGGCGAGTTCCTTCGGCTTGTTATAAGGGCTTCTCAAGAAGCCCAATGGGGCAGGCAGAGGAGACCCCCACCAATTTCATAAAGGTGCCCGCAGAAAGTGGGGGGGGTGAGTTATCCCAGACGAAAGAGAGGGACCTAAGATAGATGTTCCTTTGTATTTCCAAAAAGATGGGGGTGGGATGGGGTGGGCAAGGGCAAAACCTCCTTAAATGGAGGGATGAGTTTTCCCAAGCCACAAGAATGAGGAATGTGGTTATAGGGGAGCCTTGTAAGGGATTCCCCCACACAGCAAAAAAAAATACAGGGTTGGGTATTCAGAAGTTGGGGGGGGGAGCTAATTAGACACTTTTTAAACGAGGGCCTCTATAAACCAAAAGGGGTTCCTTCCACCAGCTGGACGAGGAGTTGGTCAAGAGGTGAGTCCTCTCAAGACAAGAGGTACCTGAGAAAAGGAGACAATTATTCCCCAAAAGGAATAGGTAGAAGAGGGGACCCCCTAAGTCCCTCATAAACACTGAAATGTCGGAAGAGGCTTTTGCAAATCTTCTGCGAGCAGGAATAGAGTAGAGGGAGATAGAAGTTATTAGAGTTCTCTTGATAAAAAGAGAGTGGAGGGGCACTATTGTAGCAAGGGGCTGCAGAGTGTCCAAAATATGGGACCTAACGTATTGTGTGTATCTTCGGGGGGGGGGAGTGTGGATACCTTATGGGTTGATTTGAGACAACCCCCTTCAAGGAAAGGGTGACGGACGTAAAGTGTGGCACTCTTCTCCCTCCCTCCCCCAGCCACAAAGTAATCATGGATGAAAATGCTTCTGGAGTTGAAGTAGAGAATCCGGTGTAGTTTCAGAAACTTTTATCCCAGAAAGAAGAGATGGAGGCTCCCAGGAGGGGGGGGGTGTTATATAGGTGATGTGTGAAGGTGAGAAAATATTTGAATAGCAGGAGATCTACCTGCAGAAGGGCATTTGCTGGGCCACCAGAGAAGAGGAATGGAGACTTGTATACATCATTGCTCTGCTGTAGTGACTCTTGTATCGCCGTCTATTTTAATTTTTAAAAATATATATAATATAAACCACCTTGGGAACTTTGGTTAGTAGGCAGGTATAAATACTCCTAAATAAAAATAAACAAAAGAACAAGGAGTTCCCTTTCAAAATGTGAGACAGGTGTCTAGGGAGGTGATGAAGGAGAAGGGAATCGCCCTCCTTCCTGCCTTACCATAAGAAGGTGGGAGGCATTATTAGGATCTCCACAAAGTTAAGGTAGAGGTTAAGGTAGTACCCTACCTTCAGTATGATCAAAGAGAGGAGAGACTTGATGTACCTTGAAGGAGCACAGCCAAGGCCTGCAGAGGAGGAAGGAGGCATGTTGCTAACTGGTTGGGCAAAGACGGCTGAGAGAAAAGGAGGCATGGTGGGTTGGTTAAGAAGTTGGGAAAAGAAAGGGGGGAAAGCAGGAGGATTGAAACCCCCCCCCCAATAAATTAGAGGGCATTCTGCAATGCCTCAAAGGCATAGAGGAGGTAACTCAATCAATGAGATGACCCTCCTAAAGGTTTAAGGGGTGGTTGGAATAGGTGAGAGGGGTGAGCCCCATAATTCATGAAGACTACCAGCCTGAAGATCAGGCTAAGGAGACAACCCAGTCTAATTGGAGATGAGGAGAAGATGAAGCAGATAATATTGAATGAATTAGGATCATCCCTTGAACATCAGAGGACAGAAACAATCTGGGTTAAGGGGAGTGGAACCCCAACTCTTTTAAAAAAAAATCTGTGAAGGCCTCAGAGTCAGTACCATTTCAATGCTCTGGAAAGAACTCAAGTGGAAGGGGAGAAATTTGAGAGGGTGGAACGAAAAAGTAGTCCCATGTCCCCCAATTCCCAGAAATAATCCAAGGCTAAAAGGAAGAGTTTCTGGACAAGAGGTATTTTTATAGGCCAAGAATTCTGGAAAAGGCACATAGAATGCTCTTGAGGACTTGGCTATATCTCCCTTGCATCTTACACTTGATTTTGGAGGTGCTTCTCTACAGTTGTGTGGGCCTAATGTGTGTATGTATGTATATGTATATATGTGCACCTTGAGCCTGTGTGATCATACAGCAAGGAAGGGCCATCTGTTCAGAAGTCAGAAGTTCAAGTCTTGTTTCTTCCTTTTTTTCTTTGTTGTGATCTTCATCAGAAATCCTGACTATCCAGTTTCTTGAAATGACGGACATGCTTGTTTGTTGGTAAAGAGGGATTTCCTTTAAACAAAATTAAAGATGAAAAGAGTACAGAGGTCTCTACTTTTGCCCTAAGAAAGCCCCAGAGTGTAAAATCAAATCTGCAGAATACTTTACAACTGAGGTGGGTGGGTTTGTGTGAAAGAACAGATATGCAAAGCTTCCCTGCCCTTTGTGATGTGGAGTGGATGGGTGGATATTTCTTGTGTCCCCCTCTCCTTTTTTTTTTTTGCTTCTGTACCTGCCCTAGGTAAATAGCAAATCTTATAAAATGGGAGATACTGCCCAAAGTTCCTTGAAAGATTCTGAAACCTCTGGCCGAAAGCATTTCCTTCCTTATTTCAAGGGGCGGGGATGTTACGTTGCACCAGTCCATCATTCATCCTTTCCCCTCTCCTCTTGATAAAGAGAATGTTAAAAGGGCAATGGAAAGGAGATTGAAAATAAAAGGGTAGGCTGAGAGGGAGAAATCCTTTTATAAGCAGATATGACGGGGGGGGGGGCGGACGACAGAGCACACTTCATTCATATTTGGGCAGGGGTCAGTGCAGTTCTCAACATTTGGATACAAGGACTTCTGAGTTTCAGCTCTCTTTCAGATCAAGTAGAGACGGGCAAAGTGAGTTGTTAGAAATGGCAGTCTGGTAACTTAAAGGGAAAAGAAGTGTGTCTGGTTCTATCCTGCGTGTGCGTGGGAGAGGTTAAAGCGATCCCTATTGCGCTGCGGCTTCAGTTTGGTTTGCTGGGCACGGGACTCCACGCCGCATTGCGTCTCGATTGCCGGGGCCTGAGCCAGCCACCTACTGGGGGAGCCGGGAAATGCAATGACAGCCGGACAGGAGGGGGAAAAAGGGGGGTTTCTCTGCCCCTCTTCTCTCCCTGCCGCTTCCACTTTTCCTTTCCTTCATCTCAAAAATGGTAGAAATAGAAAAGGTTCAGAAAAGGCCAACTGAGAAGATCAAGGGGGGTGAAGTGACTCCCCTATGAGGAAAGATGCAGCATTTGGGACGTTTTGAGCTTGGAGATATAAGCCGAGGAGGAGGTGGCATGATAGAAGTTTAGAAAAATCATGCCTGGCATGGAGAAAGTAGATGCAGAAAAGTTTTTCTCCTTCTCTCATAACACTAGAATTCGTGGACATCCAATGATGCTGAATGTTCAGTTGGGGGAAAAGAAAGTCCTCTTTCACGCAGCGCATAGTGGAACTATGGTACTCGCTTCCCCAGGAGGAAGGCATGGCAACCAACTTGGGTCGCTTTGAAAGAAGATTGGATAACTTCATGGAGGAGAGGGCTATCAGGGTCTGCTAGCCATGGAGGCTATGCTCTGCCTCTAGAGCATGGGTAGGCAAACTAATGCCCAGGGGCCTGATCCTGCCCAATCGCCTTCTAAATACGGCCTGCGGACGTGTTTTTACATGAGTAGAATGTGTGCTTTTATTTAAAATGCATCTCTGGGTTATTGGTGGGGCATAAGAATTCATTCATCCCCCCAAAAAAATATAGTCCGGCCCCCCACAATGTCTGAGGGACGGTGGACTGGCCCCCTGCTGAAAAAGTTTGCTGACCCCTGCTCTAGAGCATGAGCAGGCAAACTAAGGCCCGGGGCCCGGATCTGGCCCAATTGCCTTTTAAATCTGGCCTGCGGATGGTCCGGGAATCAGTGTGTTTTTACATGAGTAGAATGTGTGCTTTTATTTAAAATGCATCTCTGGGTTATTTGTGGGGCATAGGAATTTGTTCATTTTTTTCCTTTCCAAAATATAGTCTGGTCCCCCACAAGGTCTGAGGGACGGTGGACCGGCCCCCTGCTGAAAAAGTTTGCTGACCCCTGCTAGAGTCAAAGGCAGTGATTCTTCTGAATACCAGCTGCAGGAGAGAGTGCTCTTGTTCACAGGTCCTGCTCTGCAGGTTTCCCATAGGCATCTGGGCAGCCACCGTGAGAACAGGATGCTGGACTAGATAGGCCATTGTCCTGATCCAACAGTCTCTGATGTTCTTTGATTCCCGAAATGCTGGGGGGGGGGGGCAACTGCACCTTCTGCCAGACCTTTTCCCTCATTTATGATGGGGCTGTGACTCATCGCCCCCGTGTTGTAACTACAACCATTCCAAAGTTGAACTCGAGCATACCTAACAGGTTCTGGTGCTCAGCCTGGCCTCAAATTAAACCCCACCCTGTGCCACATCCTCGCCGCAGGTATGCAAAGCTCAGGTGTCATCTGGGTCACTTAGAGCACAGTCCTTTGCACTCCAGAAGTCAAATCCCACTGTGGTTGTTTGATGGTAGGGCTGCTCCCTTGTAAGTATGTTTTAGGATTGCTGCCTAAGGGTACGAGTGGCTTCCCCATGTGGGAATAGCAGGTAGTAATGTTCTTTCTCATGTGCCTATGCTTTAGAGCAGGGTTTCCCAAACTTGGCTGGTTTTGGACTACAACTCCCATCATCACTGACCACTCATCCTGCTAGCTAGGGATGACCTTCCAACAAGCCTTTTAAATAGAGATTAAGATCCCAGTTTCCATCTGTATTAGAACTGTTTTTAAGTTCTCATTGTTTTATTGCTTGTCTGTTTGCCACCATGGGCTCCTTGGGGTGGAAGGGTGGGGTGTAAATTTAATTAATAATAATAATAATAATTACTTAACCCATACAAATTCACTTGTTCACATGCACTCGTATACCAGCAAAAGTCATGTATTTCTTCTAAGACAAGAAAACCAACTTGTGCGATGCTTCTGCGCTTCCTTTTTCATTCTAACCTACCTCATAGGATTGTTGTCATGTGTGCTACCTTGACCTACTCTGGGGAAGAGTGTGATAGAGCCATCATTATTAAAACAAAGAAAACAAGCCTGGCTTAGTGGACCTATTCCAACTCTCTCCCCCATATTCTTTTCTTTTTCTCTCTCTCTCTCTCGCTTTGTGAAGGCTCAGTGATGGCGACCATGTTGTACCCCCGTGAGGAGAAGCTGGAGAAGATGAGCCAGGATGAGATTGTGCTGGGCACCAAGGCAGTGGTGCAAGGCCTGGAGACGCTGCGCACTGAGCACCACTCGCTGCTGGCCGCCCTTCTCGACACCGTCAACCGCCTGGAGCAGCAGCACGAAACAAGCGCCGCCCAGGAGAAGGCCAGTCTCCTGCGCAAATCTCTGGAAGCCATCGAGCTGGGCCTTGGGGAGGCTCAGGTAACAGCCACTAGTTCAGGGATGAGGAACCCTGTGGGCCCTTTGGATGTTTGGATGCAGAGAAATGGTGGGAGGAACCAGCTGGGGGGAAGAAGGCTGAGAGCCTGGGAAGTGGTGGTGGCGGCATAACGATGAGTGGCCAGAGGGAGAGGAGCTGAAGAGGTAACAGGGCTTAGTGAGCTGGGAGAGTCTGTGGCAGAGAGAAGCTCAGAATCAGAGACAGAAGCCGAAGCAGGGGAGTGGGATGAGGGAGGCCAAGAGGCAGAGATAAGTCAGGCTGGCGAAGAGTCACAGGTGTCTCTCCCACCTGCTGTGACAAGCTCCTCTCCCCCCTTATCTCCCAGAACCAGAAGAGTCATGAAAAGCATGGAGGAGAGGTTGGCTGCACGCAGGCACAGTCTCTGATTGTTTGGAAAAAGCCCTGGAGAGGAGGAGATCTAAACGGCTGTGGGGAGGTGGAGACCTTTAGTTTCGTGGAGTAAGGGAATGAATGGCTGCGCTCGTTAGGCCTGGCACTCAGCCAAGTCTGCAAAGATCACGTTTTTACTAATAAAGAGTTAACGCCAACTTTCAACTGAGTGACTTACTGACTGGATCGCTCGGTGCCTGCTGAGCTGACTGGGGTTGATGGGAGTCACAGCAGTGTCTGGAGGGCCAGAGTGTCGCTAACACAAAGGTTCCTGGGGCTTTGACACCTGTGTCCCCTTTCCTAGTTGGAATTTCACAGGCCTGTGTTCACACCAAGTCTCCGGTTACAGGTGATCATTGCCCTCTCCAGTCACCTGAGCGCGGTGGAGTCGGAGAAGCAGAAGCTGCGGGCTCAGGTGCGGCGCCTGGTGCAGGAGAACCAGTGGCTGCGTGATGAGCTGGCGGGGACCCAGCAGAAGTTGCAGCGGAGCGAGCAGTCCGTGGCCCAGCTGGAGGAGGAGAAGAAGCACCTGGAGTTCATGAACCAGATTAAGAAATTTGATGATGATGTTTCGCCATCGGTGAGCCTTCTCTCTTTCTTCTTCTGATTTCTCTCAACCCTACGCTCTCCTACTCGTGACCCTCCATATTTAGAGAATGAGCTGCGCTTGCAGTGTCCACCAACCTAGATGGCTTTAAAAGCGGGTGATTGGTTGTTTGTTTTCTGCCCTTTGCCCGAAGGTCCCAAGGCAGATTGCAGCACTAAAACACAAGAGCAATTTAAAACAACTTAACATTATACAAATAAGGTATGTCTTAAAAGCACAGAACTCATGCAGTGGCATAGCGTGGGTTGTCAGCACCCGGGGCAAGGCAAGTAATTTGCGCCCCCTAACTCGTGGATTTGTGCCCCTTAACCCTAACCCCCAGATGTTGCGCCCGGTGCGGCCGGCCCCCCCTGCACCCCCCACGCTAGGCCACTGAACTCATGTGTCAAAGGCCCCTAAACCCCTGAGGGCAGAGGAATTGCCAAGGTGGCCTCCTTTGCCATTCTCAGCCGCCGAGAAAGATCTGTAGGGAAGGAGGCGGTATTACAGGTATTTGGGGCCTAAGTCATGTAGGGCTTTAAATATTAATATGAGCACCTTGAATTGGATGCAGAAACAAACACAGGCAGACAGATTTGTGAACGATAAGGTTACCAGGCAAAACTATACCTCTTCTCCCAGGCCTTTGGCTGGGGGGGGGGGAGTATTGCTTTTGTTTACTATGTTCTGTACTGTTGTGTTTTTATATTGTAAACCACCCTGTGATCCTTGGATGAAGGGTGGTATAAAAATGTAATTAATAAATAAATAAATAAAATAAAATAAAAGTCACAGTGGCTGTGTTCGTCCTCCACTGTCTTTGTACCTGAGAGAGCCCAGTATCTGTGTACAGTTCTGCTCACCTCACCAAGAATATTGTAGAGCTGGAAAAGGTTCAGAGAAATGGCAACGGGAAATGATCAACAGGTTGGAGCAACTCCCGTGGGAGAAAAGGCTACAACGTTCGGGGCTTTTTAAGTTTAGAGAAAAGGCGAGTAGGAGAAGACATAATAGAAGTATATAAAATTAGGCATGGAGTGGAGAAAATGGGTAAAGAGAAGTCCCGCTCCAGCCCTCTCAACAGTAGCATCTACCTTAAATCAGGGGTCGAGGAACCTGTGGCTGTCTGGATGTTGTCAGACTCCTATTAGCCCCAGCCAGCATGGACAATGATTAAGGATTATGGGAATTGTAGTCCGGTAATATTTAGAGGGCCAAAGGTTCCCCCATCCTTGCTATACATGAATGTCAGCAAATTGGGAGTGGAACACTGCAGGTTCGGCAATCCCCAAGGACTGAATCAGAGATGTGAGCTTTGGTGATTAGGATGGTGCTGGGCATTCTTACCATTTTCTTTTGTCTTCGAAATGGTAGGAGAGTTTCAAGCCCTGATTGTCTTTTTTCTTTCTGCCCAGGATGAGAAGAATGGGGAGACGGGCAAAGACTCCTTAGATGATCTGTTCCCAAACGATGATGACCAGGGACAAGGTGAGCTACCTTGGGCTAAGTAGACCATTCTGATCCAGCAAGTCAGTTCTTACAGCAAGGAGTCAGAATACTAGAGATAGTGGCCTTCAGATTGTAGCATATCCGTCCAGGCTGTCAATAACTGCATGAGGACTAGAAGCTTGCTCCTTAAAGCTAGAATGGCAAGGATTGTTCTGTTTAGGAGTGTTCTGTATCAGAGTCATCATCTTCGTTAACGTCAATAGACCAGAAATACTTACCTAGGAGCAAATATCTTGTATAATAATGACTTGATTTGCCGGCTAAGGAGATCACCAGGGAAATAGATTAGTGATGGGGAACCTGTGGCCTTCTAGATGTTGCTGCACTCCCGGCTTCCATCAGCCCTATCCAGCAAGGTGATGGGAAGGAGGGAACATCTAGAAGGTCAGGAGCCCCCCCCCCCCCCCGCTCTCAAGTTAGATGATCACAGGTACTGGAGTAAAAAGTACAAGACATGGGCAAACCCCAAAGTTGTTGGAATTCCACCAAAATTTGAGGAAACTAAAAATGTTCAGGGTTGTAGGCAGTGCTAGTCCTGCTTGGGGTAGACCCATTGAAATTAATAGACATGACTAACTTAGGCCTGTTAATTCCAGTAGGCCTACTCTGAGTAAAACTTAGTTGGGCATCACCCCATGTCTAGCAGACATAAATACTTTTCAATATCTCAACCACAGATAGGTTGGCTAATATACTCGTGACAGAAGAAAGGAATGATCATTTATTTATTTATCTGAAAGCTGTTTTGCCCTGCTCTTCATCTGAAAAGGCTGCTAGAGCAGTTTACATATCAGTTGCAAACAAGACAATCCCTGCCCCTCATGTGTACAACGTTCAAAGACCCGACACAAAGTGAAAAGGGGGAGGGGAGGGAAGGGGAGAGGAGAATACACAAATTCAGGCCCCTTGTCCCGTGCATTTACCAAATTCTTAGCCTGACTTCTCTTCCCTCACGTAGCTCTTAATTCCAGCCATGAAACACTGTGATCATATAAATTCCATAGGATGATGGCGCATTATGTGGAGAAGTCTACTAGCTCTCTGTCCTGAGCCTGCTGCCTATTCATTTTAAGCGTGTCTAGGTGTTTGTGTTTGCATGTGCATATACACCTGCTTTGAGTGTGTATGTATAGCATACTGAAGAACTGCTTTGTGGAGGGTGTGGGCAGCAGATTCCACCCCCCTTTGATGATGCCAATGTATTTCTCCAGGGCAGACGCATGGTAGTGGAGACGCAGCAGCCCAACATGGTGGCTACGAGATTCCGGCACGGCTGCGGACACTCCACAACCTGGTGATCCAATATGCTTCCCAGGGGCGCTACGAGGTGGCTGTACCGCTCTGCAAGCAAGCACTGGAGGATCTTGAGAAGACCTCAGGACATGACCACCCCGATGTGGCTACCATGCTGAATATTCTTGCTCTGGTTTACAGGTGTGAGGCTTGGCTGACTTGGGCTGAGGGCAGGGGACTGCTTTTTGACCTTAGATCTAACTTGGACATGCAGAGAAAGCGTGTGGAGCTGCCCTGCTGAGACTGTATCACTTTAGGCTGCCGTTACTGAATTGCTTATTTGCAGGCTCTCATGCTGAAATAAAAGAAACTCGGAAAAGCTCCTTGCTTTTTGAAAGTTAGCTTGTTAGGAAGATGACTAGCTTTCCAAGTTCCTTGGAGAACAGTATTCAGACGTGATCAGAAGCCACCCCCTAGCCTGACAATGTGCAGTCTAGAAAGGACTGTACCCCATGCCTTTTGTGTACTGTACATTCAGATGTGGGCTTTTATAATTTATTTTATGTTCTTAATAGCATTTGTAAACAGCTTCATATACTGTATATATTTTTAATCTATACAGTATAAAAATGAAAAATATAATCAGAATAAAAGTACAACCTGAAACCAATAAAACAGCAGTCTAAAGACTTGTAAAAGCATATTAAAAACAAATGAAACAAAAATTCAGAGCATTCAGTTACATAAAAATAGGCCCAGTCTTATGGGTCAGGGAAAGCCACTCAGCTCCCTGGCCACAACCTTCTGCACCAACTGCAGCTTCCGGACCAATCGCATGGGACGCCCTGCATAGAGCTCATTACAGTAGTCCAGTCATGAGGTTCCTAACGCATTGAATCTCAGTGGCTAAGCTACCTCTGTCCAGGAAAGGACATAGTTGGTGCACCAGCCTAAACTAGTAATAGGCACTCCTTGCTTTGGAATTCTCTCTGGCCAAAATAATAACTTATTTTTCTTCCTGTTAGGGATCAAAATAAGTACAAGGAGGCTGCTCATCTTCTCAATGATGCCTTGGCCATCCGGGAGAAGACCTTGGGAAAGGACCACCCTGCTGTAAGCACCCTGATTTTTTGCAAACCACTTTGAGGTCTTTTTTTAAGACAATCAAGCAGTGTATAAATTTTATTAAATAAATAAATCATTTCAGAGCCTCTAGCAAAAACCATTTGGATGCTTGAGGTTCCCCCTCCCCCTCGATAACGATGAGGACTAGCACCTTAGATCTTCTCTTCGCCTCCTTTTTCTTTAATGGATCACCTTTGATTCTGAATCTGCTAGCCTGCTGTGATAACCTGTTCTGAAGTAGAGTTCTGAGGTTCACACAGCAATCATATCCCAGAGTTTTGAGTTGTACAATGTACCTTTTCATCCTTAGGTGGCTGCTACCCTCAACAATCTGGCCGTGCTGTACGGTAAGCGGGGCAAGTATAAGGAGGCGGAACCGCTGTGCAAGAGGGCTCTGGAGATCCGAGAGAAGGTACTTAAAGAAGGCCGCTACAGGCAGCAATACTTGGGGCATATCCCCGCCCCGCCCCCCGTGCTTTCTTTTTCTGCAGAAAATTTGCAGTTTCCAAAGTTCATCTGTTACAATGCATGGATGCTAACTATGAACACAATATAAGGCAAACTTCTCAATGATCAAGTTTTTAAGGTAAAGGTACCCCTGCCCGTACGGGCCAGTCTTGCCAGACTCTAGGGTTGTGCGCTCATCTCACTCTAAAGGCTGGGAGCCAGCGCTGTCTGAAGACACTTCTGGGTCACGTGGCCAGCGTGACAAGCTGCATCTGGCGAGCGAGCGCAGCACCCAGAACGCCGTTTACCTTCCCGCTAGAAAGCGGTCCCTATTTATCTACTTGCACCTGAGGGTGCTTTCGAACTGCTAGGTTGGCAGGCGCTGGGACCGGACGACGGGAGCGCACCCTGCCGCGGGGATTCGAACCGCCGACCTTTCGATCGGCAAGTCCTAGGTGCTGAGGTTTTAACCCACAGCGCCACCCGTGTCCCTTGTTTTTAGCTTGTACTAAATTGTACAAGTTTTTAGCTTGTACTAAATTCAAGTGAAATGAACATGGTAAATTAGATCACTTTCTAGGATATCGTAATGGTTTCCCAATGCAAACTGAAAATTTTCTGATGCAAGTTACCCTGATCTGCGTGGGGAAAATGTTCAGGATATAAACAAATAATATATGAAAAAAACCTATTAAACAAAACAAAATGCTGGAAGATCTGATAAGTCCCTGGCCTGCAGAGCCATTGCCTGTGGGCTATGGCTTCACCCTCCCCACTCCACACACCTTTGTTGCTGTTCTGTTGTCAGGGATCTTCATCCCCACCCTTTTGCTCAAAGTCATATTCCCTTGACAAAAATTGCAATACATGCACTGCGCTTGTTAAACAAGTTGCTTCTATTTAACCCCGTCTCTTCCAGGCTGTCTGTTTCCCCACCCTGCTCTTCATTGTCTGTTGTCCTCCTTTATTCAGAACACTGAGGACTAGAATCTTGTTTGGAAGAGTGGCCATATCTCAGTGGCAGAGCATCTGCTTTGCATGCAGAATGTCCTAGGTTCAATCCTCAGTGACATTTTCAGGAAATAACCCCTGCTGCCAGTCAGATGGGATGAATAGCCTGATCTGGTTTAAAGTAATTTCCTATGTGAAATTGATGGTTTGGGCGATCGGCACTGGGAACTGGGATTTGGCAGAAGCATGGACAAACTTTGCTTTCTTTCTTTTTAAGTGATCAGTGTCTCCTCTTCCCAACCTCCCAGGTGCTGGGGAAGTACCACCCAGATGTGGCCAAGCAGCTCAACAACTTGGCTCTCCTTTGCCAGAACCAGGGCAAGTACGAGGAGGTTCAATATTACTACCGCCGCGCCCTGGAGATCTACGAGTCTCGCCTCGGGCCAGACGACCCCAATGTGGCCAAAACTAAAAACAACCTGGTGAGAGGGGCTGATTGGAAAAGTCCAAGAGAAACCTTTGGGGGTGTGGGGATGGTTTAAGCGGGGGGTGGAATCTATTCTAAGCAGTTTTCTTCCATGCCAGATTTTGGTTGGACTACAACTCCCATTATCCCCCGACACCTTAGCCAATGTTTAGAGATGATGGGAGCTTTAGTCCCAACAACAGGGGGCCCAAGGCTGAAGAACATGGATAGCATGCTATAAAGTTTGTATTAAATGCTTTAAAGTCCGTATTAACTTTGTGACATTTAACAGTATGATGTTTACTGTAGGGCTTGGGGCACTACAGCCCTCCGGATGTTGTTGGACTACAACTCCCAGCAATCCCAGCCAGCAGGGGGTGATGGGAGTTTTAGTTCAATGTCTTCTAGACCAGGCTTCCTCAACCTTGGGCCTCCAGATGTTTTGAGACTACAGTTCCCATCATTCCTGGCCACTGGTCCTGCTAGCTAGGGATCATGGGAGTTGTAGGCCAAAAACATCTGGAGGCCCAAGGTTGAGGAAGCCTGTTCTAGACAATGGCAGCTTCTGTAGCCCCTGATTTGCACAGTGCTCATCAGTTACATCAGTGCCTTTGTGCTGGGGGGAAGAAGGGAGGCAGGAAGGCAACTTTCAGGTGCCCCTGGAGCCCTTCCATCCTCCTCCCCTGCCTACTCCTGATTGGTGCCTTTCTGCTGTTTTACTTTGCAATCATTGGCCATGCCACTGGAAGACAGGTTAATCCCCTGACTGACCACCTGGGTTGAATAATGGTCTGTGCAGTCTGCCTCTTCTCTCTGCAAGAGAAAGGACAGCACTTCATAGAGTTATGCTGCTAGTAGAGAATCCTGGTGTATGTAACATCCAGCTTTTGCTAGGCATCAATGCTTCCTGATCCCTGTTGCCACAGCCTGTCCCTCTGACCTCAGAATATGCCCCCACAGGCCTCCTGCTACCTCAAACAAGGCAAATACAAGGATGCTGAGGCCCTCTACAAGGAGATCCTGACCCGAGCACACGAGAGAGAGTTTGGCTCAGTCAATGGTGAGTGCAGAAACAGGTGGTGGGACCTCATGTGTACAGAGAAGGGTTGCTTCCTTTTATTTTATGCATTTCAGGTGTGGGGCAGGAAAAGACACAGCTGGGACAAAATAGGGGTTGTGGCTGCTATCAATCAACTGATCAGGGGCACCTCTAAAAGCATGCCCTTTGCTAGCACTGACCATCAGCTGATTGGCAGGGCTGGCAAATCACTGTGCCTTTGCCCACATGGTTTTAATGACTTTTTTGTTATTACATTTCTATCCCATCTTTCCTCTAAGGAGCTCAACCTGGCATACACAGTTCTCCCCTTTCTCCCCCTTTTTCCTCACAGCAACCCTGCGATGTGGGTTAGGCTGAGAGAGCGTGACTGGCAAATTGGTTGGTGCGTTGAAATGTGGATATTTCATAACACACACACCCCTGAGTTTTATTTATAACAAATTTATGTCAAACTTTTATTTATAATTATGCAAATGTACAAGAAATATTTTTAATGTCCTGAGGAGTCCCACGAGGTGGACTGATGGTCTGCCCTGGTTCAAGGCAGGTTCTTCACTGCTGTAAGTTCTTTTCTGTTCTTCCCCCAACCACCGTTCTTTGTAGGAGAGAATAAGCCGATCTGGATGCATGCAGAAGAGCGAGAGGAAAGCAAGGTACCTCTGCATTGGGAGGGAGAAGGGAACCCGACTTTCCCTTGGGGGTGGATCCAAGCCGTCTGACTCACACCCTGCCCTTTAACCTTTAACCTTGCCTCCCCCTTAGGAGAAGCGCAAGGAGAAAGACAGCGCCCCCTATGGGGAGTATGGCAGCTGGTACAAAGCCTGCAAGGTGGACAGGTAAGGGGTAGCCCCCCTTTTCTTTTTTTAAAGGTTTTAAAAAGGTTGCTCCTGACTTTGAGTTGGGGCTAGGAGCTTGAAATGAAAGAGAAGCAAGAGGCTTAAGAAGAAGAAGAGTGAAATTGCTGCTGCTGCAAGTTAAGGCTGACGTAGTTTCCTTATTTCACAATGGTTAGGATTCATTGATTGTCTTGATAAGACGAGTGAACTTAAGTACATAAGAGGAGCTCTGCTGGATCAGGTCAGTGGCCCATCTAGTCCAGTATTCTGCTTTCACAGTGGCCAATGAAATGCCCATGGGAAACCCGTAAGCAGGATCCAAGCACAAGAGCCCTCGCTGTTCCTGTGGTTTCCAGCAACTGGTACTTAACTGTGTGATCTAACAGGTGGCTTTTACAGCTTATCATTTAAGATACAGTGGTGCCCCGCAAGACGAATGCCTCACAAGACGGAAAACTCGCTAGACGAAAGAGTTTTCCGTTTTGGAGGTGCTTCGCAAAACGAATTTCCTATGGGCTTGCTTCGCAAGACGACAATGTCTTGCGAGTTCCTGCTGGTTTTTTTCCTCCCCCCCCCCCCTCTAAGCCACTAAGCCGCTTATCAGCTGATCCGATCAGCAGATAAGGCGCTAAAAGCCGCTAATCTGCTAATCCTTCAATGGGCTTGCTTCGCAAGATGAAAAAACCACTAGACAGAACGGATCGTCTTGCGAGACACCACTGTAGTTTCTGCATAAAAGAACCAACACAAGTACAACAGTATTGGCAGCAGTAATGCAGAGAAAAGGCTGGAGCAAAGTGTGGGAACAGCATAGGTGACCTATTGCTGGGCAAAGCAATCCAGTGGTTTAAATTGAGACGATATTTTAGCCCAGTGTGTCTGTCTTAACACAGTAGCTTTAACTGTAATTATGTTAGAACAGTTCTAACAGTAATTATGTTAGAACAGTTATAAGATGCATAAATGACAATTGATTGATTTTTTTTTTTTAAAGACAGAAATTTGACCATTTAATGGAAACTTTATTTTGTGAAAAGTTCCTTAAGAGGACAGCAAAAGTGCAAGGGGTACAAAGAACGCTCTTGACCTATCTGTCTTCGCATTCTCCTTTCCACCCACAGCCCCACAGTCAACACGACTCTGAAAAGCTTGGGTGCTCTCTACCGGCGCCAGGGAAAATTGGAGGCTGCAGAGACGCTGGAGGAGTGTGCCCAGAAAACCCGCAAGCAGGCAAGTGCTGCATCAGGTGGTTGGCGGTAGAAGGATAGGCAGAACCTGCCCAGCTGTTAGGCAGGGTGAGGCCGCTGCTTCAGACAGAAGAACGCTCACAGGTGCCCTGCCTCCATCAGTACTGATTTGGGGCAAGATCGCAGCCATTTGGAATGAGATCTCACCCAAACTCATTCAAGATCTTGTGTGCTCCGCAAGATCTCAAGTGATTTTGGGTGAGATCTCTCCTCAAATCAGCGCTGATGGTGGTGCTATTTTGATGTGGCAGGGTGTGCAGTGGTGACAGAGCAGGCAGTGGCAGCAGAAGCAAGGCAAAACAGCACTTACCGTTTCACACACACTGCCCCTGAGGATAGGCAGTGTTGTTCCAGCAGTGGGACGGAAATGTGTGCTGGGGGATATTAAAAAAATTCTGCTCCCCCATGCTAGGCCATCTAGCTCTTGGATGCCCCAGTAGATAATCTCTGTATTCCAACTAGGGCATGGACGCTATTAACCAGAGCAAGGTTGTAGAACTACTGAAGGATGGGAACCGCTCCGAGCACCGATCAAACTGCGAGGGGGTCCTCAGCTCCAACAAGTGTGAAAACGGGATTGACCCGGAAGACAGAGCGGCTGAGTGGTCCGGGGTAAGAAGCAGCAAAACTTTACAAATTAATCCTAAAATGGAGGACAATTCAGTGCAATCCTATCCAACAAGGTGTGGGGAGTCTTTGGCCCATGGGCCCTGTGTTTAGGCTTCCCTTCAAGGAATGTGGTTGGCCTCTCTGGGAACAGGATGCTGATTTAGACATTTGGTGCTGATCCCTTTTCTTCTTTTCTCCCCGCCTTCCCAGGCTGGCTCCGGAGCCTTGCGACGCAGCGGCTCCTTTGGGAAGCTGCGTGACGCCCTGCGACGAAGCAGCGAGATGCTGGTGAAGAAGCTGCAGGGGAGCAGCCCGCAGGAGCCCCGGAACCCAGGGTAACTCTTCCGTCTAGTGGCTCTGCTTTGGGACCTGGGGTGGGCAGGATGTGCTGCAGACCCAAGGTCTAGCCAGCCCAATATTTTTTATTATTGTTTCAGCAGTATATAGCTAGCTGCTTTTCTCTGGAGAAACCCACAACACCCTTAGTGAATATCAAAAGGGGCTGTGTCTCAACTGCCTTGCATGCAGAATGTCCCAGGTTCAATCCCTGGTATCTTCAGGCAGGCCTGGGAATATCACATGCCTGAAACCCTAGAGAAGGCCATAGATCGGTGACCAAAAGGCCTAACTCCTTTGGCACTTATTTTTTGTCTCCCTGCAGGATGAAGCGGGCCAGTTCTCTTAACTTCCTCAACAAGAGCGTGGAAGAGGAGGCAAGCCAGGTATACACACAGACTGCAAATCACAGCCCGCCTCTCTCTCCCTTCTGAGTTGTTTCTCTGTTGGGTAGGGGAAGGAAGTGTGGTTACTGAGACATCACAGGATGTTCTTTCCCAACCACTTCCAAAGCCCTGATTGAAAGGGCAGAGCAGGGACCCATCCAGAAGCACACCAGGCAACCTCATATACAAGGGATAGTACCGGTAATTTATGTTGCATCTCTGTAATGAAACTCAGTGCAGATGCGCCACAGAATTGTCCATCCCTAGCAGAGGCTGATAGGGAGAAGGCACATTCAGATCAAAAGATCATGCAGAGGCACAGCAAACAGACTCATCCACCCAAGACTGGGTGCTTTAGATCATGGGTAGGCAAACTAAGGCCCAGGGGCCAGATCCGGCCCAATCGCCTTCTAAATCTGGCCTGCAGACGGTCCAGGAATCAGTATGTTTTTACATGAGTAGAATGTGTCCTTTTATTTAAAATGCATCTCTGGGTTATTTGTGGGGCATAGGAATTTGTTCATTTCCCACCCCCCTTCAAAATATAGTCTGGTCCCCCACAAGGTCTGAGGGACAGTGGACCAGCCCCCTGCTGAAAAAGTTTGCTGACCCCTGCTTTAAATCTTTGGGAGCCTTCAAGGCAGAGGTAGCCAATGTAGTGTTCTCCAGATGTGGGAATACAGCTCCCATCAGCCTCAGTCAACATAGCCAAGGGTCAGGGAAGATGTTTATAAAGCCCTGGCTTTTGAGTGGCTGGCCTATTCTACAAAAGTATGCCTTGCACCCATAGCTCCACCCACTGGCATGTGTTGTTGTCTCCATGAATGGTTGCCCACAAGTCAGTGCAGCCCTCTGGCTGAAAAAGGTCCCCCACCCCTGCTCTGACATGTTGACCATTGTCTCCCTTTCCCTTTTCCAGGCATCCAGTAGTCTATCTGACAGCCGTGGCCTTAGCGCCAGCAACGTAGACCTCTCTCGGCGGAACTCTCTGCTGGCGTGAGGATCAGCTTGGCCTGCACTTACGTTGCATTGTTGAAGACCTGGGCCACGTCCGACCTTCTGCCTTCTCTCTCTCTCTCTCTCTCTCTCTCTCTCTCTCTCTCTCTCTCTGTGCTGCTCTGCCTGTGACCACTTGCCCCCATGTCTAGCAGCAGAAGAATCGCCCACCCTCTTGTACAGGGATGTCCCGTCACAATTTGCCCTGTGTGGAGCAGTGTGCACTTTCTCACACACTTTCTCACACGTGTGCATGCACTCACGCATGCACACACACACACACAGCCTATGTCTTCCTCTCCACTGCAGCATGCTGCTGTCACCCTCGTTGTTGTACTTCGCTACTGGAAAAGAAACTGTAGTTTGCTAGGGTGAGTGTGGCTCTTAACTCTGCCATCTGTCCATCTCCTCTGCCAGCAGTTTAGCTTCTTGTAAAGGATAAGGTGATCCCACCTGCGCCAAGGAACCCCTAGGCTGCACTCCTCATGCATATACTGTATGCACTATATGTTTTTCAAGTGCCCCCTTCCTGTGAATGCTAAGAATGTATCTCTTTTGGTGGGGAGGAGGAATCTGTGTCTTTCAGAACCCCCCCCCCCAAAAAAAAATGAGTGGGCAGAGAGAGGCTTCTTACAGTGCTCCTAAATAAGCAATGCTATGCCCTACTGTAGCAAACCTCTGAGAGAACTGTGCCTGGGCTGAATTACCTAACAATTCAGTTTGATTTGTTTGTCCCCAGAAGAGGAAGAATTGCATTTCCCAGGGCACCTACAGTTACCCTTTGCCATGTGAAGTCTCTCTTTCATTTTCCCGCTATGGTCTTCTCCCCATCTCTTTGCTTTGCATTCTTGTTTTGGCCTCAGGGAATCGCTGTTCCTTTTCAAAGTCCCAACCCCCCCTTATTCACTTCTTCTCCCCCATTTTTTCCTCCTCTTCTTCTCTACCCAACCTCCCCAGTCTCTACTCTGCCTGTGTACAGCAGCCTCTTAAGAATTCTTTTGGCTTTTCATAATTGTTTTGCTCGGTCGGGGCTATGTCATTTGTGCACAGAACAGCTGTTGCCAGTTTTGCCCTTTCCGTCTCCAACCCCCCTAAAATAGTTTAGGGCCAGGGGAAGAAGGCAGCTGTGGAATCTAGCTCCACAGTTTCCTGTGTCATGGATGCTGGTGCTGTCAAGCTAGCAAAACTACCACCCACGCTCTTCTATCAACAAAACTTGACCACATGGCATTTGCTGTTTCCCCTTCCTTCTGGACTGAGCAATAGCAAGGCATTGTGAAGCAGGAATGGCTGGCCTTCAGCGCTGGACGTTGCACTTTCTGGGTCATTCTACACTGGACAACAAATTTTCCTGGAATATTTGTCTCTGTTTCTATCAGACCGATGCACGGGAGTGCAGTGTAGGGGACTTTGGATTCCAGGCATTTCCCGTCTGCTGGGAGGAGTATGGCATTGGGAGCATGAAGGTATGGGGTGATGGACGGTGGAAATTAAAGTTCTTCCTTGTAATAATCCCCATAAATCAGTGCTGGAAAATATTAGCCCAACCCCTCACTCTATCGTGTGACCTTATTAAAAATCACGTTAAGACCTGTAAGCACTATAAATGGAGCTGCCTTATTTCCTGGTGAAGGTTTTAAGCTGCAGCTGCAACCTGGCATGTGTGGCGGAAGAGTAAGGAATTTGAGCCATTCTCTCAGTGGCAGCCAAGCTTGCCCCCTCCATGTGACATTGGACTTCAACCCCAGTCATTCCCGACCATTGGACTTGCTGATGGGGAATTGGGAGTCCAGCAGTGCTTGGGGGGAGATCACCACTTCTGTTCTAAATTGACCCACCCCTCCAGGAGAGCTTTCTCCTTTGAGTCTGCTGCTATCCTAGAGTTTCTAGGCCAAGGATCTGTGTGCCTTTTTAGTAGCTGTTTTAAGAGGCGAGCATTTCAGTGGTTGCAAATTCTCCATTCTGCCTCGGTCGGGAGGCAAACTCAGCTGGCGTTGCTCCTTCCTGCACAGCTATTAAAAAGCATGGGTGGGGGGTCCTTGCAGTTTAAAGCTGGCGACTTTAATTTGCCTCTTCATTAGTTGCTCTCTTAGCTCAGTATTTAAGCGAGAAAATGTTATTTAAACCAACAAAAGAAGACAATAATACAACCAGGCCCTCTCACCTGACTGTATCCCTCTCTTTCAGGAAAGTACATACAAATGGGCAGGGCCCAGAGCGACTTAACATCGAGTGAGGGGGGTGGGGGTGGATAGCCTGATAGCTGCTCTAGGGTGGGATGGGCTGAGATGAAGGGAATAAATGGGATGGGGCAAATTTTGCTCTGTATTTAATGATGTTGCTGTAGAAAACATAATAATAAAAAAATGAAAGCTCCTTACTGTACCTGGTTTTTTCTTTCCTGCTTCTCTGGTAGTCAACTTTGCCCCATTCTTTCAGGTCACATCCACACCATACAGTTAAAGCACTATTATTCCACTTTTAAATGTCATGGGAAAACCTTGGAACTGTAGTTTAAGTGTGCTGAGTAAGTGCGGTAGCTCTGGAAGGTCAAAACCCTTAACAAATTACTGCTCCCAGGATTCTTTGGGGGAAGAAGCCATGATATGAGTGCTATAAACTATGTGTGGGTGTGACCTTTATCGCAATTGTAAAAGCCATCGCTGTTTCACATTCCCAGCATGTTCACACTCCTGTCTCAGCAACGTCTTTGCTGACTTGGTCACGTCCACAAAATGGAAGATGGCAGGATCCCCAGGGACATGCTCTGTGGGGAGCTGGCTTCAGCCACCAGGTCCGTTGGCAGAGCCAACTGCTTCCAAAGATGTCTGCAAATGTGACACAAAGGCTGGCAACGTTAGCCCTGCCATGTGGGAATCCCTTGCACTTGACCACAGCTCCTGGAGACAGACAGGTTGTGTGTCCATAGTAGTGAGCAGAGGAGGAATGACCACTGGGAGGAGCGCAGAGAGAAGAAATACCATATTGTGCCTGCATCTGAAGAACTGGATGCAACAAAACATGTCTCATGTATTTGATCTCTAAAGCCACAGCAAGCACTGTAACTCTCACAACAGTTTGGCTTCACACTTGAAGGCGCTCTCTTCCATTGCTTCCCATGACAGGGGGATGCCAACAGGGAACGGCTGCCAACAAGGATCAGCTGCCCTGAGGAAGACTTAGTTGGAGGCAATTGTGTGCCTCCGAGCAGCTTACAGCAAAGAAGCTGACAAAGGGGTGGGCGGAGAGATAAACTGGATGATTCTAGAGAAAAGCAAGCCATATCGGTTGACAATGACTATACAACTTACTTTACTTTGGGTGTTAAATTGGGTGTTAAAAGTCCTGTAGAAAAGTGGGATGTACTCATAGTGGGGTGGGTTGCTGACCTAGGAGTCTTATCTGGTGCCTCCAAAGCTTTTGTAGAACACCCCCTTTCCGGTTTTAAGTCCTGTTGCAATTACTGAGGCTTAATCCCAGGTGAACTATATGGAATTATGTGTAGAATTGCACCCTTTGGGCAAGGAAGTGTGTGTATAGGGAACTCTCAACTTATGCACATTTAACGTGTGCACATTCAGCTTTATGTGCTTGGCAATTGATAAAAAATAAAAGGAGGTGGGCATCTGGGATGGGGGGGGGGATGACTACAATCCCACCTGCCATTGCACCCAATATGTTTTGACTATATGCAAATTTGGCTGAATTCGCTATCCCTGGGACGTAACCCCCACATAAGTTGAGAGTTACCTGTATGTATGTGCATATATATATACACACACACAAAGTATCTCTTCTTATTCTTGTGTTCATAAGGCGGGAAATGTTCCATGACCGAGTTTGAGGCCTTGTACTCTTAACATTGCAAGCCTATGTGGCAGTAGTTCTTGATGACTAATTCTGACAGGAGAGAGAGACTATTGTACTATTAAGTTTGTTAGTCGCTTTTCTCAAAGAATAACCCAAAGGGACTTCAGATAATTTATTAGGCAGGGTCTGAATCAGGTAAATTCGGTCTGGGTGTCAACGGACTCTTTGATTGGCTGAAGCCTCCAGTCAGTTGGGCTTTAACTGAGAGAGACCGTTGAGATTTTGGCAGTTGATGAGTCGGTGGAAATAAAGTGGTTGAGGAGGGAAATGTGAGGGAATGCGACCAGAGAACGGCTGAGGGGGGTGGGGATGGATTAATAATTGAAAATTAATAATATATTAGTGATCAGTGTGTTGTTAATGCTTGGCTGGTAACGGTCTGCGGGAGTTATTGGCTGGGTGGAGGTTTAGGGGATTTTGCCTGAGGTAAATTCCACTTAGGGGCAACGGTGGAGTCTATAGAAATTGTTGTCAAGCATCTCTAACACCCCAATGTAAATATAAGTATTCCCCTATGTATACAGTATCCCTTCACTAAGCCAACAATCTTAAAAGTTCACCCTGGCTCTAGGGTTGGCATCCATTTCATGCCCAAGTACCCACCTGAAGACCTTCTTTGCTCAACAAATCTAAACTGAGAGCTTTCCCGGTTTGCATTTGTACTGGAGTTGCTTTAAATATATTTTTATTGTTTTAATGACATCTTGTTTGTCACCCTCGGCTCCTTTGGGAGGAAAGATGGGATATAATAACCATAACAATAAAAATAAAAAAAATCCTTCCAGTAGCACCTTAAAGACCAACTAAGTTAGTTCTTGGTATGAGCTTTCGTGTGCATGCACACTTCTTCAGATCCCTCCAGAGCTGGCCATGTGCGTGAAGTGGTTTCCTTGCTTTATTAGAACTATTAATATATTGAATAAAAGGCAAGCAATCAGTAAGGAAAGGATCCTTGTCTGACCTTCCCTGAACCTTTTTACTCACATCAGTTCATTTTTCTGACAATGAAATTGTCCAAATTCTGCTGTACCCATAATTCAATGAGATACCGTTCAGCTTTCACCATTTATAGGCTTAATACAGTGCTGCAAAAAAAATAAATAATAATACTATTTTTCATTATTCACAATTTCAAAGCAAGGAATCTTAACTCTTGGACATTATTTCACCCCTCTTTCTTACAAGTGAAATTAAGACATTGTATGATAACTTAATTAAAATTTAATTGCTATGAAGGGAGGTGTTTTGTTGTTGCTAAAATTGATTTTGCAAGCAACCCATTATCCTTTACAAGGATATTATAGGATTATAGCAGGGTGCTTATTTTACATGGTGACTAACAAAACAGACTTTTAAATTCTATAGCAAAACGTTTTGGCTTCCACCTTTTTAAGCTGCTCATTTATTCTTTCATTTATATATAAACCTACTAGGGGATAATACACTTTTAGAAAAAAGTGATAGGTACCTAATTGTGTGTGTGGTATATAATTTCAGGATGTTGACTGCCTGTTGGGAGGGTGCAGCACCCCCTGGCGGGCAAACAACAAACAGGTGATTGTTTCTTCTTTATCACAGCCACGCAAATACAGTGGTACCTCAGGTTAAGTACTTAATTCCTTCCGGAGGTCTGTACTTAACCTGAAACTGTTCTTAACCTGAAGCACCTCTTTAGCTAATGGGGCCTCCTGCTGCTGCTGCGCCACCAGAGCCAGATTTCTGTTCTCACCCTGAAGCAAAGTTCTTAACCTGAAGAACATATTTCTGGGTTAGCGGAGTCTGTAACCTGAAGCGTATGTAACCCGAGGTACCACTGTATAACATTAGGGTCCACTTTGGTCAGATTCAGATCTCATTATAATCTTCAGTGTTTTTGAACAGTATTTCCTCTGGATGGAAGAAAAAGAGACTGAATTATATCAGCTTTAATCGTTATTTATTTACCATATGTATGTTCTGGCCTTCACTCAAAGGTCTCAGGATAAAAATACATAAAATTAAAACCAAATGTTCAAAAATTGTATTTGACCTTAGTCAAGCCCAGACTCAGGCAGCTGCTCGGTTGAAAATGACCCCACTGGGCCCACTAGGGCTGCCACCTACCCCAGGCATCTCCATTTGCAGCCAGCAAGACGCAGTGCCTGACCGTGATGTTGAGACTGCCTTTTGGGAAAGAAAATGTGGCAGCACCCCCACCCCAGCACCTACTTTCCCATCCAGCGTATGATTGGTGATGGTGGGAGCAACTGCCTGATGGGATTGGGGGCCCAGGTTGGTCAGCACCACTTTGCCAAGGGTCTGTTTAAGCCTGATGCCAACCTGGACTTAGCAAGGGGGCAGGAGTGTCATTGGCCATATGGCATCAATAAATGAGCCTTTAAGGTTTGGGTTTTACACTGGGGGGTGGCGAATACAGATTCCACACCTGAGGCTTCCTCAGAGAAACACCTCTGTGACAGGTTGGGATTTGAGGTCCCTGTGACTTGGGAGGTCCGCCTCAGGCAGGTAGACTATCTCACTCTATATGTCTTATCTAGATCTCAAATAAAAAGATGGCGGGATAATTCTACTGGTCTCTGTAGCTCAGTAGGTGGTGCAGGCAGGCCTCATGTGAATCATTAAATCAGAGCTTTCCAAACTTTTCATGTTGGTGACACACTTTTTAGATATGCGTCATTTCGTGACACAGTAATTCAGATTTACTAGCAAACTGGAGGTTAAACTAACCCATTTCCAGCCCCAGGACGAGCAAGCGAGCGTTTGTATGACACGCCGACACACTAATTTGTTGCAGCATACACCTTGGAAAGCACTGCATTAAATGAAGTCTGGCCTCAGTATCACAGGGGAGCAACTGGCCAAGAGAGAGCCAAGGCAACATGGGTGACCCCTGTCCTCTCACGCCAAGTTTTGAGTAGCAGTAGAAGAAATCCTACTTACATTTTGAAGTTTCTTCTACTTACATTTTCTTTCTACTTACATTTTGAAGTTCACATTATGAAGTTTCTCTGTAGAAAGGTAATTTAAAACACACAACCAGCACCTATGTTTTCTACCTCCCTAAAAACCACGTAAGCTACTCCAACCCCTACCCCTAAATATCAGTCTAAAAATATACAAAGCTATGGAAAGCATTATATAAAAATATCAATGAAAATGTGTAAGTACCAAAACAAAATATAAATCCTCTTATCCTCTCTCACACACCCACAGTCACACTCTCACACTGCTCCTATGACTCCTGACTCCTGGACTGGACACCTCTGGTTTGTGACTTCTAAGCCAGAATTCAAAGAGATGTCACAAAGGAGGGCAGGTCACTGTTACCTTGACAACCCAACTGCTCCTCAGTCTTGATGCTTCTTCAGAACTTTGAGGCACCTGATAGTTTGTCTGATCTGAAACACCTTGTTGAAACATCTCTATTCATATTCATATCTCCATTTCAGATTATCCTGATTTCTAAGAGAAGTTACCACCCCAATCTCCTTTTAAATGCAATATGAAACGCACATCTCCCAGGTTTAAGGATGTTGATAAATTAGCATTAGGCAAACTGCTTTACAAGCAGGAGGTCCCAGGTTCAATCCCCAGCATCTCTAGGTAGGAATGGGTATATTCTCTGTCTGAAGCCCCGCAGAACTGCTGCTGATACCAGTGTTGATAACAGTGGGGTAGATAATAGTGGTTTGCTATGATATAAGGCCAGCTTCCTATCTAGATTCCTATGTTGTCTTTTAACTTGAGAGCCAGCAACCTTTCCCATAAGACACAATGATTCATTCATTTCTTTCACATACAATATAGCATCCTTTTCACATGCACTACTGGCAAGCCAGGTGTCTAATATCTTACTGTATATCTGTGCAGCTGGTTATTGCTGCCTAAGTATAGAACCTTACATTTGTCCCCATTGAAATTCATTTTGATAGCTTGGGCCCAGTTCTCCATTCTGTTAAGGTCATCTTGAATCCCGATTCTGTCTTCAGCCACATTAGCTACCCCTCTCTGTATGTGCTTACATGCTCTTTCAGAATTCTCGTTTGTTTCATTTGGAATTGCATAGCTGCTTCCAGAACATGTCCGTACCATCAAAGCTGTGATGTTGGTGGTAGCTATATGTTTCTCAAACAACCTACTTATGAACTGTTAAGTTGTGGGTGAACACAGCGATTCTTCAACAGCTCTTGTTTATTCACAGAACTGAACTGAACTGAACTGAAGGGTTCAGCCAGCCTGCTTATATAGAGCTCCACTACAACGCAACAGTAACAACTTTCTGTAACTATCCAATCACTGAACGTCACTTTCAATTCCTTACTTGCATATGTGGACCTGAGTGAAAACTATCTACAGTATCCCCCTGCTGGCCCAGGGTGAGAACTTCAGCACATAACATGAACAATGTTAAAACTAACTTAAAGAGCACTCATCTCATCTAGCCAGTTGGGCACAGAAAATCCAGTTTCTGAATTACAGCTTCTCATTATATATCATTAAAACATTATCCTTTAGACACCTATGCATAGGCTAGCCAGGGGTCAGCAGACTTTTTCAGCAGGGGGCCAGTCCACTGACCATCAGACATTGTGGGGGGTCGGACTATATTTTGAAGGGGGGAAAAGAACGGATTCCTATGCCCCACAAATAACCCAGAAATGCATTTTAAATAAAAGGACACATTCTACTCATGTAAAAACACGCTGATTCCTGGACCGTCCACAGGCCAGATTTAAAAGCCGACTGGGCCAGATCCGGCCCCCGGGCCTTAGTTTGCCTTCCCATGGGCTAGACCCAAATGAAATCAGTTGGGCTCTGCAATTTGGAAGTGATCCACTGCCCTACATCAAGGAAAGGGTATTATTTGCTAGGTTATAAAAAAGCCTACAAGACTGGAGTCCTTCATACCACAAAAATAAAAACACATTGAACGTGACAAAATCACTTGGTGACAGGCAGTGGGACAAATTGCCAAGGGCACTTCTGGATAGCAACTCTGCAGAGATTCAAAGCAGAGCTCTCTCTCTTGACACCCATCTATCAGTGATATTTAAAGATAATTAAATCAGTTCTACCCCAATGCACAAGCTAGATGAGTCACAGATGATCCCTCCCAACTGAAAGGGTTCTAGTGCAGTGTTTCCCAACCGGTGTTCCGCGGCACACTAGTGTGCCGTGAGACGTTGCGTGGTGTGCCGTGGGAGGGAGGCGGGCGAGTCGGGCGGCGAGAGGCGGGGCGGCGGCAGCGAGGAGAGGCCGCCCAGCGCGGGGCTCTTGCCGGCTGCCTGCGTGGCGCTGACGTCACGGGGCTGTAACGGGCGAGCGAGCTCCCTCCCACATCCCATCGCTGGCTCTGCACCAGGCGGTAGAGCTCGGCGAAGTCGCTGCGCTGGAAGGCCAGCAGCACGCGCGCCTTGGCCAGGCTCTCGCCCGCCTGCGCCTCCAGGCACGGCGCCTCGGCGTCGGGCGGCAGCGAGCCCAGGAAGCGGCCCAGCCGGCCGGGGTCGCCCGCCTGCAGCAGCGCCTCGCACACGCACGAGACCTGCTCCGCCGATAAGCGTGGCGAGCGCGGAGGATCGGGCACGGCGGAGGCCAGCCCCGCGCTTGGAGAGGACGCAGCAGCCGTCGCCAAACCCGATCCTCCTCCTCCTGCTCCGCCGCCGTCCTCTGGCTCTCGGCCGGGAGGAGCCTGTGGCGACGGGGCGGGCGCCGAAGTTGGCAGAAGTTGGCGCGCCTCCTCGGCAGCGCCTTTGTCCTCCTCCTCCTGCCTCTGCTCTCATCCGGCGGTGGGGGCGCGCCGCCCTCCCCGGCCGGGGGGCTCGGCGGGGCCCGCGGGGAAGGAGGCCATGTTCGCAGCGCGCGGGATCACGGCCCCCCTCGCCCGCCTCCGGCCCGCTCCCCTCCCCCTGCGCGCTGCCCTAGCCGTGCGGGTCTCCTCCCCCTGTGCCGCCGTCCCCTTTCCACATCCTAGGAGCCGCGGTCCGCCTTCCGCCCCCGGGCTGCGGCGCGGCTCCCAGCCCGGGCTGGCCTCCGCCTCCTGGGACGCGCGCCCACCCCCGCGGCCCCCCAAACTTCGGAGCAACTCTCCAGACGCTTCTCCCCCGCCTCGGTCTCCCTCCTTTCCACTTCTCTTCCCCCCTTCCTTCCCTCTTTCTTTCTCTTTCTCTCCCACCCGCCTTTCCTTCTATTAACTTTCCTTTCCCCTTCCCATGTAGAACAGTCCCTGCAAATAAAAACCTAGCATATTTGGAAGAGGGATGCTAGCCTAACCATTACCTTCTATGCTGTTACTTTTTTTTTTTTTTTTCATAAGTAAAAAGTGGCCTTTCCCCATCTGGCATGGTGGTGTGCCTCGAGATTTTTTTCATGAAACAAGTGTGCCTTTGCCCAAAAAAGGTTGGGAAACACTGTTCTAGTGGATGAAAATAAGCTGTTATAACAAGCACAGTGGACTGCAGATGCAGCAGAGTCAATATACAGCATGTAACTAGACAACAGCAATTATTGCAAAAAATCAAAAGGGCAGTGCATCCCAATGTCTGAATTATTTTACATGTACTGGAGCAGAGATAGTTTGTCTAGCAAAACCCCCATTTTTTTAATTTTGATAACTGCATGCCTATATTTGTTATATTTTCCAGTTTTATATTGGCCTCAAGTCAGAAATGTATGAGTAGACATTCTTAGTACTGCGTTTGTAAGGTCAAATAATTTCAACTCTGCACTCCCAGAAAGAGAGTCTGCTGCACTTTTGCTCAGTTGAGCGTTGCAGCGCGAACTACATCTCCCAGACACCTTTGCGCAGGCAAGGGGCGAGCGCCCAGGTCACGCGGTGTGAAAGCCGACTCGAGGCGGGGCGTGCGCGAGAGGGAGGCTGACGTAGGATGCGAACGGCCTAGAACTCCCTTTCCCACAATGCCTCGCGGGGCCAGGAGGGCGACGGGTGGGGCTGCGGGAGCAAAAGCGCCTCGAAAACTGCTCTGGAGAGCGGGAGGGGGGGAAAAGACTACATCTCCCGGCGTGCTCTACGCCCGGGCGCCTGCGCGGTGAGAAGTCGCACCTGAGGGAAAGAGGGGAGGAGGGAGCGGCCGCCATCTTGCGTGAGGGAGAGACCGGACCAGCTTAGCCAGGAAGGAAGGAAGGAGGGAGGGAAGCAGCTAGTCAGCCGCCGACCCACCACCGCGGAGGAGCCGCCATGAACCCCGAGTAGTGAGTGTTTCTCTGCTGGGCCTGGCCGGAGGGAGGGAGGGGGCGGGCTGGCTTCTACTTTGGGGAAGGGGAGGGGCTGAAGTTCCGGGCTCTCTTCTTCCTTCCCCCCCATATGAGGCCTAGATAGACTCCCTCCCCCGGTTCTCCTAAGGGCGCCGGTGACAGTAGGTGTCGAGTGGGGGAGAAGAGGCTGAATATATATACATATAATATATACATATATGCACACACAAATACGCATGTACATACACCTTAGCCCATTCCTTATAGGTGTGGGGAGTAGTATACATATAACTGGTTGGAGGGAACGACAGAAACTCGACTCTTGTGCCAACCCCTTCCTCTCCCATGAACTGTTTAGCCCTGTTGCGCTATGGTGCCTCCTGTCCTTGGTGGCTTTTTAATGTCTGTCCCCAACTTCCCACTATGTGTCTCCTGCTAGTCTTCTTCACCCCACATTGGTCTTGCGCCATTCTTCCTCCTGCCCCCAAATTGCCCACTTGCCTTGTCTGTCTTTCCCTAACTTTCTGCTGTGTTTTCCCACAACCACTCCTCTGCCTCCGCCCTCCCCTTGCAACTACTAGCATCTTGTGCTAGTATTCCCACCCCCAGTGTTCATGATTTCCCCCCTTTCCATTTCTTTTTTACACACCTGCATACCACTCTGTTTCGCTTATAATGCATTTAGTTCACTTGTTTTGTGAAATATCTAAAACAATGTGTGCAGTTAAGAAAAGAGAGATTTAGCCTGTTTTTAAGGGTTCACAGGGTGTTTGAAAGCAGATAGTGTTTCCTTAAGATGTATGATAGACAAACGGATGGTGGAAGAGGAAGATGAAAGGTCGATTACTGATTAAGTGAGGTATACATAAATGTTATATATAGGTGTACGTGTGTGTGTGTGTGTGTGTGTGTGTGTGTGTAAAGCAGGGATGGGGAATCTGGCCCTCCAGATTTTGCTGGACTACAACTCCCATCACCCCTGGCCATTGACGATGCAGGCTGCTGGGAGTTGGAGTCTAACAACATCTGCAGGGCTGTAGGATCCCTACCCCATATAAAGTTAAGCTTCTGTGTATGTCCTCATTAGCTAAGAAGAGTCTGTTCTTATACACCCCTTCAAAGAAAAAAACACCTGTAATCCTATTCACCCTTGCTTGAAAGTTGACTGTTTTACTCAGTGACACTTGCTTCCAAGTAAAGAAGCATAGAATCAGGATGTAAATTCCTGTGTCTATCTCACTTTCTGTTCAGTGGAATAGTCTTCGAGTTCATATAAACATCTTCCAACTCCATCATGTGCTCCCACTATATTGTCATGTCTTTTTTACTTTGTACAGGAAAGTATCCACCCAATCAGGTGAGTAGTTGTTTCCAAATCTGCTGTTAGATCCTCCTATATTATATACCTGCCCCCTTAAGTGACCACTTGCCACATTATGTGGTTTCTGACCTAGGAAGTCTTATGCCACAGTGAACAATTAAGGTCTTTAAGGTGCTGCAAGATGCTCTGTGTTTGCTGGAGTTTGTCTTCTGTAGAAGCTATTTAGGTGGCCTGGCCTGGCCTAGCTTCTGTAGTTGACACTGTTCATCTGACCACATTCATTAAGGCCTTACGAGGTTATCCCAAAGTTGTTTCTGGTAACTTTCTCTGCTGTGTAAATAGTCCTACAACTGTGGTAGAAAAGAGCGGGGGGGGGGGGGCTTTTACAAGTAAAGTTCATGAGCAAGCAAGCAAGCAGGGATTCAGGCATTAACTCAAACTCCTGCTTCTTTCAAGCTGTTAAGAACTTGAAACAAGTTTTGTTAAACTGAAGTAGTTTGTAAAAACAGTAATTTCAAACTGTGTACCAAATAAGCACAGGTATTTGGGAGCATCTGTATTCCCATCTGCTCAGAATGGGAGAGCCCCTTAACACACTACTGTGTGGAGGCACTGGCTTGAAAGCTATTCTTTTATTGGCTAGCACAATCACATTTCAAACCCATCTGTTTTAGCTAGTCCTGCACAGAGTAGACCCATTGGCATTACTGTATACGACCAACATTGGACCAAGGTTGGACAAAAGAACGTACATAGAAGATAAGAAACTGTCATAAGCTAGCTCAGATCATTTGTCCACCCAGCTCAATTTTGTCCATGCTGACTGGCAGCGGCTCTTCAGACTTTCCCATGCAGCCTAGGATCTTTTGCATGCAAAGCATGTACTTAACTATTGAGCGACATCCCTTTAAGACTCTGAGCAGAATATGCTGTTGTTTAATTCCCAGATGTCAAGTAGTTGGGCTTTTAGTCACTGAGTGTGAAGGGAAAGCACTATGCAGGTGCTCAAAGGCACACTTTCTTGGAGATACAGAGTTCTGGCCATTGTATGTAGCACGGGAGACTCATGAATCTCAAAATGGGCTCATGAAATCTTCAGGCCCGGCAATAGTGGGCCTGAGGCCACTATAGTTTTGGGATCTTTGGTCCTTTCTGCTGCATCTCTGGCTAGCTCTGACTTGTAAAAGAATTACTTGCCAGATGTTCTGTAGAGAATAAATAATGCTTCCATGAGACCAACCAGGAGATCATTGGTTTTACATTCATTCCAGGGATGGGGAGCCTGTGGCCTATCAGCCCCAACCAATGGTTAGGGTTGAAAAGAATTGTAGCTCAGCAACATCTGGAGTGCCACAGGTTCCCCGCATATGTTTTATTCTAAGCTCTTGGTTTTCCAGTGTGGGCAAGCAGGCTAGAACAGCCTTCTTTGGGCCAGTTTCTTCTGTGGACTTTGTTTGCAAAGGATTAACAGCTACCCATCAGGATGATCTGCTGCACCTTTTGGGAATGGCTACTCTGAGCCATCCTCAGAAACATTCACCCTCATTATCCAGGGTTGACTGTGGTTGCCATAGCCTCTGCAGAGGCTACTGTAGCTTATCGGGTCAGCTTTGGTACCTTTGGTTTAAAAAACAGGAGTTTCTTCTCTATCAGCTCTTACTTAGCTGGTCATGAATGCCGTTACCATTGAGGTAATGTGTTAGCAAAGTTAAAACTGGTAGTGGCTGCAGACTCAGTGGCCAGACTTTGTTTCATTGACGCCAAGGACAGCAGTATCTTTTCTGAATGCTGAGCCCAGGCTATATAGTTTACTGTGGTGGAGAGCTAACCTAGCATAGCGGCCAAGAAACTGAGCTGTGGAAACAAGAAGTTCCCAATTCAAATCTTGCCTCTTCTGTTAACTCATTAGGGGCAAGCTAAGACACTCTCAGCCTTCTAGCTGCAATGTGGGGAATCATAATGTTGATCTACCTTACAGGACTGATGTATACATTACTGATAAGATGTCTGTGTAGCACTTTGCTACATGCTAATCAGCGCATTAAGTGCTTGGCTGCACAAATCCAGAAAGCATCTTCTGCTGGTAAACCCACATTACAACAGGAACCTCCTGTTTTTAGGGGTGAAGGTGGAACATGATGCTGCATTGGCAGAAATATTGGGTTGCTCGACGCTTAGATCTGTAAACATTTACTATGGATGGCACCTTAAGAACTACAGTGGTGGTTTTGGCTTTGTACAGACCTTTTTCTTAAATTGGTAGAGGTTTCTAGCCTTGAAAGGATGTTGGTTACGTCCTATAGAGGTCTGGTGTTCTGAAGTAAAGGGGTGTAGTTTTAAAATAAGGAGAAAGGAGAAATCATCTTCGGTCTTGCAGGGAGAGATAAGTGTATATAAAGTGTCAACAAGGTGGTTGGATTGTCATAACTACTCTGAAAAACAATCTTGAGGTCTCTCTTAAGTTCCAGGGTCTTCTTTCATGGGAAGTGTTCAAAGAAATGACCTGAAGATCATGTGCCATCCTTTTCTGGCAGAATGGATTTGCTGTCTGGCTGCCCTTAACTTTTTAGGACACCTTGGTCTTCACAGTTCAAGTTTGTTGACTGCCTCTTTAGCAGCTGCTGACTCCCCTGCCCTGGTAGCTGTGAGTTGGCTGGGGAAAAACAGATGCGTTCTAGGTTGTGGTGCAATCTGGCAAATAGATCAGAAGCATGTGATCTGGGTCAGATGCCTTTAATCTGAATTTAGGTTCAACAGAATTGGGGCTACCTCTAGCTCAGGCTAAAACCTTTTGAAGTCTGTTTCGCAGTTGTTTGTCCCTTTGGGCCCAGGGCTTGTCTATATCTTGCCCTTCCTTTCTCAAACCTGCAGTGAGTGAGGAACAGCTGGGAATTGGTGGCATTCCTAAGGTCACCTGAGTCCATGACTGAGGCTTGGGACTTTAGATTTTATTGGCATGCATTTGCTTTGTGAATGGCATTGCCTCCCCCACCCCCCAAGATTAGGGATAGTCCCTTCCCTCTGTGCTTAATCAGGAAAAGTGCCAGCACACCATCTCGTGACTCGCCTGCTTCCTGTCACCTCTCCCGCACACTAGTCAAACACTCCAATTAAGAAACTTCCTTCCTTCTGACTGTTGGCTATACTTACAGTTTGGTACATGGGAGAGAACAGCCTGATAGTCAAGTGCCCTGTTGTGCTTTTGGGGTAGGGGGATCCTTGGCAGCAGTGCTGGTGGTGTGGCAAAGGGGTGGTGTTGTGAAACAGATTCCAGAAGGTTTCTGTGGTAGTCCCCTGAGCTGCAACTTCAGATGAGTTGGAGGATAATGGGAAGTGATTCTGGGGCTTTTCGGAACAGGAACGATGTAAGACAGAGGGCCTGAGTAAGACAGTGGAACTGTCTCCCTCTGTGGACTCTCCTTCATTGGAGGTTTTTAAGCAGAGTCTGCATGACCATCTGTCATGGATGCTAGATGTCCCATTCCAACTCTACAATTCTCTGATTCTAAGGCCCAGCGACTCAGCTGGGAGCATGATGGTGCTTAGATATATTATGCACTCTTCATCACAAAGTCCCAGGGCAGGTCACAGCAATGTAAAATACAACATTGAAAACAGTTTAAAACAATTTACAAGCACAACGGGTGTGGGTCCTAAAATATCTATATCTTAAGTGCAAAAAGGCCAGGCATCTTCAGCCTACAAATAAAAGATGTATAGTGATGGTGCTAGATGTGTCTCTCTGTGGAGGACTACAACTCCCCATCAGCCCCAGCCAGAACATTGTAGTTCAACATTTCTGCAGGGCACCAGGTTAGAGGAGGCTGCTCCAGGTGGCAGGAGTTAGCCATGATTTAAAATTGAGCCTGTGTTTGAAACAGTTTGCAAACACTGGTTAAAGCTAACCATGGTTAGAGTTGATGTTGCTGTAGGTTAGCTCTGACAAAAGTGAAGCAAGGCAGGGATAAATTTTCACTAGGGTGTGTGGGGAGGAGAGTGCATGAATCCCTGACTCACTCCCTGTTGCTTAACCATGAGTAAGAGATTGAGAGAATTATGTTTCTACTGGGCCTTACTGTCCCTAGTGCCAGTTAACCATACTGATTCATAGGAATTAGTAGACATAGTGCCAGAAGTCCACTGCTGCATTTGTCACTGGCGACTGCATCTTTTAATTGGGCAAGGGGCTCTGCCCCTCTTGTCAAATCTGGAAAAGGGAAGGAGATGCTCACCTTGAAGTTCAGGCTCTCAGAAAGCAGTGGAACTTCTTACTGCTTTTTTAGTGCCTCCACCACAACCCATCTTTGGCAAACCAGATGTTGTGGCCTACAACTCCCATCATCCCTGACCACTGTCTATGCTGGCTGGGGCTGATGGGGGTTGGAGTACACAGGCTCCCTGCCCTGTTCTAAGCACTTCTGAAGCTAGCATTATAAGTCCTCCCCTCCTTCCCTGGTCCTCCAATGCTCACTGGAAAATTGGAGCGGAGACCTTAACCCACACCTTGGGATAAGGGCAGGGCTGGGTCTCTGGTGAGTGCCGAGGCCAAGCAACATTTCTAAAACCCAGCAGAGTACACAATCATGGCGTATACACAGAGCCCTACCCTATGACTTTCCAAGGAAGTATCTGCTTTCGATGAGTAGTGCATTGTGACAGTTCCTGCAAAGATGATTTATTTGGATAGTGAAGTCAGACCTGAACAATCAAACAGAACATTCAAACATTGCTCAAGGCTTGTGCATACACAGCAAACTCATCTAAATGATAACCTTGTCAAAGAAACAAATGTGGTGGGGTATTTAATGCAATTTGCTGCATTTCAAATACACGTTTCACTTTGTGTAGAGGTGCTCCTTTACAGAATACCTCCTGGCCACAGATAATCTGGGGTATAGCCATATCTCAGTGCTAGAGCACCTGCTTCTTATGCAGAAAGTCCCTGGTCTAATCCCTGACATCTCTAGATAGTGCTGGGAACATTCCCTTGCCTGAAAGTTTGGAGACCTGTCTCCAGGCAGTGTAGATGCTACTGAGCCATGTGGACCAGTGGTGTGACTTGGCATAAGACAGATTTCAGTTTCCTGTTGAGTGAGCTGGGACATGAGCTAGAACAGTGAGGAGGCTGATAATTGGGGGCCGGGGGGGCAGTACCACTTGGGACCTAATGGTTTCTGCTTTGGCCTGCTCTGGCTCCTGATTTCTTCAGTAGATAACAATCAAGATGTTTTTGTACCTCCCTTGAACGATTTCACAAGAGAACTTGGATTTCTGGGGCAGCCAGATCCTGTGCTATATTACTGTAATATTCAGAATACTCAAGCTTAGTATAAGAATGTCCTCACTGCTGAGTCAGGTACAGTGTCTGGAGAGGAAACAAATTAGCTCAGATGATGATGATGATGAGCGATACTTTTTCTATCCATACAAAACTTGTCTGTTCTCCTCTTTCTATTTTCCAGTGACTACCTGTTCAAACTGCTTCTGATTGGTGACTCCGGTGTGGGGAAGTCATGTCTCTTATTGCGGTTTGCTGTAAGTATTTACTTTTGCCATAAGTGGCAACCTTTCTTCCTAGCCTGGGGAGCAAATGCAACCCTCCAGGGCTCCCTGTCTGGTCTATGGCATGCTTCCCAGGCCAGACCACATCCTCCTTGAGGCAGCTGCCTCAAGTGGCGGAATCCATGTGATGGCACTATGGGTGCCGCATGGGTGCCTTGCCTACTGCTGGTGGAGAAGCTGCAGCTTCTGGTGAGATCTTGCAGGGCTCTTGTGAGATCTTGTTGGAAGCTGTGGTAGTCAGCACAACTCTTCTCCCATGGTGGGGCACCGCCACTGGAGAAACAAGGAGAAGAGCCAGTGGCTTCTGGCAAGATCTTGTGGACCTCTCAAAATGCAGCATTTGAAATTCGCCACACGCCAGGTGCATTTTGAGAGGTCCACAAGATCATGCCAGAAGCCACTGCCTCTTCTTGTTTCTCCAGTGGTGGTGCCCCACCATAGGAGAAGAGTTGTGCTGACTACCACAGCTTCCAACAAGATCTCACAAGAGCCTTGCAGGATTTTACTGAAAACCGTAGCTTCTCCACCAGCAGTGCATTTTGCACCTGGCTACCAGCCACTTGCGACCCAGTGAAGATGCCCAGGCACCAGGATGGCACCTGACATCTCCACCATCTGAAGATGCACGCCAGGGGATCCTTGGATCTTGCCTGTTTTCACACACATCATGTATAATTCTATCCATGATATTTTATCTACACAATCAGAAAAAAATTCAGGAACCAAAAATTTGTATTGAATAATATGACTTTCAAGCCATCTGTCCGCAAAATGGCAACTAGACATTCCATTTTGGGGACTTAAGGAGCCATTTGGTGCCTAGCTTATATATCTGAGTTTGATCCCTAGTAAGTGAGACTTCAGCAGGGGCAGTAGTAGGAGTTGAGGACACCTTCCTGTTTCACCTCAGGTGGTGAAATGGGATGGGCCACCCCTGACTCTGCACATCCCTCTTTTCTGGATGGAGGCTACTCTGCTCACTTTGGCCTTTCTCCCCACCCATCACTGGCATGTCACCTCCAAAAGCTTTACTAGAAGGGAATGCAGTCCTCAGGGTGAAGGGGTTTCCCCAACCCTTGTCCTAGCCTATCGTTAGTGAGCCTAAGAGAAAGCAACTGATTGGAGCTGCCTCCTGGTGATGAGTTTTCTTAAAGCTTTTCAGGAGATTTGAGCCAACAGAAGAGGCACAAGACCTGTGACTAATCCCCTTGGAATCTCTTATCTCACCCCTCCCCCTCCTTAACACACACAAAAATACAACATCCATTGTGAGGAAGCTTTGTTTTCTCTGTTTGCCCCTCAGGATGAGCAGCTATAGTGATACAGTTTTTAAACTTTTCTGGTCTTTAGGAAATCCCTCTTCCATTCCAACATGTCTGCCAAGGAACCCTAGTTTGCAGTGTAGAGAGTTTTGCTAAATGCATTGCTCACGTGAGCTGAGCACAGATTAAGAAACAGACTCCCCCCACAATCGAGTAGTTGTCATGAGCCTAAAAATTCTATTATTTATTAAATTTCTATCCCACCCCTCCTGCCAAAGAAGCACAGGGTGGCAAACATCAAACAGTTTAAACAATGCAATTTAAAATAAAATAACCTATTTAAAACATTTGAAAAATTATCTAAAAACATTTAAAGGCAATCACAGTGGTACTACTACCAGTAAGAGATCTCCCATTTCTGAGTGCTGTATTAGACATACCACCTTGCCTGCAGGCTTACAGTCAGAAGGTAGAAGCAAAACAGGAGGTGGAGGAGAATCAAACTGGAGAAAGCCGGGATGAATAGCCATTGCACTGGAGTTGGGTGGCCATTTCAGTACTAGCTGCCTGCAGTCCTCCCCAACCTTCAGACTCAGACACTGATTGTCGAAAGCCACAAGAAAACCTTTATTAACTGTGATGTTCTTGCTGCTGAACTTATTCCCATTGAGAAACCCTAATGGGATCTTGAAGAACCTCTGAACTTGGAACAGTCCTGGGGTGAGGAATCATTGGTCTAGACTGCGCAGGAAGACATGGGAAAAGTTGGTTTTGGTGCATTCCTCCACCCCCTCCTTCCACTGTGTAATGTGTGGTTTATACAGTGGTCTCACACTACAGTTGTTCCTCGCCAGTTGGCATTCTAGGCATATGCCAGCCTTCCCCAACCCTGTGCCCTTCAGATGTTTTGGGTTACAACTCCCAATAACCCCACCCAGCATGGATGTGCTGGCCGAGGTTGGTTGGATATGAATGCCATTACCTAAAATGTACACTGCTTTTGTTTCATGTGTGTTTGGGAATCTTGAGTGTTAGAATTGTTGGTTGCATTTTGAGACACCTTTCCCCCACCCAAAAAAAGAGAATTGAGAACAGGAACGGTGACTTCTGTCTGCAACTTCTTATTGTTGATGAAACACTCTCTTTCCTAGGATGACACCTACACAGAAAGCTACATTAGCACCATTGGGGTGGACTTCAAAATCCGCACCATTGAGTTGGATGGCAAAACTATCAAGCTGCAAATTGTGAGTCTGTAAATCTCTTGGTTTCAAAAGTGTCTTTAGAGGAGTTTTTGGATGTGGGAACTAATCCCAGAATTCTGGGTTGTTCATTGATTCTTCTGTGGAGAAGATGACTCATATTCCTATAGCTCTGTCTAAAGGTTTTGCAAGATCCAGTTTCATCCATGGGTTGTAATCTAATGGTGCTGAGCCACAACTGTTATCATCTCTTCCCTCTCCAGTGGGACACGGCCGGGCAGGAACGGTTTCGAACCATCACCTCCAGTTACTACCGAGGGGCACATGGAATAATTGTGGTGTACGACGTAACGGATCAGGTAGAGTAATGGCTGCATTGTGGTGGTTAGAGCAGGGGTGGGAGATGAGTTGGGGGAAGATGAAAAAATCTGTGTGTGTTTGTTTAGGGTATCCAGCTCCGGGGGTGAGGAGGAACAGTGGGAAAGAGGGACCATGAGTGTAAAAGCCAATCACCCACCTCGTTTCTACAGAAGCTGGTCTACGGCTGACATCTGTTCAGAAGGGTGGACCAAATGCTCCCATTTCCAGAGGTTGTGTTGGTAGTGGTGTCTTGAATCAAAAGGCAGCTCTGTCTAACTAGAGACCATGAGAAGCAATTATCTCTCCATCCCCAATTAACAGGAGCAATTCAAATTGTAAAGTCAAAACACCCAAAATGATGAAAGCAGAACAGTTAACTGGAGTGAGTGAGCAAAGCTCCATTCCAGCACATTTTTACCTCTCTTCTTGATGTATTTTGTGAATTGATGCATGGGTTGGATCCAATGATGTCCTACTTGGAGTAGACCCATTGAAATGAATGGACCTAAGTTTGTCATGCTCATCAATTTCAGTGGATGTTCTCTGAACAGGACTAAAGTTGCCTACAACCCTAGGGCCATAATTTCGGAGAGCTCATAATTTCCTAGGTTCTCCTTAAGGCAGAAGTTCTTGGGGGGTCTGAGTTTTGCACTAAGTATTCTGTGAGATTCTTTCCATTGATGAAGCTGTCTAGTCTGCCTGCGGCCCTTTCCAGTGCCAAGGGATAATCAGGTTGATGGCCAGGCTTGGAAGTCTGAGCTCTGCTGCCTCTCATCCTCTTCCCTCTTGTGGGCTCCCACCTTTCAGGAATCCTACAACAACGTGAAGCAGTGGCTGCAGGAAATCGAGCGCTACGCCAGTGAAAATGTCAACAAGCTTCTCGTGGGCAACAAGTGCGACTTGACCACAAAAAAAGTGGTGGACTACACAACTGCCAAGGTGAGCCGCTGAAGGCAAGGCAGATGCAGTCTACGGCCATACTACCCTGAACATGCCCGATCTCGTCAGATGCCAGTGGCTGGGAAGAATAGCAAGTTGGCTGTTGTGCTTTAGGGCTTCCCACAGGCATCTGGTTGGCCACCGGTAGAAAAGGACACTGGACTAAATGAACCACTGACCTGATCTAGCAGCCAGGCTCTTCTTATGCTCTTCAGGCATTTCTTAGGTTCTTCAGGCAGGCACAAGCAAACCCTGCAAATCAACAACCTTTTCCCTCTCATCCTCAAGGCACTCTCCCTCCTTTAACCTCAATCCAAACAGAGTTCAACACAATTCCAGCCAGGCAAAAGCACACCAGGAAGATGTGGGAGAAGCGTAGCCTAGGGAGAATTCAGTGGTCCAGGTAGATGGCCTGGAGAGGCACATTTGACTCCAGGCCTGAAGTTCCCCACCGCATCATCAGGCCTGGTCTGCATGTGACAGAGTACAATGTTGTTGAAAGGACTTCAGCATAACCCTGCAGGCAGCTTAGGCACAAATAGTCTTTAACGAAAAACAAAACACCTAGCAGCCATAGGCATAGTTTAGTGGGGGGAAATGTTTTTAAAAACACAGAATTCTATATAGGCTTGGTTCTTGCATGTAACACTTCAGCAAAGGAAGGCAAAGCAATTCAGTTCAAACGCCCCATTGTAAACAGCTGTCCTGGATCAGCAAATTAATTATTATTTACTTTTGCCTTTCAGATGCTCCGAATAGAGGCAGAGTTCTGTTTATTTTAGCTTTCAAACTATACTTGCTCTTATGGCACAGACAGGTGTCTAGGTCATATCTTTGAATGTCAGAATGCCTTGGGAACCTCCCGGCCCTTCTCTGGAATATTTGCTTTTATTTGCTTACATCGGGGATAGCCAACATTGTGCTCTCCAGACTGTAGCACATCAGCCCTAGTGAGCAAGGCTAAGGATGGTGGGAGTTGTAGTATAGCAATACATCGATGGCACCATGTTGGCTACTGCAGATTTACATTATTTATATCCCACACCTTCAACCTAAAGCCAGTGGTGGTATGGTGGTTAGAGTGTTGGATTAGGACCTGGGAGAGCAGGGTTCAAATCCCTGCTCAGCAAAACATGCTCAGCCTAAGCTGCCCCAAAGGGTTGTTGTGAGGATAACACGAGGCGGAAGAGAAGCATGTACGCTACCTGAATCTCCTTGGAGGAAAATAACTGTAACAAAGAACTGCAGCTAACAATAATAGTAAGAAGCAAAGTACATTGTAGTAGTAGTAGTAGTAGTAGTAGTATAAATACAACAAATTAAAGCAACAAATTCAAGGAGAATGTGAAGAAAGGCCTCAGGCAACAATCTCATTGTACATGTGGATTAATTATGGGAGATGGTTCAGCTGCTAGCCTTGCAGTTGAGGTCCTGCAAGGAGCCTCTGACCTATATAATAAAACCTGGGACTCTTTGCTCCTTCCTAACCTTCCCTCTCTCTTTTCTTCGTGCAGGAATTCGCAGACTCGCTTGGGATCCCCTTCCTGGAGACCAGCGCCAAGAATGCCACCAATGTGGAGCAGTCGTTCATGACTATGGCGGCTGAGATCAAGAAACGCATGGGCCCGGGTGCTACGGCTGGAGGCGACAGACCCAACCTGAAAATTGACAGCACTCCGGTCAAACAAGGAGGCGGTGGCTGCTGCTGAGGAGGAGGGACATGAGGATAGTGGGGGGGGGGCGGGGGGCAGGCTGTGGGGAGAGGGGGCCTGCCCTTCCCCTTCTGGTCCAGCCCCACCTCCTGCTTCTTTTTCTTCTCCGAAGGTGGCTTTCCCGGATGATACCTCGCCGGAGGGGGACGGGACCTCCCTCCCCTTCCAGCTCAGCTGCTCCAAGTGCTGTTGAGTATCCTCGGCCTGTTTATTTTGGTTTTGGGGTTTTGTTTTGTTTTGTCACTTAACTCTGTAGGGGATTTTGTGTGGGAGGGGTATTGGGGTTGCGGGAGGCAGTGGGTTGGGCTGAGGGTGGGCTCTGTACAGGTTGCAAGCTTCCCTACAACAGGGGGAAGTGGGGGGTGATGACATGCTCGCCTGCCTTGGGGCCCTCCTTCCCCCTCCGCACCCCCCAAGGTAGGCAAGGCCTGGGCAATGGTTCTCTTTGCTGGTTTCGTTACGCTGCCCTCCCTTCTCTTCCCCCACCTCCAAAACTGTGTTTCTAATCCGGGGCAGAGCGTTGGTTATCTTTCGCTTCAGTCTCCCTTTGCTTCCTGCCCCCATGAGTCTTTGGACTTTGCTAGGGCAAGCCTGAGTTCCTGTGTCCTGTCCTTCTTACTGGCATTTGTCTGGTTTGTCAGCAGGCAGGGTTTAGCTGGCAAAGGGCTGAAGTGTCTGTGCATCTCCCCCCGCCCCTTGTCTCCAGGCCCCATTTGGTCAAGATGCTGTGTGGCCCACCGCACTCATTCCCCTGCATGTAGCAACTGCTTTCTTTTTCTGCCAGGGGCGGGGGCTTGGTGTCCCTTGCTTCCTTGCCATTTTTTCAACCACCACATCCTTTCCGCCCCGGCCACCCCTAAAACCTTTCCTCTCAGGGCACCCTGTCTCACAGCTCCTCGCTTTCCTAGCTGTCTTCTCCCTGCTGTGCCCCGTTTTTCCCAGCCTGCTCTAGGAACAGACATCCTGCTGGCCTCTAGTGGGAGGAGAAATGTGTAATATGGCATCCCTCCATCACTAGCGCTGCTGCTTCTTCCCCTCGCCCAAGTGGCGGGTGGTTTATTGATCTAATTTAATCCTTCCTCAAGACTGAACTACTGGGAGGGAGGAAGGTGGGTCGTGGGGGGCTTCCCAGCTCCTGCATTCCACAGTTGATGAATGTATCTTTTGGACAGCTGGGCAAACTCTGTGAGTCTGCTTCAGGTGTGGTCTGAGCAGGACCCCGCTCACCTATGGCCATCTTGGCATGCTTTGGCCCTGATCTTCCTCCCACACCACCCATTGATTCCCTTGTTGATATTGCAGGTCCGTGTAGCCAAACCCTATTCTTTTCCACCCACCCATCTTTCTTCCCTGGATCATGACCAAACCAAGGCCCATCCGTCCCCCCCTGTCGCCCCCACTACCCCCGGTTTTGGGCTCTGGCTCCCAAGAATGCTGTATCATCTTTTTTTTTTTAGCACCAGGAAGCTGCATTTTCCATATTGCTTCACTACTACATTCATCCCATTGTCTTTCCCCTTCCCCCACTTTATTTAAGGAACGTCAGGGACCCCGCTGGGCCAGGAAGTGGGTGGAAGGTGTTCGTCAGCTTCTTCTTTTTCCACAAGTGAAATTAAAAAAACACAAATGAGAGGAAAAGAGAAAAAAATCCAATAAAACATAACCAGCCTCTGCAAAATGAGGGATTTTCAGGCTTGGCTGTGTAGTCCTTATCTTCCTTCCTGCAAGGGATTCAAAAGGGTTGAGCTGTGCTTATGGATTGTTGGGGTGGTGGTGTGTTTGCACTCTTGAAATGTTGCACCCAAGGAGTGGTGGATGTTAATGGTCTTAACTCCCACAGCTATGCTGGTAACCCCAGGCATCTCCTCTTCTTTCCTTTCCCTGCCCTGATGAAAAGCCATCAACTGAATTTGAAAAAATGTTGCCATCTCATTTCTGGCTGCAGGAAAATAAGTGTCAGCTGAAAGAGCGTGCCAGACAAGAGTCTTGTGTCCCTTTCTTGGTTCAATCAGGAAAAATCAGGTTCCTTTGGGTCTTCAACATCTTCTTGAGGAGAGTAAACTGTGGGTGGGAACGTGTCTCTGCATCCTGTTGGGCTCCCTATGGCAAGATTTGCCTTCCAGCTGAGAGCCACTAGTTTTTAATGTTCATTTTTAGCTTGGTGTAGCCAGTGCCGTGTCAGCTTTTGTGCCTCATCCTGGCTGGTAAAATCAGCCTCCATCTGTGACTTTATTGTGCAAGGCAGAGTTGATACTCCAGGGTGCGGCTCGGGTACTCTTTCTTTCATGATTCCACAGAACTGCTGAAAAGCAGAACGCAGGAAGCCTGATTGTGCAAGATGGATTAGGCAAACACTTCCAGGTTATCTGTAGATTTGTGGCTTTTGCTAACAAAACCCGGTTATCTTTTTAACTGTGGCTCGGGGCTGACTGTGCTGGCTCCTGGCCTTTCATGAAGTGGGATTCAGAGAGCTCAGGTTCTCACTGCCCATCCTCCAGGTCGCACCCTAGAATTGCTGTAGCCAATGTGGTATAATGGACTTAGGGGCAGGGAAGACTTCAAAGCTATGTCAAACCTGTGTGTGTGAATGAGAGAAAAATGGTAGGCTTCCCCCACCCCTGCTCCACACAGTGCCATCCAGAAGCCCTGGACCACAACTCTTATTGACACCAATGGTTATGCTGGCTGGGGCTGATGAGATCCGCAGTCCAAAACATCTGGAGCACACCAGCCTAGGAAAGGATGAAGTAGACTGTTTCTGGTTATGTGGACCACGGACCTACCTGTTATCAGGCATGGGAAAAGGTGCTTTCAAAGCCTCCATACAGGGGGTTTGCTCTTCTGGCAAAGCTTGTGCAGGATGTGGCTGTCGGAACACACTGGGAACCTCCAGCCACTTGTCAAGCTCCTTGATCATGCAGCCGTCAATGAAATTTAGGCAGTGGTCTCCTGTTACCTGCTGGTGCTTCTTGTCGAAGAGCTCAGCCTGCAGTGGGCAGGAGAAGTGGTTCCTCCAGTCTCCAGCAATGCCTTTCCTCATGAACAGGCTTGTATCGATCATCTCATGAGGGATGCATGTACCATTCACGAACCTGCAATGCCTCCAGGTGGAATCCAGGAAGGCACCCAGTCGTGCTGCACAGTCCTCCAGGTTCTCATGTAGATCATCATAGGTGGCATGGGAAACCTCCAGCTCCTCCTTGCAGCTCAGTCAGACTTTGGTGTCCTCAAACCAGGAGCCATAATGCACTGTGCCATCCAAATAGCTGAGGAGACTCTCATGGAAGCAGCCAGGGTGATGGAAGAAATTGGCCATGCTTAGAACTGAGAGGACGACATGGCGACGCCTTCAGGGTTTCTGACCAAATGGATCACCTTGGGCTTAGATTTCTTCAGGGACGATGTTGGACACCCCTAGACTAGGCAACAATTGCACTATATCAGCCTTCATCGCGTGCTGTTGTTGAACTACCCTTAAATCCAAAATAGTTTATTGCACATGCCTTCAGTTAGAGGGAACTGTAGTTTGTTACGGGTGCTAGGAACTTAGCTCTGTGGGAGGTAAAGTTCCCAGGCTTCTTTGCGGGAAGCCATGGGCTTTAAATATATGGTGTGGAGGCGACCAAAGCCTTTAGGGTACCACAAAGCTCTTAATGTATTATTACAGATTTAGGGGTAACAGAGTTTAGGGATGCAAGGGCACTCATAACTGCTAAGAGTTAGTGAATGTCAGAAATTAGTAAAATGGTAGAATTTAGATACAGTACTATTTGGGATACTGAATGGAAAATACAGGCTGCAGCAGTTCTGAAGTGGGCCACACACAGAAGTTCCTGGGTTTACACAAATGAGCCTTGCTGGGCTAGCTAAATGCAGAGTCGTTGAGAAACAATGGAGAGTCAGGTAATGGGTTATTAAGGGCCATTGGCAATGCAAAAAGCTACCCTTCCCTCCTGCTCTGAGGAGTAGACGCAGACAGGAGATTTGGGCGGTTGCCCAAAGTGATGGGGGGCAGTGGCAAGGTGCCACACAGGAAAAATGTGCCCCTTTTAAAACAGAGAGGCTGCTTAGCAAGTGTTATTGGGAAGGAGAAGGAGGTGCCAGAGCTCCAGGCAGAGGCCAGGTGGGCAGAACCATATTGGCAGGCTGAGAAAAAGGCATGGAAATGTTGTGCCGGATGCCATGAGCTCCAGTGCTGTGTTGTTGTGAGGAACAAGCCCCCCGCTAATGCTCTTCCTCTACCTAGATCCAGGTGTATAGAGGTGTAAAACCATATATCTTAAAATGCTACAGTCTCTTACATGCCTGAATTCCTAACGGAAACAGGACCCGGGTAAGCACCTGGAACCCCCTGGGAATTTGCTGCCGCTTGGCAGCGATTGGGGTGGTGTGCAACCTTTGTAACAGTATACAGTGGTACCTCGGGTTAAGTACTTAATTTGTTCCGGAGGTCCGTACTTAACCTGAAACTGTTCTTAACCTGAAGCACCACTTTAGCTAATGGGGCCTCCCACTGCTGCCGCGCCGCTGGAGCACGATTTCTGTTCTCATCCTGAAGCAAAGTTCTTAACCTGAAGCACTATTTCTGTGTTAGTGGAGTCTGTAACCTGAAGCGTATGTAACCCGAGGTACCACTGTATAGGCTTTGTACACACTGGCATTAAAAGCACATTTGAAACAGAGACTTTCCCTCATAGAATTCTGGGCACTGTAATTTTCTTCTCCCAGAGTTACAGCTCCTAGCAACCCCTAATAAACTACAGCGCCCAGAATTCTTTGAGGGGGGCGGGAATGTACAGTGTGTACACAGCCTTGTCCTAAGCTGTCCCCAAAGGAGCCACTAGAGGGTGCCAACCCACCAGCAACGTTTTCCAACCAAATCTTAATTGCCCCATTGTGAACCCAATTTGCTCTTAGGTAGGAAATAAAGCTGAATATGGGAGAGAATAAGAATTTGCTTTGCTCAGCAACCTGCAGCCTGCCCGTCCTGTGCCAGGGTGCCTCAGAACAGCCGGTGAGGGACTGGGCCGCCGCGGAACAGGCTGTTTCTGCTGCCTTTGGTAGTGTGAATGATCTATATGCTATTGTCCTGTTTCTCCCCAAGTCTCTATTTTAAGCCCTCAGCCGGCAAGTATTAAGGTCAGTTCAAGGCAATGGGAGCAGACTCAGCAAAGCATTTCTACACAGGGGAAAAGTCTACATGTCCACAGTGATGCCCACACTATATTTTCTGTACCCTCAAAACACACCATACCCTGCAAGGCAAAACCTTCTAGAGGAATTACAGCAAAACTAATTAAAAGTTTTGTAGCAGCTTAAAAAATAACAGATGCTTATGATGGCGAAAGCTTATGTAGCAGTTTGCATAAAGGGTTATCCTCGTTTAGCAGGTATATAAATACTTGTTGTTATTGTTAATTTATTACCTGCCCTTCACCCTAAGGTCCCAGAGCAGGTTACAGCATTAAAAGCAACATTTAGAACAACTTTCATGATGGTCTAATGACATTGCAATATAACAGAATACCAAACCAGAAAAACTACCGTATGGAAAGTTTGTAGCATAGTATGAAAATCCTCTGTAACAGAATATAACTATGCCAGCTAATTCTAAACAAGTAGCTGGACATTTGTTAGAAATATTATGTAGCTGCCTTCTTTACCTTGAGCAATCCGGCAGTGATGGAGGGCATAGTAGTAAATTTTGAATTGCAGGTGCCTATTCTGGTAGCCCATATAGTCATTATTAGGATGAGAACAACTGCAATCCTAGCTTCTTAGGAGTGTTGGTTAGTTCTGACTGAATGGGTTCAGCTTATGAAGCAGGCATCTTTTAAAGGTCTTCATCCCACTGAAATGCAACCTCTAGCTTTTAATTAGAAATGCAAATAGGCATTATTATCTAAACTGCTGGCATGAAGCTGGGACCTCATCAAAGGAAAAGAAAGAAGTGTCTAGCCTCTTGTTTCCCTCTACAGTGGTACCTCGGGTTACAGACGCTTCAGGTTACAGACTCCGTTAACCCAGAAATAGTGCTTCAGGTTAAGAACTTTGCTTCAGGATGAGAACAGAAATCGTGCTCCGACGGCGCGGCAGCAGCAGGAGGCCCCATTAGCTAAAGTGGTGCTTCAGGTTAAGAACAGTTTCAGGTTAAGTACGGACCTCCGGAACGAATTAAGTACTTAACCCGAGGTACCACTGTATTCTAATCTGTTTCAAATTTGAAAGCTTCGTTAACACTTCACTCACTTGCCAGAACAAGAAAAGTTAACACTGCCAATGCTTCAACCAGCAGGTTACATCATTTGCTCCTGCTCTAGTGGGCAGAAGTAATCCCAGAGCTGTTTTCCCTCGTCATTACACCACTGCTAATACTTTCTATTAAGACCAGCTAAAATAGGAGAAAGGAGAAAGCCAGCTTTTGTGTTCAAGGTTTTGTTTTTTTAAAATAAATAAATTAATGCTTGTTTGTTTCACTGTGACCTTTTTGTTCAGGTGCAGGGAACCTTTGGGTCTCCGGATGTTGCTGAACTACAACTCCCATCTGCCCTAGCAAGCGCAGCCAGCGGTCAGGGATGATAGGAGTTGTAGTTCCGCAACATCCAGCGAGCCAAAGATTCCCTACTGCTACTTTAGTTGTTCCCTAATGAATACTGTAATATGCCCTAATAAGCAGTTCTCTTGAGTGCCAGTGCTTATGTATCTGCATAACGTTCCAGAGCATTGGCTGTTTTAAAAAAAAAGTAAAGGTGCTACGAGAGTCCCAGCAGATTTTCCATGAAATAAGTGAAGCTGCTATGGATGTTAATGGCAACAAAGCTAGAAAGAGTGAAGGCAACACAACTACTGCTGCTATCAACAGGCACAGTGCTTATCAGGGCTGGGGAACCTTTGGTTCTGGAAGTGTTGCTGCACAACATCTGGGCATGAGAAGTGCTTTGAACACTTGAGAGAAGAATACAGATAGGAAGCATGATACTCTTTATAGCGTAGCCAATGTACAGTGGTACCTCGGGTTAAGTACTTAATTCGTTCTGGAGGTCCGTACTTAACCAGAAACTGTTCTTAACCTGAAGCACCACTTTAGCTAATGGGGCCTCCTGCTGCGCCGCCGGAGCACAATTTCTGTTCTCATCCTGAAGCAAAGTTCTTAACCTGAAGCACTATTTCTGGGTTAGTGGAGTCTGTAACCTGAAGCGTACGTAACCTGAAGCGTATGTAACCCGAGGTACCACTGTAGTGCCCAATATGGTAGAGGGAAGTGGGGGGCAGATGGGGCTGGGAAGGTAGCCCATCTAGGAAAAGGAAAGCTCTGACTCTTGCGAGATATCTTTGGGAGAAGAAAAGACTAAGGCAGTTGTTATCAACCAGTGTGCCGTGGCACCCTGGGGTTCCTTGAATGATGGTCAGGGGTGCCACAGGCAACACTGGACTCTGTTCCTCTTTCCCTCCCGCTTCTGATGCCCTCTCGTATCTCTGCCTCCCCAAGGCTTGCACAGCTGTTTGTTGCAGCGGCCCTGGCTACAAGCTCCACAAGTGAATAGTGCCTCTGGGGCTTGGGAGGGGGTGCTGGCTGCCAGAAGATGAGGCAGCCTCGGAGTAAGCAAGCAGGCAGGCAGGCAAGGGAACCCAGCCAGCCAGTCCTCCAGCCCTTGCTGTTGGGAAAGGACAGTGTGAGGCACATGAAGTGTAGGTGGGTTCCCACAAGGTAAGACACAATCATAACAGCAGGAACCTTTATTGAACTACATAACTGGGAAACAGGCAAAGCAATCGCTTATATACATTTCTGAAAGCTTGGGCCACTCCCACTCACAATGTGATTGGCTGTCTAAACTTCCAAGCTGCAAATCACGACTCAGAGTTCAAGGGCCAATGGAAGAGGCCCAGATCCTGAAATGTTCTGTGATTGGACATCATGTATCGAATCAGAACACAGGAGCTCAGAATCCTTAGTCCAGACTCTAGCTCAGGCAAACACAGACCACTGAACACATAACACCACATCTCTTTGGGGTGGGGTAAGATCAGAGACAGGGACGCGGGTGGCACTGTGGGTTAAACCATAGAGCCTATGACTTGCCGATCAGAAGGTTGGCGTTCAGAAGGTCAGCTCCCGTTGCTCGGTCCCTGCCAACCTAGCAGTTTGAAAGCACAGGAAAGTGCAAGTAGATAAATAGGTACCGCTCCAGCAGGAAGGTAAACAGCGTTTCTGTGTGCTGCTCTGGTTTGCCAGAAGTGGCTTAGTCATGCTGGCCACAAGACCTGGAAGCTGTACACCGGCTCCTTCGGCCAATAAAGCGAGATGAGTGCTGCAACCCCAGAGTCGGCCACGACTGGACCTAATGGTCAGGTGTCCCTTTACCTTTAAGATCAGAGACCAGGGGCGGCAGCAGCAGCAGCAACAGCTGCTGCCCAGAGGACTCCCAATAAGAGAGGAGACTGAGGAAACTCCACAAGGGAAGGGTGTTCAAAAAAGGATGAGAGACTGCCAGCATTGCAGGCAAGGGGTGACATAACTGGGCTCCTGAGCCCCACAGGGGTGCCACAGGAAGAATGTAGTTGGTCAAGGGTGCCATGGACTCAAAAAGGTTGAAAACCTCTGGGCTAAGGAGTAAACCCTACAGAAACCAGAGTCCCTAAGATGGTGGGTCCTGCCTGCCGCCTTCCTCCTTAGTCTTAGTGTTGCTTAGCGAAGAGGATGTGAGCAATGCTGGAATTAGCTGGCTCTGCCTGTCCTTGGCTCTGACTCCACCTGCTTTGGGGCTCCCTGCCTTCTGCCCCACAAGTCCCCATGACACACCAGTCACCATTGTTTACATCGGATGCATCCGCACGAACTTGGCTGCATGAACAAAGCCTGTGAGATTATAAAGGTTGCAAAGTCGAGGATTTCAGTTGCCTGGGCAACCTAAACCGAGCCTCCTCTCCCCCAACCCCATCGCTTTTCGGTTAGTGACATGGTCTTAAAGCCAGCGACTGCTGTTTCCCTAAGGTTCTTACCTCACTTTGGCGCTCTGGGCAGGGAGGAAGGGGCTGGTGGGTGGATCTCGATGTTGTTCTTGCATCGTGTAATCCAAGAGATGGGATTAGTTCCTTTAAAACCTGCGTGAAAGAACGGCTCAAAATTGAATTAACAATACTGAGGGATTTGGGGGAAGGTGGGGGGGGGGAGCCCCAATGTGTTTCTGACAAATTGAACAACAACAACAACAAGTAGACAAAGCCTCCAGAGTACAAAGCCCAGATTCCAGGGATTTGCATGGGGTTTAGAGCCGATGTTTTTCTAAGGTATGTTATGTGCCGAAAACCGCATCTTCTTGTGTGTGCCCTACCCCACCTCCCTGGCCTGTCAACTGATTAGGGCATTTTTATTTTTTTTGGCTGACTTAATTTGGATCACTTGCAGCTGATCAATCAGTTAATAAAGCTAAATGCACATGTGTACCACCCAAACCAATATATATATATCAGTGCTGTTGTTATTGTGATGAAACATTTGCAATATATGAACCCACACATGCAGAAAATCTGAATCCATTTCTAAGCCTTTAAAAGAGGGAGATTCTATTGTGGTTATTATTTAAGTTTACATCTGGTCCTTCCTCCTGAAGGAGTCCAGGGCAGCAAACACACAAACACCTTCCAAACAATCCCAGTACTGTACAGATGGGAAATATCTTATCTTAAAAGGCTTGTTAAAGGGTCTTCAGCAGCTGCTGGAATGGCAAGAGAGACCATAATTAATGGGAGGGTGATCCAAAGGGGTAGCTACCACACAACACAACACAGGCCCAATTCCTATATCAAAAGATGATATCTGCCAGAGGCCCTCTCCTGCTGCACAGTGATCAATTGGGTATATAATCTTTCAGGTATCCTGGTCCCAAGCTGTAAAGGTAGCTTTTTGATATAATTGAGTGCTGCAAGGCTGGCATCAATGGTTGGTATGGCTGGGCATTTTGTTTTTCAAAGAAGGTTTCTAGTCCTCAGGAACGCTGAGGTTCCAGTTGCAAAGGCAGAAGTCTGAGCAAGGCTTGCTGTAAAGGAGTGACTCACTGAAGGAGAGAGGCCATGGGGTCTTGTCCAAAGGATCTCTAGAAACATGGTACTGGGAAGAAGTGTGAGAAGGTACAAGTGAATTGCAGAAGCTGCTGCACGTTACTGTAGGGCAGAGGTGGCCAACTCCCAAGGGACTCACAGAGTTAAAAACTGTCAGTAATCTACCCCCCTTTTGGGGGTTCAGGTCAAAGTTGTTGAGCTTCTTTTAGGAGGGAGGGAGGGCTTTTTTAGGGGAGCCAGAGTGGTTGGGGTTCTTTGGGGGGAGCCAGTCATCGACCAGTGATCTACCACAGATGTCCAGTGATCTACCAGTAGATCATGATCTACCTGTTGGACGTGCCTGCTGTAGGGGATAGTCCTCTTGCATTACCATTTCCCATTCTTTTGGACTAACACACCAGAACCAAAATGGCCTCCCTGAAATAAGCTTCATCCCCATTTATTAAAATGCGGCGATAGAATCACCCTGGTTCTGAGGCAGGTGGTTGGAATGGTCAAAATAGGATTAGGGAGACCTGGGTTCAAATCCCCGCTCAGCCACGAAGCTCATCGGGTGATCCCAGGCCAGGGACCAACTCTCTGCCTAATCTACCTCATAAGACTGTTCGGAAGACTGAAGGGTAAAAGACGTGGGGATGGAGAGAACAACCTTGAACTCTTTGGAGGAAAGAGTTATAAATGGAATAAAGAATTGCATCTTGAAGGAGCCCTCAGTTATTATAACATTTATACCCCCATCTTTCATTCAAGGTGCTCAAGGTGGTATACATGGCTCCCCCTTCCCCATGTTATCCTCACAGCAACCCTGTGAGATAATTTAGGCTGAAGTACAGTGAATGGCCCACAATCATGGGCTGGATGCAGATTTGAACCCTGGTCAAAGTTGGGGTTGTGAGTCTAGCGCTCTAACCACTATACCACATACCTCTTAAGGCTGCCTCCATTTAAAAAAGTTGTGATTTGGAATTTTAAACTGCGGTAGGACAAGACTTTTGTCTTTTGTTTAGAATGGAATATGAACGTTCAGGAAGGAGCCTGGAATATCCTTGAGGAAAGAGAGAGAGACACACACAGGCACACATATTCCAATCACAACTTAAATGAATAAAATATTCATTATTGTGTGTAACTACCCACTGATTCATTGGAGCAATAATCTTAATTAGAATACCATGTATTATTGAAGTTCTGTTGAAGGAGGGGGGGGGGGTTTGCACAAACACTCAGACACTACCACCCCATTAAAAAAACCCACAAATCTCCAAAAAGGGATCCAACAGCTTGCTTTGGCAGCTCCTGTTGACAACTGATCGATGCTTCTGACAGAATAGAACATTTTGTCAGATTTCATCAGCATGTGAGGAAAGAAGCTCTGAATGTGTGTATTAAGAGCCGTCTGTCTTTTTTAAGAGTTATGGGGGGAAGGACACACTGAGAGACAGACACAGTGACCAGGGCTGTGGACACTCCAAATACTGAACACACATTATTTCCTCCTGACAATCCCGGGAACTGTAGTGTACCCCTGTAGTTTATTCCTGCTGGCTGGTGCTGGTGGGAGTTTTAGTTCAACAGCATCCAGTCAGCATCATGTTGGCTGCCCTTGTACCTTACAGAAGACACTTCTATGTAGGAATTCTTGAATAAAACACGCCGTGTACCTATCTTATGTGTACATATTTGCTGGCTTAAAAATTTGTTGACTAAAAAAAAGGGTTCTCATAACATCTTTCGGTCCTAACACACCACACATTCCTCTCTCACACTGCGCTTCTGTCAATCAGTCGCACCACTTTCCCTCCCTCCTTGCCAGCCACAACACTGTCTCCCTCATGTTTTTACACAAGTGTGCCCATGCACACCAAAATGGAGCTGCCCTGGCCTCCCATTCGGCTCCCTTTTCCTTCACACAGAGACCCCGTGCGATTCTCACACACACAAACACACCCCTCTCTTGTTTTCCACCCCAACCCTTGTCTGTTCACACGTCCTGCCTGTGGTGAAGGCACTGAGTGTGTGTGTGAGAGAGAGAGAGAGAGAGAGAGAGCGCTTGCAAGTGAAAGAAAGAACTGCATACATAAGAGAGAGATGAAAGAAACAACTGCATACATGAGAGAGACGTTGCGAGGAAACCGTGAATATGAGGGAGCTACTGAAAATACGGGTGAGAGGCAGGAGGAGACATAGGAATGGATTTGGGCGGGAAAGAGAAGAATGAGGTGTGAGGAAGAGCCTGGTACATCATAGCACAAGCACACTGCTTCCTCACATTTGCCTTTCCTGTTTTTCTCCTCATAATCCACACTCCTACACAAGCCTTTCCCATTCACTCTTTCCTGACAGGATATGTGCCCCATTCTCCTCTGTCTGACACCCACCCACACCTGCAATACATTTAAAACACAGAATCCTCGGAACAGCAGTTTATTCCTCACAGAACTACAATTCCCAGCACCCTTAGCGAACAACAGTTCCCAGTTTATTTGGTGGTGGGGAGTCATGTGCTTTAAACGTATGGCGCGTAGGCAAGCCAGTTGCCTCCTCATGCATCTCCCCAATTTCTTTCCTCCCCTTCTCATTTTTGTATTATGCATTTATCATCCAGATTTGTTAGCCACTACAGTGGTACCTTAGGTTAAGTACTTAATTCGTTCCGGAGGTCCGTTCTTAACCTGAAACTGTTCTTAACCTGAAGCACCACTTTAGCTAACGGGGCCTCCTGCTGCTGCCGCGCCGCTGGAGCACGATTTCTGTTCTCATCCTGAAGCAAAGTTCTTAACCTGAGGTCCTATTTCTGGGTTAGCGGAATCTGTAACCTGAAGCGTATGTAACCCGAGGTACCACTGTACATAAAACATTCCGGGGCTCCGAGCAATAAATGGGGAAGTGCGGATTCCAACGAAGTTCTACTCAAAAGCAGAGCCACTGAAATGAATGGGCCTAAATGAGCAGTGTGCTTTTATTCCAAAGTGGCTACACTTAAGTAGATGTAACATGATGGGCTTCTGCTCAATGTATGCATGTGTGTACGGTATCATGCCCCCCCCCTCCATATGGACAACCACGACCTCTTTCACACTCGCTTCCACACACTGGCGCGCAACCACATTCCCTTCGATGTTTTCACACGCGCCTGTATGAAGCGCACGCTAAGCCACGCCCCCTTTCAGACATCCAGAGCCACGCCTCCTCCGACTCACATTTGACGCCCACGAGCGCCGACAGCCACGCCCCCTTTTCACACGCGCGCACACTCTGCAGGCTCGCCCCCCTTTGAACGCAGCACCGCAGCCATAACATCTCCTTTTACGCATCATTTATTATTATGACCCAAGGTCCCAGGGCGGGTTACGGTATAAAACACAACATTAAAAGAACTTTGAAAAGCGGGTCCTATACTGTATATCTCTCTCCATGCATGTATAGTGTCGAAGGGCAAGGGAAAGACCCCTTTAATACCTCCACGCTACTGTATGAAATCCTTTACCCCCAGTGTAAAGGTGTAGTGGTTAAGGAGCTGGGCTGGGACGCCGGAGACCAGGATTCAAATCCCCTGGGACTTAACTTCCGAGTAGACACCGCTAGGATTGCACTGTAGATCCCATATTACAGATCTCATTTGATTGATTGATTGATTGCATATCCTACCTTCCTTTCCCCACCCCACCCCTCCAAGGTTCTCAAGGCTGGCTTGGCACGTGGTTCCTCTCCCATTCCGCCCCTCCATCTCATTTAATCCCCACAACAGCCCTGTGAGGTAGGAGGGCAGGGCAGGGTTCAAGATGAAAGCTTCGTGGCCGAGGAGGGCGGGGACCCCAACCCTGTTCTCTCCGCGGTCCTCCCGCAATGCTCTAGTGCCACGAAAATCTGGGGGGGGGGGCAAGTAAGCCCTGTCCCCCACCATCAACCACACGACACACACGCGCGCCACTTGAATGACAGTGCTCAACTATTTTATTGGGGAGACCTCGGCCACTAGGAGTTGGCTCCTATGCTCTAACCACTGCACCACCGCTGCCTTATTCCCACTGGAGCCCCACGAGGCTCCCTCCCTCGCTCCTCCTCCTCTCCGGGCGCCTTCCCCCACCAGCGCAGGCCCGCCACGTGCTCCTCCTTCCCTGGGAGCCGAGCAGGGGACTCTCCCTCTTACCCCCACCCCACCCCCCGGGGGGGGGAGAGCGGGGCGCGCACCCTTCCTGGGGCGACTCCCTCCTCCCCGCCCGCCCTCTTTCTCCAGCAGCAGCAGCTCCTCCAGGTAGAAGCAGCCCCGCCAAGGAAACTCTCCTCGGTGGCGCCGCCCCGCTCCCTTCCCGCCGCCGCTTGCAGCTCCTCCTCCTCGGTGGCGGCGAGGGCGCCTCGCTCTCCCTCTCCCGGCAGACGGCGGCGAAGGAGCAGGATGAAGGGGGCGTCGTCGCGGACCTCGCAGCAGCAGCTCCTCTAGCCGCCTCCTCGCACCTTCCTCGCCTGCCGCTCTGCCCCATGGCGGAGTAGCTGCGCGCCCGCCTTTGCTGCCTTCGGGGCGGGGGGTGGGGGAGGGAGGAGGAGGAAGAGGAGGTTGCCAAAGTGGGGGGGAGGTCGCGGGCCGCCCCCTCCCTCGACAGCACCGCCGCTACTGGGACCACCACCGACGGCGCGCCCCCTCCGCCCCGCCATGGCCTTCACCTTTGCCGCCTTCTGCTACATGCTCACCCTAGTCCTCTGCGCTTCGCTCATCTTCTTCGTCATCTGGCATGTGAGTCGTCGGCTTCCCCCCACCCTGGAAGGGGGGACATGTGGGGTGGGGGGGGTGAAGAGCTGGGCTGGGTGTGTGGGGAGGGCTGTGGGGTGGGGGGATGTTCCAAGCGGGGCAGGATGGGGTGGGGGGCATTTATAGGCAACAGGAATGGGGTGGGAGGTTACAAGTAGGGCAGCAAAGGGTGCATTTAAATGCACCTGGGGGCTGAGGCAGATCCAAGCAGGGGGGGGGCTCTGTGACGGGCTGGGGGTTCATGGAGGGGAACATCTGGGGTACCCCGGGGGGGAGAAAGAGAGCAGGGTCTCTGGGGAGGGCAAGATTGCAGTGGGGCTGCGAGTGCCGAATGAGCGGTTGGTTGGGATGTTGTCAAAAATGGGGGAAATAGGGGTGGAGAGATCAGGAAACTGGAGGGGGGCATTGAGGGACTAAATGGGATTAGGGAGGTGGGGGCAGGGGACTCCTCAGTGGGACTCAAAGAAAAGGGGGCAGCAGCTGCCAAAGTGTGTTGGGGGGTGATATGAGACGGCAGAGTTTTCCAATGGGGCAGGCAGTGGGGTGGGAGAGTAGGGAGGCAATTGGGGTGAGAGAGGGGTCAAGCTGGGGCAATTAAAAGGGATAAGCAGTGGGGGGCTAGGGAATGGAATGGGGGGAGCACAGGCAGGCAGTGTGTTGGGGGGGATAGATGGCAGTGGGGGGAGATTGGAGAAGGTGAAGATGGGGCTGGAGGAAACCCCACAGAGAGGTTTAGTGATGGGGAAGTTGGGAGCGCTCATCTCCAAAAGGGTTGGTGGCGGGGCAGTGATGTTTTCACCCAATTCCTGCTCGGCTGCATGTCTTCTTCCCCAGTCCCTTGAACCCTGAGCCAGCCGTCTGCCGTCTGGAAGGAAGGCTGTTGCCCAGTGGTAGAGGGCATGAGGGTTTTGGGATGGGGGTGGCGGCAATTGCTTGATCTCAAATAGTGGGTGCTGGGGTCACTAAGCAAGGGGGGGTAGATGGTTCAGGGGGGCAATAGCAAGGGGTCCTCGGCAATGTGTTTAAAAGCTAAAGAAACAGCCCTCCAAATGTGGGGCACTGTGAGCAGCTGTCTTATCTGCAAATCTGGTTTGTGGGTTTGCGGGACGGTTTGTGGGGTTTCTTTCTTGCTCCCTGCTGGAACGCAGGTGGGTTTCTGAAAAGAGGGGAGCATGTGGGTGAGAAAACCGAACAGTGGGGGGGGATTTATTTGGATGGGTGGGGACAAGGTGTGGTAGGTAGAGATCCCTCTGCGTTTGGGGGTCCGTAAACATGGCACTAGAGATTTTCATGGGTTTGGGTTAGGAAGAGTCGGGCAGTCTGCATCTTGTATACCAGGAACCAGTGTTTCTGTGCTACAAAATCCAGCATTATTTCGGGGCCTATTGGAGGAAATTGATACTCTTTTTTTTTGGGGGGGGTGCTGTTACCGGGCAAAGAATCTCATTTAGGGGGACAGTGGGAGAGGATTTCAGAAGCCAGCAGATCCTACTTTCGCTCAATCCAGCCACTACCTGCTGTTTCTTTCCCCTTCCTTCATCTTCTTTGCTCTCCCTATAGTTATTAAGGTATGTGGGGGTTTTTGTGGCTGGGGAGAACTGTACCTCACACAGGACTGCACCTCTGACTTGATATTTAACACCCTTCCTCTCAATTCTGCCCATTCCGTTATTTTTTTGTTAAAGAGGAAGAAGAAAGACAGTGGTGAGGAGGGTAGAAGAATTTTTTGGGGTGGCAGTGGTGGAATATGCACTTTTTTTTTCTTGTGGGGCTCAAAATCCTCTCCACCACCCCCTCCCCACACATTCTCCCTATTATTGCATTTTTCTTTGCCTGAAGAGTCGGACAGAAAATAGGGGAGGTTCGTATTAAAATAGCTTTGGTTATCTATCCGTTTGTATTCCTCATGTGCCTTTTTCTGGGACGACCTGACTCTCTGTCCTCTTTCTACCCCCCCTTTTTTTTGTTCCTTCCTTCCTTCCTTTTCGGTGACGCTTCCAGGAATCCCAGAAAAGAAAAGGGGGGGGGGAGAGGAACACACACACACACACACACACACACACACACACACACATTTTCCTCCCTCTGTTCCATCCATCCCCTCCTAATTTTGCTTTCCCTTCTCTCTCCCCCCCTCCCCACCCTCCATCCGTAACCAAGGAACCTGGCTCTGGTTGCCATGGAAACTACATATGTTTACAAAATGATGCTCCCTACTAATAATCCGGATGCTACTGTCTTTTAACCCCTTGGCTGCTGCAGCCCTGTGTCTCCCTCTCCCTTCTTCTGCTCGTTGGATGCGTTCTTCCCCCACCCACACACCCAGGCATGCACACCCCCACACAAACACACCTTCGTTGGCATTGATAAGTCGGGGTGGGGGTTGTTTATTATTAACAATACGCTGAAAGGTTAGGGAATAGTTTGGGAAATGAGACTCAAAAATGACAAGCTGTGGCAAGGAATCCTGATACGTGCGGTTTAGAACAGAGTGCCCTGCACAAACCCTTCCACAGCTCTGGTGCATAAGACCACATAGCACAGTCCGGTTACCTCTGTCAGGAGCTTCAAGCCTCATCAGTCATCTTATGCCCTACCAGAGTGGCCTGGGGATGGAGGCAGCCCCCAGGGGTGTCTGCTTGCCGTTGGGGCTGATTGGGCAGCAGGCAGGGAGCCCGCCAGCAGGTGGCGCCAGAGCCAATGGCAGGCAGAGCCAGCTGAGTCTAGTTTTGCCCCCCACCCTCCTCCTTCCTGCTGAATAATGTACAAGGGGCAACGCTGAGTCCAGGCCACCCTCTGGACTGGCTGTAAGTAAGAAGGTAGGTTGAGAGCAGGCTCAGGAAAGGGCCATAGCTGCTTTGGGGGGATTAATAAACATTAAAATGGGAGGGGAAAGGAAAGGGCCATAGCTTAGTGGTAGAGCACCTGTTGTGCATGCAGAATCAAAGGTTTGATTTCCCACCTCTCCAGGTAGGAATGGGAGTGTCCCTGCCCGAAACTCAGGACAGCTGCTGCCAGTCAGTGTAGGCAATCCTGAGCTATATGGACCAATGGTTGGCATGGTACATAATAAGGCAAATTCCTATGTTCGTACAGGGGTTGGGGCTTTGCCCCCATTCGCCCTACCAGAATAGCCTCCCTTCCGGCATGTTAAAGGTAAAGGGGACCCCTGGCCGTTAGGTCCAGTCGTGACCGACTCTGGGGTTGCTGCGCTCATCTCGTTTTATTGGCCAAGGGGAGCTGGCGTACAGCTTCTGGGCCATGTGGCCAGCATGACTAAGCCGCTTCTGGCGAACCAGAGCAGCGCACAGAAACACCGTTTACCTTCCCACCGGAGCAGTACCTACTTATTTACTTGCACTTTGAGGTGCTTTCGAACTGCTAGGTTGGCAGGAGCAGGGACCGAGCAAAGGGAGCTCACCCCGTTGCGGGGATTCGAACCCCTGACCTTCTGATCGGCAAGTCCTAGGCTCTATGGTTTAACCCACAGCGCTACCTGAGTCCTGTTCCGTCATGTTAGGGGCTGCTTATAGGTGGTGAGGATTTTGTTCTGTGCTTGTGTGCGTGGAATTGTGTGGTGGGTGGGCAGTGATGTCGTTAGGCGATTTCAGATTCTGGACTAAATGTTCTTGTAAGAGGCTTGGTGTTCTCCTTAGATGAAAGTGGGGGTTATTTAATACACTTCAGAATGTGGTAAGCCAGCCCACCCCCCACCCCCCCGCTGCATTTGAGAAGGCCTTCCCAGACAGCACCGGGTTCTCTCAGATGAAATTACACCATGTGCATCAGGTGTGCCGTCCCCAATATGGCATCCCAGCCCGCCCTCCTCTCTGTCTCTGCCTCCTACGCTCAGGTATAATATGCACAGCTGATTGGCATGGCTTTAAAGTCATAGCCAGGCTTAATTTGAAAGGCAAAAGTACAATCAAGCATGTGCAGAGCACCTTTGGTCTGTTCCCCCCACTGAGGATGTTTGGAGAGGGAGCTTAACTCAGAACTGTGCCATAGAATATTTTCTGTGCAGGATGTTCAAGGGTAATTGAGCATGTGCAGAGTGCATTTACTTTTTCCACCGAGGGAAGGCCCATAGTGCAGCAGTAGAGCATCTACTTTCAGTTCCCAGGTTCAAGCCACGGCCTCTCCAGCTAGAGCTGCCTGAAACCCTGGAGAGCTGCTGCCAGTCAGTGTAAACAGTACTGAGCTAGACGGACCGGTGTTTTGGCTCCTTATAAAGCATCTCCCTCTGTTGCTAAGGGGGAGGGAGCAGAACTGCCCTCCATGCAGAACATCCCAGATTCAGTCACTGGCCTTTCCAGTGGAAAGATGACAAAGAAGACCCCCCCCCTCTGCCTTAGAGAGCCGCTGCCAGCCAGAGTTGGCAGTACTGGACTAGATGAAGCAACAGAGGCTGCTCAATAGCCTGATGCCTTAAGGCAACTTCCTGCATTTCTAATCAAACAATACTAATGCTTCGTTCCTAATAGGCAACAGGGGGCTGAAAGGTCACAGAATCTAACCTTGTATATAAGACACACCTTGTGTTCCATCCTGTGTTTGCCAATGAGACTTAAAGGGCTTTTCAAACTTCATGCCTTGTGTGATTAGTGTAAGCCAAATCAATTGTTTTCGCAGAACTGAAAGTAGAAGGTGTGTTGGGTGTGTGGGGTTGCAACGCAAGCGAGTCTTCTGACCAATTTATTCCTGGGACATTTATTCATTTAATATACGCCCCCTTCCCCAGTTCTGCATGGAGCACAGGGCTGGCTTGCATGGTTCTCCTCCTCTAATCCCCACAACAGCCCTGCGAGGTAGATTAGGCTGATAGCCAGTACTTGACTCCAAGGTCGCCCCGTGAGTTTCATTCATGGCTGAGTGGGAGATTCGAACCCTGGCCTCCCAGGCCCTGACCCCACACTCTACCCACTAACAGTGCACCGGCTCTCATCCCTGACCATTGGCTGTGCTGCTTGAGGCTGGTGCGGGTTCAAGTCCAGCCACGTCTGGATGGCCACAGATTCCCCAGGCCAGACTATCCCACTCTCCTGCGACCCCCCGTTGAAGCAGGAACTGCTTGGAGCCTCATGTGTGAAGCCAGGGATGACAGCTAGCTGGGCATGCAAAGACTTTGAGGCTGACGACCTGCCGTCTCCGTTAAGAAAAATAGAAAAAGGACCTCTGAACGCTGGGATCAGTGGAACTGCTGGTCTGCCTCTCCTATGTGCGTCTATCTCTTTCCACCCATCTGTGATTACTGTGGAGGGACTCCATCTCAGAGTACATGATGTGCGAGGCTGGGTTTGAAGTCCGCCGTTTCTCATTTTCAGGAGCATCGGGTCGCGGTGACACGCCAGTTGCGGCAATCTGTGCCGTGGTCTGGGAATGAATTATAAAGCGGTGGCGGCAGTGGTGGTGGGCGCAGCCCTCTGCCTGCTTCTTTACAATACATTTGCCTTAGACCCACCGGTAAGGGGGAGGCTTGGTGGATGTTGCAGGGGGAGAAACGAAAAAGCCATGTGCTCAGCCGGCTTGATGGTGAGAGCAAGTGTCCTCCTTACCAGGCTGTGGGGGCTCTCCTTTCCCTCTCCATCCTTGCAAAATCAGCATGGGCTGCCTCTCGGGATTTGCGAGCCCGGGGAGTCAAGCGAGTCGGCTCACCGCAAGCCACAGGGTCAGGCAAGTCGACTCACCCCCTCTGGTTCACTCCGAGAAAAGCCGAATTTCAGCTTCTGAAACAGAAAGCGAGGGCTGCTTCGCAGGCCAGATAAGGCAACAAAGGTGGGGGAAGGATATCTGCTTATGGACAAGACACCCCCTCCTCAATCCAATTGGTACCCCCACACACATCGGGCGTGTGTACATACCTTTGCCACTTCAAAAACACTTGCTTCCTTCATTCACACGTTGAACTTTTAAGCCACGGAAGCAGTAATGGCTGCCTAGTAGCGTTCGAAGCCTCCCTAAGCTTCTAGTTCTCATGAGGTAGGGGAAATCCTTACGTTTCGAATACACATCATGCATTTGGAGCACATCCTGCCCTAGCCTTTCCCCCCAAAGGACCCTGGGAACTGGAGTTTGTTAAGGCGGTGCTGGGAACTGGAGCTCTGCGAGGGATGCAAACTACAGTTCCCATGATTCTTGGGTGGGCGAAAGATGTGCTTTAAACGTCTTCCTTATTTGGGTAGCTTTGAAGCCTGCACTCTGCAGTCATTGCCGGAATATTTAAGGGTTTTTGCAGGTGTGCAGGTATCTCACTAATCTGCTTCTTCCCCCATCAACCCCTGTTTTCTTTATTTCCATTTTTTACATTGCCTGCGGAAGATGATTGAGGTGTGTTCTCTCCTCCTAGAAAGAGCCTCTCTGCTCGGGGTTCCTGCCAAGCCTCGTTGCTGCTGGTGCCCATTGGGGCTGGTGGGGCAGAGGGCAGGGGAGCCCAAAAGGGGTCGGAGCCAGAGCTAGTGACAGGCGGAGTCCCTCCTATTCTCCCCCTCCCTGTTGAGTTCTTCAAGGGGCAACACTGAGGAAGAGGAAGGTGACAGACAGTGCCCACCCTCTGGAAGGGATGTAAATGGGGCAAAAGATTCTTGCATTGTGGGGCAGGGGTGCCCCTTCCAACTCTCCCATTCTGTGATTCCAAGGGGGCAGGCAGGTGGGGGCTGGCCCAGGGCAGACTGAACGGACCGGCCTCCGCTGCCTGCAGGATGCTATAAGCTCAAACATTTTTGTTATTACAATATTTGTATCTCACCTTTCCCTCAAGGACCTCAAGGTGATAGATATGGTTCTCACCGCTCCTACTTATCCTTAGAGCGACCTTAGAGGTTAGATTGAGAGATGGCAATTGGCCTAAGATCGTTTGGATGTGTGGAAACTGGAACTCGGGACTCCCGGGTCCTAGTCCAACATGTTTCCCCCGCCTCCAAAGTTTTCAGTCTTCTACCCCCCCCCCCCAATTCTGTGAGTGATGAGGGTGCTCAATTCTTCATTGGGGTGTTTTGAGGACGGGTTGCCCCCTTTGTTTAAATATTTCTTTTCATTCCTTCAGCCCTCAAGGTTCCCTCGAGCGCGCTGATATCTCTCCCTCTTATGTCTCAGTTCTGCAGATTTTTTTAAAAACCTTCTCTTCTTGGGTGTAGAAAGAAAAATGAAAGGAAGAGTGAAATGTTTGTTTTTATTTTATTTAACATCCTTTATACATTACTTGATTGTAGTAAAACCTCCAAATGGGTCGCAAGCGGTGTTGAAATTATCAATAAAAAACAGTGAAAAGCAGTGAAAAATAATTAGAAGTAAAGGAGATTAAAACAGGTCATCAGCTGCCTGTCTGGATAGGCTTAAGCAAAACTGCTTTAAGCAGGCACCAAAATTATTTGTTAGTGAATGTGGTAAGTACAGTTTTGCAGGCCCATCTATCGCGTGCAGGTATGCTTGTAATGGAACAACGTCAAACGGGGTGTGGTGGACTGTTAGGAGTGTGTCTCTAGGACTTGGAAGCCCAAGTACAAATCTGTCTTCAGCCATGAACCATGCTGGATAACCTTGCGGCTAGATCTCTCTCATCATCAACCTCACAGGGTGGTTGGAAGAATTTTTTAAAAAGAAGAAGGGCAAACTGTGTGTGTGCAACCCTTGGATCAAAAGTGGGGGTGAATAAAAACGTAACATAAGCAGATCCTTGGTGGCAGACCCTGGTTTGTGCAAGATGTCTGCACCTGAAACAATACACAAGCTAGCCATGGTTCCAAGGTATCCGGTTTCAACACATAGAGTCACAGAATGGCAAAGCTGGAAGGGGTCCCGAGGGTCATCTAGTCCAACCCACTTCAATGCAAGAATCTCAGCTAAAGCATCCCTGGTAGATGGCCACCCAACCTCTGCTTAAAAACCTCCACAGAAGGAGAGTCCAGGTAGGTCTGGGGATGCCCATTGCGGTGGAACCGACAGCCTGAGTCAGTATAAGACAGCTTCCTGTGTTCTGTTGGGGAAGGGCTATGCGTGGCTCAGGGGTGGAGCACTTGCTTTGCATACAGAAGGTCCTGGGTTCGAACCTCGGCATCTCCAGGTAGGCATGGGAATGCCTCTTGTACGAAACCCTGGAGAACCACAGCTAGCCTTAGAGACAGTTCTGAGCTAGATGGAGCCGTGGTCTGATTCAGGAACACAGGAAGCCCTGTTTATCCTGTGTTCTCATCTTCTACGAAGGTGTTCTGCATGGTATGTGGTGTGTAGGGTTTCTCTCCTGTCTCCCATTTAACTGTCCTGGACCCATTTTGCCCCTTGCATGTACCCAGAACCTCCAGAACAGCTCTTGTTCACATTTTAAAACGAGACTCCCTATTTATTCCAGAAATTTATTGGCCGCCCCCCCCACCCTGCAAAGCCCCCCATTCCGTTTACGGCACAGTAGCATAGTAAACAACATAATGTCACGTACGCAGCATAATGTCCGTAAAACAACGTTTAAAAAACAATACGCCAATACAATTCACCATAAGCAATTCATCTATAAGCAGCTGCGCCAAGCCACGCGTCAGGCCAGCCCAGTGATAAACTCCGCAACGTGGCCCCCGCGAAACGCAAGTTGTCTAATAACATAAATTATCATCTGTGCTCAGGTGCAACTAAAAACATACAGCATATTTAGCGCCACCAGCAGCAGTTTGAAAAATAGGGTTTTAGAAAGCCAGCAGTCGCAAGACCTAAACGCACAAAGGGTGTTCAAAGTGTGTATGCTTGAACACAATAAGAGCTCTGGCTGGCAAGCAAGACTCTGTCAATTTCTTTGAAACTTGGTACCCTTTTTTTGGGTACCGTTCTCCGCTGGAAATCCCAATGTATTATTAATCTCTGTTCCACGGAGGGGGGGGGAACAATCTGGTGGGATTTGTTTATTTGTCGTTTTGAAAAACCAGTAAATCTTGAAAAACCAAAACGCGCAAACCTAGTTCTAAACACATGACGGCAGGCCCTCTGTCGGCTCTCACTTGGGGGCTTTTCCCATGTGGGATAATTTCCTGCGGCGGTTGGGGGCAGTGGGTCAGCCCCATGCCAGCCTCTTGCTTTGCCACCCTACGTGCCAGGCTATGTAAACAGCTGCCCCATCTCACTTGACAGAAGGGCCTGCTTTGTCGAAAGGGTGTTTTAAAATAGAGCCTCTCTCTGTGTGTGTGTGCTTGCGCGATGGGTAGCAAATCGATGTTGGAATGATCTTGTGAACGTGCCCTTGGAGAGTTCCTTGCCCGCTGGGTATGGTTTTAACTCGCTGGGTCCCCTCAATTGGCAGCTGTTGTTGCCCTGGCAACCAACCGTACCTCCCAGGTCTGTGCAGTTGAGGTGAAAAAGACTCGGCTGTATTTATTCCCCCCCCATCCCCTCCTCCATCATCTTCCCCCCTCCTTCCCCATTGGGGGCAGGTTCTTGTCTCAGTGGGAACAGGGGGGAGCTGTGCTTCTACGGGGGCGGATGGAAGTAGAACAGAAACCAAGCTCCCAGGCCTTTGATATCCGTTCCCACTGTGGGGCGGGGGGGGGGGAGAGGAACAGCTTAGTCTGAAAGTAATGATACGTGGGGCACACGTCGCCCCCGGTTTTGGTCGCTTTGGCTCCAGATTTCTCAGCGGCGAGGTGATAGGGGGACGACAGAGACAGAGAGGTTTCTTTGCGAGGAAAGAGCAAGGGCTTGTGGGGGGGGGGGGAAATGCCAGGTATCTAGGCAAATTTGTGTGCCCGGATGCTGAAAAACCAGCGGCAGAGATGACGGGGGACATCTTTTCAAGAAAGAAATGCAAAAGGGGTTTGGGGTTGTGCAACTTTGGCAGCCCGGAGAGGCAGGAGGTGGAATGGCTGGCTCAAGAGATTCATAATAAAACTCGCTCCCGGGGTCGTCGTATGCGAAAGGGGAATCGTGCGTAGAACTGCTCATGAAAGTGTGAGGTCATCCATGGGTTGTTTGCGTCAATTTTATTCATGGAACTGTAGAGTCGGAAGAGATCCCTGTGGTCATCTAGTCCAACCCCCTGCAGTGCAGGTATCGCAGCTCAACGATTCCTGGCAGGTGGCTGCCCAACCTCTGCTTAGAAATCTCCAAGGAAGGAGAGTCCACCATCTTCTGAGGGGGTCCATTCCCTGTCAAACAGTTCTAACCACCAGGAAGTTTTTCCTAATGTTTAGTCGGACACACTTGCCTTCACAAAAGAGCTCTGGGTGGTGTCCATGGCTGTCTCTCCCCTGCAAAATAATTCTATCTTAATATCACCCTTGTGAGGTAGGTCAGGCTGAGAGGTCAAGAACAGCCATAGCAGAAGGCTAAGTTCACTCTCCAGCATCTCCAGGTAGGACTGGCAGAGACCCCTGCCTGAAGCCTTGGAGAGCAGCTGCCAGCCAGTGTTGACCAGGGGCGGGGAACTTAAAGACCAAGGGCCACGTTCTGTCCTCCCAGCCTCTCTGTCTAGCACTCTGGACTCTTCCCAAGTCACAACGCCTCAGTGGTGTAGCATGGGTTGCTGGCATCCGGGGCGGGGCAAGTGTTGTGCCCCCCCCCAGTGGACTGGGCAGCCGGGGTAGGGGCACACGCCAGGGAGGGGGAACAGTGCCGACTTCCAACAAGCTCCTTGCCCACTGCCTCCATCCACCTGCTCACTAGACCAACCCTCCTGCTGCCTCAGCTGCCAGGGCTCTGTGCCTGTCGTGAAGGCACCCCCTAAAAAACGTGCGCCCAGGGCACCCCCCACTTTGCCTCTGCAAAACCTTTCCAGCCCTGCTTTGTACCCTCTTTGAGGGCTGTGTCCTTGAACTGTAATAAAACGTCCTGCTTGCCTGGATGAAGAGCAGTGGGTGAGAGTGTTTAGAAACCACTGGTTTTCCCCTGGCTGCAGCTTAAAAGGTAAAGGTAAAGGGACCCCTGACCATTAGGTCCAGTCGTGACCGACTCTGGGGTTGCAGCGCTCATCTCGCTTTATTGGCCAAGGGAGCCGGCGTACAGCTTCCGGGTCATGTGACCAGCATGACTAAGCTGCTTCTGGCGAACCGGAACAGCGCATGGAAATGCCATTTACCTTCCCGCCGGAGCAGTAGCTATTTATCTACTTGCACTTTGATGTGCTTTTGAAGTGCTAGGTTGGCAGGAGCAGGGACTGAGCAAGGGGAGCTCACCCTATCGCGGGGATTCGAACCGCTGACCTTCCGATTAGCAAGCCCTAGGCTCTGTGGTTTAACCCACAGCACCACCTGCGTCCCAGTGGCTGCAGCTTTAGCCTGCTATAAAAAAGGAAAGCGTAGCACCTGTTGCTCTGCCCCTCACTGACGGGCAGCCCCGGGGGGGGGGATGCCCCACGAGGCAATGCAGGTCTTGGCCTGACAAGATGTCCCCCACCTCTCAGGCCCCTTCTGCACTATGCATTTGAAGCAGAACCATGGCACTTTAAACAACCATGGCTTCTCCCAGAGAATCCTGGGATTTTGAGGGTGTTGAGAGCTGCCCCCTATTCGCTTCCCAGTTGTTAAACTACAGCTCTGTGAGGGGCAGAGGGGTCTCCCAACAGCCCCCCGATTATTGGGGGGGTGCGGAAGGCCATTGCTGTTCAAAGTGTTGCTTTAAATGCATACTTCAAATGCACACATTGACGGTATTGAGCTAGATGAGCCAGTTTTCTGACGTGGCATGAGCCATCTTTGTAGGGTGGGTGGCCTAAGAAGCCGTAAGTGTCTGGCAGCTGGATCAGGCCCATTTCACCCAACGTCCTGCTCTCACAGTGTCCGACCAGATGCTCCACCAGGAAGCTTGCAGGCAGGACCCCTGAGCACGGCAGCCGCTCTCTCGCACCTTGCGATTCGCAGCGACTGGTCTTCCGATATTGGGGGTGGTGCACAGTGGGGAGTCTGGTGACGTGTTTCAGAGTTTGTTATGGAATCCTGATTAGTCTGCACAACTGAGCGAATATGCTTAGCTTAGCTGCAGAGGAAAGGGGAGGAAAAATAAGATAATTTCTGCCCAGGGCTTCGTTTGAGTGAGGGCTCATGGGCATTCTCTTCAAGGTCTGGGTTTGGTTTTCTCCCCCTCCCTTTTAATGCAAGTTCCTGAAGCATGTGAAATAATCATGCTTTATGAGCTCTGGGACTTTGTTGTCCATGAAGTGCAGCGACCTGAGATGGCCTTTTAAAAAGGACTTGGACAACTTTGCAGAATCAACTGCTTTTGGCAGTGATTAGAGGAGAATTGAGCCCCTCCTCACCTTCAGAGGTGTGATGGAGATAATATTCCTGCCTCTCCAGGTTGCCAGATTTACCAGATGTTGGGATCAACCACCTATAGCAAGCAGGAGAGGAAGGCGGCTGCGTTAATTAACCCTCCCCTCCCCAGATGTGACTTCCCACTGACACCCAGTGTTAGAAATTTGGATATATAAAGGTAAAGGGACCCCTTACCAGTCCAGTCGTGGCCGACTCTGGGGTTGCGGCGCTCATCTTGCTTTATTGGCCGAAGGAGCCGGCGTACAGCTTCTGGGTCGTGTGGCCAGCATGACTAAGCCGCTTCTGGCGAACCAGAGCAGCGCACGGAAATGCCATTTACTTTCCTGCCGGAGCGGTACCCATTCATCTACTTGCACTTTGACGTGCTTTCAAACTGCTAGGTTGGCAGGAGCAGGGACTGAGCAACGGGAGCTCACCCCGTCACGGGGATTCGAACCGCTGACCTTCTGATCGGCAAGTCCTAGGCTCTGTGGTTTAACCCACAGCGCCACCTGCGTCCTTTTGGATATATAAGCTAGGTGCCAAATGGCTCCTTAAACCCAGGGTTGCAATCACCAAAACGGAATGCCTAGTTGCCATTTGGGGGCCAGACGGCTCAAGAGTCATATTTTTCAATGTGACTTCTTGGTTCCTGAAATTCATTCCAATTGTGCAGATAAAATATAACTGACAGAATTCTGCAGGATGTGTTGCTGTAGTGTGTGAAAGCAGTCCAGATCCAAGGATCCCCAGGCAGGAAACTCCAGATAGTGGAGAAGTCAGTTGCCATCCTGGCTCACGGGCATCTTCACTTGACTGATAGCAAGTTACAAAATGTGCCTGGTGAATTTTGAATGAATTTTGACACCCCATCCCTGGATTGCCTATTGTTGTTGTTGTTTAGTCGTTTAGTCGTGTCCGACTCTTCATGACCCTATGTACCAGAGCGCGCCAGGTACTCCTGTCTTCCACTGCCTCCCGCAGTTTGGTCAAACTCATGCTGGTAGCTTCGAGAACACTGTCCAACCATCTCGTCCTCTGTCGTCCCCTTCTCCCCTTCTTTCCCAACATCAGGGTCTTTTCCAGGGAGTCTTCTCTTCTCATGAGGTGGCCAAAGTATTGGAGCCTCAGCTTCAGGATCTGTCCGTCCAGTGAGCACTCAGGGCTGATTTCCTTCAGAATGGAGAGGTTTAATCTTCTTGCAGTCCATGGGACTCTCAAGAGTCTCCTCCAGCACCATAATTCAAAAGCATCAATTCTTCAGCGATCAGCCTTCTTTATGGTCCAGCTCTCACTTCCATACATCACTACTGGGAAAACCATAGCTTTAACTGTATGGGCCTTTGTTGGCAAGGTGATGTCTCTGCTTTTTAAGAGGCTGTCTAGGTTTGCCATCGCTTTTCTCCCAAGGGAGAATGCCTATTAGGCTTGTGGAAAAGTTTCATGGGCATCTATAGAACCTTCTGGCTTTTTTTTTGGAGGGGGGGAGCCTAATTGTTGCACAGGGAGGGAAGCCACAAACCATATCTGGCTCCTGGGAAGCAGGTTTCGCACCCTGAGCTATTTGTAGAACATAGGAAAATTCCTTCTGCTGAGTGAGACCGTGGGTCTAACTAGTTCAGTGCTTCCTACACTGACGGACAGTGGCTTTCCGGGGTTTCAGGCAAGGGGTCTTTTTCAGCCGTTCCTGGAGATGCCAGCATCGAACCAGGGACCTTCTGCATGCAAAGATGGTCTGCCAGTAAGCTATGGCCCTTCCCATAAGGTATCAGGTGATGGCAAGCACCTTTCTCTGCACTGCCAGGCCCATTCCAGGCATCCATTCTTATTTTTCATTCATGATGGTTTGTGCTCCTGATTGTATCAGGGCAGTTATAAGCCACATTTCCACAGTATTTGTGTCTTGGACAAGGGCACCTCCGTCAACTCCCGGAAATCTCCAGAGTAATCTACTGAGACAATGAACGTGACATTACCTAATGCCTGTGATTGATCTCAATTTTTACGCGTGATTTGTTAAATAAATCACCTCTGTGCGAATGATACATATCTGCACAGGGAATGAATGGGGAATAGGAGGTTCTTTTGAGCCAGGCGGTTTATCTGTCTTTATTGCAGAGGCTTTATAAATAAAGACTATTACAAAACAACATTTCTCCCTGCGGAAGTTTTGGGTGTCTGAGTTTTTCAGTTTAAAATCAGTGTCTATCCTGTAACTTTCTGCACCGCAAATGTTCTGCAGGTTGTGTTTCTTTGCCCTACTTTTGTTGTGCGGTAGTAGCCTCTCTAGACAACAGTGTTGTGGTAGCGTTGAGGAACTGCCACAGAACAACAAATGGAATAAATCAACCACTAGTGTGTTGTTGAGCTCCTATTGCTCAGTCCCTGCTCCTGCCAACCTAGCAGTTTGAAAGCACGTCAAAGTGCAAGTAGATAAATAGGTACCGCTCCGGCGGGAAGGTAAACAGCGTTTCTGTGTGCTGCTCTGGTTCGCCAGAAGAGGCTTAGTCATGCTGGCCACATGACCCGGAAGCTGTACGCCGGCTCTCTTGGTCAATAAAGCAAGATGAGCGCCGCAACCCCAGAGTCGGCCACGACTGGACCTAATGGTCAGAGGTCTCTTTACCTTTACCTTTACCTTTAGTATGTTGTTGTGTCAACAGAATTATACCTGCAATAAAACCCCAATGTGGAGGGGCCCTCTGTCAGAACTGATAGTACACAGCAGAGAGGGGGCTCTCGGAGGTTTGGGGTGGGCTACCACAGAGAACAGCCCTCTAAGCTGTGGGATTCCCTCGCCTGGCACCCTCACAGTACAAATTTGGGTGAATGCTACCTCTGTTCACAGGACCCACCCTGCTCCAGTGACTGCCAACTGTTCTTGTTTTTGAAATAACCTTTATTAAATAATAATGGCTGCATGTTGAACGGGGGGGGGGGAGGAATGACAAGCTAAGGAGGTTTCTCCCCCAAAATCAAACAGTATATAAATTTTACGAAATACATAAACACCCCACTCTTTCCCACCCACCCCAGTCTGAAAACATTGCTCAGCTCTAAAGAGAAATACCAATAGTTTACAAAGGAACGGGCATGCAAAGGGTCCAAAAGTTGTTAATATTGATACAAAGGAAAACGTTAGCAAAACCATATATTACGGAATGAGGCATGTACAGTTTGTCTTGTAGCGTCTCTGTGCGTGCTAAATGAATGGACAGTCTCTCAGGGGTTTCTAGCTACACAAAGTTTTTTGCATCCGTTTTCCGGGAAGTGCTATGTCCCAAATTACATTATACCATTTTTTGTACTTTTTGTACATTTAAACCCTTTGCGTCTTTCCAATTGCTTGCTGTCGATACTATTCTTGCTGCCACTAATAAGTCACCAATTAAATGTTTACCTTTTGGTTGCCTCCTCTGTCATTTGTTTTGGCTGTTTTTAATAGTGAATCTTAAATTGTTTGTTAACCTGCCCTGGGACCTGCTGGAGAAGGGGAGGCAATAAATTTATGATTCATAACAATTCTGAGCTAGGTGACGCCGTAGCCTGGTCTCCTAAGGCAGCTTCTGAGCGTTCTCCCATTCCGGTAACAGACTGGGGAGCTGTCCATAGTCCTGAATGTTCAGATGGAGCCAGAGCTCAAGTGATTTCCTGCTCTTCGTTCATCCTCCGATGGAGGTAGAAGACGACATAAAATCAGTGGGTGGTTTCCAGCTAAATTCTACTCAGAGTAGACCCCTTGGAAGTAATGCACCTAAGTCAGTCATCTTGATTAATTTCAGTGGGTCTACTCTGAGTAGGACTAACATGGATACAACCCATTTAATCTGAACATAGAATTGTAGAATTGGAAGGGGTCATTTATTTATTTGTTATTTATTTAATTTATATACCACCCTGTACCTAGGGGTCTCAGGGCGGTCATCTAGTCCAACCCCCTGAAAAGCAGCAATCTTTTTGCCCAATGTGGGGCTCAAACCCATGATCCTGAGATTCAGAGTCCCGTGCTCAATGGACTGAACTATGTAGCATGTAAAGGTAAAGGTAAAGGGACCCCTTACTTTTAGGTCCAGTCGTGGCCGACTCTGGGGTTGCGGTGCTCATCTCGCTTTATTGGCCGAGGGAGCCGGCGTGCAGCTTCCGGGTCATGTGACCACCATGACTAAGCCGCTTCTGGCGAACCAGAGCAGAAACGCCGTTTACCTTCCCGCCAGAGCGGTACCTATTTATCTACTTGCACTTTGAGGTGCTTTCGAACTGCTAGGTTGGCAGGAGCAGGGACCGAGCAACGGGAGCTCACCCCGTCGTGGGGATTCGAACCGCCGACCTTCCGATCAGCAAGCCCTAGGCTCTGTGGTTTAAACCACAGCGTGACCCGCGCCCCTGATTTAGCATGTAGTCAGTGTTAAAATGGGCCAGTGACTACATAATGATTTGTGTGTGGGGTTGACTGATGCCCTGCTTTCCCTGGAGTCCGGGGCGGGGGGAAGAGAGAGAGAGAGCTTCCTTTTGGCATCCTGCTCTGATTTCTGGATGCACCAGAGCTATTCCATTTTTGTGGGATCAGCATTTCTCTGCTGACTTCTGCTGTCTGCTTGTCTCAGACCATCATTTGTCTGTCTGGGTTTCTTGGTTTGCTGCATTTCTGTCTTCTCCCTCCAATAATGTCGGTGACTCTGTGTGTGATGGCGAAGGGGGCTCCTATCAAATTATCCTGACAACAACCTTTGAGGTTGGCTTCAGTGGAGAGAAACCAATTCAGCCAAAGTGCTGGTGAGCTTTTGTCCCTGAGCAGGGATTTAGATTTGCATCCTCTGGGTTGTCTCCAGCCGAGTTCTACTTTCGAGTAGACCCATTGAAATTAATGGACGTAGCTCTGTTTATTAATTTCAATAGGTCTACTTTGAGTATGAGTTAGACTGGATACGGCCTTCTGTGCCCGAACCCAGCATTCAAAACTGCTAAACTGTGTTCACTGGAGAACCTGTTATAATCTGTAGCTTATATATTTTTTATGCAAGAGCTAATTTATTTTATTGGATTGATTGGTTTTGTCTTTCAAAGCGTACGTCCTGCCTTTTTGCACCAGGTGGACTCAGAGTGGCTCACCGTGTAAACACCTTAACGGGGTATGAGAAATAAAGAATTACCTCCTGCTTTTCCTTTACAGCCGTGGTCCCTGCTTTTATCCCACAACAACCCTTTGAGGTAGGCGAGGCTGAGCAATAGTAACTGGCCCAAGGCCACCAGCTTTGTGACTGCCTATTTGAACCGAGTGATTGCATCCAGTCCTGTGTGTACCAGTTTCCCAGTCCTGCAACAGGAGTTCCTCTCCCCACACACTGTCAAGATCTGCACCCAGGATCCTCCAGCCCCTCTGGAGCAGGTCTTGAGGAGAGGGAATGTTCAGGGGAGAGGAAGGGAGGTTTATGTTGCACAAGCAGAGGTCTGAGAGTGGATTTAGGCAGAAGGAATGAAAGGGAAATGTGTATGTGAGAGAGAGGAATGTGTTTGTGCGTTATGATGCGCCTGGTCTCTCCTCACACCTAACACTTCTTTTCCCCATCCAAATCCATAACTGTGTTTTCTCTCTCACACATATTTGCAGTCAACACCCTCCTATTCAAAGTTTCCTTGCTGTGCGTCTCTGTCTCTCATACACACACACACACACACACACACACACACACACACACAGGACGCTCGCACGGGTTGTGATTCAGCGCTTTTGCACATCCCCAAGCGCCAAAACCCGGAAGTAACCCGTTCTGGTACTTCCAGGTTTGACGCGGTGTGCAACCTGAAATCGTGCAATCCGAAGCTTCTGCAACCCGAGGTATGACACACACATGCCATATTTTTCTCTGTATAAGACAAGGTTTTATTCTTAAAAAATTATGCTAAAAATTTGGGATCATCTTATACACGGATAGTGGAGAGGTGGGATGGGCGATTGGTGGCTGCTGTGAGCAGGAGATTGTCAACACTGTTTTTGCAGGCAGTTGGCGGGTACGTCAAGGTCCGGTTGCTGCTGCAATCGATTGTGCGATTGGCTGTGGCGACCCTGCTGGTGCCTCCTCAAAAAAAGCTCAACAAGTCTGGACAACCCCCCCCCCATTTTCTCAAATTGGAGTCCCAAAAAGAGGGGGCATCTTTTGGGGCATGTTATACACGAAAAAATATGGTGTGTTTGTGTGTATGTATGCATACTGTTATTTCTTTCACTGAGAGACACACTACCGTCACTTCTTCAGATAGGTGCAGGGAAAGGCAGTGTGTGTGAACAGACACGGGTTGGGGTGAGAAAGAGGAAAAGAGAGGTGTGTGTGCGTGTAAGAATTATATGGGGTGCAAATGTGAAGGAAAAGGAGGAGAACGGGAGGCCAGGGCACCTCCATTTTGGTGTGCCCGGTCCCACTTGTGTAAAAACAGTTGGAGTAGCTCATTCGGCAGAGCATGAGACTGAAGGGGTTGGGCCCCAACTTGGGCAAAAGATTCCTGCCTCTCTGTAGGGTTGGGCTCCACAATTCTGTGTGTGAACGTGAGGAGACAGTGTTGTGGCTGGCGAGGAGGGAGCTGTCTGAGAGAAAATGGTGCGAGTGAATCACAGAAATGGCGAGTGTGCCGGGAAACTCTGAATCCGACGCTCTGACCATTGCCCCACGCTGCTCCTTCTCTCTGGAGTGCAGAGAGCCGCTTAAAGGTTCTGCCTGCACCACCGCTGCTCCTTTTTGACGCCTGCATGCCCGTGGGGCTCTCTCTGTCTCTTGCAAATTGTTTGTTAAAAATATTCCATTAAATTCAAAACCGAAAATGTCGTCTTATTAGAAGGCGTCGATGAAGTGAAGGCTCCCCCTTTAAGCGTCTCATCGCACCCAATTGATTTCTCCTTCTAAACTCTGCAGCTTAAGAAAACCTATCTCATTAAGAATAGTATACCATATCAAAAAAATAAAAATAGAAAATAGGATCAAGAATGCATGGCAATAGCGCCAAACGAAATTCTTCAGCTGATGAGGTCTTGGGGAAAATATTCTTCTTTTAGGAATAAATCCTTAAAAACAAAACAAAAAAACCTGCTTCTAATATTACAGATGCAATGTGATTATTCTTAAATCCCCCATATCAAAATGAATGATAGTGGAAATCTACCGGTAATCAGTATAAACCATATATTTTTATCACTGTTCTCCTGTGGCTGGAACTATACTTTTATTTTATTTTTTTAGCTTTTGGAGGTTTTTTATTTTTATGGGGCTTCTGAGCAAACATAAAACGTATTTGCTTGAGAGGAGTGCCTTATCCCTGTTTTTTGGGGGTTGGACTAGATGGCCCTTGGGTTCCCCTTCCCACTCTGCAATTCTACGATTCGATCCCGTATGTGATCACTTCCATCTGCAGACTTTGCCCTTCTTCGTGCAATGATCATTCCATGTTTATATGGAGTTTTTTCTTAAGTTTTTTCTTAAGTGTGGCCTGTTCGTTGGAACTCACTGCTGATTGACCCCATCTCCATTTAGACTTTTGTGGGAAATGTTTCTATTTCAGCGGAGTCTATCCAAACATGTGATTTGGTTACATCTGTTTTTCAATTTGTTTCAAATGTTTTTTTTAAACAGTTTTTTTAAACATTTCAGTTATTTTATTGTTATTCTTTCTTTTTTTATCACTCCCCTATTGTTAGGTTTGTTTGCCATCCTGGGTTCTTTTTGGGAGATAGGATAAATAAACAGATAGACAGATATTTAAAAAATAACTTATGAATAACATAAGAAGCATCCGACGTTAAGGGACCAGGATAGGGAAAATACAAGAACACAACACAAAATTTATTTTATTTCAATGACAAAAAGGCAAAAGAACTATAGGGTTGAATATTGTCTTGGGATTTATCGTTCTGCAACATCAGAAAAATACTCCATCGCTCTCTAAACTCGTTTGGCTGTTGATCTTTAGACCTGCTTTCGTAGTATGCCAATTTAGGTAGCTGTAGTCTGTATTTTTTAAAAAAAAAACAAATAATTTTGTGCCATGTTCCACACTCCTAAAGCTTGTCACTCTCGTGTTCCCAGCAGCAATGATAAGATCGATAACCATTTCCAAAACCACCACCAAGGATTAAACCTTTTAGATAAACATATTTGGGTTTTGTGGCAATTTGGGGGTCAAAATTCAAGTTTCGATTAGAAACACAATTGGTTGCTCCCAGCCATAGAACATATTGACACACAATCTAATACAGTGGTGCCCCGCAAGACGAATGCCTCGCAAGACGGAAAACTCGCTAGACGAAAGAGTTTTCCGTTTTGGAGGTGCTTCGCAAAACGAATTTCCAATGGGCTTGCTTCGCAAGACGACAATGTCTTGCGAGTTCCTGCTGGTTTTTTTCCTTCCCCCCCCTTTTTCTAAGCCGCTAAGCCGCTTATCAGCTGATCCGATCAGCAGATAAGCCGCTAATCCGCTAATCCGTCAATGGGCTTGCTTCACAAGACGAAAAAACCGCTAGACGAAGAGAATCACAGAACGGATTCTTTTTGTCTTGCGAGGCACCACTGCATTATGCTAATTGGCATCCCTTCTGGCTTGTGGATTCTTTAATTGAGGGATGGGGAAATTTGGGGGAACCTTCAGAAGCTGTTGGACTTCAGCGCCCATCAGCCCCAGCCAGCACACCCAGTGGTCAGGGATGATGGGAGCTGGAGTCCCACACTCTCTGGGAGGGCCACAGGTTCCCTGATTTAATCTACCCTCCCGATTCTCACATTCCTCCACACTCAATGCAAGGGGTGTGCATTGCGTACATCCTCCTCTTGCCGCTGCCTTTTAGACAAACATGTTTACTCAGACACGGCTATAGCCTTATTATACAGAGCCCCAGGCCATTGGCCCACCTATCTCAGTGTTGCCCACACTGACTGGCAACAGCTAGTCAGGACTTCAGGCAGGGGACTCTCCAAACCCTCCCCAGAGATGCTGGGGATTGAACCCGGAACTTCTACATGCAGGGCAGATGCTCACCCACTGAGCCACAACCCTTCTTCTGTCTTCCTGCCATCCAAATACAGTGGTACCTCAGGTTAAGAACTTAATTCGTTCTGGAGGTCCGTTCTTAACCTGAAACTGTTCTTAACCTGAGGTACCACTTTAGCTAATGGGGCCTCCCACTGCCGCCGCGCGATTTCTGTTCTCATCCTGAGGTAAAGTTCTTAACCCGAGGTACTATTTCAGGGAAAGCGGAGTCTGTAACCTGAAGCGTCTGTAACCTGAAGCATCTGTAACCCGAGGTACCACTGTACATCTTTTTAACTGCAGCCCTGTCCCCAGGACTTTGACCACCTCATCCTCTTAAATCCCCCCCAAACTATACAGCAAAAATCTTCCACTATTATTATTTTTTAAAAAAAGAAACCCACCCCAATCTCTTGCTTACCCTTATCTAGGGATTGGGATGGGGGGTGGATCTGATTCAGCTTGCATTTAGCAGGCGGTCCTTCCTAATTTCTGAAACAATAAACGAACCGGAGAACAGCCGTCCTTTGGGATTTGCACATCTCCAAATTCTGCAGCTGTATGTCCTCCAGGCATGCGACGCGTATGAAAGCACACATATTAGGGTAACTTGTGCCTATAAATCCATACATTAATGAAAATGACATATAGAAAACAAGACTGTAGGTTGAAAGGCATGGCATAAATAAATAAATGCTCTAGAGACGATTGCTTGCACAAATGTGTACATTGAGGCGTTGCAGAAGTGTGCACACTGAGAGAAAATTCACACGAAAATGCCGGTGAATTTTCATTAGGACTCTTCCCCTCCCTCCCCCAGTGCAAATTGATGTGGAAATGTGGAGAACTTAAGATTTGTGGGGGGTGGGACAAGATCCTGCATTTGACTTATTTGCTCTCCTTAATACTGCTTTTTTATAACATTTCCTTTCAAGGTCTAGGCTGATGATCTCAGAAATCTCGCCCTCCCTTCCCCGCCCTGCCCTGTCCCCCGGCCATATTTTGGGGTATTTGGTGGCCAGTGAAGGAAGCAGAGGTGGTTAGGAAGCTGGGAGAGGAGGTTGGGGTAGGAAGCGAAGGAACCCAGGGCCATGGAATGTTCTCCTGTTCCGAACGGAGGAGAACGCAGCGTGCGAGTGTCGCTAGGCAACCCACTACAGGCGCCTGTAGCGCACGGTGTGCCTTTGACAGGTGACGAGTGCCGGTTCAGTCGTGGCTGTCAGAGGAAGGGAAAAGGGAAGAGGGAGGCCTTAGTGAAGCAGGGAGGCGTTCTCTCTCCTTGGCCCGTAGGTGTGCGGGGATCACGGTTGGCCAGAGCTTAGAACATCAGCTGGACTCTGGAAAACCACTGCAAAGTGGAATGGCCTATTCAGATGGTCCCTCCAGACTGGCGGTGGGCTTTGTGTGTGTATTCTGCAACAATGCGATTGGCACACTCATAGTGCAATAGGGGAGTCAGTGTGGTGTAGTGGTTCAGAGCGGTGGATTTGTAATCTGGTGAACTGGGTTCGCGTCTCCGCTCCTCCACATGCAGCTGCTGGGTGACCTTGGGCCAGTCACACTTCTCTGAAGTCTCTCAGCCCCACTCACCTCACAGAGTGTTTGTTGTGGGGGAGGAAGGGAAAGGAGAATGTTAGCCGCTTTGAGACGCCTTCGGGTAGTGATAAAGCGGGATATCAAATCCAAACTCTTCTTCTTCCTCTTCTAGGGGAGGATTTTTGCAGATTGTTCCATTTTATCGATGGTGTTTATATTGCTACTCTCCCCCCCCCCAAAGGAGCTCAAGGTGGCATTAGTGGTTCTCCCCCTCCTTGTTTTATCCACACAACGACCCTCTGAGGTAGATTAGGCTGAGAGCCAGAGACTGGCCCAAGGCCACCCCGGTGAACGTTGTGGATTTGAACCTTGGTGTCTCTCCCAGCTGCTAGCCCGACACTCTATCCCAGGGGTCTGCAACCTTTTCCAGCCGTGAGCCGGTCCATCGTCCCTCAGACCATGCAGTGGGCCGGACTATATTTTGAAAAAAATAATGAACAAATTCCTATGCCCCACAAATAACATAGAGATGCGTTTTAAATCAAAGGACACATTCTACTCATGTAAAAACACGCTGAGTCCTGGACCGTCTGCGGGCCGGATTGAGAAGGCAATTGGGCCGCATCCGGCCCACGGGCCTTAGGTTTCCTACCCCTGCTCTATCCACTATGCTGCCATTGGAGTTGTTCTGTGGTGCTTCCCGCAATGTTACCCGCATTGCAGGGGGCTGGACTAGATGACCCTCGGGGTCCCATCCAACTCTGCAGTTCTATGATTACCATCTGGAGGGAGCTCTCTTGCGCTGCAGTGCAACGGAAGCAGGATAAAATAGCAGCAGCAGCACCCCCAGAACATTTTGACTGCCTAAGGACTAGCGCTCAGATAGTTATTTGTGTGTTTCATCCTTAAAATTGCATATTGCATTTGACTGTAAGAAGAAGAAGAAGAAACTTCAAAGCAGTTTACAAAAAGGATACAGAACAAATATATATATAAATTCAATAAACAAATAATAATAATACCAATGAAATAATCTGTTAAATAGTTAAAAACAACCATTTGAACATTCCAAAGGTAATGGAAATCAACGATGATAAGAACCAGATTAAAATACATGCAATGTTCTATATGCCTAGTAGGCTTGCCTTAAAAAAAATGCCTTTGGCAGGGTCCGAAAGCAGTACAACAAAGGTGCCTTTCTAAATGTCAATAGGCAGGGAGTTTCAAAGTGCTGGGTGCTGCCACACAATAAAAGATTGGCTTCTTATAAATGCAGAATGAGTATTATGCAGCACCTGGAACAGGGCTAGTTCTTCAGAGTGGACATATAAGGTGTAAAGGGGTTTATATGTTTGGGTAAGGCAAACTGAGAGAGCAATTGGTTTGTATATACAGTGGTACCTCGGGTTAAGTACTTAATTTGTTCTGGAGGTCCGTTCTTAACCTGAAACTGTTCTTAACCTGAAGAACCACTTTAGCTAATGGGGCCTCCTGCTGCCGCTGCACGATTTTTGTTCTCATCCTGAAACAAAGTTCTTAACCTGAAGCACTATTTCTGGCTTAGCGGACTCTGTAACCTGAAGCGTATGTAACCTGAAGCGTATGTAACCTGAGGTACCACTGTATGAGAGTTAGTTAAAGCTTCCTGGCATAAAGCTAGCGAGAAAGGAGGCTGGACGCTGTTCTGGATGGCAGCTCAGGGCTGCCATCAAGGAGGGTACAGGTGAGGCGCTTGTACTGGGCCTGGTCTCTGGAGAGTCCTGGCACCAGCACCACAACACAGCTGCCCCACTTACTTGCAAATTGCATTAGCTGACCCAGCAGGAGGAATCCATTTAACGCACCCGGCAGCTGCAAGGACAAGTTTCAGAGCGAGGCGAAGGAGCCCTTGAAGGAGCTCAGGGGAGCCCCTCTCGGCCCAAACCCAACCCTCTCCACTCCAGAGAAAGATGGCAGGCCAGGCTTGTTCTCGGGAGGGGCCCATGCCACTCTGCCCCATGGCTGCTGCCCCACTTAATTGTGAGCTGCACGAGGCAAGCATGTCAATTCAGATGCAGATAAGGGTTGGTTTTCTGCACCTTCGTGTTTGTGAGCAGGAAAACCTGTATCATCCTCTATACCAGCATTTCTCAACCTTGGGCCTCCAGTTGTTTTTGGACTACAACTCCCATAATCCTCAGCTAGCAAGACCAGTGGTCAGGGATGATGGGAATTGTAGTTCGAAAACAGCTGGAGGCCCAATGTTGGGAAACACTGCTCTATACAGCCACATTTGTTTGCATGTGGTATAATTTGTGTGTGTATGTGGGGGGTATTCATCAAAGTTTTACCCAGAGTAGACCTATTAAAGTTAATGGACCTACGTTAGCAGTGCCAGATTACCAAACAGACAGAGTAGGCATCGGCCTATGGACCTCCTGCCTTTTAGAGGCCCTGCCACAATGGATCAAAATAATACTGATTTGCTCTTGAAAGAAAATAAAAAATGTATTAGGAGATAATTTGCAAAGGGCCCCCCAAGATTTCTAGGGGCCTCCACAGGGTTTAATCTGGCACTGTACATTAGTCATCTCCATTACTTTCAATAGGTCTACTCTGGGTAGGACTAACACTGGATACAACCCATATTCCCCCGCTAGTTATAGGAAAGAGCATAGGCTGTGACTTTATACCAAGCTGAACGATCCATACCTGTAGCTTAATATTGTCCAGTTTGCACCTATCACTAAACCATGGTTAATGTAAACCATGGTTAAAGGTGAGGCATCTGGCAGACGATTACCTAAACTTTGGTTCATTGTGTCACAGAATAGTTTAAAATTGACAGCAACCAAGCCTTGAGAGACATCTGAACTTTTGCCTCCCTTTTCTCACAGCTCTGTAGATTTGGGGCATTGATGGCTCCTTAGCCATAGCTAACGAGGTCACGGTCTATGATCCCACGTATTGCTAAGCCATGGCTAACCTTAAGTATGGTTGATAAGCCAACTAGAAAACCTCGGTTAACAAGCTGCTTTTAACCATAATTAATAAACCTTAGTTAAGATGGTGGGCTGGGTTCACACAGAACAATAAGCCATGGTTTCTTAAATCACAGTTTAACAAACCATGGTTTAGCATTGGTACTACTTTCTTGGGCCTACCTGGAGATGCTTGGGATTGGGCAGGTGGTCTTCCGCTGAGCTACAGCTCCTCCAAGAAGACAGAGCTCACACAGGCAGCCCCCTCCCCAGGTTTTCCTGCAGCCCTCATTCCATGTATAAATGTTTGATTCCATCGCAGAGGGCAGAGGGCCTTCTCGGTAGTGGTGCCCGCCCTGTGGAACGCCCTTCCAGCAGATGTCAAAGCGATAAACAACTACCTGACATTCAGAAGACATCTTAAGGCAGCCCTGTTCAGGGAAGTTTTTAACGTGTGATATTTTACTGTATTTTTGGTTTTTATGGAAGCCGCCCAGAGTGGCTGGGGAGGCCCAGCCAGATGGGCGGGGTATAAATAATAAATTATTATTATTATATTATTTTCGCCAGTGTTGGCTGGCGACCATTGGACAGAATGCAGGGAGCCCAACAGCAGGTTGCTCCAGGGCCAATGACAGGCAGAGCTGGCTAATTCTAGTTTTATCCCCATCCTCCTCCTCTTTAGGTTATTAAAAATAACCTAAAAGCTTTTGTTGGGCTCCTTTGCCCAGACTGCCAGGAGAACTCTCAAGGGGGCTGTCATAATTAACAGTTCAACAATGAGATTAAGGAGGAGGAAGCTGACCAGCTGGGCCAACTCCCTGGAGTAAGTAAGAAGGCAGGCAGGTAGAGGCTGCCTGAGGTCCCTAATGGCAGTGGCGTAGCGTGGGGGGTGCAGGGGGGGGCCGGCCGCACCGGGCGCAACATCTGGGGGTTAGGGTTAGGGGGCGCAAATCCACGGGTTAGGGGGCACAAATTACCTGCCTTGCCCCGGGTGCTGACAACCCACGCTACGCCACTGCCTAATGGGCCACTCTACAAAGTGCACAACGCCTTTACAAAGGATCAGAAGGCAAGTCCCTGCTCCTGAGGAGATTACAATCAAAAATCTGATGACAACAGAGGCGAGGGTAACCAGGGGAAGGACGTGCACTTATCATTTATGTGGACTCTGGCAGAGTTTCAAGTGGAAGACTAAGCAGTTGGCCGTGCCAAACGTTTCAAAGAACAATAATGAATTTTTAAGAGTGGTAAATGACGGATTAATGCATTGTGTGGTGTTGGGACTCTGTTCCTGTTCCCCAATCACTGGAACTCATTGTTCAGCAAGCCCTCTGGCTTTTGAGAGCACTGATAATACAGGCAGACGTCTTCAGTGTTACCTCGCGTTTTTAAAATTCAGATTCTCAAGAAGCTAATAGCTGTCTTGACTTTGTATACCCCCCTTCTAAAAGCCCTCTAAAGCTAGGCTGCCATACATCTAGAATTCCCTGGACATAACTGGGATTTTAAAGGCGGAATTGACATCCGGGGGGGGGGGGAGTTTTTTGAAAGGCTGCCCTAAAAAATGCATTTTGTTAGCTCAACAACTTTTGGGGTGTCCTGGTTTTTACTTTTTGAAATACGGCAACCCTGTCTTAAGCTAGCAGCCACCAGCCACTCACCTCCTGTGGCAATGAGTCCCAGGGGATGTTGCTATTGCATAAGAACCTCAGCTCCCAGGGTGCTTTTTATGTGGTGGGCAGAGACCCTCGATCGAAAGGCTCTGCCGCTCAGCTAGTGATGATGGGGAGGAGACACCTAGCCCCATGGGCGGCTTCGGCACATGCCAACCGAGCCCTGGGGGCTCTGAGCCAACATCCTCCCCCCCACTTCCCCATCTCTGCTCTGGAGACTTTGTCACTCTGAAGATCTGGGATGACTCACCCGGTTTGGCTGCTTCCTGTAGGCCTCCTTGTTCCTGAGAAACTGCTTTGGGTAGGAGACCATATGGTGCTGAAGAGAGGAATGGAGGCACCAGGGGTCGGCACGTTAAGGGAACCTTCTGGGTAATTAAATCCGCCCCCTGAGCTCTGTGAAAGAGGCATGACGTCTGGAAATTTCCTCCAAAATGCTGGAAAAGAAACATCGGAGCAGAGGATCTTGTGATTTTGAAGGGCGGGGAGTTACGCATAGTGGGAAGCGAGGGGTGAACTGGGCAACCAGAGAATCCTGAGTTATGGCAGCACAGATGAGAATGAGGCCTTCGGATGGAAAGAAAAAACCGCCCTCTTTCTCAGAGTTTGATTAAGATCTTTAGAGGCCCTAAGCACTGAGGAGATTATGGTGCCGCCGCCCCCAACCCAGATATAATTCAAAATAAAACCAATGCTAAACCATAAAACAACATTTTTTTGTGGTGAAGCGACATGAAACTTACAGGCATGCCCAAATTGAAATACAGTGGTACCTCTGGTTACGAACTTAATTCCTTCCGGAGGTCGGTTCTTAACCTGAAACCGTTCTTAACCTGAGGTACCACTTTAGCTAATGGGGTCTCCCGCGCCACCGGGGCACGATTTCTGTTCTCATCCTGAGGTGAAGTTCTTAACCTGAGGTACTACTTCCGGGTTAGCAGAGTCTGTAACCCGAAGTGTTTGTAACCTGAAGTGTTTGTAATCCGAGGTACCACTGTACCTCCTTTCTCAGTTTTCTGACTGCAAAATTCTAAATACCGTATTTTTCGCTCTATAAGACGCACCAGAGTTTTTGGAGGAGGAAAACAAGAAAAAATATATTCTGAATCTCAGAAGCCAGAACAGCAAGAAGGATCGCTGCGCAGTGAAAGCAGCAATCCCTCTTGCTGTTCTGGCTTCTGGGATAGCTGCGCAGCCTGCATTCGCTCCATAAGACGCACACACATTTCCCCTTACTTTTTAGGAGGGAAAAGGTGAGTCTTATAGAGCAAAAAGTACGGTAAGTTTGAAGCTGACTCAAAGAAGCCCGTCTGCTTCATGCAAAGGAGGGACAGTGACTCAAGTGTGTCCTGGCACTTTGTTCTCCTGTGAGGGTTTTTCATATACTGAATATTGATAGCTAGGTAGAGATATATAATTAGAATCAGTTGGGATATAATTAGTTGGAAGGGACCACGAGGGTCATGTAGTCCAGTTCGCTGCAATGCAGGAATCTTTTGCTTGATGGGCCCAGGCCCACAACCCTGAGATTAAGAGTCTTCTGCTCTTCTGGCTGAGCTAAGGGCATGGAATCCATCAATAATAATAAAACATGTATTGCAACAATCCAGCATCTGATTTTGTTGCATTATTTCAACCTCCATTAGTAGGGCACCCCCTAGTTCAGTGGTTTTCAACCAGTGTGCCGTGGCACCCTGGGGTGCCTTAAATGTTGGTCAGAGGTGCCGCGGGCAACACTGGCCTCTGTCCCTCTTTCCTTCCCTCCCTCCACTGATTCCTTCTTGTGTCTCTGCCTCCCAAAGGCCTGCACAGCTGTTTGTTGCAGCGGCCCTGGCTACAAGCTGCCCAGGTGAATGGTCCCTCTGGGGCTGGCCAGGGGGTGCTGGTTGCCAGAAGGTGAGGCGACCTCGGAGTAAGCAAGCAAGTGGACGAGGGAACCCAGCCAGCCAGTCCTCCAGCCCTTGCTGTTGCTCTGCAGGCAAGGGGTGACATAACTGGGCTCTGAGCCCCACAGGGGTGCCACAGGAAGAATGTAGTTGGTTGAGGGAGCCGTGGACTCAAAAAGGTTGAAAATCTCTGTCCTAGTTTAGGTGGTTCCAGTTACAGATAGGTAACCGTATTGGTCTGCCATAGTCAAAATAAAGAATTTCCTTCCAGTAGCACCTTAAAGACCAACTAAGTTAGTTCTTGGTATGAGCTTTCGTGTGCATGTATCTGAAGAAGTGTGCATGCACACGAAAGCTCATACCAAGAACTAACTTAGTTGGTCTTTAAGGTGCTACTGGAAGGAATTTCTTTATTTTGACTAGTTTAGGTGGGAATAAGTACAGTGGTACCTTGGGTTAAGAACTTAATTCGTTCTGGAGGTCCGTTCTTAACCTGAAACTGTTCTTAACCTAAGGTACCACTTTAGAAGAAGAAGAAGAAGAGTTTGGATTTGATATCCCGCCTTTCACTCCCCTTCAGGAGTCTCAAAGCGGCTAACATTCTCCTTTCCCTTCCTCCCCCACAACAAACACTCTGTGAGGTGAGTGGGGCTGAGAGACTTCAAAGAAGTGTGACTGGCCCAAGGTCACCCAGCAGCTGCATGTGGAGGAGCGGAGACGCGAACCCGGTTACCCAGATTTAGCTAATGTGGCCTCCCGCTGCTGCCTCGCCACCGCCACACAATTTCTGTTCTCATCCTAAAGCAAAGTTCTTAACCCGAGGTACTGTTTCTGGGTTAGCGGAGTCTCTAACCTGAAGCGTCTGTAACCTGAAGCGTCTGTAACCTGAGGTACCACTGTAATTTTTAAAAAGCAGGAAAATGGGGAAGAGTGCAGAGTGTAAGGAAGTCTAACAAAGTTCTGGTTTTCTCCTCGATGACTACTTGCATGTTTTTGTTTTAAATATCAAATTCTTCCAGATGTTGCAGAGCTACAGCTCCCATCCAACTAGTGGCCTGGGATGGTGGCGGTTGTGGTTCAGCAACATCTGGAGGGCCAAAGGTTCCTCACACCTGGTGTAGACAAGGCTAAGCGTGATGGACTTTGTAGTTATAAATTCCAATGTTGAGATTCAGGGGAGACCCAACAGCCGCCCCCAAATATCAGCAAGAACTGTCATGTGGAATATGGGGCTCACTGTTCTCCTTCGCTCCAGAGGCCAGGATAGGAACCGGTGACTGGAAATTTGAGAGAAGCAATTTAATGTTATTTATTTTTTAATTAAAAGAATGGTGCTGATAAAAAAAGAGCACAGCTATTTCTCTGTGTAGATAACAATGTGCAAATCACATATGCATCTTACTGATTATTGACGTTTCCCTAAAGGTACATGATGGACTTGAAAATTACAAATGTGCTGTTAATGTGTGGCAATCTACCTGCGGGTTGCATGTTCAAGTGTTGATATTTTTATGAGCTATTCTTAAACATTTTTTAAATTTTCTTTTTTATTGAGTCTCCACCCAGCCCCCAGTTGTGAACAATTGTGCAGAAAAACACAGTCTTTAGAGACAATGGAAGTAATAAATAGAAATTTCCAAAACAACTACAGTGTGCAGTGTGTGATTATGGACGCAGATTTTAACAGGGTGCTTTTTAGATGCGAGATTAACACGGAAGCCTCCACCCTTTGATCTGGCCCTAGCTGATTCATGTGTGCTTCAGAGTTCGCAAATGACTGAGTAGAAACTAATCTGTCTTTGATGAGGGTGGGAAATTGCATTGTTGGACTTTTGGATTTCAAATTTCAATGGCGTCCTGTGTGATACCAAAATTTGGTGCTCCCACACCTCTTGGCTTCCGTTCTACATCACTGCTGCAGCATCCTCTCGCCTCAGCACCCCATGCAGGTGAACAGGTCATGCTCCCCTAAATCTCCCTTTGATCTTTTTCATTCTGGGGACTGGATCCCCCTTCTGGGCCACTTTCCTGGGGCCAAAAGCTAGTGATGGAAAGAGTCAGAGAAAAAGCAGGCAGAGCAACGGAAGCAAATTTCCCCTTTGGCTGATAACAACAATGGCATCATCATCAGCAGCAATAACAACAACAACATTTCTATACCACCCTTCATCCGAGGATCATTGGGCAGTTTACAATATAAAAAGAAAAAATGCACGACATAGTAACAAACAAAAACAGTAACACTGCCCCGCCCCCAGTATAAAAGCCCATAGAATGTTTAAGTAGCCAAAGGTCTGGGAGAAGAGTATGTGTTACGAAGGCGCCAGGTGAGCCTCCCTGGGGAGAACATTCCGCAAGCAGGGAGCCACTGCAGAAAAGGCCCTGTTCTTGTCTTGCCACCCTCTGGATGGACCTCTCGCAGAGGCTAGTTTCTGCACACATGCACACACAGCCCCTTCTGTCCTGCATTCAGGCAAGCGAGAGGCATGATCAGAGTTCAAGGACACATTCCAGCCAGGCAAAGAACACCCGAGGGTGAAAAGCAAGACCGGACAGGGGTTGTGGCCTGGGGAGAGTCCCAAGGGCCTGATAGAAAGGTCTAGAGGGCCACATTTAGGCCACACCCCTGTTCTATGACACAGATGTTAATGTTGCCTTATTAATTAAATATTTATTTAACAAAATTTGCAGCCCGCTTTATCTGTAAACAATAAAAAGTTTAAGCAGTTTGCAAAGAATGTAACATACGTATTAAAACTGTTAATAAAAAAAAGTGATGTTAAAAACATGCTGATTTTTAAAACAATGATAATGTTATGGGCAGTTCAGGTCCATGCACGTTTCTTGCAGCTGAATGTCCAGGTGGCCATTGTGGTTGTTTTTAAAATGTAACATCCAAAATGCATCTATTTGTTATCTACCTTTCTGTATTGCTCAGAAGGCAATGGGCGGTTCACAAGCTCATAAAATTTATTTATTAATGCATTTATTTCACGTGATTTATCTACCACTTGGTTGCAATAAAACTTCAAAGCAGTTTACAAGAAGAATAAAACAATAAAATCATCAGTAAAAAACTTTTGTCTAACACATTCAAATAATAATTTAAGTTAACAATAAACTAAAATCCCGATTTAAAGCACATCAGTTTTCTACCAGTCTGGAGAGGGTTGCCTAAACAAAAATGTTTTAAGCAAGCACTGAATAGAGTGCAGCAAAGGTTGTCAATAGGCTGGGAGTTCCGAAGTTTTGGGTTCTGCCACGCTATAAAAGATTGAATTCTTATCAATGCAGAACAAGTATTATGCAACACCTGGAACAGTGCTAATTCCGCAAAATGCCAGAGCTGAAGAATAAAAATAAATAAAGAGAGTGAAATCTGTGGCAGATAAATGCATCTGGAGAATAAAGCTACTGGCAAGTGCAAAACTGAAAAAAAAGGCACATTTGTTTTATTTTCAAAAGAGAAGGACTGAGCAGGTTCCCAGCCTCCAGATGTGTAACTGGTGGGAGCTGCGTCCTTCCTTCTTTGCTCCATCTCCTCTTTCCACTCGCATTGAAAAACTCCTTTGCGCAAGGAAACAGCAGCAGAAGAAAAGCAGAGCCCTGGATATAAGCGAAGCCATTCAATAAACGACAGGAACGTATCCTTGATTTACATAAACACCTGCGTTGGCGCTTGCTGATGCTACAGTTTGATGTTTGCTTCTCATGGCTTGACAGGTCCTCTCAATAATATCTCTCTCTCTCTCTCTCTCTCTCTCTCTCTCTCTCTCTCTCTCTCCCCCCCCCCCATTTAGATAATTGCCTTTGACGAATTGCACATGGACTTCAAGAACCCAATTGACCAGGGCAACCCAGCCAGGGCAGTAAGTCTATACATGTCGTGTCAGAGGTGTCTCTGTGTCCCATTCGTTCGCCTTTCCCTGCCTCCAGTCCCATCCTTCGGCAGTCTTCCTCTTTCCCTTGTTGTGCAGACCCAGACCTGGTTTACATTCAGAAACCAGCGAAATGCAAGGCATTGTGACGGGCAGGAAGCATCTGCAGGGGAAGCAGGGGACGGTCCCTCTCTAGGAGTGTCCTTTCTCGCATCTCAGTGGTAAAGCTCGGCATTCAGAAGGTCCCAAGCTTACTCGCCGGCCTCTCTACTTCAAATTTATTGTGATTTATTTTCACTTTTTATATCCCACCTTCCCTCCACGGACCTCAGGATGGCGTACTCACTTTCTCTGTGTTATCCTCACAGCCACCTTGTGAGCTTTGTGGTTGAACGGAGGATTTGAACTCAGGTTCTAAGGGACTGAAGAAAAAGGTTGCAATCTGGGGTTTTAAACTGTGGGGGTAGGACAAGACTGTCTTTCATTTGAAGCGACAGATGAAGATTCATGGAGGACCTGGAATATCCTCTGAGGGAAATAAGCGCACACAGAGTACAGAGAGTCACATGGGTTGTCCTGCCCACTTTCCTCACTGGCAATGGCTGCCATTGCCATGTGGCCCCTAGGTGGTTGTCCCCAAGGGGAATCCGGGACTTTTTGCAGTTAGGAAAGTGACAGGGGAAAGTGTTGTGTAATGATTAGAGCACGGGGAGAGACAGTGGTTCGAATCCCCTCTCAATTCATGAAACTCGGCCTAACCCACCTCACAGGGTGGTTGTGAGGACAATAGGGAAAGTGGATAAGAGTCGTGGGAAATAAATGTAAAAAATAAGTAAAAGCAAATCCACTGGAAAGTTTGGGGGTGAGTGGAGGCAGTAGGATAGCCATCTTTGAATATCTGGAGGGCTACCTCATAGAAAGGGAGCAAGCTTGCTTTTCTGCTGCCCCGGAGGTAAAGGTAAATGGACCCATGACCATGTCATGGCAGACTCTGGGGTTGCGGCACTCATCTCGCTTTATTGGCTGAGGGAGCCGGTATACAGCTGATCATGTGGCCAGCATGACTAAGCTGCTTCTGGAGAACCAGAGCAGCGCACGGAAACGCCGTTTACCTTCCCGCCAGAGCAGTACCTATTTATCTACTTGCACTTTGACGTGCTTTCAAGCTGCTAGGTTGGCAGGAGCAGGGACCGAGCAACGGGAGCTCACCCCGTCACGGGGATTCGAACTGCCGACCTTCTGATCGGCAAGCCCTAGGCTCTGTGGTTTAACCCACAGCGCCACCCACATCCCACTACCCCGGAGGGGAGGATTCAACTGCAGGAAAGGAGATTCTGACTAAACGTTAGCAAGAACTTTCTGATGGTATGAGTTCCAAGGCAGTGGAACGGACTCCCCCAGGAAGTGGTGGACTCTCCTTGATTTTAGGTTTCTGAGCAGAGGTTGGACGGCCACCGCCAGGAGTCCTTTAGCTGTGATTTCTGTATTGCAGGGGACTAGACAAATGACCCTTGGGTCCTTTCCCACCTTATAGTTCTATGATTCTTTATCTTGGTGGATGGATAGGAAAGCTGAGATGCCTGGAAAAGGCTCCAGATTCAGGCCCTGGCATCTCCTAGCAGAGCTGGGGGAGACTGGGTATCTGCCATGGATGCTTAAGTTTAGATTTCTGCATTGCGGGGGGTTGGACTAGATTGCCCTCTAGGGTCCCTCCCAACCCTGCAATTCTATGACTCTATGACCTCCTGTCTGAAACGCTCAAATAAATAATAGGAAAGGCCACCGTGAAGCAAAAAATAGCAGCTGTGCAGTTTAAAGCATCATCAAATCTCCTCCTCCCCGCAAGGATATATTTGTTCGATAACCCCCACCCTCCAATCTGGGTCTGTAGGGTGAACTCTCAGAGCAGAGACATTGGACCCTCCGGAGAAGGAGGCAGCGGAGGGGGAAGATGGGGTGGGTGGGTGGTGAGGAAAGAGCTGTTTTTGAAAGCTGGCAGGGCTGTTGTACTGCAATTGGGAGGATAAAAGGTGGCTTTCATCCGCCGCTGAAAGAGCACAAAGGAATGGCAGGAGTCGGGAACATTCAGCCATAGGAAACCCTTTGAAATCCCGCCCTGAAAGTGTCGCTCAGCAGCCTCCCCGCAGAAGCAGGGGGAAGCCACTGCCCCCTCCCCAGCGCTGCGCTGCCTCCCCCGCTCGCGCTGCCGCAGACAGGCTGATGGATGTGCCGGCGCTGTTCATTCAGAGATAAATATCAGATGAGGGAAGATATCAGGAGGTTCTCAGACCAAAGGCCCTTCCAGTCTAGCATCTCGTGTCCCCCAACCAGATGTGGATGGGAGTCGGACAAGCGGGACATTGGCATGGCAGCAACAGATCTGGCTCCATTGGCGCTCTCCATCTAAAGCAGCGTCACACCACTTTAAACAGCCCCAGAGGATTCTGGGAAGTGTTGTTTGTCAAGGGTGCTGAGAGTTGTTAGGAGCAGACGCTTCCTCCCCTCGCAGAGCTACAGTTCCCAGAGTCCCCTGGGAAAAGGGCTTAGTTTTTAAACCACTGTGGAATACAATGGTACCTCAAGTTACATACGCTTCAGGTTACGTACGCTTCAGGTTACAGACTCCGCTAACCCAGAAATAGTACCTCGGGTTAAGAACTTTGCTTCAGGATGAGAACAGAAATCGTGCTCTGGCGGCGTGGCAACAGCAGGAGTCCCCATTAGCTAAAGTGGTGCTTCAGGTTAAGAAGAGTTTCAGGTTAAGAACGGACCTCCGGAACGAATTAAGTACTTAACCCGAGGTACCACTGTATATAGCTCTGTGTGAGGGGAACAGGGGTCTCCTAACTACTCTCAGCAGCTTTAAAAGTCATGTTTCCCCCCAGAGGATGCTGGGAACTGTAGTTCGCGAAGAGTATGGTTAGGAGGCCCCTGTTCCCCTCACAGAGCTACACATTCCACAGTGGTTTGAAAATGAAGCCTTCTTCCCAGGGAACTCTGGGAGTTGTAGCTCTGTGGGGTGAATTGGGCCCTCCCAACAACTCTCAGTGTGCTACAGCTCCCATAATCCTTTGGGGGAAGCCATGATTGTTCAAAGTGTTATGGTGCTTTTTTAAATGTATAGTGCCGGTGGAGGTACAGTGGTGGGAAACTCTTAAAAAAATAAATGAATGAATCTTTCTTCCATGGGAACTCTAGGAAACTTGCCTACTGTACAAAAGTAAACATTATATCCATTGCTTCACCTAATTGCTTTTTGCCTCTGGCCCCGACCACAATTGGCATGTGGCCCCCAGAATGTTGCAGTGCGGCCCATGGGGCTGAAAACCATTCCCCAAGGCTGACTTAACGTTTTCAGAATGGGAGCTTTGCACACTTCAAACTCCTGTGCGTCTCTCTGCGAGGACAGGATAGTACGATGCAAGGATTGTCCTACGAAAGAGGGCGATAGAGTTCTCTATTGTCAGACTCCAGCTCCCATCAGCCCCAGCCATGGGCATAGCCAAGGGAGGGCAGGGGGGCAGCAGTGGTGGAGTTTCATGCTCTGGCACGGGGGGGGGGGGGCAGAGAGCAGGCGGGGGCAGGGCTGGCACGCATCCAGGGGCCGGGGGGGGGCGCTTTCTGGGGGCGGGATCACCTCTCTTCCTCCGCCAGTGGGGGCAGCTGCCCCTCATCAAGTAAAACAATAGAAATACTTAACTAACTGACCAATCACGTCGGTTCTGCCCCCCAACAAAATTCCTGGCTACGCCCATGGCCCCAGCCAGCTTTGTCCAGTGGCCTGGATTGATGGGAGCCGTAGTCCAACAGTACCTGGAAGGCCGCAGCCCCTGCCCCTCCCCATCCCTGGTACAAAGGTTCTGCAGGTCATTTTTGGCCCACGTTTAATTGGCACCGACAGTGGTTCCTAGTAGGCCGGGAGATGGCATTATATAAGTGAAGTCCACTATCCTCTGAGCTATCCACTTCATAGCATAGTTCAAGTCGGTAGACCGTGAGACTCTTCACCTTAGGGTTGTGGGTTCGAGTCCCACATTGGGTGAAAGATTCCTGCATAGCAGAGGGTTGGATTGGATGATCCTCGTGGTCCCTTCCAACTGTACAATTCTATGAAATGGATGTGCAAAGATCAAGGACAGCTTGGTAACAAAAGTGGAAGTTTTCGAACAAGGGAAGGAACTATTAAGTTAGCTCCTGGGCTGTCCCTGATAACTTTCAAACACGAGAGAAAGAGAGAGAGCGCTGGCGCAGTGCCAGGAAGGTGGCACGTCTTCGGGTTGTCCCCTCCCCTCCCCTCCTGCAAGTATAAATAGTTTTGTTTGACCTCAATTTCTCTCCACGTGTCACAGGCACCAGGAGAGGAACTCACAGCGCAGGCCAAGGTTAATCTCCCGTCCCCTGTCCCATATCTCTCTTGGGATTCACCATGTGGCCTAAGGGGAGGGAAATTTTGGCAAGTGGACAAAATGGCCTCATGAGCTAATTTGGACAGGTGGGTGGGGACGGCCAACTGCCAATCATTCCTGACGTCACAATGACACCGGGTTCAGTTTTTGTGCCTCAAGTGACTGTCGGGGCTCGGCAGAACCACTTGCAAGTGGGACACCCAGCCAATATTTTGGGATGGGGGCCACGACCTTCACATGTGAATTACCTGACATTTGGAAGGTACACTGTTTGAGAGTTTGGCTCAGCAAAGCACCCCACAATCACCTGTGGGGCAGGTAAAACAATGGCTCGGCCTAGACAGGGTTTGCTGGTACTGGCAATGAGCTGATTGGTGGCACCTGCAAAACTCTGCGCAAGAGGGCTTTTTGAAAAGGCCTCTGCAAGGCCCGACTATCAGTCTCGGCAGAGCCCCTTTCAAAGCACAAGACGGCAGGAACAGAACTGGCTGGCTAGATCGGAAAAGGGGCTTCAGGCTCCAAGGAGATTGGCAGGGTTCATGGGTCAGCGCCGAAGGGTGTCTCTGCGTGGAGTCACTGCTCTTGACCTCCCAAACGATGCGGGTCAGGATTTGAAGGGCTGCCGCCAGGGCTTACAAAATAATTACCACCAATTAGTTAAAAAATACAATTTTGGGATTAAGGGGCTGCAAACCAGATAAGGACAGAGCGCTGGATAAATGCGATTTTTGAACGGTTCATTATCCCCGTTCGCTGACAGATTTATTCCCCACGCGCCCAGAGGATTACACGGTGTGTTGCGTTTTGAGAAAAGCAACCCGATGGGCTGCCTGTTCACACTTCCGGTTCAGATTGCGGTGCTGGTGCCAGGATTCGGCCTCTGAGGGTCAGCAGCCTTGTCAGATTCCTATGTAGCATGGAGAACTTTGCATCTTTCGCTCTGGCAGTGGCAAGGAATAAATAGCTGGATCCGACTCTCTTCTTCTTTTTTTATTTTAAAAATGCCTGCTTTGGTTTGAAAAAAAATATTTTGTGCATGTTGGTTAGCCCCCCCCCCTAGTTGCTTTAGGGCTTCTTGTATAGTGGTACCTCGGGTTAATAACTTAATTCGCTCTGGAGGTCCGTTCTTAACCTGAAACTGTTCTTAACCTGAGGTACCACTTTAGCTAATGGGGCATCCCACTGCCACTGCATCCTGTTCTCTTCCTGAAGCAAAGTTCTTAACCTGAGGTACTATTTCTGGGTTAGCGGAGTCTGTAACCTGAAGCGCCTGTAACCTGAGGTACCACTTTAGCTAATGGGGCCTCCTGCTGCCACCGTGCCGCTGCTGCGCAATTTCTGTTCTCATCCTGACTCAAAGTTCCTAACCTGAGGTAATATTTCTGGGTTAGCGGAGTCTGTAACCTGAAGCGTCTGTAACCCGAGGTACCACTGTATTTAGAAAGTGAAAAGGATAGTTGTATGTTGTTCTAAATTCCTTTGGGAGTGAAGGCAGCAAAAAAATATAATCCCTGTGGTCAGAGTGTCAGACTAGGACCTGGGAGACCAGGGTTCAGAGTCCCACGTGGCCATGAAGCTCATGGGATCACCTTGGCAGCCTAGCATACCTTAGAGGGCTGTTGTGGGGATTAAATGAGGAGGAAGAGACCCACGTAACCCTCTTTGAGATCCTTGGAGAAAAAAGGTGGGATATAAGTGTGTGTGTACAGTGGTACCTCAGGTTAAGAACTTAATTCGTTCTGGAGGTCTGTTCTTAACATGAAACTGTTCTTAACCTGAGGTACCACTTTAGCTAATGGGGTCTCCTGCTGCCACCACGCTGCCGGAGCACAATTTCTGTTCTCATCCTGAAGCAAAGTTCTTAACTCAAGGTACTACTTCTGGGTTAGCAGAGTCTGTAACCTGAAGCGTCTGTAACCCGAGGTACCACTGTATATATATATCCCCTACTCTCAGTAGACCTAGCGATAGGAGTCTACTCTGAGTAAGACCAACATATATATTATATATATATATATATATATATATAAAATGTCACTTTTTACACCCCCGCCATGAACTCTAGGCAACTTGTGGAAAACAAAGATAAAGAATAGATAAAAAGGAAGGATAAAACCACCCTAAAATGCTCATATTAAAAGTATTCCTGGAGATGCCAGGGATTGAACCTGCAACCTTCTGCATGTGAGGCAGAAGCTGTGGCGCTGAGTTATGGCCCACCCCCTAAAAATAGAGGAAGATTCCCCTTCTCATGGTTCTAGATGGGCTGGTTTAAAAAAGGAGCCCAGGAAGCTGTGTTATACTGGGTCAGACCACTGGTCCTTCTAATTCAGTTTTGTTGACACTGACTGGCAGCCTCCTGACTTGGAGAGTTCCATGCGTTGAACCCGGGGCCTTCTGCAGGCAAAGCCACTCCCCACATCAGAAGGCTTTTGCAGGGCAATCTTAGCAGAAGCACAAAAACATTTAGGGGGGTGGGAAGACCAAAGGAATGGGGAACAGGAAATGACCCAAGGCCCAATAAGGACTCATCACCAGGGCTCACTGGGTGTGGAATGCTGACTGTTGGGGGGTGGGAATGGAAATGGAGGAGGAACGGAATGGAGTATCCAGGAAACGGTTAGCTGGCACCCACAATAGGAGGACTTTGCGCTGCAACATTCTGTTGCTGTTCGACCCCCCCCCTCCAACCTCTCCCTATACCAGGGGTCTGCAACCTTTAAGACAAAAAGAGCCACTTGGACCCATTTCCGAAGGAAAAAAAACTGGGAGCCGCAAAACTAGTCATTATAAAAATAACTTTTTTATTATTTCTTTGTTTGACCCCTCAGAATTACTCCTCCTCATAGAAATAAACGTTAAATTAACAAGTTACCTCTTTGTGTGTGTGTGTTCTTCACTCCCCTTCAAAACAGTGACCAGCGTACATGCCCCCTTTCAATGCAGTGACCAGCGTACATGCCCCTTACAATGTAGTGGGCGGGCGGGACTAATGCACGCACCGCCCCCATGCGACGTCACAGCCAGTACAGCGCCCGCCAAAGTGGGGAGTGTTGGGGCACACAATGCGCCTCCTCCCCTTGCTAGTATCCGCCCCGGAGCCGCGGCAAAGGTGTAAAAGAGCCACGTGCGGCTCCGGAGCCGCGGGTTGCAGACCCCTGCCCTATACAAATCCTTACAGAGATATTTAATGTTCTCTGGTTACATCCCTGAGGATCCATCGACTCTCCCCCTATCCTCCCCCTCCTCCCTCCATCTTACCCAGTTGCTCCCCTAGCAGTTTGACTAGTGTTTATTTCATTTTTTTATTTCTGTACTTAGAGAGAGAGGTTGAAAAACATTGAACGCATCTGTTGCCTCTTGAGAAAGGTGAGTGCCTTTTTGCCTCTTTGTCTGCTGGTATCTTTCACCCTCATTTAACCTTTTCCCTTTGAGAACCCTATGACACTCTCATCTCCCTGATGGGCAAACCTGTCAATTCCAGTTCCCCTTGGTTTCTCATCTTTCTGATGTTAAGGTCAGTCCTCCACATCAGTTTGTGATTCCCGCCCCCTCCCCCAAATTTCATGAAAATTCATCAGCAGTTTAGTGCAATTTTTCTTCTAATACACACATTTTTCTGTCCCATTTTGCTCAATATATCTATGCCCTTGCAAGCAGTTCTCCCTAAAACAGCCCATTTTTCTACGTTAGTTTCATTAATATATGCATTTATATGCACATGTTTTTTGCACTTTTGCCTACTATAAATGTTTTTGCAAAGCATGTTTTCCATAATGTTTGTATTTCCCCAGATATAATGCATTTTGTATGCTATTTTCATGTACACACACACACACACACACACACCTCATTTTCAGCACCCCTTAAGGTAAAGGTAAAGGTACCTCTGACCATTAGGTCCAGTCGTGACCGACTCTGGGGTTGCGGCGCTTATTTCGCTTTATTGGCCAAGGGAGCCGGCGTACAGCTTCTGGGTCATGTGGCTAGCAGGACTAAGCTGCTTCTGGCGAACCAGAGCAGCGCATGGAAACACCGTTTACCTTCCCGCCGGAGCGGTACCTATTTATCTACTTGCACTTTGACGTGTTTTCGAACTGCTAGGCCGGCAGGAGCAGGGACCGAGCAACGGGAGCTCACTCCGTTGTGGGGATTCAAACTGCCGACCTTCTGATCAGCAAGTCCTAGGCTCTGTGGTTTAACCCACAGCGCCACCCGTGTCCCTTCGGCACCCCTTACCTTACCCTATAAAAAGCATTATTCAGACTAGCAGTTTGCATGACCCACTAAGGAAGATAACAACACAATAAAATCCAAAACAATAACAATTAATTGCACAGCTATTCAAAATGTGATTAAAACTCTTTAGTTTAATTAATTCAACAAAATGGATGGGCTGGATTCAGTGATAACCAGCTTTCCAAAGTCATTCACACCTCCAGTGCCCCTCTGCCACCCCCTTGCCTCTGAGCACCCTCCCCCAAGTAATCCCACCGCCTGCCAGAGGGCGCCACTGCCCAATTTGGGAACCACTGTTGGCATTTTTCTACACATTGTTAAGAGAAATTCATGGCAGACCTTGGAGAGGTGCAAATTTCTAAGGCTGTGTTTTGGGCCACAAAATATTGGGAAGTATTAATTAGTGCAATTCAACTTTAAATGCAAACAGAGTCAAATTCCTACCCCCACCCCCGTCACACTCTGGGATGATCCTCCAAAGCATCTTTAACTCTAGCACCCAAGGGAGCCATAACAGATGATCCAGAAACTCCAGCGGGTGCAGAATGCTGCGGTGAGAATCCTTATGGGGTCCTCACTGCGGGATCGCATTCACCGGGTGCTATACCAGCTCCACTGGCTCCCGGTGGAGTACAGGATCAGGTTCAAGGTGCTGGTTTTAACTTTTAAAGCCCTGTACAGCTTAGGACCTGCGTACCTACGGGACCGCCTCTCCTGGTATGTCCCACGGAGGACCTTACGGTCTTCAAATAAAAACATCTTGGAGATCTTGGGCCACAGGGAGGTTAGGCTGGCCTCAACCAGAGCAAGGGCTTTTTCGGCTGTGGCTCTGATCTGGTGGAACGCTCTGTCACAAGAGACTCGGGCCCTGCGGGACTTGACATCTTTCCCCGGGGCCTGCAAAACAGAGTTGTTCCACCAGGCCTTTGGCCAGGGCACAGCCTGACCCCCTCCTTTGGCAATCCTCACAGAACTCTAGCCAAATGGTTGCCATTAATTTGATTTGAGCTGATTTTATAATGAACTGATTTTAGAATGTTGCATTATTTTTTTACTGTTGTTAGCCGCTCTGAGCCCGGCTTCGGCTGGGGAGGGCGGGATATAAATAAAATTTTGTTATTATTATTATTATTAATTGCTCCCACTTTACCATTCTCCCCCCTCTTTCTGATGTTCTTGATGTGCATTCTGCTGTTTACATATCCAAAACCGGGATAGCTCAGTCAGTAGAGCACGGGACTCCTGATCAAAGGGTTGTGGGTTTGAGACAAACACTGGGCAGAAGATTCATTCATTGCACGGCATCCTCGTATGTGACCCTCGTGGTCCCAGCTCTACAGTTCTGTGACTCTGTGAAAACCGCCCCACCCATGCAACAAGGGGGTTATCAGCAGACATGTGGGAAGAAGCTGGAGCTTTGCAGGATTACAAAAAAAAGTTAGGAAGAATACTCTAAAGGGGTGGTGAGCCCCCCAAAACTGTCCAGTGAGGACTGAGTATATTCAGTGGCTACAGAATGCTGACTGATGGGGGGCAGGTGGAAAAGAAAAAAGACATGGAAGGAGAATAGAATGTAGTGACTAGGGAATCTAGAATAGGGAGGGCAGTTCTCACTTGTCAAGCCCAAGGGCACACCTACACCCATTTAAAGCACTGTGATACCACATAATAATAATAATAATAATAATAATAATAATAATAATAATAATAATAATTGTTATTTTATTATTTATACTCCGCCCATCTGGCTGGATTTCCCCAGCCGCTCTAGGCAGCTTCCAACAGAATATTAAAATACAATAACCTATTAAACATTAAAAGGCTCCCTAAACAGGGCTGCCTTCAGATGTCTTCTAGAAGTCTGGTAGTCTCTTTGACATCTGGTGGGAGTGCATTCTACAGGGCGGGTGCCACTACTAAGAAGGCCCTTTGCCTGGTTCCCTGTAACTTGGCTTCTCACAGTGAGGGAACCGCCAGAAGGCCCTTGGTGCTGGACCTCAGTGTCTGGGCAGAATGATGATGGTGGAGATGCTCCTTTAAGAGTCATGCCCTCCCCACAAAGAACCCTGGGCACTGTTGCTTGTTAAGGCTGCTGAGAGTTGTTAGGACACCCTTCCTAGAGCTACATTTCCCATAGCGGTTTAACAACCCACCCATCTTTCCAGAAGAGCTGTAGCAAAAGAAGGGTGACCGGGTGCCCTACTTTCCAGTTCTATGTTCGAAGGACTTCTCTGCTTGCAGGTCCTTAGGCTCTAAATCTGGTGGGCAGGGTGGGGGGAATTGGCCCACAGGCTCGGGAAGATGGGAGTTGTAGTCCCAACAACATTTGTGGGACACCAGGTTTTGGGGGAGGCTGTTTTTAATAGGTTCTTTTATCTGCTGTGTGTCGCACTGAGTGCAACATGTGCCCAAAATAGCCTCCCTTTTTGACCAGAGGGTTTCTCTTGCAGCTCGTCGTTCCCGAATATTCCATCCATGGCCTTTTCTGCCTGATGTTTCTCTGTGCAGCTGAATGGGTGACTTTGGGACTTAATATCCCGCTGCTTTTCTACCACTTGTGGAGGTGAGGCTGAACACCAACACGGCCTAAGCACACCCCAGTGCTTCCATGCTGCAGTTCACGACAGGGAGATTGTAGCCTTCCACATGTTGTCGAACTGCAACTCCCTCCAGCCCTCGCCGTTGGACATCATGGCTGGGGGAGGCGGGAATTGGAGGCCGGCAATATCTGGAGGTTCGTCGTCCCTGGTTTACAGCACTGGGAAGTAGTTTAACACCAGAATCAATTTCTACAGCTGCCAGGAAGACACTCAAATCTTTCACTTCTGTTTTCAATTAACCACAGTTTAGTGTTACTGTACATCCAAACCGTAAACTGTGGTTATTTTTTTTAACTTAGACTTGTTTGAAACAAGCCAGCTTCAGAGATCATAATTTGAATCTGGCTTATTTCAAGCAAACCACAGCCACGGTTTTGGCAGTTTCAGACAACACAAGATGAATTGCAATTAATTACAAATGGAAACTGTAGCCGATATATAACTTACGTTAAAAGAAAGGAAAGTTGGCTTATTCATTTTTTGAAATATAGCACCTGGATTCCAGGATTTATTGTGTTGGGTGCTGAACTGAAGTTTGGATGAAATTAAAAACAAAAATACACACACACATATACCATAAAACCTGACACAGGTTTTTAAATTGTGTTAGCTGTGAAACTTGACCTGTTTGCAAAACATAAATAAATAGCTTTAGGGGATCATCTCATTCCCTGCACTGGGACAAACCTGTAAGGATAGTTAGATTATAGTCTATTTCTGTACATCTCTGTAGGTTTGAAGTTGCAGCCCAGGAAATTGATGCTTATAGAAACTTGTGCAGGAGGGAGGATGCAGGAAGCAGGAGGGGAAGGAAGATTGCCCTTTGCCAGCAGAAATGAAATATTTAAATTGTATCATTAGACCATACCTGCGCCATGTTTCTGGGTCTGAGAAAACAGGAAGCTGACATATACCCAGACTATTAATCCCCCTAACTCACAATTATCTACTTTGGGCCCCTCCAAGTTGTTGGACTCCAACTTCCATCAGCTCCAGCCAGCATGGCCAACAGTTGAGAATCCCACAAGGTGACAGGTTTCCCACCCCTAGCCTTGGAGGAAAGGCAGGGTTAATTGTAGTAATAAATAATGCCTAACTGATCAGGGAACACCATTTTTGCATATGTCTTATCAAGAGGTTTTCAATAAATGAATCTAAGCAATGAATTGGCTCAAATGTAGCAGATCTTCTTTAAGACAACCACCACCTCCACGAGATGGAAATTTAGGGAAGAGATTGGACATTTTCACTCACCTCTTTCCTCCCCACCTGCCCTCCAGGTACTTCCACCGCCCAGCAGATGGCTCAGAAGTGATGTACGACGCCGTCTCCATCATGAATGCCGATATCTTAAACTACTGTCAGAAAGAATCGTGGTGCAAACTGGCCTTTTACCTGGTGTCATTCTTCTATTACCTGTACAGGTGAGCTTCGTGTGGTCAGCTCTGATTTTTGAGAGAAGTTGACGGGGGGGGGGGTTGCTGCAGACTCACTATGCACAGTAACAATCTGCTGTATAGAGGATCTTTAGGGCACAATCTTTGCCCGGGGCTGCAGATTTAACTGGGCTTTAGTAAAGGCAATCCTGTCTCTCCATTTCTGTGCAAATCCTTAAAATGAGAAGGTAGCACCAAAGGAGTTCTTATACAATGCTGCTATTTTAGAAATGGATGTTGCTGCTCTGTCCATTTGAAGGGATACATCAGATAATCGCTGCTTCAAAAGCCTTTTCCACAAGCTCCACCCCAGCTTTTAACTTACAGTTCAGAAAAGCCTAATTTTCCCACTGGGGATGAAATAAACTGCTTCCAAGGTCCGCAGCTACCTGAAGAGGACAACACGGCTACTAAAAATAATTTTTAGGCAGAAATCTCATATTATTTTTATGTCACTGTAAGCATTGTCATTGTTACTGGTTCAGCTGTGTATAAGAAGTAGTCCAGTGTAGAACAAATACAGTTTTTAAAAATTGATTTCTAGTATTTATGGACCACTTTTCACCATAAATAGTCTCAAAGCAGTTTACAGATGAATCAATAAAATAACGCACCAGACGTCTGGAACCCGTGACCCTCCAAATGTTGTTACTAAATGGGAAAGGGTCGAGGTAGCTCCATGCTCCTTAATAAATCCTTTTTTTAAAAAAATCATTTTTATTGATTTTCCAATAAAAAACATCCAATTAAATATCCAATCATAATACTTCAATTAAATAATAAAAAACTAAAATAAAAAAGATCAATTTATAGTCCAAATGGTATTTATTAATTTCTTGGGGCTCCCCACAGTCTGGATCTCTGGAGCATATCTCCACACCTTAGTCCTGCTTCGCCTTCTTCTATCCATATTTTCCACATCTCGATATTAACGCTTGGTAATTTTTGCTCCTTATTAATCCCAATGTGTAGATGGTTTCTTAGCTACTATTATTATGAGGTTGGTGGGGGGGGGGACACCTGTGATCCTTGCTGTCTTCGTCCTGACTTTGGTGACGGCTTCTTCTCTTCCTTCCTTTCTTGCTCCACGTTCCTGCTTTCCAGTATGGTTTATACGCTGGTGAGTTTCTAACAGACACCCTTTGCAGGGTGGGGGACGCCCACCTCACCTGGACTACGAAGTTAACGTGCCAAGACTGTGTGGCGGGGTGGGACGGACCCATGCCAGGCCCGAGGGCCCCCCACCCCACTCCCATGTCCGAAGCCAATTCACGCTGCAAGACTGTCCTTTTCCTGGCTGCCTTGGACAATGATACTCTGCTGCCTCATACCAGATAGGGGGGCCTGCCGTACCACCACCACCACCACCACCAAACCCCCCAGCCCCAGAAATAACGACCGCCGGCTCTATATTTTGGAAAAGGAAGCTGGAGCCGGCCTCTCCGCTGATGGACCTCCCCGTTGCAAGGAGCTCATTGAGGGAGGGCCGCAGCCGGAATGGAGTTTTCGGTTGAGGGCTCCAGACTGTATTGGGGTGCAGGGCACTATGTGTAAAGCAGAACTAGGGTCTCTCTCCAGCTTCATTTATCTCCAGCTCTCGCTGGACAGGGAACCTTTTGTGTGTATGTGTGTGTTCTTCTACTGCTTTGGGATATTTATATATTAAAAAAAAATAAATCTGGGGAGAAGGTGTGTGTGTGGTTCACCCCACTCCCCAACTTCTTTTCCACGGCCCCAGCTCCTGGGGAGGTGTTCCTCGAGATATAGTTGAATGTCGCGTCCCCCCGCCTTATTTTTTTTGGTAGGTTTGGTGACGGTAACAACTTCTCCACAGTGGAAGGAAGGAGGAGGGCTGGAGAGGCGAGGGAAAGCCTCAGCAAAACCGCGGTGGCAAGGTTGGGCGGCCATTTTGTCACCCTTGCTAGCGGAGGAGATTCGGGGAGGGGGTTCGGAGGGGGAAGCCCCCCTCCCCAATTCTTCTGCTTTTGTTTCCCCTCCTCTTGCTCCAACAAGAGCAATCAGTCTGCTATGGGAAGCGGTTATTCAGCAAGCGCAGTTTCCCTTTTCTTCTCCTTTATTTCCTTCTGAATTGAACTGCTGAATGTTGTCAGATGGGGAAGGGATGCTGTGACTGGAAGTCGTGGAGGCACTCTGTTGTCATGGCAACTCGCGGGCCTGTCTTCCCCGCTGGCGCTTTTCCTTTTTGGTACAACTCCTGGCTTTTCTGGGAGGGGAGTGAGAGGCCTCCCTTTCATGGGAGGCGGACCCTGGTTTTGTTTTTATTTTTTGGTAGGGCCAGAAATCACTCCCTGCCTGAAACGCTTGAGCTTCTGCAAGCCAGTGTTGACAATACTGAGCTAGATGGATGGTGGTCTGATTCAGTCTAAGGCAGCGTCTTTTTTAAAACCAGGCCTTTCCATGAGGACTGGAATCTTCCTTTATTTTAGGGGATAGGTCCCAAAACTCACATATCCCACAAGTGTCCTGGGAAAAGCCGAGAAAGTGGCGGCCATTTCGGTTGGCGTGATTTTGCGACACAGTTTCTCCCCTGAAAAAGTGTGGAACCGCAGTGCGAAATATGTGCAAGATCACAGCAACCCCAATGGCTGCCATGTTCTCGTGATTAAAAAAAATGGTGGCATCCTGGATTTTGACTTCATGGTGCTGGAGGGTATGAACTCAGTGGCATAACATCTGCCTTGCATCCAGAAGGTTCTGCCACCACTTGCCCCTAAAGGCAGTTGTTGATAAATCCAAAATAAGAACCTATATAAGAAAAAAATAGACCTGCTGGGCCAGACCCCATGTTCTTCTTAATCCAGCATCCCAAAAAGTGGCTAGCCAGATGCTTTATGGGAAGCAGGGCTAGAAAGGAAAGGGCCTTCTCATGTTGCTTGCCCTCAGTTTATGCTAACTGCTCCTGAACATGGAGGCTCCATTACCTATCCTAGCTGACAGCTGTTGATAGACTTATACCCCCACCCCCTTCAAGAATGTGCCTCGTCCTTTTCTAAAAGCCATCGGAAGAGAAAGCCCACATGAGCCAGGAAGGACCATAACTCAGTGGGAGAGCATCTGCTTTGCATGCAGAAAGTCTCAGGTTCGAGTCCTGGCAGCTCCAGGTAGGGCCCCTGTCAGAGGCAGCTGCTGCCAGTCAGTGTGGACAACACTAAGCTAAGATGAACCCATGGTCCGGCTTCCTCTGTTCCTAAAGGCCCTCACTGTGTCTTGAATTGAAAATCAATTCGGCATTTTTTAAAACAAGCCTTTTGAATGTTTGTTTTTGTTGATTGTGCTTAAGAGTCCACTTTGCAATAAAAACGGCTTACAGACAGTAAAATCCACATCCAAAACTTAACTGATCCACATAAGGGACACTGCAGTAAAATCAGATAAGTGGCTGGGTACAAATAATAAAATTATTGTTATTGTTATGATGCTGATGATTATTAGGAGTCGGTTTAAAAGAAGTGTAATTAAATGAAAAATATAAACAGTAAGCAGCAGAGAAAAACCAGCCCAGTAGTCCTCAGCACTTATTTAAGTGAAAAAGGGGGGCGGGCTGCCTATTGATAGGGCCAAAACTCACATATCCCACAAGTGTCCCGGGGAAAACTGGGACATCCAGTTTTTTAATCTGGAGAAAGTGGCAGCCGGTTTGGTTGGCGCGATTTTGCGACACAATTTCTCCCCCGAAAAAGAGTGAAATGTGTGCAAGATCAATGATATCCAGATACAGTGGTGCCTCGCAAGACGAAAAGAATCCGTTCCGCGAGTCTCTTCGTCTTGCAGTTTTTTCGTCTTGCGAAGCAAGCCTATTAGCGGCTTAGCGGCTTAGTGCTATTAGCGGCTTAGCAGGCTTAGCGGATCAGCTGAGAAGCGGCTTAGCGGATCAGCTGATAAGCGGCTTAGCAGCTTGGGAAAAAGGGGGGGAGGAAAAAAACCCTGCAGGAACTCGCAAGACATTTTTGTCTTGCGAAGCAAGCCCATAGGAAATTTGTTTTGCGAAGCACCTCCAAAATGGTAAAACCCTTTCGTCTAGCGGGTTTTCCGTCTTGCGAGGCATTCGTCTTGCGGGGCACCACTGTATTATTTTTTGTAAAATATCTAAAACTTTTAATGAATAATCATTTAAACCAGGCTTTTTCCTGGTTTTTAATACCCTAGTCCTTGAAGCTGTTTTTCTACCCTAAAAATTCCCCACCCACCCCCCAAAAATAGTCACCCTTAGGCACTACTGAAATTATTGAGATTTATACACAAATAATTTCTTCTGGATTGAGGTCTGAACATGGTAATTATTCTTACTCTTACCTCTTAGTCTAAGATGCTCACGCACAAAATATATATGGTGTGTGGGTGTGTGTACACACACACACACACGTATGGAAAATATTTTCCCTCAAACAAGTAATGATATTTGTAATCACCGAGAGGTGAAAATAGCAGAACCAAAGCTGGGTGTTACATCGTCTGTCAGGCCAGTTTGTTGCCCAGCTCAGAGGTACTGCAATACACCATCTTATTTATTTTTTTCATTAAAAAATTATATACCGCTTGATTGTTTTTAAAAAAACAAAACCTCAAAAGCAGTTTAGAGAAAGAAGAAAACAATAAAATGCTTAGCAAAACAATAAAAATATTTTCAAACAAATTATTGAAAATCAACAATGAGATAAAAACCAGATTAAAGGTCAGCATTTCTACACATTTTTAGCAGGTACCAAAAAGGGTGCCTGGATGCTAATAGGCAGGGAATACCAAAGCTTGGGTGCTGGCACACTTAAATACCGACTTCTTACAAATGTGGAATGAGCATTATGTGGCACATTTGGAGCTGTCAAGTGGGCATATATGGGGCAAGGCTACCTTGCGAGTAATTTTGATGGATTGATTCAATTTCTTACCCATCCTTCACCCTCAGTAAGGCCCCAGGGGCAGGTTACAGCAACACAGTTGTAAAAAACAAACAGATAAAGCAGTTAACAATCAAAACTGTTCCCAATAGAGCAGAACAGTAGAAATCCAACAAAACGAAATACCTTTAACTGCTAAAGGTCGGGGTACAGAGGTGCCTCTCCTGCATACGGCAGAAGCTGTGCAGTGACAATGCCATATACACACCCCTCTCTGTGCAGAGGGAGGCCCAGCCATTCAGGGAGCTGTCACAGAGCAAGCCCTCTCCCAAGAGGTCATTTCCTGAACTGCCGAAATAGCCTCCCCTGCCCCCCCCCCCCGGTAGATCTGTAAACCCAAGAAAGTTGGTAGGGACGGAAACGCCCTTTCAAATCCATGTATTTATGTGTGAGTTTTGATTACTGATCTGGATACCCTCTCCATCAAATCCCACATAAATTTCTCTCTCTCTCTCTCTCTCTCTCTCTCTCTCTCTCTCTCTCTGTGTGTGTGTGTGTGAGAGAGAGAGAGAGAGAGAGAAAGAAAGAGTGAAGGCTGTGAAAGGCACTCTGTGCGTTCTCAGAGGCTCCTCCTGCCGGCAGTATTTACAGCGCACGGAAACTTGGATGGAAGTCCTGGGCTTAGGGGATGCCAATTCAGCAGTTTTTTATTTAAAAAATAATCTTTTTAAAAAACAAAATCCAAACCCAACCTGGCCTGCTCCTGTGATTTTTATTTATTTATCAAACGCTTGACCTTCAGAAACCAGCAGGGGGTGTGTTCCAGAACATGTTGATGAGTATTATCATTTCTTAACATTTGTAGTTCAAGTTGGGTTTTCGGAGCAATTGTCACTTAATTATGTTTCTCGGGACCTGGTTAAATTTTGTGTGTGTGATATCACCCTATGACAACCTGCTTTCTATTTGGATTTTCTTGCCTTGACGGTGTCCTCTTAGCTCGTTAGGGGAGAAGTGTTTTTGTCTGGATCCAGCCTGCTTATGATGCATCCAGTTTAAAAGGTAAAGGTAAAGGTACCCCTGCCCGAACGGGCCAGTCTTGACAGACTCTGGGGTTTGTGCGCCCATCTCACATCTATTGGCCGGGGGCCAGCGCTGTCCGCAGACACTTCCGGGTCACGTGGCCAGCGTGACAACGCTGCTCTGGCGAGCCAGAGCCGCACACGGAACGCCGTTTACCTTCCCGCTGGTAAGCGGTACCTATTTATCTACTTGCCCCCGGGGGTGCTTTCGAACTGCTAGGTGGGCAGGCGCTGGGACCGAGCAGCGGGAGCGCACCCCGCCGCGGGGATTCGAACCGCCGACCTTTCGATCGGCAAGCCCTAGGCGCTGAGGCTTTAGCCCGCAGCGCCACCCGCGTCCCATATATTCCAATTACAGACCTCTATTTTCAACAGTTTTGAGTTCTAGCTAAGGGACATGCCTCAACTTCATGCAAAACAACCATCCCACTCCCCACTTTTTGCAGATCTCTAAAGGAATAGCCACAGTTTCTTTGCTCATTTATGTGAACAACATATCCTGGGGTGGGCTAAATTAGGATAAAAGGATCTTTCTCCCAGAAGTGTCCCTATTGAGCTGAGCATTAAGAAAGCCCGTTCAATTTCCCTCCACTGTTGTAGTCTGATTAAAAATTCTCTGCATGGCCAAACATCAAGAGAATTCATTGTTTTTTTACACTGGGCCTCCCTCTGGTAAGATTTTCCGGAAAGGCAGATCTCAGTCTGCCCAGGGAGTCTTCAGCCGAGATGAAGACTATGTCCAGGAGTGAGCCGGATCCCCAAGCTTGGACTGAATCCATCCTAGATCTTGGTCCTGAAATATAGATCATGAGAGATACAACGTATAGAATTCAAGTACATCCACCATTAATGAAGGGAGACATTTACCGGTACAGTGGTGCCTCGCAAGACGAAAAGAATCTGTTCTGTGATTCTCTTCGTCTAGCGTTTAGGGGTTGGTCAAAACAGAAACAAATGGGACAGACCGCAAATGAAATCTGGAAAGTCTGGTCCTAGAGGATTTGGGGTGGTGGTGGTGGGAACGGTCACCTCACCGTGGTACTATTGATTCCTAAGCCCCTTCCCTTCCTTGCGCTCTTTTTTAAAACTGATGACCCCCCCCTCCCCAGGGGACTGTTGTATAAAGAAATTCTGTTGGAAATAAAAAAAGAAACGATTTGACTGTGGCTGGTGAATAGTCCCATTATCCTGATATATTGGGGGGGGCGGGGGCGCTCAGGCACACCACATTTCCCTCCTAGGGTTAGAAACTCATAAATATAAGCTAGGTGCCAAATAGATTCTTAAACCAAGGTTACAGTCGCCAAAGCGGAATGTTTAGTTGGCATTTGGGGGCAAGCAAGATGGGATGCGGGTGGCGCTGTGGGTTAAACCACAGAGCCTAGGGCTTGCCGATCAGAAGGTCGGCGGTTCGAATCCTCACGACGGAGTGAGCTCCCGTTGCTCGGTCCCTGCTCCTGCCAACCTAGCAGTTCGAAAGCACGTCAAAGTGCAAGTAGATAAATAGGTACCACTCCAGGGGGGAGGTAAACGCCGTTTCCGTGCGCTGCTCTGGTTTGCCAGAAGCGGCTTAGTCATGGTGGCCACATGACCCGGAAGCTGTACGCCGGCTCCCTCGGCCAATAAAGCGAGATGAGCGGCGCAACCCCAGAGTCGGCCACGACTGGACCTAATGGTCAGGGGTCCCTTTACCTTTTTAAGATGGCGCCAAAGTCTTATTTTTCAAATGATGGACTGGCGCATTCTCAGTTAAACATCTGGCTAGTTCAGATGACAATCTTGAGCTCAGTTAAGAACTTTGATAATTTAAAATAAGAAAAGTTCCTTGACCTAGGGAATAATATATATTAGCCTATTCCGACCTCTTTTTCTTAATGGTGACATGAACCATTCACAATGTAAGAATATTCTTCACAACTGTGAGCAGGGCAGTGGGATGGGGTATGTGAAGCGACAACAGTTCACTATCACATTGTTCACTGCCCTTGGCTCAGGCTGCACAGGAAAAGAATTTTGGTTCCTGAAATTCATTTCAATTGTGCAGATAACTGATAGAATTCTACAGGACGGGGTATTAGTGTGAAAGCAGTTCAAGGATCCCCAGACTTTCACCTCCAGATGGTGAAGATGTCAGGCACCATCCTGGCCATTGGTCAAGTGCAAAATGTGCCTGGCTAATTTCAAACACTGTTTCCTCCTCTAAAGTGGTTTGCCAACTGACCAGGAAAAGACCAGCCAGGCCTGCTTGTGTGTAGTGAAAGCACCCGCTTGATCAGTTTTCCACGGCAACCAGCTTTTATATCCAGGCTGAGGGAAACTGCAACCCTCAGTCCCCAGGGAGCACGGCTGCTGCGAGTTGTAGCCAAGCAACAGCTGAAGGGTCAGAGGTTGCCCATCGCTGCTCTGCAGTTATGTCCCAACTCACAACGCCAAATGTGCCTCCCTGTACAAGGAAAAGCTGGACCAGGCGAAAAAGGGGCCGAATCCTGTTCTCGCAGTGGCCAACCAATGGGAAGCCCATAAGTGGAAGCCGAGTGCATCAGCCTCTCCCTTCTGCATGCAAAGCATCGTGCCTTACCACCAACCAGTGTGCTTAAATGCTCAGATGTGCTTAAGCTATGTTTCGTTTGGGAGAAAGGATTACAGAGGGAAGGCAAAGGGCTTAATAGGGGAAAAAATGAGTTTTGAGAAGCGATTTGGAAGAAAACAAAGAGGGAAAGACGGAGCCCTGCTGACTCAGACCACAAGGCCTCCCTCTCTAATCCAGCAACACACTTCCTATAGTGGACCGAAACTCCAGAAGGAAACCATCAGGGAGGACCTTCAGTGCAATCGCCTCCTTCTGCTATTCAACCCTGGTTAGAGGCCGGATGAATTTAAGGCTGTTTGAGACAGAGGTAGGGATCCTTTAGCACACCAACTGTTGGTGGACTACAACTCCCATCATCTCCTATTGGCCACACTCGCTGCAGCTGGTGGGAACTGCGATCCAACAACAGGAGGGCCGAATGTTCCTCACCTGTCCTTTAGGATGTCCCAGCACCTGTTTGAGGTGGCCTCATTCACTATGGATCTGGTCCTCCAAGTTGTTGAGCTCCAACTCCCATCAACCCTAGCCAGTGTGGCCAATGGTCAGATGATGGGAGCTGGAGTACACAAAGACTTGGAAGGCCACACGCTCCCTACCCCATCCCTGCTATAGGGCATCAGAAGCTGTTACTGTTCTCACCTGAGCAATTCACAGATGTATCCCACGGAGCCTGAGCCATCCGCAGCTGGATTCCTCTTGAAATAGCAACGCTTTCTCGAAAAGCGGCAGTCCCGGCAGAATTTCCCTCCCCAGAGGAGCCAGTCAACCTGGAAACATCCTCTGCCTCCTGGCTGTTCCTTTTTCTGCAGAGGCCTCTTGCTTGATTTGAAACTAATGCGCAAATTGATTCCGTCCGGCCAGGTGAGTCCCTCTTCTCCCATGCTCACGGAACCCAGATGCTTTGCCCCAGGGCAGAATAAGTCCCGCTGTTCCATACACACAGCCCAAAAGTGCACCTGGTCTCCTGTGACTAGCAGCGACAATGAAGGACTGCAGCTGGGCCCTTTTGTGTGCAACAGCCTCTCTCTCTGGATGCGGAACAGAGGGGGGAAGGAATTGGTTTTCTGTTAGTTCCACGGTCCTGGCATTCAGCAACAATTGGAGAATTAATGGCGAGCTGCGCTGTCGTTTTGCAGCAGCAGTTATTGTGTTGGGAGGTGAGTGGCCCTCAGCCTGTTTTTAAACAGCAAACCTGTGCTCACTGACTGAGAGACCGTTCCCTAAATAAAAGAAAACACACATATGGTTTTTGTGACCTGCATTCTGTGACAAGAGGGCAAATGACCAACGGCTCCCGAGGATCTAAGCTTGTAAAGGTGCAGGATCTGTCCCCGAGCATTGCCTCTTATCGAAAGAATCCTAGGCTGCTGTCGGCCTGCAAAACCCAGCACAGAGTGGGGTCAGCTGTTAGACTGCGTCTGAGAATATTCTGGGGGAGAGGGGTGAAATGCGTATGTGTGTTTTGTATAGGCACAGTTTATAAGAAGTACTGTGAATGGGGTGTCTGCGAGAGGGAGGGAAGACAGGACACATAGAGACGCTATTACACACACAAACAGCCGCCCCCACATCCACGAATGTGTGCAGATCTCCACTTGCAGGCTGCAAAAAAATGTAATCTGAAGCCGTTTGAAGGCTGTCAGCAGACCCATCTCTCCATCCTTCCACACTTCCCCTCCCTCTCCCCCTTAACCTTCTGCTTGCGAGGCTAAACATAGCCAGTTCTTTTCAGTCTTCCTTTCTCCTCTTGTTGCTTAGGATTTTTTCCCCTTCTTCTGCCTCAAGCCAAAAGTGTAATTGTGCTCCATGATTTGGTTTCATGATTCATTTTAAACGCCGTGCTAACCGTTCTGCGTCCCCTGCATATGTTGGGGACAGATGTGCCTTTGTGAGAAGGGGGTGATGTTCTGAACTGGGGAGCAGTGGGGGGGCAGTCAATGGCCACCAAACTGGTTGGCTTTAAAAGATTAGACCATTCCATGGCTGGAGCCCCACTGGTCCCATCACCTCCTGGCAAATAGAAGGGGAAGAAATGGAGGCAGTGAGAGATTTTACTTTCTTGGGCTCCAGGATCACTTCAGATGGTGACAGCAGCCACGAAATTAAAAGACGCCTGCTTCTTGGGAGAAAAGCAATGACAAACCTAGACAGCATCTTAAAAACTAGAGACATCACCTTGCCAGCAAAGGTCCATATAGTAAAAGCTATGGTTTTCCCAGTAGTGATGTATGGGTGTGAGATGGACCATAAAGAAGGCTGATCTCCGAAGAATTGATGCTTTTGAATTATGGTGCTGGAGGAGACTCTTGAAAGTCCCATGGACTGCAAGAAGATCAAACCTATCCATTCTGAAGGAAATCAGCCCTGAGTGCTCACTGGAAGGACAGATCCTGAAGCTGAGGCTCCAATACTTTGGGCCACCTCATGAGAAGAGAAGACTCCCTGGAAAAGACCCTGGTGTTGGGAAAGATGGAGGGCACAAGGAGAAGGGGACGACAGAGGCGAGATGGTGGGACAGGGTTCTCGAAGCTACCAGCATGAGTTTGACCAAACTGCGGGAGGCAGTGGAAGACAGAAGTGCCTGGCATGCTCTGGTCCATGGGGTCACGAAGACAGTGACCCCATGGAAGACAGAAGTGCCTGGCATGCTCTGGTCCATGGGGTCACGAAGAGTCAGACATGACTAAATGACTAAACAACAACAACAACATGGCTGGAGCCAGTGTATGCCTGTATAATGGTTAGAGCAGGTATAGGCAAACTTGGCCCTCCAGATGTTTTGAGACTACAATTCCCATCATCCCTGACCACTGGTCCTGTTAGCTAGGGATGATGGGAGTTGTAGTCCCAAAACATCTGGAGGGCCGAGTTTGCCTATGCCTGGTGTTGGGACTAGGAGAGACCAGGGTTCGAATCCCCCACTCGGCCACGAATGCAGCTCACACTGGGTGTGACCTTGGGCCAGCCACTGTTTCTCAGCCTAACCTACTTCACAAGGTATTTATGGCAGAGAGAACTATAAGGGGAAAAATACAAATGCAATCAGTAAGGACTACTATGAATACCAGTTGCTGGAAACCACAGGAGGAGAGAGTTGCTGATACTCTCTTGCGATTTGGATCCATTGGTTCCGGTCCTGCCCTCTAGGGAGCAGCAGGAAACACTCTTCCTCCATCTTCCAATGCGACAGCCCTTTAGATATTTGAATATGGCTATCGTGTCACCTCCCAGCTTTCTCTTCCCCAGGCTAAACATACCAAACTCCTTCCACAGTTCCAGCAGGGCTGTCTGTACGCCTGTTGCACCCCTGCCTTCTCTCCCGACTTCATTAGCAATGCCACAAACGCGCCGCCTCTGCCCACACAAGCAGTGCCCACCCTCCCCGTTGCTTTCTGCGCTCGTGGACCGAAGAAACAGCCACTGCGCGAAATCAAAAATTAAAGAGGTTTTGAATTTCTGCCTCAGAGCACCTGGCATTTGAGATGCAAAGGGTGAAGCCCTGGGCCTGGGAGTTCGGAATGGAAGGGAGTGTATGGAAAAGAGGCTTTGCGCAGATTAAATCCTTACACCGCAGTTTCGCATTGCAAGTTATGCAGCCTCCAAAGGGCTGCGTATGGGCACACAGACATCTAAGGCAACTTTGAAGAAAAGACAGGCCCTTGCAGGTATACATATCCAGGCACGTAGAAGAACACAGACAAGTATTTTTGTGTGTGCATTGTTTTTTTGCGTGCATTGTTGACTTTAGCTTTTAAATGTCTCCAAATATGTGCCAAGCTTCTTTCCAAAGGATAATTTTGATGTTTTAACTTTTTTTTGTAAACCGCTATAAGGTTTTTTATTACAGTTGAGTGATATAGAAATTTTGTTACATAGCAAGATATATATATATATATATATATATATATATATATATATGCAGGTTTTGGTGTCTTCGGGTGTCTTCCCGTGTAAGAGTCGGGGTGTCTGGGCGACGTTTCGACGAGGTCTCACTCGTCATCTTCAGGCTGGTGCTTTCGGCTTCTTGTTACTGGAAACAAGAAGTAACAAGAAGCCGAAAGCACCAGCCTGAAGATGACGAGTGAGACCTCGTCGAAACGTCGCCCAGACACCCCGACTCTTACACGGGAAGACACCCGAAGACACCAAAACCTGCATTCCTGTACCCGTGAAAATCTACGAAAGCATATATGAGAGAATGACTTTGGAGGGCCTGAGGTTCCCCACTTCTGCTGTGGAGTGAATACACTCGACACACAAATTATGTCCTAGAGCAGGGGTCTGCAACCCACGGCTCCGGAGCCGCATGTGGCTCTTTTACACCTTTGCCGCGGCTCCGGGGCGGATACTAGCGAGGGGAGGAGGCGCATTGTGCGCCCCGACACTCCCCACTGTGGCGGGTGCTGTACTGGCTGTGACGTTGCATGGGGGCAGTGCGTGCGTTAGTCACGCACCGTCCTGACGTCACCTTCCCGCCCGCTGTCAGATCGCAGCTCCGGAGATATATTTGTTTTAAATGTCGCAGTGGTTTTGCGGCTCCCAGGTTTTTTTTCTTCGGAAACGGGTCCAAGTGGCTCTTTTTGTCTTAAAGGTTGCAGACCTCTGTCCTAGAGAGTTCTGTGGGGCTTGGTCCTCATTATGCAGTTATTATACATGCTGACAACACAAGAAAAGAAATAAGAAGAGTGAACACTGAAAATCTCCTTAAAAGCTGCGTCCTACCATGACCCCCTGCAGCAGAGGGCTTTGGCCTCTCACCTTTCTCAATCTCACCTGTGTGAATTGACAGCCAGAGGGAGAACAGGCAATGCTCAGCAGCTGCCAGAGAACGTCTCCTTCAACTCCCTCCTGGGAACAAAAAAACTGGTCCTCTGAGAAGTTCCCCCGTAATTGCAAACAGTGAACAAAATGTTTTTTCTTCTTCACTCCAATAAACGCTCCTTCAGACAAGCCACTGAAACACAAACAGGCACGCACACAGACATCCCACATACAGCCAAGTACCAAACCAGTCTCTCTGCAGCTGGTCCGTGATGTGTCTGCTGCCGCCTGGCGTCAGAGGTGAGGAACTATTCTAAGCTAAGAGGATAGCAGGGAAGTGAAGGCCCACATTCACTCCACACATTTAAAAGCACTAGGGTACCACTTACAGCCGTGACGTCACCCAAAGAATCCTGGGAAATGTAGTTTGTTAAGGGTGCTGAGAGTTGTTATAGACTTGCCTATTCCCCGTTCACAGAGCTACCATTTTCAGAGTAACCCTGGCCATTAAATCACTCTAGGAATTGTGGCCCTGTGAGGTGCTAGGTAGTCTGTGAACAATACTCAGCACTCTTCGGGGAAGTTTTTAATGATTGTTTTACTGTGTTTTTAGTATTTTGTTGAGGGCCACCCAGAGTGGCTGGGGCAACCCAGTGAGATGTGTGGGGTATAAATAATAAATAATATTATTATTTATTTATTATTATTATTATTATTAACAACACTCCCCTATTCCTCACATGGCTACAGTTCCTAGAATGGCTACACAATATATCCCTCCTCCCAGCGGACTCTGGAAATTGTAGCTCTGTGAAGCAAAAAGGGGAGTCTCCTCACAGCACCCTTAACAAATGAGAGTTCCCAGAATCCTCTGGGGGATGCCATGACAGTTCAAAGTGTTATCATGCCCCTTTATGGTATGAATGTGCCCAAAGAGAAAACCATGAGGGGTTGCTTTTCGCGGTGGTACTAGATCAAGCAAAGCTCATTTAGTCACACACCATTCTTAAAATAAAGAAGCACAGGCGCTTTGCTGGGGGAGGGAGAAAGTTGGCAGCCACCCCCCCAGCCGGATGAAATGTGAACACACGCACAAGTTGTCAAGCACATTTTTATCGTCGCTTCCAAGAACGAACTCTCCCATAAACAGATGGGGGGAAAGTTGAAATGCGAAGTCTTTCCTCTGAAAGTTGGCTACAAGACACAACTTAGCGGCTTTGCAGATTTCGTTAAGATTTCCCCCCACACCTCCCTGTCTCCCCAAACCCACCTCTTTGCTGGCTTGTATCTGTGGCAGTAAAGACATTTTTAAAAAACCCCAGCAAAGATTAATATATATATATATATAAAGAAAACAAATGGGGAATAGTTTGAAAGTATCTCAACAATACAGCATCTGAAGTGTTATGACCAGTAGTACACAGTCCTTGAGAGGTGAGGGCCTCTGCTCTCTGACAACACAACAGCAGAGGGTGGGGGTTTTTTTGGGGGGGTGCACTGTCAATACTCAGCTGGTAGTGCTGGGGGTCAAAAGACCACCAGGTGGGGGGCAAGCAGGAGAAGTCATTTAAAGTAAACCAGCTGATTTTCAGAAGAGGGGAAAAGGGTGCTTTGCTCCAGAAGGCAATAATAATACACCAGAGGTCATGTTCTTAAAAATTCTTTGCATAGCAAAAGTGCTCCCAGGAGCACGAAGGGGTTGGGGGGAAGTGTCTGGAACAACCCTGCCCCACCCTATCTGAGTCTGCCCCCATGAACACCCCAAGCAAGGAGACGTTTGCAACGACCAGTGGAAATGGAACAGGCCACAGATTTGGGAGTCAAGCCGAGTGGGGGTGGACGGGCAGGCAGTGTCAAGCCTGGATAGTTTAGACAGTCCTCACTTCCCCTCCGCTCTCATGATTTTGTGGGGGGCAGGGAGCCCCTCGAGAGGCCGTGGCACCTCCCTTATTCGGCATCATTCCTTGCGTCAGCGGAGCCCCCGTCCTCCTTTGCGAGGCCCAGGATTTGGACGGCCAGGGAGAAGTGGAGTGTGTACTTCAGGGAATTTGGGGGTGGTGGGTGGGAGAAATAAGAGGGCAGGAAGAGAGAGGGGTCCTTGCAAAGCCATCCCCCCCCCCAGGCAAACGTTGGGGCCGCCACGGACGGGTCCTCTCCTCCACGTCGCCTAATGAACCAGCTGTGCAGTCAGCCAATAGAGGATCAGAGGCTGGAAGGCGGCGGCTGCTAGGGTGACGTACATCTGTGCCCTCCCGCTAGGCCGGCTTATCCCTTCCTGTACCACTGAAGGAAGGATCTTCATCCGCAAAGAGCGTACCTGGTTGAGAAAGAGGAAATATGCCCCACATCAGAGGTTAAGGAAGAAGACTCGCCTCTCTCCCCACCCTCCTTTATTGTAAAAGCAAGAGTGGGCGACTGGTGACTGGGAGCGGCTGCCAAGACCGCATAACATCGGTCTTGAAAGACCTACATTGGCTCCCAGTACATTTCCAAGCACAATTCAAAGTGTTGGTGTTGACCTTTAAAGGCATATGCGGCCTCAATCCAGTATACCTGAAGGAGTGTCTCCACATCCATTGTTCTGCCCGGACACTCAGGTCCAGCGCCGAGGGAGGAGCCAAGTTACAGGGAACCAGGCAGAGGGCCTTCTCGGTAGTGGCGCCCACCCTGTGGAATGCCCTTCCCCCAGATGTCAAAGAAATAAACAACTACCTAGCATTCAGAAGACATCTGAAGGCAGCCCTCTTCAGGGAAGTTTTTGATGTGTGACATTCTAATGTATTTTTAATCTTTGTTGGAAGCCGCCCAGAGTGGCTGGGGAAACCAAGCCAGATGGGCGGGGTACAAATAATAAATTATTATTATTAAGTGGTGCCATAAATGTTTTAAAAGTGAGTGTCGTTGTCGTCTAGCAGCATGCAGAAGCTCGCAGGCTCCTCATTCCCTTTGGTCTGATCTACCAGGAACTCTGTACGTCCCCGGGAAAGGCCTGCTGACGAGACTTCCTGCCCCACAGCACCCTGGGAGTGCTAGGGCCCAGATCCCAGTACTCACCATGAAATACATAAGAGCACAGGAAGCCCAAGCCAAGGCGATATAATAGCCATTGCTGCCAAATGCGAGGCCGCCCACCACAGCTAGGATCATCCTGGAGGAGGAGAAGGAAATGGCTGTTAAATCCCCTCCTGTCAAGGATGTCATCCACACCCAGCATTCTGAGATTCACAGCTGTTGTTAAGATCTCTGCCAATCACCCCCTTTTAGTCAGGCGAGACGCATGTCAGTTCTCAGCACTGAAAGCTTTATAGAAATTTTTAAAAGCTTACGAGGTGCCGGGACACAAAGGTGCCTACGCAGAGCATATTAAAAAGAAACTTTGGGGAAATGATGTAATCGTGAGGGCGGGAGATTCTTAAAATTGTTGGCATAAATATATTCGGCGCTGGAATCATACAAGTTCAACTTAAAATTTTGGGGGAGTAATACTGGAAGCATTATGGGAGGCAAAAATTATGTTTATTAGTAAAAGCAGATGGCGGTAGTTTTTAAACAAGGTAACTGCAGGACTAGAATCATAGAATCAGAGTTGGAAGAGACCACAAGGGCCATCGAGTCCAACCCCCTGCCAAGCAGGAAACACCATCAGAGCACTCCTGACATATGGTTGTCAAGCCTCTGCTTAAAGACCTCCAAAGTAGGAGACTCCACCACACTCCTTGGCAGCAAATTCCACTGTCGAACAGCTCTTACTGTCAGGAAGTTCTTCCTAATGTTTAGGTGGAATCTTCTTTCTTGTAGTTTGGATCCATTGCTCCGTTTCCTTATATGTGACATTTATGTGTATGCATAATTTAGGGCTGCCAAAAGTCAGCAGTCAGAAACAGTGTCCAGGCAGAATTCACTTAAATGTCCAGGAAAACCCATGTATGGAAACCCATGTCTGAAGTCTAGATTTTGGCGACTTTCCTTAAAAACAGCTCAAAAACTTCAGGGTTGGTTTTTTTTTTGAGCTCAACAACTTGTCTCCTAATTTTCACTTTTTGAAATGTGGCAACTCTAGCATAATTGTACAGACCCTCTGGATAGATACTGCAGATATCAATCACATATTTGTTAACTTACTGTGTTGGGATATTTCCCCAGAACAATCTTTTCAGTTATAAAATTTAAATGTATATCACAATTTCAAATTTAACCAAATAAATATGTCTGTGCACATGTGTTTTTAAAAGGCTGCCTGTACATTCACCTTCTGAGTCAGAAGTCTTTGCTTCCCATCTGAACATGGATGGGACATTAGGATGTGGCTGTATTTGGCAAATGCCCAGAGGCACATTATAGAGAATTTTTGGAGAGTGGCAGGACCTAGAATGGATGGGGAATGTGGATGGTGCTCCAGGTGTTGCTGGACTACAATTACCATCATCCCTGATCACTGCTGGCTAAGGCTGATGGGAGCTGGAGTCCAATAACATTCAGAGGGCTGCACCTCACTGAGATGCCATCACAACACTGCATGGAGGTGTGTGGCGAAGTCATTGCAAAAGGGGGGTGGATAATAATAATACTCTGTACAGTGGTGCCCCGCAAGACGAATGCCTCGCAAGACGAATGCCTCGCAAGAAAGGGTTTTCCGTTTTTCGATGCGCTTCGCAAGACGAATTTCCCTATGGGCTTGCTTCGCAAGATGAAAACGTCTTGCGAGTCTTGCGATTTTTTTCGCTCCCCCCCTTTTTCTAAGCCGCTAAGCCGCTAATAGCCTTTTAGCCGCTAAGCCTTTAATAGCCGCTAAACCGCTAATAGCGCTAATCCGCTAATAGGGTTGCTTCGCAAGACGAAAAAACCGCTAGACGAAGAGACTCACGGAACGGATTATTTTCGTCTTGCGAGGCACCACTGTATATTCCTCACAAAAGTGACCCAAAGCAACTTACAGACACAAGGTAAACACTATAAACAATTGCAGCAAACACAACACTTCAAAACACAAACCAAAAACACAACTACACACACAAAAGACAGGTCTTACAGATCCAGCCCCACTGAAAGAGGCCACAGGTACTCTAATTAAGGGCCAAAAGTCACACTAAATAAAAGTTATTGCCTGGTGCCTATAACTAGATAAAGAGGGTGCCAGGTGAGCCTCGCTGGGGACAGCATTCCACAAGCAGGGAGCCACCACTAAAAAGGCCCGTCCCCATGTTGCTACCCTCTGGACATCCCAGTGAGGGGCACACAGAGAAGAGCCTCAGAGAGTGATTGCAGGGTCTGATTCAGTTTATGTGAGGAGAGGCAATCCTTGAGGTATTGTGGTCCTGAGCCACATTAAAGCCGCAACGAAGAAAATACAAGCGTCAGTTTAAACACCACTCAAGACCCCAAGTGGAAGAGCCAAGTTGGATGAACATGTGACAAGAAGTCTGACCTCACGTAAACACAGCCTCCTATGGTCCCAAGGACCGCTAGGCCAGAAATGTGGCCCTCCTGATATTGCTGGACCCCAGCCGCCGTCATTCCTGACCACTGGCCTTGCTGGCTTGGGCTGATAGGAGCTGGAGTCCATCCAATATTCAGAGGGCTTATGGTTCCTTCCCAGTACGCTAGGCCAACATTGTACCGGCCACAAGGCAGAAGGGAGAGCCCTACTTACCCAACGTATTTGTAGCCGCAGTAAGCAAGCAGGTCAAAGGTGCCCAGGTCGCTCTGGACCGTCACAAGGTACAGGCCCAGCAACAGGGCGAGAACCTCAATCACGACCCACACGAACGCCGTGCTGGCACACATGCCGAGGACCTCTGGTGAAAACCTAGGAAGGAACAAGGCAGAAAGAGCAGAACGGAATGAATGTCAGGAACCAACATAAATATGCAAGAGGAGTCTGGCTGTTGGAATGCAATTTTGATGTGCTGTCTATAATGTCTAAGATATTACTGGATTGTCAGACAAAGGAGGAGCAAGTAAAATCCTCAGTGATACATTGGGCAATAAATATTGGTTATAATATAGATATGGAAGCGTGGGAACGATTGTGGAATACGGATATAAAATTCACAGCATGCTATGGCTTAAGAGAAAACTATATGGAGGGCATGGTCGGCCAATTGGTGCCAAAAAAGCATAGAACTTTATTTATGTATGCAACAACAGCAGCAAGACTACTCATCGTGAAGTAGTGGAAGACCCAGGAGCTACCCACACTGGAAGAATGGCAGATGAAAGTGATGGACTACATGGAATTGGCAGAAATGACTGGCAGAATCCGTGACCAGGGAGAAGAGTCGGTGGAGGAAGACTGGAAGAAATTTAAAGACTACTTGCAGAAGCACTGTAAAATTAAGGAATGTTAAAATGATGTCTGATTGAAAAGAAGTGGTATTGGTAAAAAGATTTTTAAGAAAATGTAAATGGGGATTGATAAAGGATAAATGCTAGAGGGTAAGGATTTGCTGAATTTAATATTTGAACTGGAATACAAAATGGGAGGTGTGAGGAGGTCAAGAAACTTCTCTTTTGCTAATTGTTTTTTACTGTGTATTTCTTTATATGTTTTGTTCTTGTATGCTTTTATTCTTGAAGTTCTTCTTATGTTTAAATTTTGAAACTTTTTATTGTCTGTGAAACTTTAATAAATATTATTATAAAAAAAAATAAGAGAAAACTATATGGAAATGTTATATCGATGGTATCTAACACCAAGTAAACTGGCAAAAATGTATAAATCAAAATCGAATAAGTGTTGGAAATGCAAAGAGAAGGAAGGTACTTTTTATCCTATGTGGTCTTGTGGCAAGGTTAAAGCTTCCTGGGAAATGATATATGATGAACTGAAAAAGATGTTTAAAATAACATTTGTAAAAAACCCCAGAAAAAAAACAGAAGCTTTTCTTCTGGGAATTATAGGGGTAGAACTACCTAAACAGTATATAAATTTATTCAGCGGCAAGAATGTTATCTACCCGAAAATGGAAATAAGTCCCAATGAAAGAAGAATGGATACAAAAACTTGTGGACTATGCAGAAACGGTGAAACTTACCGGAAAAATAAGAAATCAAGATAACAAACTTTTTATAAAAGCATGGAAATGGTTTATTGAATATTTAAAAAAACAAATTGTAAACAGATGCGGACATTGGCAGGATTATTGCAATAACATGCAGTTTCAAAGTAGATGAAGAAAAGAATAAGTTAAATTGTAATATGCAGGATATGATAAAAATAAAAGTAAGGAACCACAGAAAGAGGAGGAAGGAAGTCGAGTTTTACAAGAGCATCTCTGCCTACTTGTAATCATAGAGTTGGAAGGGCCATCTAGTCCCTCCCAACTCTATGATTATTTAGCACCATTACTACAGAGGGCAATTTATGAAATGAAGCAGGAATAAGGAATCTGTGACTCCAGATGTGGGAATTAAGAGGTTTTTTGGGGGGGAGGAAACCTCGTCGCTTACCTTTTCTGTAAACCAAGTGCCATCCCAGCAAGTAAGATATAGGTAATGAAAGCCATACCTGGAGAGAGGGGAAGAATAAGAATCACACTCATGAGAACTAGCCACTTTGATGGAACAAACTGCAGTTTTCCAGGGTGGCAGGGATGGAAAGGGGAGAGTTAGCTTCTACTATAATTAGCTATCCTGTCTAGCTTAACTCTTAAACAAGAACAGGGAACCTGTAATTCTCATCAGCCCAGGTGACGAAAGGTTTGGGATGATGGGGGCTGGAGTCCAATGACAGCCACAGAGAGACAGTCTCCTCATCCCTGCTCTAAGAGAGAGACTAAAAATTCGAAGCAAGACCTACGATTTCTTTAACTCTGTTGCTTTGGAAACTGGGTCCCATCTGTGCTGCACATTTAACAACAACAACAACAATATATTATTATTGTTGTTGTTGTTGTTGTTGTTTATACCCCGCCCATCTGACTGGGCTTCCCCAGCCACTCTTGGCAGCTTCCCAAAAAAAATATTAAAATGCTGTAATACATCAAAATAAAAAAATTCCTTCCAGTAGCACCTTAAAGACCAACTAAGTTAGTTCTTGGTATGAGCTTTCTTCAGATACATCAAACATTAAAAGCTTCCCTAAACAGGGCTGCCTTCAGATGCCTTCTAAAAGTCTGGTAGTTGCTATTCTCTTGGTTCCCTGTAACTTGGCTTCTCGCAGTGAGGGAACCGCCAGAAGGCCCTCGGTGCTGGACCTCAGTGTCCAGGTAGAACGATAGGGGTGGAGACACTCCTTCAGGTATACTGGACCGAGGCCGTTTAGGGCTTTAAAGGTCAGCACCAACACTCTGAATTGTGCTCGGAAACGTCCTGGGAGCCAATGTAGGTCTTTCGAGACCGGCGTTATGTGGTCTCGGCGGCCGCTCCGCAGGACCACAGCACTTTAAACAGTGATGGGAGTCCCCCAGCAAATCCTGGAAAACCTAGTTTGTAAAGGGTACTGAGAGCTGTTAGAAGACACCGCCCCCAATTTCCCCTCACAGAGCTGCAATATCCAGCGCTCCCTGTGAAAAGGGATTCATTGTTAAGCTACTTTGGGAGCTCCGTGAGAGGAATAGTGATGTCTCCTAATACACTTATTCCTCTGGCCCTGCCCACAAATTGAATGTGGCCCCCAGGAGGCTGCGTACATAGAAATGTGGCCCTCAGTCTGAAAACCACTCCCCTCCTCTGCTTTAGAAAGTGCTTTTTAAAACTAAAAAAACCCTGGGTATTAGGCCAGGGCGGAGGTGAACATCAAGAAACACTGCTATGAATCACATGTTCAGTTTTCCCAAAAACTATCAATACAGTGGTACCTCAGGTTAAGAACTTAATTCGTTCTGGAGGTCCGTTCTTAACCTGAAACTGTTCTTAACCTGAGGTACCACTTTAGCTAATGGAGCCTCCCGCTGCCGCCACGCAATTTCTGTTCTCATCCTGAAGCAAAGTTCTTAACCCAAGGTACTATTTCTGGGTTAGCAGAGTCTGTAACCTGAAGCGTCTGTAACCTGAAGTGTCTGTAACCTGAGGTACCACTGTATGTAGACAGGCAACATAAAACTCTGACACTATAAAAAAAGTTTGGCATGGACATTAGCTAGGATTTCAGCAGCCCAGTAATGGAAAACCTTGGAAAAAAATATGCATTTGTGGTAAAAAAAAACAACCCAAAAAAACTTGTGGACCTTGGCTACCACAGAAAAAAATAAACTGTGTTTCTGGGGGTACAGAAAGCTGGCGGTGGATCCAGAATGCTTTCTTGTCATCAGGTGAGATTTTATTTCCTGTGCTTCGTACTCTAGTGCTAAACATTCACCCTCCACGCCAGCTCAGGAAATAAGGATGGTCTGATTTATATTGGTGTGCTACCATTTCTTTCTATTGTTACTGATTGCTTGTTTGCTTTGAATAGGGTACAATGAAACACTGTGCTACTGTACTTTTGGGTTGTTACTAACGGTAAAATAAGGAATAAATAAAGAAACCCTCCTATGTTCAAGAGAGGGCCTCCACTCACTAGGAATGTAGAGGTCTGGAGCGTTGATGTCCTGCCGAGGCGTGAGGGGGACATCTCTGTGGTAGCGGACTTCCCAGTTCTGTAGAGGAACAATAATAGGCACAGGTGAGAGCTGGCTGCCCAAAACCTGTTTCAAAACACTATTATTATTTTTTTAAAGGGGGGTTCACATTTGTTCTCAAATGGCACTGAAGATGAGGTGGGAAAAGCGCAGATATTTTATTTTTATTTTCCTGTCCAGTGGTACCTCGGGGGTTAAGTACTTAATTCGTTCCGGAGGTCCGTTCTTAACCTGAAACTGTTCTTAACCTGAAGCACCACTTTAGCTAATGGAGCCTCCTGCTGCACGATTTCTGTTCTCATCCTGAAGCAAAGTTCTTAACCTGAAGCACTATTTCTGGGTTAGCGGAGTCTGTAACCTGAAGCGTCTGTAACCTGAAGCATATGTAACCCGAGGTACCACTGTACAGCTGTATTGTAGAATATTTGAGCAGCATTCACTGTTAAAACATAAAGCACCACAGATTTTGTTTTAAAAAAATACACATATGCATTGAGGTGACAGGCGAATTAAACTTGAAACATCTGCCCAGGCCTGATAGCATTAAAAAGTCTTCAAGAGACTCATGAAAGTTAACAGCGAGGGTGCCTGCCGCATCTCTGACTGAAGCGTGTTCGACAACCTAATGCCCAACTTTGAATTGAAGCCAGGCTGAAACACAGAGGAATAGGAAGCCGCTCTCCTCCAAACGATCTCAGTGATTGAGCTGGGATACAAGGCCTCTCAAGTGATCTTTAAGGTATCCTGCACCCAAGCTGTCCCTTTCAAACAAAACGTAGGAGCATAAGAAGCTGCCTTCTAAGATGCCAGTCCTCATGGTTCTGAAATAAATGGCTGACATAACTAGAAACATAGGAACCTGCCTTATAGTTAACTACATACGCCGGGTGAAGAAGCCCTCCCTTTCACCTGTCCTGAATCTACCACCACTTCGCTTCACTGGATGACCCCCATTTCCAGTTATTATGAAAGAGGGAGGAAAAAAACTCCTCTATCCACTTCTTCTGTATCATGCATAATTTTGTAAAACTTCACCTTGGCTCTGTATACCTGAAGGAGCGTCTCCACCCCCATCGTTCAGCCTGGACACTGAGGTCCAGCTCCGAGGGCCTTCTGGTGGTTCCCTCGCTGTGAGAAGTGAGGTTACAGGGAACCAGGCAGAGGGCCTTCTCGGTAGTGGCGCCCGCCCTGTGGAACGCCCTCCCACCAGATGTCAAGGAAATAAACAACTATCTGACTTTTAGAAGATGCCTGAAGGCAGCCCTCTTTAGGGAAGTTTTTAATGTTTGGTGTTTTGCTGTGTTTTTAATTTGTTGCAAGCCACCCAGAGTGGCTGGGGCAACCCAGTCAGATGGGCAAAGTATGAGTAATAATAATAATAATAATAATAATAATAATAATTACAGTGGTGCCCCGCCAGACGAAAAACTCGCTAGATAAAAGAGTTTTCCGTTTTTTGAGTCATTCTGCAAGACGAATTTCCCTATGGGCTTGCTTCGCAAGACGAAACGTCTTGCGAGTTCTTGCGAGTTTGTTTCCTTTTTCTTAAAGCCGCTAAGCCGTTAATAGCAGCTAATAGCCGTGCTTCACAAGACGAAAAAACCGCAAGACGAAGAGACTCGCAGAACGGATTAATTTCGTCTTGCGAGGCACCACTGTAGTATTATTATTATTATTATTATTATTATTATTATTATTATCATCATCATCATCCCCAACCACCACCCAGGCCAATGGCATGGGAAAGGCACTCTGTACGTGCCTGGAAATACTGTGGGTACATGTCTTCTCTTTTTTGAACACACCCAGATTCTTTCCCCCATCCACCAATAGCAGAGAATGGAATCCAGCAGCGTAGTCTCTAAGTTGCTATAATGACCCTTTAAGTCCCTTCCTGTGATTATCCTAACTGCTGCCAAGTTATCAGTCTGAGGAAAGAACTATGTGGCAGAAACGGTCCTGTCCTCCTGAACTAGACGTCTGTCACCTGCTCTGCTCCAGGATCTCATCCATGGAAGCGGCACTGGTCTTTAACAAGGGCAAGAGTGCCAGAACTGCCACTGACACAGACTTTAACACTAAGAACTGTAACTTTGGAAACCTGTGCTTGAGCTTGCTATTTTCCTCCTCCCTCCTCCCTCCTGTTTCCTCACGTGACGTATCTTTATACGGTGGTTAGCCTGAGGGCAGGGAGGGGCCATCTCAGAACTGTACACCACTATGAAGGGCCTTTTCCAGCTGAAGGGCGGGATGTAAAAGCTGTAAATAAATAAAACCAAGACCCCCAAACCGAAACAGCGGGCAAAGTGCCACCTCCCTATCTGTACCTGGTGTACATAAGGAAACACCAACAGGGCGAGCTTCTTCATCACATAAGTGGTGTCCACTGCAAAGAAGTATTTCAGCTTGTTCATGGACATAAACCGATGGATCTGATGGAAGCAAAATTCAAGAATGAAAAATTATCCAGCTCAGAGGAAAGTATTCTTCTGAATTACACACCTACTATACCTGGGAGATAGCTCAGCTGATAAGTGTGAGATTCTTAACCTCAGGGTCATGAATTCGACCCCACATTGGACCAAACATTGCTGCATTGCAGGGGGTTGGACTAGATGACACTTGTGGCCCCTTCCTTCTCTACAATTCTATGATTCCGTAAGGAATCTGACAACTGGACAGGATAAATGGATTCTCTGTGCCCTTACTACACCCAAAAAAACCGATACTGATGTACTGGGAATATAAATCTATGGCTCCTTTCATTCAATGGATGGAAGATACGACGACAATCACAACTTATGAACACATTGCTTATAGGTGCAGACTTTGTGTGGGCAAGTACAGTGGTACCTCGGGTTAAGTACTTATTTCGTTCCGGACGTCTGTTCTTAACCTGAAACTGTTCTTAACCTGAACAGCACTTTAGCTAATGGGGCTGCGCGATTTCTGTTCCCATCCTGAAGCAAAGTTCTTAACCCGAGGTACTATTTCTGGGTTAGTGGAGTCTGTAACCTGAAGTGTATGTAACCCAAGGTACCACTGTATAATGATATCTCTTCCCCTATCCCTCCCCTCCACCAGTTTCGTAGCATGCTGGCAAAAAAATGTGTGTTTTATATTAGAGAGGGGGTCCCAAAAGCATGAAGGGGGGGGGCAAAACCTGTAGCTAGTTAAGAGCACAGGAAGCACACAAAACCCAGAAGGGGAGAATGAACCAAGCCTAAGCTCAGCCCCACCTGCATTACGCATTTAAAGAATTTTGCCATGGCCTCCCCCTTCCACCATTATTTGCTAATGGTGCTTGGAATTGTAGCTCTGCAAGGGGTGAACTACAGTTCCCAGGAATCTTTGGGGGTACAGAAGGAAATATGCAGCCATGGAAGCTTATGATACAATGGCTTTAGGGCCCCATGTGCACCCTACATTAAAAGCAGCACTGTACCACTTTATACAGGCTTCCCCCAGACGACCTGGGAACTGTAGTCTGACATCGTTCGGAGACCCCTAGCCTCCTCCCAGAGCTGCAATTCCCAGCTTTCCCTGGGAACAGAGACTACTTGCTAAACCACTCTGGGAACTACCAACTCACAGCACACTTAAACTACAGCCCCCAGAGTCCTTTGGGGGAAGCCACAACTGTTTAGGAAGACGTCTAACAGCGTTTTGGACATCCAAGCCTTGTCCATAGGATGAATGCCTCTTCCTACCTCCTTGTGCACAATGTCCTTGCCCTGAGATGCGATGGTGGTGCCGTAGGCCATCGCTACGTTGGCCACGGGGTCGGCAAAGATCTGGTTGAAACCCATGTCGATGCCTGGGGCCGGGTAACCCGGCTGCTGGGGGCCGTAGGCTGCACTGGTGTCGTCAAAAAGCTGGGGGGCATCTGCGTTCTGCGGCACGGGAGGGATCCTTGTCCTGTGTTTAGAACCTACAAGAGACAGAGTTTTAGTAGGGAGGAGAGAGAATTTTTTAAAAGAAGGCCTATCAGATGGGCAGATACACCCTTACAAGAGCTTGGAAGAACAAACATCTACCATGGGTTACATAACGTCCCAAGGATCTTAGGTAAAGGGACCCCTGACCTTAGGTCCAGTCATGGCTGACTCTGGGGTTGCGGCGCTCATCCCGCTTTATTGGCCAAGGGAGCCGGCGTACAGCTTCCGGGTCATGTGGCCAGCATGACTAAGCCGCTTCTGGCGAACCAGAGCAGCGCACGGAAACGCCGTTTACCTTCCCGCCGGAGGGGTACCTATTTATCTACTTGCACTTTGACATGCTTTCGAACTGCTAGGTTGGCAGGAGCAGGGACTGACCAATGGGAGCTCACCCCGTCGCGGGGATTCGAACCGCTGACCTTCTGATTGGCAAGCCCAAGGCTCTGTGGTTTAGACCACAGCGCCACCCACGTCCCTAACCCAAGGATCTTATCTGAGCACAATTATTATAAAGGCCAATATGTGGTTTATTTCCTTACAGGATGCTCAGCTCTGTTTCACAACGGTAGATAAGAATCTCAGGAGGACTAAGCTCCTTCAGGAAGGAAACTACTATCCCCCTGTAATAAGGAGGCTGCCGATTAGATACGAGGCCAAGCTACCTGGCCCCTGCCCAACGAGAGAGTTTTGGGGCCACGACAAAACAGTTGCCAAGAGAGGCAAGCCCAGCGAGAACGTCTATGCTCCTGCGAAGGCCTCCAGCAGGAGGAAACACTGTTTCTGAGCCCAAAGGTTGAGAGTAGGGAAGGAAAGGAGCAACGTGGTTTCTTGCTAAGCATGACAGAGTCTCTTCCAAGCCTCCGCCTGCAGAGAACCAAGTGGGAGGTGAGAGACGGAAGACTGAGCGTTTGTGTATCTGAAGGGTAGAAATCTTGAGAGAAAGGCGACTTGGCGGATGAGGTTTGCCAAAGGCAGAGGAGACAGGGATAGCTCGGTCGGTAGAGCATGAGACTCTTAATCGCAGGGTTGTGGGTTCGAGCCCCACGTTGGTCAAAAGATTCCTGCATTGCACAGGGGGTTGGACTAGATGACCCTTGGGGTCCCTTCCAACTCTACAATCTGAGACCGGGGGTGCGGGGAGGAGAGAGTAAAGATTGCAATGCTTTACTCTGAAAGAGCCACACAGTTGTAGTTAGACTTCAACTCCCATCAACCCCAGCTAACATGAGCAATGGCAAGGGATGATGGGAGTTGTAGTTCAGCAGTGACTGGACACCCACACAGGCTCCCAAATTCTCATTGAGAAGCTCCACAGGAATCCTCATCATTTTTTCTAAACTACCCCTTAAAGCCCACTGCTACAAACCTCTCAAGAGACCAGCGAACCCTCCTTTTCGCGAGACAAGACTAACCCAGTGTTATTATCAACCCGGCAGTGGTTCCCCCTAGCCTTCCCCCCCTTTTAACTGGGAATCCCAGGAATTCATTATCGGAATAAACAAACTAGAAACTGTTCTTAACCTGAAGCACCACTTTAGCTAATGGGGCCTCTCGCTGCCGCCGCACGATTTCTGTTCTCATCCTGAAGCAAAGTTCTTAACCTGAAGCACTATGTCTGGGTTAGCGGAGTCTGTAACCTGAAGCGTACGTAACCCATGGTACCACTGTACAGTATAATGAAAATCAATTAAAAACAAAAAAAGGAAAACACTCACCCACCCACAACTTTTACAGCACGTCACATAGCAATAACAACAAACTGTATCCAGTGCTAGTTTGGAATAGACCCACTTAAATTAAAAAGCATGACTAAATTAGGTCCATTAATTCCAGCAGTTAAATCCCAAGTGGAACTGAGTTGGGATACAACCCAGGACTAGTAATAATAATTTTTAAAACACACCAGAAATAAAACGAAAGCACCAACATTTATTTATTTTTTTACTAAGGATTTGTGAAAGAGGCTAAGTCTCTCTTTTATCCACGAGGGCAGAACACGTAGCAAAGAGGACGTTATAATTATAAGTCTCTATGGAACTGAACCCAGTCCGAGAGCCAAAAAAGCACGTTGCTCTGCGGCCGACTTAAGGCCCCTTCCACTGTGCTCACCTTCGGAAGCAACAGGATTATCGGGGGCGGGGAAAGAGAAAGGTCTTTTGGTGCTAAGGCCCCCCCATCCCGAGGCAAGCGCCACCCCCATCAGACCCCTCTTCCATACTGTCTGGATACAACTGCGCGGGGGAGGGAATCGGCACCCCAACATTGAAGCCACGTCCGGGGCCTGTTACCCCCTTTCCGTTTCCCCCCTCCGAGTCCCCCTCAAGGTCTTACCTGGGCCCCCATAGCCAGGGGGATAAGCCATGGCTCCCCGCGATTGTTTGCAAAACGGGGCCCCCTCTTCTGAAAGTGTGATCAACTTGAAATCAAGGTGGGGGGGAGGGGGAGGGAGACTTGAAGACGGATCAAAAGGAAGGGGGAGGAAGACGCAAGTCCAAGCCACGTCCTCAAAGCCTCCAGCGCTGCAATCCTCGGCCTCCCATTGGCTGCTACGGTGGCTGCGCTCAGGGCCCTGAGCGCTGATTGGCGGGAAATGTATCCATTTCACTCTCTCTTTTTTCCTTGCTTCCTCGCAGCTGTTCCAAAGGGGCGGAGTTCCCGCGGTACATTCGGTAAGAAGTCCTCTTAAGGACGCATGCGCGCGAGGAAGTTCCATTCAGACCGCCCCTCTTTAGTCGAAACAATTATTAGCAGTTAACAAACTGTATGTGGCAGTTGAAGAGTTTATGGCTTCTCCTATTTTTTACGCCAGTGTGGTCTTTTTTAAAAAGATCTGTATGATCCTTTTTATTGGATGATTCAAATAAAACTGTTTGGTTTTTTTAATATAAATTTTCAAGATTCTGTTGTTGTTGTTGTTTAGTCCGACACTTCGTGACCACCTGGACCAGAGCACGCCAGGCACTCCTGTCTTCCACTGCCTCCCGCAGTTTGGTCAAACTCATGCTGGTAGCTTCGAGAACACTGTCCAGCCATCTCGTCCTCTTGTCCCCTTCTCCTTGTGCCCTCCATCTTTCCCAACATCAGGGTCTTTTCCAGGGAGTCTCCTCTTCTCATGAAGTGGCCAAAGTATTGGAGCCTCAGCTTCAGGATCTGTCCTTCCAGTGAGCACTCAGGGCTGACTTCCTTCAGAATGGATAGGTTTGATCTTCTTGCAGTCCAGGGGACTCTCAAGAGTCTCCTCCAACACCATAATTCAAAAGCATCAATTCTTCGGCGATCAGCCTTCTTGATGATCCAGCTCTCACTTCCATACATCACTACTGGGAAAACCATAGTTTTAACTATATGGACCTTTGTTGGCAAGGTGATGCCTCTGCTTTTTAAGATGCTGTCTAGGTTTGTCATTGCTTTTCTCCCAAGAAGCAGGCGTCTTTTAATTTTGTGACTGCTGTCACCATCTGCAGTGATCATGGAGCCCAAGAAAGTAAAATCTCTCACCGCCTCCATTTCTTCCCCTAAGATAAAATGTTGAAAGCTTGACCAAAGGCTTCCAGCCAAAGAAGACACAATCACATTGGCTGGTGTGAGAACACCATGCTGGACTATTTGTGTATTTGGCCTGATCCAGCAGGCTCTTTTTATTTTCTGATGATACAAGAGGAAGAAGGAATGCAGAGGGAAGAGGAAAGCAAGGAAGGGGAATGCATAGGGATGAGATTGATGGGTCCAGCCACCAGATAGCACTCTGTGACGCTCACAAGCAAGGCATAAAGAAGCAGCGTCCTTTTTTGTCTACCCAGCACCTGTTATTTATGGGTAGCTGCCTCTGTCCATGGGAGTTCCATTTTCCTATCATGCCCGATACCGCTTTTAATAACAATCTAAGCCAATGGCTATTGCCACGTCTTGTCGCGACAAATCCCACTATTCTTTCTTTTCAACAACTTTCCCAGCTCCACAATCTTCTTTTGTCAAAATGTGGTCACTGGGACTGAACTGTATGCCAGATGTAGCCAGACCACAGATGTAGAATCTTAGAACTGTAGAGTTGGAATGGACCCCCTCCCTAAATGGTCATCTAGTCCAGCCATCTCGACTGAAGTGTTGGTGTTGACCTTTAAAGTCCTAAACGGCCTCGGTCCTGTATACCTGAAGGAGCGTCTCCACCCCCATCGTTCAGCCCAGACACAGAGATCCAGGGCCGAGGGCCTTCTGGTGGTTCCCTCATTGCGAGAAGTGAGGTTACAGGGAACCAGCAGAGGGCCTTCTTGGTAGTGGCACCCTCTCTGTGGAACACCCTCCCTTCAGATGTGAGGGAAATAAGCAGCCATCTTATCTTTAAAAGACATCTGAAGGCAGCCCTGTTTAGGGAAGTTTTTAATATTTAATGCTTTATTGTTTTTAACACTCGATTGGAAGCCGCCCAGAGTGGCTGGGGAAGCCCAGCCAGATGGGTGGGGTATAAATAATAAATTATTATTATTATTATTATTATTATTATTATTATTATTATTATTATCATCATCTATGACAGCTGGCCATCCAACCTTAAAAACCTCCAGTGAGGGAAAGTCCACACCTCCTGAAGGAGTCCATTTGTGTGTCAAATAGCTCTTAGTGTCAGAAAGTTCTTCCTGATGTTTAGTCGGAATCTCCTTTCTTATAACTTGAAGCTATTGGTTCGGGTCCTACCCTCAGGAGGCGAAAACAAGCTTGCTCCATCTTATATGTCACAGTCCTTGAGTGTTTCGGGAAACTTTTAATGTTTGATGTATTATAGTATTTTAATATTCTTTTGGAAGCCGCCCAGAGTGGCTGGGGAAGCCCAGCCAGATGGGCGGGGTATAAATAATAAATTATGATGATGATGATGATGATGATGATATCTGAAGATGGCCATCGTATCTCAGTCTCCTCTTTTCCAGGCTAAACATACCCAGCTCCTTCAACCGTTCCTCATCCAGACCCATGATCATTTTGGTTGCATGTGCAGAAGCGCTAAATCACGCTTTGGCATGTGCAGAAGCACCGAATCGCAACCCGCACATGCGCAGACGCACCACCGCAGGTTGCGAACGCTGCGGGTTGTGAATGTGCATCCTGCACAGATCACGTTCGCAACACGAGCGTTCACTGTATTTTTTATTATTATTGTAAATGCAAGCGAACACATGCGCACACACTTTTCTATCCTGCTTCCATTTAATGAACGGAAGTGCGGCTGTACCCATTTCACTCAGCCCAGGTTAAATTTAGAATGCATGCACATTTTCTTAATTAACATCTTCTCCCTGGTAAAGTTTTGGATGCAAGTCGCGCGCTCCCTTGTCACAATCTGTTCAGGGGCTCTTGCCCTCCTCCCCAGCAAACTCTCTCCCCCCCCATCCCTGCCGCCCTCCCGTGTCCCACTCTTCCTTCCTACCATCTGTGCTCAGAGAACTGAATCTGCACAGGCTCCTTCAGGACATCTCGAATGTGTGATCGAAAACATATGGGCCGTAAAATCTCCGGAGGGAACCTGCGTGGCAGCAGCGTGCAGCGAGTTCTTCAAGCCGTCTCCGCTTTTCAAAGCGCTGGTTAGGCTCTGCACAGCCCACGGAAAGGGGAGACCACCAGAGAGGGGACTGTACCACTTTGGGCTAATTGATGGGGAAATTGCTGCCACCCCAAGGGCCACATTCCCATCTGGGCAATCTTCCAGGGGCCATTTGCCAGGGCTGGGTGGAGCCAGAAGCAAAATAACTGAGTCTGAATAACTATCAGGATTACACATCATTTCTTTAAGACTTTCAAATTAAATTGCAGCTGTCCTCTGAGCTTTAGAACTCTATGCCTTTAAGAAGACCTACGGGATCTCATCTACCGCTTTAAATGCATATATAGTGGTACCTCGGGTTAAGTACTTAATTCGTTCCGGAGGTCTGTTCTTAACCTAAAACTGTTCTTAACCTGAAGCACCACTTTAGATAATGGGGCTTCCTGCTGCTGCCATGCCACCGGAGCACGATTTCTGTTCTCATCCTGAAGCAAAGTTCTTAACCTGAAGCACTATTTCTGGGTTAGCAGAGTCTGTAACCTGAAGCGTACGTAACTTGAAGTGTGTGTAATCCGAGGTACCACTGTAAAAGGTAATAGGCTTACTTCCAAATTGAAAACGCACAGAAAAGCTCAAGATACATGTTGATCTACCCTCACTTAGGTGAGGAATCATATGATTCTTTTGAATGGATTAGTTTTTGTTACAATTGACTATCGATTTGCGAGTAGGGACCACTCCCACTTTTGAAACTTATATTGGCCAGAGTTCTTGCTTTTTTCTTGGTATATTTAATAACAATAACTCTAACTTGTTCCTACATGCATTCATTCACCCTTCTCTGTGCTCCTCCCAGGCAGGGGTGGAGGAAGGGGGGCGGTGAGGGTGGTCCGCCCCGGATGTCACCACTGAGGGGGGTGACAAAATGCCGGACGGCACTCACCACGGGGCCTGCAGCGTGCCTGAGCCTGGGAGTGACGTGGTGGCTTGGGCGCCCGAAGTCTCCACGCTGCCCCAAATGGTCTGCCTGCTGCCTCCCCTTCAGCTGTAGGGTGGCAGAGTGGGAGGAGGCAGGCACAGTGGCGTAGCGTGGGGGGTGCCAGGGGTGCCGGCCGCACTGGGCGCAACATCTGGGGGGGCGCGAGTCCAGAGGGAAGGGACAAGTTCCTTCCTCTGCCGGGCTCCCCGCCGCCACCGCCAGCCTTGCGCCCTAGCGCGCGCGCCCCCCGCCGCCGCTGCGGCTGCGCTCCACTGACTGCTCGCAGGAGGAGCAGCCGCTGCAGCAGCGCCGATGCCGCCACCGACGCCTGGCCGGGCACGGGCAGCCTCCGCACCCCGCCGCCGCCGCCATCCCCTCGGCCCAGCCACAGGCGGCAGCTGCTTCTGCCGACTGGGAGGGAGGAGAGCTCCGAGGGGCCTCGCCACGCCCTGCGCTCCCCAAAACCCTCCGAGAGGAAGCCAGCAGGCGGGTGAGGGTCTCCCGGCAGAAGGGGGCGCCGCTGGCTCCGGCTCTCAGCCGCGGGGGGGGGGGGCGAGGATGGAAGCCCCCGGACCCGGCCGGGAGGAGGAGAGGCGCTCGCCAAGCCCGGATCTGGAGCTCCACCTACAGCCCAAGGAGAGGAGGGGGCGGGGAGGTGCCTGAGGGGAGGGGGCTTCGGCTGCAAATAATAAATTCAATAAATTCCTGCTGAGCCTTTGGGGGGGTCCTTGGCTCCTTCGCTGGCCCCCAGCCCCAGTGGCGTAGCGTGGGGGGGTGCAGGGGGGCCGGGCGCAACATCTGGGGGGCGCACTCACACTCGAGTGCTAAAATCCACGGGTTAGGGGGCGCAAATTACTTGCCTTGCCCCGGGTGCTGACAACCCACGCTACGCCACTGGGCAGGCAGACTCCTCATAGGCCCCATGGAGTGTCCTGCCCCTGCTGGCCCCAACCCTGGGTGCAGGGCATGCGCGCCGCCCCAGGCGCCCCATCGGCTTACTCCGCCACTGCTCCCAGTGTGGTGTAGTGGTGGACTTGTAATCTGGGGAACCGGGTTCACTTCCCCGCTCCTCCACATGCAGCTGCTGGGTGACCTTGGGCCAGTCACACTTCTCTGAAGTCTCTCAGCCCCACTCACCTCACAGAGTGTTTGTTGTGGGGGAGGAAGGGAAAGGAGAATGTTAGCCGCTTTAAGACTCCTTCGGGTAGTGATAAAGCGGGATATCAAATACAAACTCCCCTTCTTCTTCTTCTTCTTCTTCTTCTTCTTCTTCTTCTTCTTCTTCTTCTTCCCAGGCAAGCAAGATCAGAGGTCAAGGGCAAATTTCAGCCAGGCAACAACATTCAAGGAGGGTGCACAGCAGGGCTGGTGAGGGCTGTGGCTTGGGGCACTAGCATGGTTATGGGCTAGGGGTGTCTGCATGTTTTTTTCGGCGGCACAACGAGAGAAGCAGCAAACTCAGTGACTGCCTGGGCAGCAAAAGCCCTAGCTACGCCTCTGGCCTGGGGAGAGACCCAAGGGCCAGGCAGATGCCCGGAGGACTGCATTCTCCCCTTGGGCCTGAGGTTCCCCATCACTGATGTGTGTGTCATTTTTGAATGCTTCCCCCCAATTTTTTTTAAAGAAACACAACCCACGAATAACTCCCTGCAAGTAAATAAGTAGCTCATCAGGGGAAATAGGTTGTATCCCAGCCCTTTCCTTGCTCTGTCAGTTTTCTTCTTGATGGGAGTTTGGTTTGTTGATTTAATGATGTGTATACACAGAGAGGATAATTGTAAATGCGACCCCTGCAGTTGGATTCTGAAATGGCGCAACCTCGAATTCTTAGCACCTCATTCAGAGCCAATCTGCTCAATTAATTTCTCAGATTTTTTTTTTAAAGTGTTGCACAGACTAGAACCAAATTAGTAATAGCAATTAATTTCAATGGGTCTGCTGAGGCTGGCATTGGCTAGAACCCTGAAACTATGTATATGTGGCATTCCTGTCTGTCCGAAATCTCCCAAAATTCAGATTTTTGGATTAGCCCTGGGCTCTAGTGTTATGAGAGATGGAGAAAAATTATTTTCTATCCACCTTCTCCATGCCTTAAATTATTTTGTACACCTCTGTCATGCCCTGCCCCCACCACTTTTTTAAAAAAATAAACTAATAAATCCCAAATGCTGGTACATTTATTATAATTTATAGAAGTAAACAGTAATTAATGACCATAGCAATATGTCCTCAGGCAAGCCTTTACCTGCCTACATCTTTGCCCCAATCAACATACCATCACACAACTCATTACTGCAATATGATCATATAGTTATATTTTTACAAGAGAATATTAACATTTGCTCCCAACGCTAATACTCCCTTAGGACTAATTCAGGTGTGTTTCTCAACTCAATCCTGCCATCTACTGAACAGCTGTGGAAATACAAGTGTTCAGCTCCAGCTGGAGGGGACTCTGCTCTTATGCGGTTCCATGTAGGGATGTGTTCCATGTCTGTGCTGTGCTAGGGCTGATGGGAGTTGTAGTCCAAGACATCAGGAGGACACCAGCTTGGGAGAAGCTACCATAGGCCAATAGCCCCTCATTTGATAAGAAGAACCCGAGGACAAGCTGATAGCAGCTTGCCCAAATTCATGCAGCTAATCCACAACGTTATGGGTTGAGATGAGGCCATGAGCAGGGAACCTTCCCCCCCTGTCAAATTAGTCAAGGGCCACTTTCCATCTGGGGTATTGTGTTGGGGGCTGTATACTCAATGATATCTGTAATGAATATGGGGTTGCTCGTGCGTAAGTTGCCGCCACTCCTGGCTATGTTGCCTTGTTAACCCTTTTCTGTCTGGACAGCCCTTCACTTCGTGGCTGCCTCAGTCGCTAGCAGAATCCGTCAGTGGGCGTTTCTTAAACCTTTTCCAGCATAAAAGCTGTTTGACTCCAAGTCTCCTCCTACTCTCCCTGCGCGGAAGTCTTCTGCGCAGGGAGGGTGTGGGTAGCGGAGGACCCGTGCTCTCCCTGCTGGTCTCCGGCGAGGAGTCTTGGAGACCCCTCGCCGATTCCCCCATCTGCCCCCCTTTATCCCTGGTGTTACGCTGATTTCCTTCCCCAGCTGATGAGCTGCCTCTCTCCCTGCTGGGCCCTTCTCCAGCATCGCTTGAGAGCCTTGCCTCCGCCTCTAGCTCCGATGTCAGTTCCCTGACAATATCCAAGTGCAACAATGTGATGTCAATATAAACTCTTTATATAATCTATACAGAACATTAAACAGTATGAAATACAGTGGTACCTTAAGTTAAGAACTTAATTCGTTCTGGAGGTCCGTTCTTAACCTGAAACTGTTCTTAACCTGAAGCACCACTTTAGCTAATGGGGCCTCCCGCTGCTGCCACGCCGCTGCTGTGTGATTTCTATTCTCATCCTGAAGCAAAGTTCTTAACCAGAGGTACTACTTCTGGGTTAGCGGAGTCTGTAACCTGAAGGGCCTGTAACCTGAAGCATCTGTAACACGAGGTACCACTGTATATGAAATATGCACTCTCTGCAAAACCAAATAACCAGAGATCTTATAAATCTCTGAAAGTCACAAAATATGCACTCTGGATGGATTCTCTTGAAAACATAGAACCAAATAATCATAAGTCTTATAAGTCTCTGAAAATCTTTGTAGACTATGCAAGTCTCTGAAAGAAGCAATGGATCAGATTCTTATCTGGTGAAAACAAGCCGTAAAGCTTTGTTTTATGACGTCCAATGCTGCCGAAGTGGTCTGCAAACAGACGTAGTGAACAGTGATTCCAGATATACCCACTGTTTTGTGGAATTCTTCTTCAGCAGAGCAGAAGGATTAAGAAATGCTTCATAAACCCATCTATATGGTGATTGGAATTGTATAGCAACAATTGCTATGGATCAGGGGTCATCAGGTTATATAAAGGGGGCTGTATACTGGCAGCTGACACAGCCAGAGACAAAAGTGGATGGAAACACCCCCCCCCCTTTCTGGGATAGCTCAGTCGGTAGAGCATGAGACTCTTAATCACAGGTTTGAGCCCCATGTTGGCTCAAAAATTCCTACGTTGCAGGGGGTTGGACTGGATGACCCTCGGGGTCCCTTTCAGCTTTACAATTTTATTATTCTCTCCCTCTTTCTCTCTCTGCAACCCCCTGCAAACAGTCTCCCCCCCATCCCTTCTCTCTCTCTTTGCCACCTTTTCTTTCTCTCTCTGCCACCCCTTATTTTTTCTTTGTCACCCCTCCCTCTGCCACTCCTTCTCTATATCTCTCTCCCTATCAATGGCGTAGCGTGGGGGGTGCAGGGGGGCCCGGCCGCACCGGGCACAACATCTGGGGGTTAGGGTTAGGGGGCGCAAATCCACGGGTTAGGGGGCGCAAATTACTTGCCTTGCCCCGTGTGCTGACAACCCACGCTACGCCACTGCTCCCTATGCCACCCCTCTGTTTCCCCCTGCCTGCCCACTAGGCTGCTTGAAGAGGGACAGATGTCTCATGCCAGAGGTCTGAAGTGTCAGGTCTCAAGGGTCAAAGGCTGCCCACCCCTGGAGCAGGATAGCTGAAAGCCTGCCTTCTTCCATACTGTAATGAGTGCAGGGGTGCCAGACTCCCCCCCCCCCAAATTCCTTGATCTAGTAAATGTTAGAATTTAAGCAAGTCTCCTTGGGTGAAAATATAAGCCTGACCAGTTTCCCAATGAGGTACAGTGGTACCTCAGGTTACACACGCTTCAGGTTACAGACTCCGCTTGCCTTCTTCCATACTGTAATGAGTGCAGGGGTGCCAGACTCCCCCCCCCAATTCCTTGATCTAGTAAATGTTAGAATTTAAGCAAGTCTCCTTGGGTGAAAATATAAGCCTGACCAGTTTCCCAATGAGGTACAGTGGTACCTCAGGTTACACATGCTTCAGGTTACAGACTCCGCTTGCCTTCTTCCATACTGTAATGAGTGCAGGGGTGCCAGACTCCCCCCCCCCAAATTCCTTGATCTAGTAAATGTTAGAATTTAAGCAAGTCTCCTTGGGTGAAAATATAAGCCTGACCAGTTTCCCAATGAGGTACAGTGGTACCTCAGGTTACACACGCTTCAGGTTACAGACTCCGCTAACCCAGAAACAGTGCTTCAGGTTAAGAACTTTGCTTCAGGATAAGAACAGAAATCAGACTCCAGCGGCACGGTGGCAGCAGGAGGCCCCATTAGCTAAAGTGGTGCTTCAGGTTAAGAACAGTTTCAGATTAAGAACGGACCTCCAGAACGAATTAAGTACTTATCCTGATGTACCACTGTAATCACCTGGGAGATGAGCCATTAAAAAAACAAAAGGAAATGTAACGTTCCATTAAGAAAGGATAGGGAGCTCCCAGCCAGGTGCCAAAATGAATGGGGTCCCTCCTCCATCTTAGCATTACTTAGAAGAACAAAAGCAAGAGTTTAGAGTTGGCTGGAATATGACCTGAAGTGAAAAGGTTGCAGTCTGGTAAATGCGGCAAGCTGGAGAGAGGGTCAGAGCACAATGGCTGAGATCTCGTTTTGGATCCAGGCTGTGCCTACCAGAAAAGCAAGATCCTGTGGGAGTGTTAGTGCTGTGAGCCCCTCCATCTCAGGCTCAGGTTGCATATATGTGTAAATAAACCATATATCATAAAGACACCACAGTCTCCACTGTCCCTCATTTCCAAAAGGAAACATGGACCCTGGGTAAGCGCACCTGGAACCCCTGGGAAAGCGCACCTGGCACCCCTGGGATCTCGCACGACTCGGAGAATGGGTTGGCGTGCAACAATATGAACCAGCCTGCCTACTGGGAGCATTGTAAGAGGGCCCTTCTCCTGTGTGGCAGAATGGCCCCTGAAGTCTTCTTGCTTAGGGCCAGGGGGTTCGACTACATGGCCCTTGGGATCCCTTCCAACTCTGCAGTTCTATGACCAGGAAGAGGTCCTCTTCAATGGCTGCACCCAGGCTCTGGGACTCTCCCAAGGGAAGCTCACCTCACCCCCTCCCTAGTGGCATCCATATCAGGGATGGGCCCTGCAGGTGTTCTTCGACTCCAATTCCCATCTCCCCCACCAGCCATTTTGAATGAAGATGGCAGAGAGAACTTTTCAAAGCTGCACTGATTTTAACCAAATTTCCCATGAGATCAAGGAGCAGGTTTTTGTCCTTGTTTGGATACGAATGGATGCCATTTCAAATCAAGATGGCAGGCTGAACTTTCAAAGCTGCTCTGATTTTAGCTGCTGGTTTAAAAACTGCACTGATTTTTTTGGGTTTTTGTGTGTGTGTTTTTAGACTTTCTGGGCAATGAAAGGCTGATACTAAATAATTGCAGCCTGACTAAAAATATTCCCACCAGCAAGCCTCAGGAAGATACCATGTTGGATCCATGTAAGAATCTATTTGCAAATTTCTCATCTTGTACCCAGGTGGTCTCTGTGTGCTTTTTCTGTGGGTGACGATGGAGAGAACCCACCTCGAAAACTGGATAATATGAAGCCCTGAATCGATAAAGGGAGCAAATATAACCTGGATTATATGAGTGAAGTAGGCACATGACTTCCCTCAAATAATAATGGGAACTGTAGTTTACCTCTCACAGAACTACAATTCCCAGCACCCTTCACATACTACAGTTCTCACTTGTGAGGAGGTCGATTTAAACCTATGGTGTGTACATCCTTGAAACTCATTGTGCCTTGAGAAGGCAAAAGAGTGTTTTAGGGCAACACAGCTAGACTAGAGAAACATCTAGGTCACAGATGGACTCCAGCCCTCAACAACCTGATCACTGGCTATGGCTGGGGCTGAGGGGGGTTGGAGTCAAGCAGAACTTGGAGGCTTCCCAGCTTTCCCATCCCTGTTTTCTAGTTTCGACATCACTTGGATCTGGTCCACACATATTATATATACATCAACTGATGCCTCCAGGGGCTTGATAAGTGCCAGGAAGCTGAGATTGCAATCCTATGACCTCCTTGCTTAGGAATAAGGTCCATTAGCCTCAGAAGGGCTGACTGCCAACTCCTGCGGAGGCTGGTGATCATTGGGCAGAAGGCAGGGAGGCTAACAGTAGGTGGCGCCAAAGAAATGGCAGGCAGAGCCAAGTCATTCTAGTTTTGTCCCCATCCTCCTCCTCCTCCTCCTTTTTGCTGAGTTCTGCAAGAGGCAACACTGAAACTTAGGGGGAGGGAGCTGATAGGCAAGGCCACCCCCCTTCTGGGCTGGATGTAAGTAAAAAGGCAGGCAGGAGGGAGCTGACTCAAGGCGGATTGAGGTTGGTGGAGCAGGGCTCCACTAACTTGGACTGCTTTCAAAAGATTATCAAACAAATTCATTGGTATCACGGCTAGTAACCAGGATGGCCGCGCTGTGCTCTGAATAGGAGCGGCTGGGATCTGCAACGGGGGAGAGTTCCCTTTTAGTCAAATCCTGCGCGCTGGTTTCCCCCAGGCACCTGCTTGGCCACTGTGAGAACAGGTAAAAGGTAAAGGTAAAGGGACCCCTGACCGTTAGGTCCAGTCGTGACCGACTCGGGTTGCGGCGCTCATCATGCTGGACTAAACGGGGCCTGCTGGTTTATTTTGTTCGCATCCCTGTGCGCCTCCAGGGGTGAAGTCAAGCCACTGCGTTAGCAGCACTGAAGTGACCACCCCGGGGTTCAAGCCTGGGCACTTGTGTCTGGAGGTCCTGGGCTGCCCAGATGACAAGAAGACCACCCGCCTCTCGGCCTTACCGAAAAGGACCACCGTATAATGCCAAGGTGCATAGAACTGCGAAAAGTCTGCAGGACTCCTCTTAAAGCAAAAGCAAGGCGCCTTCCGAAGTGACGTGAACATAAGATAGGAGAGGAGGAGCAGGAAGAGGCGCTCTCCGGAGTCGCGTGTGCTGCGTTCAGACGAGCAGCAGGCCAGAACCCTTGACCGCGCGAATCACGGGGCAAACACGTGGGCATCTAGACAGTGCTTAGTCATGCCCCCAAGGAAGAGATGGAGGATTGGGGCGAAGCGGCGGGAGAGCTCCGGGAGGCGCTGAGGCGGAGGCCGCGTGTGGCCCCTGGCTTGGGCCTCGGGCGGGGGTGGCCCAGCGCGGGGAAGGCGGCCCTGGCTCGGTGCGGGCTCCCTTCCAGCCGCTAGGAGGAGGGCGGAGCCGGAGCTGAGCGCGCGGGCGGCGAGCGGAGAGCCCGGGGAAGGTGCGCGCCAGGCAGGCAGGCAGGCAAGCAAGCAGGCGAGGCGGCCGTCTCCATGCCCCGCTGCAGAGACTGGGCGAGGCGGCGCCGCTCCTGCCCCGGGGCCGCGGAGCCCCTCGCCCGCCCCTAACATGCGGCCGGGGCGCCTGCTGGCGGCGCCACGCGTGAACCATGCCAGGCTTGGCAGAAGAAGAGGGGGCGCAGCAACCGGGGGCGGGGGAGCTCCCCACGCTCACCCCCGCGGGGGGACCCCCTCGGGAAGAGGTAAGGCCGGCCAGCCCCCGAAGCCCGGAGCCAGAGAAAGGCGCGCTTTCCGCTGCGCCCTGGGCGCACCGATTTGGAGACCCCGGGGGGGCTTCTCCAAACTCCGGGAAAAGCGGGGTGGGGCAGGTGGTCGAGACTCCTGGATCGGGGCCCGATTCTCGGAGCTTCGGCCCACTTACCCCACCCCCCACCCCCGATGGTGGGCGAGGCTGCGTGGGGGTGGGTTTTTTGGGTGGGGGGGGAAGGGAGACAACGGCGGTTTTGCTGCAGGGAACACGTGCTGCTTTGTGTCTTATTAATAGCCAGACGGGGGTTAAAAATAAACGGGGACGGGGGGGAGCGGGTAGAGGGGACGGCGCGAGCAGGGCTTCATTTGTCCCATCATCACCATAGGAGACCCTCCCCCCAATTCCTCGCCCCCACCATCACCACTCTCGGCAGCATCGCAGGGATTTTTTTTGCCGCGTTGTGATTTGGAGTTGTGTGTTGTGCGCGTCCAGAAAGGGGTGACGGTGGCGGGTTTTCGCGGGGGATTCCGAGCTCTGGGATGGAGGGAGAGAAATCGGTTAGGGCTAGAGGAAGCCTTTATGGATCTGCAAAGAAAGGGGTGTGTGTTTTGCTACCGGCGTTGGGGGAGGGGGTCGTGGCGGGTGGGGTGGGGGGAAACGTCCGCCCGCACGAAGTTCTGCATTGCACCAGAAGCAGGCAACGTCCTTCTCTCCGCTTTGCTGCTCGCTCTCTCTCTCTTTTTTTTCCTGCTGGTGGCAGCGACTCCTGATGGGGATGATGGAGGGATTGTCTCTGAAGAAAGGGGAGTTGTCGGGGGTGGGAGACAAAGCGAGCAGGCAAAGACGAGGGAGGGGTGGTGGCTTGGTGGGGTTTTTAATGTGAGGGGCGTCCAATGGCGAGGAGGAGAAAAGCCTGCCACCAAGCCTTGCAGGTGGAAGAGAAATAATGAAAAAAGGGGGAGGAAAGGCTGTATTTTTGGAGATGATTGCGCACCATTGGGAGTTGATGATGGTGCAACCTTTCCACCATTTCTCTCCTAAGCCTGCAGAAAAAGCTGGTGTTAGGTGTCTTGTGGCAAGAGGAGAGAGATAAATGGGAACAGTTTCTCCTTTAGCTGATCAGAGAAAATTCAGATTTATCTGGAGGACAAACCTGCCCCGCTTCCTTCCTCCAAAGCTCCCCAGATCAATATCCCCACGCACACGTATTTATTGTTTGTTTACTTACAGGAGGGGTTTATACCCCGCCCTTTTGCGAAAAAAAAGGCTTTCTGATAGAGGCTTGCAAAAGTCATTCAGAGACGATCCCTGCCCTCAAGCTTTTTAATCTGAAGAGACATGACACACAAGGAAAAAGGAATGGGGAGGGAGGAGGATAAAGCAAGCTTAAACACAAGTGCACAAGTTACATGTTTTAAAACGCAGTTGAGAGCCCTAGCTGGTGCTAGCAGCATTTCTGGGTTTCTTGGTCTTGATAAACAGAGCCCACCAGTCGGATCCAGGCACGGAACTGATGGTAACATCCAGGCCAGGAGGACAAGGTAGCTCCTGCAGTACAGCCTGATACTTGGTGGCTGCTAGAATCCACACAGAAGCGAGCTTATTGGAGTCCCCCACCGCCCTCATCAATAACAGAGGCAATATTTAAAGTACAGGGAGCTGAAATGGGAAGGAGAATGTTTTTGGTGAGACGTCTAATGGATTTGCTCATAGAACATAATAAGAGCCCCTTGTATCAGGCCAATGGCCCATCTAGTCCAGCGTCCTGTTCCTCGCAATGGTCAGCCAGGTGTCCCGAGTCTGCAAGCCGGACCTTAATTGCAACAGCATCTCTCCCTGCTTACGATTCTCATCACCTGGCATTCAGAGGCCCCACCTGCGCTTCAAGCAATATACTACTACTTTAAACAGCCCCCAAAGAATCCTGGGAAGTGAAGTTTGTTAAGGGTGCTGACAGTTGTTTGGAAACCCCTATTCCCCTCACAGAGCTCCAGTTCCCAGAGTTCCCTGGGAAGAAGGATATATTGTGTAACTACCCTTGGAACAGCAGTGGTTAACAGACACCCCTGTTCCTCACAGGACCAAATTCCCAGAGTGAATTAATGGCCAGTTCATCTGCCCAGGGTGCTCTGGGAATTGTGGCTCTGTGAAGATTGGCTGCTAAGTCACTCTGGGAATTGTCTCTGTGTGCAAGGAACAGGGGTCTCCAAACAGCACTCGGCACCCTTAGCAAACTGCAGTTCCCAAGATTTGGGGAAGTCAGGACAATTGAAAGCGACAGGATATTGCTAGCCTTCTAGCCTCCGACTCTTCACCTTACATCTTTCAAGGTCCTTCATGGCCCCTCTTCTTGAGCTGCCTCTTTCCTGTCTGCCAATTCCAGTGCCCTTCACCCCCCGTATCAGCCTGATCCTGCCAAGCGGTGGCACCAACTGTTTTCCCTCCCTGTGCTGAGATGACAGTTGTTCTGAGCCCCAGTAGAATATAAGGCAAAGCCCATTCTGCCACATTGGCCCAGTGGATCCTCCTGTCTGGTATGGGGTGGACCAGTGGCCCTTTGGATCTTAGAGTCCAACAAGAACTCCCATCAGTCCCAGCCAGCATGGCCAATGGTCAGGAATGATGGGAGTTGGAGTCCAGCATCATCTGGAGCAGGGTTTCCCAAACGTGGGTCTCCAGCTGTTGTCGGACTACAACTCCCATCATCCCTAGCTAGCAGGACCAGTGGTCAGGGATGATGGGAGCTGTAGTTCAAAAACTGCAGAAGACCCAAGTTTAGGAAACACTGTCCTTCCTCCTCTGATCTATTATAAGAGTTTGGATTTGATATCCCGCTTTATCACTACCCTAAGGAGTCTCAAAGTGGCTAACATTCTCCTTTCCCTTCCTCTCCCACAACAAACACTCTGTGAGGTGAGTGGGGCTGAGAGACTTCAAAGAAGTGTGACTGGCCCAAGGTCACCCAGCAGCTGCATGTGGAGGAGCGGGGAAGCGAACCCAGTTCCCCAGATTACGAGACTACCGCTCTTAACCACTACACCACACTGGCTCTCAAACTAGAAAAAGACATAAAGAAGTGGCTATGATCTATTATGACAGTGAAGGCTAGACGTTAGTCCTGCCAGGCAGGAAGGGGGGGTCTTGATGGCTTCTCTCCTCCAGGAGGCAGTGATGGCCGCCATCTTGGATGGACACTGTGAGAACAGGATGCTGGACTAATTAGGCCACTGGACTGATTCAGCAGGCTCTCTTTCTGCTGGTGTCTTGATGGGTGAAGCCAAGGATTGCCAACATTTTGTGCCCAGTGGGCACATTTTGAATTTTGAGAGGTTGCTGGTGGCACCAGTCACAAATCAATAGCTCTGTGGGTGTGGGTGTGGCGTAACACAAAATGGCTGCCGCAGGGAGCACAACATAACATGAACTTGGAGAGACGGCCACCTCTGGCAACCTTACGTTTCCTGCGGGATGTCAGCAGCGTCCTGCTGGCCCTGATTGTGAAGATCACACAGTATTGATTACACACACACACAGGACCTGGCGCTGCTTCTGCCTAACAGCAACAGGGAGCACAGTCTTCAGCGCCAGGAGAAATATACAAGGCAGCTGCAACGCAATCTCACTTCACATAAATCGCTTAGAAGGTTGCCTGCACATTTTGCCACATTTTGTGCTTTCCAGGAGAGCTAGAGATTTTTAAAGAAAGAATGAAATGAAATGGGAGCTCTGAGCCTTTGGTGGTGCTGGGTTGGCGATTCCTGGGCTAAGCCCCCCACAGCTTTCAGGGGCACCTGTATTTCAGTGCTGCAAGATCCTTGTATCCTAGATCCCATGAGCACCTAAAAATTTGGCATTTCAAGTATCTAAAACATTTTTTCAAAAATCTTGATTCGGGTCAGTGTCCGAATATTGTTGGGGAGAAAGAATCTTGACCATATCTTGGAGACCAAACCAAGGTTTAAGGTGCCCTTTGGCTTATAGATCTGAGTTTCTAACACTTCTCTGAGGAACTGGATTCTGGACTCCATAAGCTTTTTAGTTCAACCAAGCCGCAGTCCTCTTACACTCTCATTGAGTGTTTTCCTTCCTCTTCTCTACCTCCTGCTCTCTGAGTGCAGGACTGCAAATGGACGAGCTCCTTCCCAATGCCTCTCCCTGCCCCCCCAGGGACCACCCTAATAACCATTTGCTCTTGGCACATTTCCCAGAAGCCTTTGCCAAAACCTTTGCATCCTGGGATGGGAAACCAGGGTGGGAGGATGTGGGCAGCGCTGGTCCAAGGCAGAACGACTATTAGCACATAAACCCAGAGCATCGCTTCCCACAACAGAGGGCGCAGTTCACGAGGGAGATGGGCCAACCGTAAACCTCGTTGAAAAGTTTTAAGCCAGGTGATCCATGTGCCAGGATCACAGTGTCAGATCTGTGCCAGGAGGGCAGTGACCACACACAAAATGAAAACACACCCCTGCTCTCCTAACCTGGAACCAGGGTAAAGGTACCCCTGCCTGTACGGGCCAGTCATGTCCGACTCTGGGGTTGCGCGCTCATCTCGCTTAAGAGGCCGGGGGCCAGCGCTGTCCGGAGACACTTCCGGGTCATGTGGCCAGCGTGACGAAGCTGCAGCTGGCGAGCCAGCACCAGCGCAGCGCACGGAAACCCCGTTTACCTTCCCGCTAGAAAGCGGTCCCTGTTTATCTACTTGCACTTAGGGGTGCTTTCGAACTGCTAGGTTGGCAGGAGCAGGGACCGAGCAACGGGAGCGCACCCCGCCGCGGGGATTCGAACCGCCGACTACGATCGGCAAGTCCTAGGCGCTGAGGTTTTACCCACATCGCCACCCGCGTCCCTATGGAACCAGCGTAGCTGCAGTGAAACCCAGGGGTGGGGACAAGAACCAGTCAATGGTACAGTTCCTGTAGGTCCAGAAGTTTGTTGGGGTCTGAATGGAGCCGCCATGCTCAGGAGCAGTCTACCCCCAATGCTAAAGGGTTTCCAATGGAAGGAAGACATGCTGGTTTCCTAGAAACACCAACCTGTCCACCACAAGAAGCAGGGTACAGTGGTACCTCGGGTTAAGTACTTAATTCGTTCCGGAGGTCCGTTCTTAACCTGAAACTGCTCTTAACCTGAAGCACCACTTTAACTGATGGGGCCTCCTGCTGCCGCCGCGCTGCTGGAGCACGATTTTTGTTCTCATCCTGAAGCAAAGTTCTTAACCTGAGGTAATATTTCTGGGTTAGCGGAGTCTGTAACCTGAAGCGTATGTAACCTGAAGCGTATGTAACCTGAGGTACCACTGTACTGGGTTAGACCCTTTGGATCTGATGTAGCAACAGCGTTCTTATTAATGTCCCTAAAAAGACTGCTCCCCTCCAGTGTTGGCTAAACAGCCTAAATCCAAGTCATGTGCTGTGTTCCTTGATGTGTCTAGTAGTCCTGAGAACGGCAACAGCAAGATGTGGCCAGGCCTGTCATTCATCATAGCTGCCAGGATGCAGGAAAGCGGGAGAAACTTGTTTCTCTTAACGATCAGATGGTCAGAATCCTGCCAATATGCTTTCTTCCATATACCAGTACTTTCCAGGCTGGTCTAGTAGGGCAACTGGGGCACTCCCCCATTAAGCTCTGCCATAGGCGCCGACTCCATGGGGCCTGAGGGGGCCCGAGCCCCCTCAAAAATTCGTTTGGGGGGGCTCTGCCCCCCAATAATCTCAGGCGCCCCTCCAGCAGAGCGCCATCGCCGCCCCTCCCCCAGCCCAAAATGCACAGGGTCGGGCTGCCTGCATGCCTCCTGCCCTCCCTCCCGAGCAAAAGCTCCACCCAATTTCCTTCGGAGCTGATTAATAGGCGCAGCACGCTCTCCCCTATTCGCTCACGAGGAGGCGGCGCCACTTTATTTGCATATTCATGAGCTTATTCATTATTCATGAGCTTTCATTTATTATTCATTATTTATTATTCATGGGCTCCCCCAATATTTTTTATAAGTCGGCGCCCCTGAGCTCTGCCTGCCTTCTTACTTCCAGCCAGTCTAGAGGGATGACTTTGCCTGTCCTCCTCCTCCTCCTTAGTCTCACTGTTGCCCCTTGGAGAACTCAGCAGGGAGGAGGAGGAGGAGGATGTGGAAGGAGCTGGAATTCATTGGCTGTGGCTTTCACTGGCTCTCTGGCTCCCCCTACTGTTGGGCTCCCTGCCTTCCACCCTACCAGTCCCAGTGGGCACCAGCAGGAGGACTAGCGACTTGCGTTGTATATGCTGTTTTTAACAGAACCTGGGTATTCAGGGACAGAGTCTGGAATATCTAGCTGTCAGGGAGCCAGCCAGCAATAAATCACACAAGGGTACACAAATTTAACTCTTTATTAGCAGAAACAAGGCCTGCTCAGGGCAGCTGAGCCTACTGAGCACAGCAACTCTTTTTGGTAGGCCTTGCCCCTATGAGGCAGTTGCAGAGGCTGAGGATCCCTGCCTTCCCACAGCTGCCTAAATCTCCTCTCCGTCCTTCCCAAGCCACCTGATACTCAGCCTACTTGCCTGTCTCTGCTCCTTTCTCTTCATACCTCTTCTGGTCCTAGGAGTTGCTCCCATGGATCAGTTGCGGAGAGGTCCCTGCATCCCCACAGCCAGCTATGTCTTCTCCTCTCTCCATGGTTTCCCCCCAAGCTATCAGAAACTGCGCCTTTGTGCCTGTCTTTCCTCTTCCGGGGGGGACGGGGGGGGAGGTTGTTGCAGCAGGAGTGGGAGACACCCGTGACTCTTCACAAGCCTCACCCATCTGCTTCTTGGCCTCCCTTCTCCAGCTTCTGACTCTGACTCTGGACTGCCACAGTCTCTCCCCACTCATTAAACCCTGCTGCCTCTTCACCATCTGACACCTCTTCCCCACAGTCTTCTCCCTCTGACCCACAACTATTCCCTGAGCTCTGAGCCTTCTCCCCTGAGTGGTTCCCCAGCTGGTTGTTGTTGTTGTTGTTTATTGAATTTATATACTGCCCTATACCTGGGGGTCTCAGGGCGCTTCACAGAATAAAATCAAGATATAAAACCACAAGATACCTAACAGGAATAAAAACAACAACCCAATAGCCCCCCCCCCTCAAAAGCACATTTTAAAAGGGCATAGGATGTTAATCGGATCAACCAAAGGCCTGATTAAAAAGGAACATTTTTGCCTGGCGCCTAAAGGTATGATGGAGGCGAACTTCTTTGGGGAGCCACTGCAGAGAAGGCCAGTTCTCATGTTGCCACCCTCCAGACGTCTCAAGGAGGGGCCACACGAAGGAGGGCCTGATAAGGTGATCTCAGGGTCCGGGTAGGTTCATATGGAAAGAGGCGGTCCTTGAGGTATTGGGGTTCCTCCACCATTCCTCTACGGCCGGCCAGCCCACGACACTAACCTACCATTTTGTTTTTCTCTGTCTCTCTCTCTGAGCAGCAGCGCCCCCTCAAGCAATCTCTGAGCAGCTCCCTCTGCCGTGAGTCCCACTGGAAATGCCTGGTGCTGACGCTGCTGATGTACGGCTGCTTTGGCGTCATGGCCTGGTGCCGCCTCTCGACGGTGACACGCCTGAACTACGTCGACTCCTACCGCGACGCCTCCCTGGTCTACCACGACAGCCCGTGCTCCAACGGCTACATCTACATCCCCCTGGCCTTCCTGGGGATGCTGTACGTGGTCTACCTGGTGGAGTGCTGGCACCGCTTCGCCAAGGGCCAGATGCAGTACCGCGTGGACACGGCCAGCGTCTACGAGAAGGTGCAGCGCATGCAGCAGGCCACGCCTTGCATCTGGTGGAAGGCCATCAGCTACCACTACATCCGCCGCACGCGGCAGGTCACCCGCTACCGCAACGGCGACGCCTACACCACCACGCAGGTCTACCACGAGCGCGTCAACACCCACGTGGCTGAGACCGAGTTTGACTACGCCGGCCACGGCGTCAAGGACGTCTCCAAGGAGCTGCTGGGCCTCTCAGATTACCCCGTCACCAAGCTGCGCTTCACCAAGTGCTTCAGCTTCGCCACGGGGGAGGCCGAGGCGGCCTACCTCACCCAGCGGGCCCGCTTCTTCGGCGAGAACGAAGGCCTGGACGACTACATGGAGGCCCGCGAGGGCATGCACCTCAAGAACGTGGACTTCAAGGAGCACATGATGGTTTTCCCCGACCCCGGGCGTCCGCCCTGGTACACCCGCCGGTGGGTCTTCTGGCTGGCCTCCTTCCTCCTCCTCTCCTGGCCCTTGCGGGTGCTGGCGGAGTACCGCACCGCCAACGTCCACTACCACGTGGAGAAACTCTTTGGGGCGGACGACGGGCCCAGCCCGCTGGACGCGGTGGGCGGCTACGTCCGGCGCATCTCCCGCGTCAACACGGTGGACATGACCGAGCTGGAGTGGCACATCCGCTCCAACCAGCAGCTGGTGCCCAGCTACTCGGAGGCCGTTCTCATGGACTCCACCGTGGTGGCCGGGGCCGCCTACCTGCGCAGCTGCCAGCGCTGCCGCCGGACTGTCAGCAGCAACTCCTTGCCCTCGCGTGGCACCCGGGCCCTCTACGCCCGGCTGCCCTTCAGCTGCAGCCGCTTCTCGCTGAGCGGAGCCCGGCGCTGCGGGGGGATCCTGCGCAGCCTGAGCGGCAGCCATGTGGGCAGCAGCATCGAGACGGAGCCCCTCGAGAGCCCCCCCTGCTACCAGGACGCGCTCTACTTCCCCGTGCTGATCGTGCACGGCGGGGAGGGCTGCCACCGCAACGGGCAGAGGCCGGGCCCCGCAGGGAGGGCCTCGGGGACTCCGCTGTGACCCCAGAGAGAGAGGAGCCCCACCGGGTGGGAAGATGAAATGGAAAAGCAACCCAAAAGCCTCCGCCCTGGCTTGTTCCCTTATTACCTGAGTGCCCCTGCAAAAAAATCAAAAACAAAAAACGGGCTGTAGGTTGATTTGGCCCACCCATTTCCAACCCCCTCTAAGTTATTTGGGGAATGGGGAAACGAAGGACCCTTTTTGTGTGTGAGTGTGTGTGTGTGAGTGTGTGCACGCGCACGTGTGTGCAAACGGAGCCAGTTGTGCAAAGGCTGGCTTGTTTTGCACAACCCATTGCTTCAAAACAAAATGCCCTTCTTCTTTTTCTTAGAACGTGGTTGTTCAACAAGTTTTCTGAGAATGGAAGGAAGTGGGGGACGGGACACAGAGGAAGGGGTGTCTGGCTTTGAAGCAGGCCGTTTCTGGGGCTGAGGGAGAGAGGAGAGACCAAGAGCAACATGGGGTGTGTGAACCCCTATGTTTGGGCTGCTTTAGAAGCCTTGACATCACTTCTCCCCTTAAGTTTTGCTTTTTTACTCTGCACCACTGAGCCCCTCCATGATCACGAGGGCTAAGCATCACACTCAGGGTGTCAGGAGGCCTGCAGCTCTTTCTGGCATTGTAGTTACAGGAGACTGACTGCTCCTGGCCTTTAGATGCACTAAAAGGGGGGCAGGTTAGAGAATTCCCTTCTGAAGCCTGACTGGGAGTTGGGTGGCCCCATTTTTCACCAATTGAGGATCTGTGCCTTTGAACAGCTTTTGTAACAGGGAGAGATCAAAGGGCCAGGCGCCTTGACCCACCCCAGTTTTTTTTTGCCTGCCGTTTAAAACAACAACACCACACATGCACACCTTTCTTTGTGGGCTCAGCTCCTTGGCTACCTAAATGTAGCCTCTGGCTTCAGGGACAGTTCAGGCAACTCCCTGGTTATGTGCAATCAAGGCACCCGAGCTTCGCCACAAACCCAGAAGTGGCAAAAACGTCCTTTAAAGAGTGCGATAGTTGCAAAAATAGCGCCCAGCAATCTCAGGAGCCTTTGACCTCGGAGGCCTGTGGAAAGTTGGGGGTTTGAGTGAGGTGGTTTGGAGGGAGCAATTGTGGTGAAGTTTGGTGCATTATTTTTTTTAAAAGGGTTTTTTCCAGAAGTTCAGATGGTGTTTACAGGCTTTTTCAACAGCGTTCCCAAAACACGCAATTTCAGTTAAAGGCCTTGGGATGTAACCAACGCGTAAAAATGGGGGATTGCCTTCGAACGCCAGGTGCTGGGGACAGGTAAATGGGGAGAGCTCTTGCCTTCCTGCCTCGCTGGTCAGCTGTCAGAAACGGGATACTAGACTAGACAGACTTTGAGTCTCATCCAGGGAGACGGTACTTCGCTTCCAAAGTAAGCTGTCGGGGCAGGCGAATGCTCTCGCTTTTGGGTATCCATCCATCAAAAGCTTTGTGCAGAATCGACGGACCAAATGTTATTGTGGAAGGGGGGGACACCTCCACCGCAAAAAAAAAAGGAGTAACTGAACGGCTTCAGGAATCCTGGGACCAGACAGGGCCGGTCCTCCCATTAGGTAGAATGAGGTGGCAGGTGTTGGGGGCGCTGGAGGTGGAGCGCTACTCAGCTGTTCCTCCTGATTGGCTGTCCGGCAGTGACGCTTCCTTGGTTGCTTGTGTGACTGGCTGTGTTGCCTGTTCTCTGCACAGCCTGATGGGAAAACTTTGCTGGCTCAACAAGGAAAAGCAGAAAAGCAACCAGCCCCAGCCGCACACTCCAGGAAGCGTTTTGTAAGCGCATGTGTGCCTTGGCTCCTGGCAGTGCTGCTCTTTGCAGTGTCTGAGCTGGCAGGGCAGTGAGCGAGCGGTGGGAGGAGGACGGAGCTTGAGTGTGGGCCATAGAGCTGGCCCCCTAAACTAGCCTGCGGCCCTCAGGTGCCTCTGTAGCTAGCAGGGAAGCTATCGCCTACTGAGTTGGCTTGCATACGTGGAAAGCAAAATTCCTAGGGACGTAGCCATCATTCGGTAGTTCAGGGCTGCTGAGGATGCTGGAAGGTGGAAAAGGATATTGGACTTAGGCCATAAACCAAGACAGGACTTGGCTGACATGTCCGGGCTTGCAATGGAGGGCCCAGGCGCACATTTTCCATACAGTCATTCACGCCTGTCTCCTGTGGTCGTGGGCCCTGTCTGCACCCTGTGTTGTGGCCAGCTATGCTCTACTCAAGAGCAGGCGCACTGGTTTTTCAATCCTAAATTAGTCACACCCAGTCGTTTTAACGGATCTGCCTTGAACGCTGGGAACACCACCCCACAGTTAAAACGGCCCTTGAACTTCCACCAAAGAATCTCAGGAACTGTTGTTTGTCAAGGGGGCTGAGAGTTGTTAGGAGACCCCCTTGGTGCTACAGTTCCCTGCACCCTAAGTAAACTACAGTTCCCAGAATTCTTTGGGGGCAAGGAGACATGGCTTAAGGTGGCAGGAGGGTGTTTTTGCATATCTGGTGTGGGTGCGACCTTGGGACAGCCACAGATTTAGGCTGGCTTAACAGTTCGTTCTCCCTTTTCTGAGCAAATGACGGGAGCACCATTTTAATTTTTCTTTTAATAAGGCTTGGGCTAATTCTGAGCACTCCTGGAATGCTGCGATCCTCCAGGGACGGTGGGAGCCTCAGCAAAGCCAATAACAAGCTTGTTGTGTAGATACACCCTGGAGTAGCTCAGTAGGTTGAGCATGAGACTCTTAATCTTAGGTTCATGAGTTCGAACCCCAGTTGGGAAAAAGATCCCTGCGCTATGGGGGTGGGTTGGATTAGGTGACCCTTGTGGTCCCTTCAGACTCTACGATTCTATAAAAAAGTTTAGGAAGAAACACATTTGCTTTCTTCCTGCCTCTTCCAGTATTCTGGATCCCAACCATTGTTCCATGTTCCTGAGATAGGACTTTTCTGGACTGTAGTGGTTCTGCCTCTCCCAAAATCTTAAGGAGTCAGGGCTTCTTCCAGCCTTCAAATGGCCTCCTGCCAGGGACATTTAGTTGTGGCTCCTGCATTGCTGCAGGTTATGTCAAGGGGTGGGACACACACCCTTTTTCCAGGCTTCCTGATGCTCCTTAGACTCTACCATGCGCAGGCTACAATGCTCTCACCTCGTGAGGAAAGCATGTGTGCGCGCGAAGGGACCGGCGTGTGTGAGTGTCCGGGGGGAGATGTTGCCATTCCCAACCCCACCATCCCATTATTATGACGGGGGGGGGGTGTCTCCACATTTGACAGGCCCGAGGAGTCCCAGGTGGGGGCCTCCATCGCCATGCTGTTGTAACTTCAGTGTGAGTTTGCATCGAGACCACTGGTTTCTTCCTGTTTTCCTGGGGGACGGGGTGGGGGGTGGTGGTGAGGTATAGAAGCTCCTCCCCCCCACATTCTCCCTCCCTCCTGCTCTCTCCTCCCGTCTCCATGCAACACAGGCGCAATTCAAGAGAAGAGACTCTTTCTATTGTGCAACATGAATGTGGACGTGGAACTGTTAACCTAAATCGGAGGGGGTGGGGGTGGGGGCGACGTTGGGACTTGTTGATGTTGGAGTGAAATAAAAATTACTTCGAGTCCCTCGCTCATAGGACAATAAAGATCTTTCGAGGTAGGCAGGCGCCTCTCGTGTCCTTGTGGGGGTCTTCTGGATGGGGGGAGTGGGAGCGGAAACATTGGAAAGGAAGATTGGGGTTCAGGGACTCCCATCAGCCCCCAGCCAGCGTGCCCAGTGGCAAGGGATGATGGGAGTTGTAGTCCAACAGCCTCTGAAGGTTCTGAGCCTCCTATACGCAGGGTTAAACCACAGAGCCTAGGACTTGCCGATCAGAAGGTCAGCGGTTTGAATCCCCGCGACGGGGTGAGCTCCCATTGCTCGGTCCCTGCTCCTGCCAACCTAGCAGTTCGAAAGCACGTCAAAGTGCAAGTAGATAAATAGGTACCACTCCGGCGGGAAGGTAAACGGCGTTTCCGTGCGCTGCTCTGGTTCGCCAGAAGCGGCTTAGTCATGCTGGCCACATGACGCGGAAGCTGTATGCCGGCTCCCTCGGCCAATAAAGCAAAATGAGCACCACAACCCCAGAGTCGGCCACAACTGGACCGAATGGTCAGGGGTCCCTTTACCTTTTACTGACCTGTAACCTCTCAAATATACCTGCCCCCTGCTGTTGCAGCCAGTTGGGGTTGAGCTGACGGAGTGATTGACAGACACTCGATCCTATGAAGGGTGAATTAATAATGAATGAATTCCTATGCCCCACAAATAATCCAGAGATGCGTTTTAAATAAAAGCACACATTCTACTCATGTAAAAACATGCTGATTCCTGGACCGTCTGCGGGCCAGATTTAGAAGGCGATTGGGCCAGATCTGGCCCGCAGGCCTTAGTTTGCCTACCCATGGGTTAAGCGATCCTCATGGGCTGCTTCCGGCCCATGGGCCTTAGGTTGCCGACCTCTGCTTTTAGCCCATCACAGAACAGTCCTGCTGTTCTGGTCCTGCTGACCATCTCCCCAGGGGTCTCGGACACTGCATAAATTATTTCAGGAAGGTACGTACAATCTGTAATAGTAAAAAAAAGTAAATGTAAAGCTGAGTGTTAAAAGAATAGAATGAAACTGGCATTTTCCCACTTAAAACTGGGCAAGATGCCATAATTTGCACCCAACTTTTTTGGCTTTATGACTTTGGGGGTGGTTGCCCAATTTTTGAGATTTGGCAGTGAAAGAACCGTTTAAAAAGCACCAACTAACTTTTTGGGTCTCTGGTTTAATTTTTAAGCAGTAAAAATTACAAACTTGCCAAATAGATTGGTTTGAATATGAGCCTCCCAAATCTGCCATGTATAAAACCTGAGTGTGGCCTATCATTGCCCTCATAAGGTGGAGAAGCTGCAATCTAAGAGATTGGGGGGGGGGGGAGAGCTACTTTCAGACCAGTACAGTATACTGTATAGTCCAATACAATATATGTTTCCTTGGTGCTTACTCCCAGGTAAGAAGGGCAGCTTAGTTCCACACACCCCCATCCATCAGTGGAAAACCTAAAGGGAAACAATTAGATTGGGGTGGTGAGCCTGTGGCCTTCCAGAAGCTGCTGGACTACAATTCCCATTATCCATTCCCCCTGCTGGCTGGGGCTGATGGGAGTTGGAGTCCAACACCATCTGAAGAGCATGGATGCCCCATCCTCTTAAGATATGAGATCCCTGATTGGTTAGGACATGTGCCAATGACAGGATTGGGGAACCCGTGGCCTTCCACATGTTGGACTCCAACTCCCATCGTCCCTCACTATTTTAGTGCTGGCTGGGGCTGATGGGAGTTGAAGTCCAACCGCCTCTGGAGCGTACCCAGTTGGCTACCCCTGCTGTAGCCCATCATCTGTTGGGCCCTCCTGATGTTGCTGGACTCAACTCCAGCCAGCATGGCAAATGGGGATGATGGGCACTGTAGTCCAGGAACACCTGGAGAGGCACAGGTCTTCCCATCGCCACTCTCCTCCCTCTCATTTATTTGACTGTGTGTTTTATTTTTCATGACCAATTAAGCCCAGGCAGAGCAAGACCAAGGTTTTGAGGCCCTGCAGCCAAGTTGTCTGTATCTCTTTCCCGCTTCTGCCCTGGCAACCGCGGCAGCTGAGGAGAGATGCCTGCCTTGGCAGCGAGCAGATGGGAGTCAATTGCTCGGAAGTAAGTCGCTTCTCCCCGGGTGGTGGCTGCAAGGAAGCCTGTGGTGCTGTCCGATCCCTGCATCCTTGCACGCCTCAGAGCATCTTCTCATCCTCCCGGCGTTGCCATGGAGATGATGGCAGAGTGGCGGGGAGACTCAGGCAGGCGGGAGAGACGGGAACAGATCTCCCCTTGCTCTCTTCCTCCCCCTCATGCGGCTGCCCAGTCTTGGCCTGTAAAATCTCAACCTGCTGCATTTTTCACATAGCCAAGAACACCAGAAGAGCCCAGCTACATCAAGGCCACCATCTTGTTTTCACAGTGGCCAACCAGATGGCGACCCCGGAATCACCCCCCAGCAGGACTGGAGTGCAACAGCTACTCTCGCCACTTGTGATTCCCAGTAACCGTCATTCTGAGGAACTTTCGCTGCCTCTCAACACGAGGAGGAGAACATAGCCGTTGTGGCTAGCAGCCGTTGAGGGTCTTACCCTTTGTCATTTTGCCCAATCCTCTTTTAAAAGTCGGCGGCCGTCACTGAACAACTGAACCTTTCAAAACCAATCATTTCCCACACTATCGATCTGCAGGTTCTTCTCTCTTCCTCTACCCCATCCCTGCTCCCCAGCTTTACCGAACGGCTTTTCCGTCTTTCATTTGATTCCAGGAAGATGGTGCTACAGGGGCAGTCTTGTTAGGGTGTGGATAATTGGGCCTGACTGCCTGCCCAGATGGCCCCAGATCTCCTGCCCTTCCCCACCTTAAAAAATAAAAATGGCCCCCATCCACAGTTTAAAGGGCATCTGGTCTCACAAAGACCCCAGCACTCCCAATTTATTTTGTCCAGAAGCATAAGTTTGCACACACTCTTCTTTTATTATGACAGTGGTACCTCGGGTTACAGACGCTTCAGGTTACAGACTCTGCTAACCCAGAAATATTACCTCAGCTTAAGAACTTTGCTTCAGGATGAGAAAATAAATCGTGCTCCGGCGGCGCGGCAGCAGCAGGAGACCCCACTAGCTAAAATGATGCTTCAGGTTAAGAACAGTTTCAGGTTAAGTACGGACCTCCAGAATGAATTAAGTTCTTAACCCGAGGTACCACTGTACATTTATCTCCTGCCTTTCTTCACAAGGAGTTCAAGGGGGCAGACATGTTTCTTCCCCACTCTCCATTTTACCTGCACAACAGAGGCAGCGACTCCCTCCCTACCAAAGTCACCCAGTGCGATTAGTTTGCGGCCAAGTGGGGATTTGGACCCTGGTCTCTCAGGTCCTACTCTGGTAACCCTAACTGCTGCACCCCTGCTGGTAAATCTGTGGTGTGCCCTGAGGCTTCTTAGGAATGGAGCAAAGGGCCTGCTGTGCTGGCTTGGAAAGGCTGGCTCTAGATTTGGGAGCAATTAAAAAAACAAAGAAACCCGTATAGATTGAAACCTTCCTTTCCCCTGTGGGCTTGTCTTGCTGCTGTGATCCCAGGAATCAAGGCTGCTTTGGAGCCAGACGTATCTGATAGCTCAGGAGAGGAGACTAAGGGCTTATCCTCACTTATCTGATGCCCTGCTCTTTCCAGGCAGAGGTCCACACTTTAGCACGCCTTGTTAAATCATTTTTGGATTTTTGCCCCAAGCTTTCCCTGCAAAAACACACTATTTAAAGCAGTGGTATAGTGTGGGGGTGGGGCATAGGGGCGGTTGTCCTGGGTGCAAAATTGTTGTTGTTTAGTCGTTTAGTCGTGTCCGACTCTTCGTGACCCCATGGACCAGAGCACGCCAGGCACTTCTGTCCTCCACTGCCTCCCGCAGTTTGATCAGACTCATGCTGGTAGCTTCAAGAACACCATCCAACCATCTCATTCTCTGTCGTCCCCTTCTCCTTGTGCCCTCCATCTTTCCCAACATCAGGGTCTTTTCCAGGGAGTCTTCTCTTCTCATGAGGTGGCCAAAGTATTGCAGCCTCAGCTTCACGATCTGTCCTTCCAGTGAGCGCTCAGGGCTGATTTCCTTCAGAATGGAGACGTTTGATCTTCTTGCAGTCCATGGGACTCTCAAGAGTCTCCTCCAGCACCATAATTCAAAAGCATCAATTCTTCGGCGATCAGCCTTCTTTATGGTCCAGCTCTCACTTCCATACATCACTACTGGGAAAACCATGGCTTTTACTATACGGACCTTTGTTGGCAAGGTGATGTCTCTGCTTTTTAAGATGTTGTCTAGGTTTGCCATCGCCTTTCTCCCAAGGAGCAGGCGTCTTTTAATTTCGTGACTGCTGTCACCATCTGCACTGATCATGGAGCCCAAGAAAGTAAAATATCTCACTGCCTCCATTTCTTCCCCTTCTATTTGCCAGGAGGTGATGGGCCCAGTGGCCATGATCTTCGTTTTTTTTGATGTTGAGCTTCAGACCATATTTTGCGCTCTCCTCTTTCACCCTCATTAAAAGGTTCTTTAATTCCTCTTCACTTTCTGCCATCAAGGTTGTGTCATCTGCATATCTGAGGTTGTTGATATTTCTTCCGGCAATCTTAATTCCGGCTTGGGATTCATCCAGCCCAGCCTTTCGCATGATGAATTCTGCATATAAGTTAAATAAGCAGGGAGACAATATACAGCCTTGCCGTACTCCTTTCCCAATTTGGAACCAATCAGTTGTTCCATATCCAGTTCTAACTGTAGCTTCTTGTCCCACATAGAGATTTCTCAGGAGACAGATGAGGTTAGGGGGCACAAAAATTCCAACATCTGGTGCTGCCTCAATGCAGCCGTGTGCTTTCATCATTGAAAATGGCTTCTCCACGCAAACCAGGAAGTGACCTCTCCAGACAACTTAAACATTCTTCTTACCTCTGTCGCTGCGATCTCCTGGGTGATGCAGCCGCCGTTAGGCAGTTGAATGCACATGTATACTCCGTTCTTTTCCCTCTCTGCCACCCACCACCTCCACGCAGCCCTGAGTGCTGGCAACTGTTGTAAACAAAATCTGGTCTTGTTCCCTTATGGGGTGCACAAGAGTCCTTATAGAGTCCTTTGTAGGTTCCCCATCGGTAGGAGAAAATAACAGAGGCCAACCAGAGTATATTGAGAAGCAAAGCAGCTAGTATACCTGATCTTTATTAACACTGTTGCAACAGGGTGCTCCCCTCACGTACAGGAGGATGGAGGAGGACCCAGAACAAAGGTGTGCCTCCCCTTATATAGACATTTTGAAATTCCCTGCCCTGGAGCTCAAGACCATCTTCAGAAACATACGGTACATACAGACTTCACAGAAGGGGTGTAGCCCAAGATACATCATACCTACATCATAGAAAAGGCGGTCTACAACAGAAATCTGAGTGCTTTGTTTATCTCCTGTCCACCAGGTTATCTGATAATGCCTTATCTGATTGCTTTTCCTGGTAGTCTGGCCATTCCTTTGAGATGGTAATCACTTAATTCCTGAGACAATGGGAAGGTTCCCTCTCCCTCCTTGCAGAGAAACATTTGGTCAGTTTGGGAGTCAAAATGGTTTCAGGATTATATTCCTGTGCTGCTCCAGACATGTGGTTTATATATTTATGTACGTGTTTGCCTGGTACATTTATGAACATTTATTATATATCTAAGACCTTAAAATTCTTATAACACAACCCACAGTACACCACTACATTAAGGCTGAATCGGAGCAAAAGTAAATCCAGCTTTTATGCAGATTGCCGCTTGCTCCGATTGAGCTTTAAAAGAGCAGGTTATGTGGGGAAACCAAAATAAAGGGTTTGCTCAGACATGGAGCTTTCAATTATGGACCATGCCTGGAAAGAGCAGGAGTCATATAAGTGCTGATAAGCCCTGAGAGTGGGACTGGTTGGAATTAATACAACCGGGACCTTTAAACAAAACGCTGCCAAGTGGCGGGCTTCTATTCAGGGTTCGAGCCATGTCCCTTCCCAGCACGCTCCATGCCATGCCTATTGTATGCACTCAGTCCACACTGAAGCTGTTTCAGGTTCCTTTTAATGGTGGCTGGTGCCCATTGGGGCAGAAGGCAGGGAGCACACCAGTAGGTGGCGCCAGAGCCATTGACAGGCTGAGCCATTCTAAGTTTGGTCCCCGTCCTCCTTGCTGAGTTCTACAAGGAACAACACTGGGACTAAGGAAGAATAAGGTTTCAGGCAGCAGCACCCCCTGGACTGGATGCAAGCTAGAATATTTGAGTGGGGGACCTGTGGCCTTCCAGAACTTGCTGGATTACAACTCCCATCCTCCTGGGCCACTTGCAATGCTGTCAGGGCAGTGCCTCATTTGCCCTGATGGACCAGCCTCCACTTGGATCCCCAGGTGCCGTTTTTTGCCTACATATGGAGAATGACTTGGCTCTTGGATGTGACTTAGCAGCAGATTTTAGGGAGGACAAGGCTTTCATTTTTTTAAAAAAAATAATATTTATCGAGTTTCCAAAAATTTAAACACTACAAACAAAAAAGAAAAAAGAAAAAACAAACGAAAAACAACGCAACACAATACAAAAACACTACAAAACACTAACACATAAGACAAATAAAACAAAACAAAGACCATTTAAAACACATTAAACAATTTCAATGTCATATCTTTCGTTCGCTTATTTCCACGACTTCCTCACACCTCCCTTTTTGTATTCCACATCAATTAATTATTTCAGCAATTCCTTTCCATCTTCCTCTGTTTTCTATCCTATAATTATCTTAACACATTCTAACCTTATTTTGTTCCCTTTAATGCTCTATTAATCTATTTATACTTAATTCCTTATAACATTTCTGCTAAAGCCATATAACTTCATTCCAACTTTGTTCTAACATTCATTAATTTTGCAATATTTCTATAAATAGTCTTTAAACTTCCAGTCTTCTTCCACCAGCTCTTCTCCCTGGTCTTGGATTCTGCCAATTCTCTCAGCCAGCAAAAAGCAGATGATTCACAACAAAATTTAGGGGTCTGGCAGGGCAAGTCCACCTCCTTCTTTAGTATCTGTTAATATCTTAAATTTTACTTGAGGCTTCCTGCCCTGCCAACCAAATCTAGAGACGTCCCTCTGCCACCTCCTGAGACAATCCCTCCCATCCAAAGCTTGCAATGTTTGAAACAAAAACAACATCCCCGACATCACAGCAACCCTCATCCCCATCACAGCAACTCGGCCCAACAATAATAACTTCCAATTTAACCCTATTTCCAAATCCCCCTTCTCTTCAAGCCAACGTCCTTCACAGTTGCCCTTGAATAGATTCACATTTCTGGCGGTCATACTAACCCCCAAATACCTCTCTTTCTCAACCAATGTTAGTCCTATCTCCTCCTGAAACTCTATCAAGCTTTTCTTTTCCTCAGGTGGGGCTCTGATCCTCAATTTCATCTGTTTCTCTTTAAGTTCAGTCATAACAAGTGTCAGCTTGTATTCATCAAGTTGTCCTTGTATGGATGGGACTCTCTCTCTCTCCAATTGAATTACTTTAACTTCAGCAGCAAGGGTTTCCTCCTTAACTTCATCCGCAGTTTGCCGTATCAGGGTAGATTCCTGTATCAATTTCTGGGTGGTTTCTGTATTGGTATTCACCATTTGTCCCAGGTTATTTAAACTTTCTGCCATTAAGTCAATTTTAATATTTACAGCATCCACTTTCATATTTATCACATCTGTTTTCTTGTGAAGCTGTTCCAGCGAGTCATTTATTTTCACTAATACAACCGCTAAGGCCTCTTCTGGCGACATTCCGTCTTTCCCATCTGCCATAACACTCAATAGATTCAAGGTCAGTCTCACAGTCTCACGGTTTTTATCTTACAGCTGGAAATTTCCCAGCCCAGATCTTATATAGCCGCCAGTTTCAAGAACTTCCACTAGAGGGAAACAGTTTCTATTTGTATTGATAAATAATATCCTCTTATAGGCACAGTTCAAACGACCCAAAACTAATTTCAATTTTCAGTTACTTTCACTGCTGGAGACAGTAGAAACAATGTGTCTTCTCTTATGCTAACTGTCAATGAACGATCCAAACGCTGTCAATAAACGTCCCACCGAGCGTCGGACCTACTAGCAGCCCGTTCCCAGGGTCCGAGCGGCGGTATTTTACCTCTCTTGGTCTCTTCCACAGGCAAACTCAGTCCACAACTCCCCCCCCTCTTCTCCTGCCTCCGGGGGGGGATTATATTCTTTACTTATGAAAAGTTAGTCTTTTACAAAAAGCTTTCCAAGACTTCAGCTTGCAGCCTCAATTGCTTCAGTCTATTTACAAAAGGGGAAGATGGACTTCCTGTATTGAACCTTCCCCATTTCGATGCCAAATTAGACGTTTTTAAAATCCAATTTTTCCGATTAAGCTCTACTCACGGGTAGTTACTTTAGAGTCAAATTGTCCACAGGAAAAAGTCAGCGCTCTCCAACAACAGCTATGTGGCTTCGCTCCGTGGAAGAAGCAGATGATTCGAAGCCCCGCGCTGCTCACCCCACGTCGCTCTGGATCCCCGAAACCGGGTTTCCCCGCGAGTGGGGGAGGCGCAAAAGGTGCCCGCCGAATCCCATGCTCACAGGCTTCTCCCGCCTGTGATTTTTAATGGGTCTCCGCCTTCGCCGTGGCGGCCAGACCCAGATTTCCACGGAGCTGATTCCTCCCGATCAGAGGAATCCAGCCATTGCCAGAGGCGCCTCCCCGGAAGTCCAGAGGACAAGGCTTTCAATGGCTACTAATCACACCTCCACTTTCAGAGGTATCTTGTGCCTCTGAATATCAGCCTAAGCCAGCAGGCTTGCCTTAGCTCATGGATAGGTAAATTAAGGCCCGGGGGTCGGATCCAGCCCAATCGCCTTCTAAATCCGGCCCACAGACGGTCGGGGAATCAGCATGTTTTTACATGAGTAGAATGTGTCTTTTTATTTAAAATGCATCTCTGGGTTATTTGTGGGGCATAGGAATTTGTTCATTTCCCCCAAAAAGTATAGTCCAGCTCCCCACAAAGTCTGAGGGACAGTGGACCAGCCCCCTGTTGAAAAGGTTTGCTGACCCCTGCCTTAGCTCTTCTTATTACACAGGGTTCCAGCCTTTTCAAAGTGTTGATCATAGCTGTATCCCTTCATTCCTTCTCATTCCAAACGCTTCTCTTCTCAACCTCATGCCTGCAAAAGGGAGCCACTAGAGCATCCCTTTGTTTGTTTTTAAGTGACGCATCGCCTCTGGAATGCAAAGCCACCATCATTTATTAATGCGGCGCTGGCATTTTTAGTGGCGCTCTCTAGATATTAGAATAGAATCGTTTTATTGATACTGTGCTGATACTCAGCAGTTTACACAGAGAGAGATAAACAAACAACCCCGAAAGAGAGGCCTCTGCAGCCCCCCCCCCGGGGGAGACCTCAATCTAAATTTATGTGGCAGAGGATTAAATCGGAGGGGTGAGCCAAACTAAACAAGGGATTAATGCAAGGAGATGCAGGATACCTGTATGGACATCTTGTTTCAACTGAGGGATGGAGGGATGCAAAGGGTTTAGCCAAAAGCTTCACGGACACAGTGGCTGGGCCCCAACCCCTAGGTGTGGCTGCAAGTGCCCTGGCTGCTGGTATGTCTCTGACAAAGTACACCCAGTGACCAAAAAGCTGCGGAAAGCTGCTTTCGATCGTTCCCCAGAAGGTGATTGGTGCTGTCAGTTATCAGCAAGAGCATCACTGATATAGGTGCATCCATCCTTAACCCCTGCCCCAGACCTCTTTTTAATCTACAAATACCCCCATATATGTTCTCTTTCTCTCCTTACTTCTCATTCACTTTTGCTTTAACTCCGAAACCTCCCAAATCTATTTCCTCTCCCCTCACTCCTGGCTTCTCCTCGCCCTCTTCTCTCCAGTCCTGGCTACAGACTCAGCAAGACGTCATCCTGGATGCCTTCGTGAGCAGGGAGCCCTTCCCTCCCACTGGTTTAGGACCCAGAGAACTACAGAAGGGCCTGGTGGTGTGAAGTGAAGATCTGGGGAGGCTTATTGTTTCATTCTGGTTAAATTATTATGCTGCCCAAGGCAGGCTTGAGAGAAGAAAGCCTGGAGTCTTCACTGCTCAGGAGCCTGTAATTCTTAAGCCCGGGTCCTGGCGCCCCTTCTCTCGAGGCAAATAAACCTATTTTTTGTAAAGTGGCAACGAGACTCCAGGTTTATCTCCTTCGAAGGACGCCAGCGCTGCAAAGCTGCTCAGGGGAAGGCAAGCAGGATAACAGGGAAGTTAGCCAATAAACTCTCCGTTCCCATAATTCCTGCCACACCCTCAATCTTGGCACCTGGTTCTCTTTCCTTAAAACCTCCCCAACCCCATTCCATAAGTAATGGGGTTCGTGATGACTGCATCTCATCCCCATTCGTCGTGCCCTGCATCTCCCACAACCCCTCGGCTGGATCAGTCTTCCCAGGTCTCCCCTGCTCTTTGGCTGTTTTCATCGTCACTGGTGGCTGCGGTGGGATCCGTCTGCTCCCCGGGTGTGCTGCTCTCTTCCACCAAGCACAGCTTGCTATTTAGGGTCTCGGTTTGGACGTCTCTAGGCTGGGTTGACGGCTCCTTTTGCAGCCTAATAATAATAATAATAATAATAATAATAATAATAATAATAATTTCTACCCTGCCCACCTGGGTGGGTTGCCCCAGCCACTCTGGGCGGCTCCCAACAGAATATTAAAATTATGATAAAACATTAAAAACTTCCCAATACAGGGCTGCCTTCAGATGTCTTCTAAAAGTCAGATGGTTGTTTATTTCCTTGACATCTGAAGGGAGGGCATTCCACAGGGCGGGTGCCACTACCGAGAAGGCCCTCTGCCTCCCCCCCTGTAACCTCACTTCTCGCAGTGAGGGAACCGCCAGAAGGCTGGTAACAAATGGAGGGAGCAGAACAATGGAACAATTTTTTTAAAGCCATGTGGATTTTTTAAAAAGGGGGCTAGGAAGGAACCCCCCCCCATGGTTACTGAAGGGTACGGTCGATTCATCCCAGCCTGTCTTCTTGAGACTGCTGCTTAGGTATTCTTATGAAATGGAGATGCCAGAGATTGTAGTGGGAAACTTTGGCATGATAGAGATGCAGTGGCATAGCGTGGGGGTGCAGGGGGGGCCGGCCACACCGGGCGCAACATCTGGGGGTTAGGGTTAGGGGGCGCAAATCCACGGGTTAGGGGGCGCAAATTACTTGCCTTGCCCCGGGTGCTGACAACCCACGCTACGCCACTGTAGAGATGTTCTACTGCAGCTTGAGTTAGGCCAGGCCTGCCTTGCACTCTCTCCAGCGGTTTCTCACCTGTGCTTGGCTGATGCTGCACGGTCTCTCTGCCGGCGGTTTTTAAACCAGTTCCCCACTTGGGTGGGGGTGAGCCCTGTCGCCTGGGCCAGGTGCCTCTTGCGGGAAGGGTTAGGGTACGGATCCTGAAGGTACCACTCCCGCAGGAGGTTCCGCGTCCTTTCCTGGGGGAAAAGGAGAACGGATGTCAGGCCACAGGACAGGTGCAAAGGAACGAGGAAAGAAAATACTCTTCTGCGGAGGCTGAAAAGGAGAATCAACTTATGCTCCATTTAATGATGTCTTTACTCTCAAATTCCCTTCCCTTCAAGAGGTGTCCTTGTCTCCACCCCTCTATTCTTCTCCATGCCTGAAATTCTTTTTCATATTTTCTTTTACGATCACTTGTTTTTGTTTTAAATTCATTGTCTTTTGCTGGTTTTAATATATGTGTGTATATGATTCTTTTCTTGCTTATAATATTGTGAGTCACTTTGAGCTGCCATAGTAAACAAGAAAGCAAGTAATACATATAATTACTGATGATGATAATAATAATAATAATAATAATAATAATAATAATAATAATAATAAATATTATTACATCCCCCCCCTTAATGTGATGGATCCTGCTGTTTGCCAACACTTGCTCAACTTGTTTTATAAGTGGGACAATCCAGCCTGTCAGCTGTTCCTTCCTTCCGGACAGTCCATCCCATAATCCCACTCCATTCGATCACCACCCTTCCCCCCGTCCAGCTAACAGGCAGCTAGCAGTCTGTGACCACAAAGTATACTCAGTCAGTCCTCGTTGTTTTTGGGGAGTGGGGGGTGGGAGTCTAGTGGAGAAGCACACAAACGTGTCTGCTGCCCCTGATTGCTTTGCTTGCCAAACTCACCTCCCCGATCGCCCTTCTCACACACCACACCAAATTGCTCCGTTTGGTAAATTGCTGTGTGAAGCCCCCCCCCCTTTGTTAAGCATCACTTCTGACGCACTTGATGGAGTTTGGAGCTGCGTCCATTAAGCAGCTCACTTGTCCATTTGCATGGCTGCCTATTGGCAGCCAAGCGAACTGCAGAGCGTGACAACACCTTGCATTTTTATGTATATAGGAAGATATATACAAGTGGTTTTTGCCAGGCTGGAATGTATCTCTGTACTCTGATCATGCCTCTCGTCTGCCTGGATGGAGGATAGAGAGTGCTGCGTGAGTGACTGTAGAAACTAGCCTATTGAAGAGCAGTAATTTGCAAGTGTTGCTCCACCCACTTTTGCATCTGGCCCCGCCTACCCACTTTTGCATCTGGCCCTCGGAAGGTTGCTTGGAAGGCAGTGTGGCCCTTGGGCTGAAAACGGTTCCCGATCCCTAATGCAGATCTAGATCCTGTTTGTCTCCATGGCAACAGGGCAACCTCTTTAGACATGTAAATGGCGGTACTCAACTGGCCAGCTAAGGACGTTAACTTACAAAGAAACCAGTCTGACCAGTTCAGGGGTCTCCTCTAAGATCCCAAGCCTCCTTGATACAGAAACACAAGCATGGAAGGGACACGAAGATATCATACAGACTGACCCCCCCCCTCTCCCCAAAACTCTATAGCAATATAATCAGGTCCTGCTCACCTTGAAGCCATTCACTTTCTGCTCCCCATCTTGGCCAGAGTCCCTCGGCAGACCAGGGACCTTCTTCCGGGCAGGTGATCGGTCTGGCGGATGTATTGAGAACCTGTCTCCGGGCCGCAGGGCTCCGTACGGTTCCAGGTGGTAGGTGGCCACAGTGGCCTGGCTGCAGTAGGGCGCCAACCACGCAGCCGAGGGAATTGGGCTGCTGAACAACTCCAAGTCATGGCAATTGGCGTGAGTGCAGCCGAGGCCTTCGGGGTGCCGGAGGGCGAGCGACGGCGGGAGGGACCACAGGAAGCGGGCGAGGCGCTCAAATTCTCCGCTCTCCTGCAGGGCTTCGCAGACGCGAGCCACCTGGCTTGGGGAGAAGAGGGGGACACTTGGTGGGGGCAAGGTCATCTTGGGGGACGGGCTGAGGCTACTGGGAAGCTAGGCGAGGCAGGCCTACGGGGCGAGGGGGAGCAAGATGGCCGAGCTAGGGGTGTGGGGAAGGGTCTACAGGACACAGTGGCAGAACACCCAGAATGCCTTGGGTGGAGGAGGGAGGGAGGGAAGTATGAAGGAGAAATAATACGAAAAACAACACAAGTATTGTCAGTAGAAGCCCTCAGTGATGTTGTCATAGGAACAGGGTGAGGAGTTGCAACCCTCTCCCCAAATCAGATTCTCTTCTGGAATAGAAGAGCCCCAGTTGCAGGATCAGGCCAAAATCCCATCTAGTCCAGCATCCTGATCTCACAGTGGCCAACAGAAGCCTCACGAAAGCCTGCAAGGTGGACCTGAGGACAGTAGGCCCACTGCTGTTCTCTTCTAACAACAGCCTCTGATTCTGGAAGCAGAAGTCACTGTTGGTTCCCAGCAACTGGTATTCAGAGTCAGCTGGACTATTTTTAATGTATTTCTTTTATTTTCGGGACCCTGCACTCATAATCTGATGCCCTTCTTTGTGTGGCCCCTCCATGAGAAGTCTGGAGGGTGGCAACACGAGAACAGGCCTTTTTTGTGGTTGCTCCCCATTTGTGGTTGCTCCCCAGGGAGGCCCGCCAGGCACCTTCCTTACATGTCTTTAGGTACCAGGCAAAACCTTTCCTCTATAAGAAGGTCTTTGGCCTTTAACTACCTGTAGCCTTTTAGGAAATGGGCGGGATGTTTTAAATGTATTTTTATTTCCTCTTGGTTTTAATGTATACCCTCCAACACTTTGAAGCCAACATCCGGGATGCCACCTTCCTGGTTTCCAACTTCCCATTTTTTAATCGCAACTATACCCATTTTGGTTGTCGTAATCTTGGGTGATTTCGCGCCCTGGCCTCCTCCTCCCAAAGATGCACATTTTGGGTGCCTGCGCAAGATTGCAGCCCCCCAAAATAGTGCTTTTGGGGGTGGGGAATGGCCTCCGTTTTCTCGCGATAAAAAACGGGATGTCTCAGTTTATCCCGGACACTTGCAAGGTCTGTTAATATCTCTGTGTGGGGTTTATTGTCTGTTAGTTTGGTTGGTTGTAAGTCTCTCTGGGCGGCCTTGGGCATGATAAAATAATAATAATAATAGTAATAATAGTAATAATAATAATAATAATAATAATAGAAGATAACAACAACAATAATAAATGTACACTCTTCCCACCCTCTCAGAGGAACCCAGGGGAGCAAACAGCAAATGATAAAATAACAAAAGCGCCTTTAAAACTTCTTAAAAGCCAGTTCCAATGCAGATGCAGACTGGGATGATTATCTCTTCTTAAAAGGCTCATAGGAAGAGGAAGGTCTTTGCTAGGCTGCAAAAAGACAACAGAGATGGCCAGGCTGTCTAATAGCTAAGGAGAGGGACTTCCAAAGTTGGGGCCACCACACAAAAGGCCCAATTCCTACGCTGTGAGGAAGGGACATCCTAGAGAGATAGTCTCTGCGGGACTCCTTCCCCTGAAGAGTGAACTGATTTGGTATATAAGAGGTGAAATCATCCTGGTCCCAGGTTCTTATAGGGATTTATGCAACCAAAGCCAACGCCTTGAACTTAGCCCGGTAGTTAATTGGCTGCTAGACTCTTCTAGCCAGAGGGAATTTCCCCGGGCACAATATCCACTTGATATATTTAGAAACCCACCCTACTATGCAAACATCCATTGATGGAGGAGGGTGGGTGGGACACTCTTTGCTCCTCTCCCCAGCCAAAATGGCTTTAGATCACATGCAATGATTCTTCAGGAGAGCAACTACACCTCTGTCTCTTAGGAGATCACAGAAAGCACACCCTAGAGCAACCCATCACGAGATTCCTGCCACCCCAACTTTCCAACTTTGCAATTCCAAATCACACCCCTCCGAAACTCCCTTGTCACCCCCCCCACACCCTGCCACTCAGATTGCCAACTTTCACACAAGCCTCGTTCCGCTGCCCCTTTACCAATGACTTGATCTGCAGGAATAAACAGGCCATCCATCGCCATTATTTCCTCTCCTCTCGTTGATTTCCACAGATCAAGATGCCATTAACGGTGCAGGAATAGGCTGGGATTTCCGCCCCACCCTCCCAAACAGTTGGCAACTCCACCTTGAACTGAAACCTGAAATCGCACCTATACCAGACCTTTCCCTATAGATATCCATATTTTTTAAAAAGCTACTCATACACAAATGTTATTTACCTTTTTTATACACCCCAAATGCCTTCCTTTGTGGGTTTTAGAGCCGAGAATCTAGAGGTGCAGGGTCATCCTTAAAGGTCACAGCGCTCCGCGGGGACCCTCGGCCGGTTGCTGTTTGCGGCAAAAGAATCTCCCTTTCTGCATTGAGAGTTTCTTCTCGAACGCCTTGGGATGAAGCCTTGATGCTTTGGCACCCTGATTACCGGGAGCTAATCGCCACGCAAGAGGGTTTTAAACAGCTCAGGGAGAGGTTGCCTTGTGAGTGGTTTGAAGCGCTGACTTATTAATGTGTCAAAGGGGAGGTTCGACTTCAGCCGCGAGGCGATCACAAAAGGTCTCTCTGGCATTAGGCGCTGCGAAGGAAGGGAGAGGCAGATGGGTGGGCGAGATTGGGAGACCCGAGTTCCCCCCCTGAAGTGAATCTGGGGGGGTCTCCTGCTGATTCTATCGGGGTCAGCCCTAGATTCTGACCCCAGTTTCCCCCAGCGCGGTTGATGCCGCAGTTTAATCCGGCGCTTAAATTTTTTGTGTCTATTTTACACACACAGATACACACTTCCTTGGAGGTGTGTGGGAATCACCACTTGAATTGACTTCCACACAAACGGGCCTGGGCCTTAAGGTCAGCTTCGGAGGTCATGATTTGTTTCCCCAACAGCCCTGATAGTGAGGGGGAGAAATTCGTGTTCAGTTGATCTTTAAAGGCCTAGGGCAATGTTGTGTGCTGAAATGCATATATTTGTGAAAACAACATACAAAAAGCATTGTATTTCAGGAAATTGCTCAGTGAAAATGTGTATTTTTAGGCAACGTTTTCAGAGGAAAATGTGTCTATTTGGGAGATATTTGTTCTGAAATGTGAGTGAATTTTTTGAGGACTTAAAAAAATCAACTCAGTTTCAAACTGATGTGGAAGTGCTGAGAACTTAAGACTAGAAAAAATGAGAAACTGAGAGAAACAAAAATTGACAGATTTGCCCTTCCCTTGATATTGTTTATGGCATAAATCCACCAAGCCCCTTCATTTCCTACATTTAGGAAGACACCTTAGAACAGGCTTAAAAAATATATAAATAGTGTGTGTGGCTTATTCTGATGCACTATATGAGCTGCTTTTAGTTTATTCCGATGTTACTCTGATTCTCATTCTTGGAATTTTTTTAAATGTTTGCATTAAAAACATTTAAAAAAATTAAAAACAATTTTTTTAAATGTTTGCATTTGATTCTGTTCATTCAGTTTTACAGTTTTCCGCTGTTGCCCATGCTCCCGTATGTGTCATGTGACCTGTGTGAGCTCACAGAGGCCCAAAGACACACTGTTTGGGGGCGCCATTATCGCATGGTGCCGAAAAATGTGCATTTTGGAGAGCCAGACAAGATTGTGGCCCTGAAAAAAGTGCTTTTTTTGAAAAAAGTGCTTTTTTCAGTGCGGGAGTTCTTTGGGGGGGGGGCAAGATCTTGGCATGAAATCGTGCAAGATCACGGTGCCCAAAATGGCCGCCATGCTCTTGTATGAGAAAACAGGATGTCCCATTTCCCCCCCAGGACACCTGCAGTTTATGGGGTTGCTGGGCCTTTGGCCTGATCCCATGTTCTTATGAGTAACAAATAATTGTGACGATTATGATAAAGATGAAGTCGCTGGACTGGTAATTTAGGACGGATTCATTTGCAAGACTCCTTCCACCCAACCCCACAAAGGATCATATCCACATAGCACAGGGATGTTGCCACACATCAGGGCCTGGCCTATTTTGGGCCTGGCCTGAATAGCATGAGACAACCCTCTGTAGCTAGAAAGCAGGAAAATGTGAGGATCTCTCCACCCCCTGGGTGTTTGCTTAGGCATGAAGTGAGGTCATTAAGCAGCAGCAGGATGGAGGCAGGCCTCAGGTTTTAAGAGCAGTCGCAGCGGGATCTTCACCCAAAGTCTTTAAAATTTGCATTTGAGATGGGTATATCTGGACCACTTTTGCCCTTTGGCTCTGGGGGGGGGAGCTATCCCTGCCATGTTTATTCATTTATACATCCACTCCATCCTTCCCTTAAAAAAACAACAAACTAACTAAATTGCTAACATTTGAAAGAGAGAGAAAAACACTTGCAAAATGGCCCTGGGGGAATTGGGGAGGGTTTGTCACGTTATGGATGCTAGCCAATCAGTGTCTGCCACAGCCAGTCTCCCACTTGGCCCAAGAGTTCCAGAACTCATTTCTTAAGCGCTCATTCTGAGAGGATAAGAGATAACAATGGAAGGGACTCAACGGCACAGGGGCAAAGCATCTGCTTTGTGTGTGGAAGGTCCCAGGTTCAATCCCCGGTGTCTCTAGGTAGGGCTGGGAAAGACTTTCTGCCGGAAACCGTGGAGAGCCGCTGCCCATCAGTGTGTAGTAGATAGTAGTAAACTAGATGGACCAATTCCATATCCCATCCCCATCCTCTCCAACAAAAGGGCTCTCAAGGGGCAGGTGAGGATAAGCCCTTCTGTTGGAGCCAGTGTGGTGTAGTGGTTAAGAGCGGTGGTCTTGTAATCTGGGGAACCGGGTTCGCTTCCCTGCTCCTCCACATGCAGCTGCTGGGTGACCCTGGGCCAGTCACAGTTCTCTGGAGTCTCTCAGCCCCACTCACCTCACAGAGTGTTTGTTGTGGGGGAGGAAGGGAAAGGAGAATGTTAGCTGCTTTGAGACTCCTTCGGGTAGTGATAAAGCGGGAAATCAAATCCAAACTCCTCCTCCTCCTCCTCTTCTTCTTCTTCTTCTTCTTCTTCTTCTTCTTCTTCTTCAGAACTCCTGAGAGAACTGCTGTTGGCCAAGGCAGGTGATGCAGTATCTCATACCCTCCAAGCGTCCTGATTTTCCAGGGACAGACCAAAGGCTTCTGATTAGATACCAGAATGTCCCTATTTTTCCCAACAATAACACCAGCACCAAGATGGGGGAGGACAATGAGGAGCTCTGGAAGGTGCAATCGGAGGGCAGGGCCGTCCTGGGTTCAAGAGGAAAAAGAGAACAGAGCAGAGTGCAAGGAGCCTTGATTTTTTTAAAAAATTGCTTTGTGCATCTACGTCTCATCTTGCGTCTTTCTAACATTTATTTATCAGTGTGTCCCCCCCCCTTTTGTAAATCTACCAAATAATAAAATGAAATTAGGATTAAGGGGCTTTCTCGGGACGGTGGAGGAGGGCATGGGGGCTGTCTCCCATTGGCATAGTGGTGGAGGAGATGCTTGGGGGGGTGGACAAAAAAATGGGGGGTCAGTTGTTGGGGAGTGTGAAATGTCTCTATTTTCTTCTGTTGGAGGGTATGGTGTCTTCCTCTGAGCAAAGAGATTGTTCCCTGGGGCCAACTTCTTGCTGTGTCTGGTTCCTTGCAAGCCTGCGAAGGGCAGGGGGGAATTTTGGCAGGGGAGGGGGGGAGAGACAAAGAGGGGTGAGGGGGGGATTTAAGCTGCTGAGAGGCTAGTGGCACACAAAGCGGATTGCCTGCGCCCAGGGTGTGCGCCAAGCGGCAGCTGTGTTAAATAGCCTTTCCCAGGATCAGGCCAGCAAGTAGCTTCCCCTGAAGCAGGAATTGATGAGCCTTAAGGGATTAGGGTGACAACAGCCACACCGATCAGCCACTTAGCATTCCTGCACTGGGTTAAATAACACCTGTTTGACCCACCGGCTCCTTGCTAAGCTGCCAGGGAGGCCCACGCCTCCTCTGCAACACACACACAAACACACAGAAGTCCAAGTAATGGGGTCTCCACACAGGTGGGAGAGTCTGGGCATGGTGAAAGGACCATTGGACTGTCCACAACCGGAATCTGCAATTCTGTACAGCCACAGGTTGGCTTCTCCGTGATTCCTTTGTGGGAAGAGTCTGGCTCAGGGCTTCAGTCCACAATGGCATCTCCAGGTAGTTCTGAGAGAGACCCCTGCCTGAAACCCCGCACAGCTGCTGCCAGCCAGTGTAGACAATACTGAGCTGGATAGCCCAATTCAGGGTAAGGCAGCAGCACCCTACGTTCCCAGTGCAGGCGTGCAGGGGACCAGTCTCAGCCCAAGGGCCACAGTCGCTTATGAGCAATCTTCCAGGGGCCGCATGCCAAGGGTGGGCCGGGCCAGAGCCAAAAGGGGGTGAAGCATCGGGTGGCAATCTGCCTTCCTACAGTGGTGAGCCCCACTAAAGCAAACCCTGCAAGTGTCCAGGAAAAGAACAGGACATCCCGTAGCTTCTTGCAAGAGAACAGCAGTCATTTCAGGTGCTGCAATGGAGGAGATGGAAGACTTTTAAAAGTCACATCTTCTCTCAGAGAATCCTGGCAATTGTAGTTTGAGAAGAGTGAGGGGCTGTTGTTGTTGTTGTTTATTAAATTTGTGTACCGCCCTTCAGCTGAAGATCACAGGGCGGTTCATAACATAACAATACAAAATGAGAACACAAAATACTTAATGAAACAAAAGCAAACCAGTAGCCCCCTCTCACAAAGACATTGAAATGTTCAGTCAGTCAAAGGTCTGGTTATAGAGGAACAGTGGCGTAGCGTGGGGGGTGCAGGGGGGGCTGCACCGGGCGCAACATCTGGGGGTTAGGGTTAGGGGGCGCAAATCCACGGGTTAGGGGGCGCAAATTACTTGCCTTGCCCCGGGTGCTGACAACCCACGCTACGCCACTGTAGAGGAATGTTTTTGCCTAAAGATATGTAATGAAGGTGTCAGATGAGCCTCCCTGGAGAGGGTATTCCACAAATGGGGAGCCAACGTAGAAAAGGCCAGTTCTCATGTTGCCACCTTCAGGGCCTCATCACACAAAGAAGGGCCTCCAGGTTGATTCATATTGGGAGAGGAAGTCCTTGAGGTACTACGGTCCTGAGTTGTTTAAGGTTTTATAGGTCAAAACCAGCACTTTGCCTCGGGCCCAGAAACTAATTGGCACCCAGTACTGTTGGCCCGGGGACGCGGGTGGCGCTGTGGGTAAAAGCCTCAGCGCCTAGGGCTTGCCGATCGAAAGGTCGGCAGTTCGAATCCCCGCGGCGGGGTGCGCTCCCGCTGCTCGGTCCCAGCGCCTGCCAACCTAGCAGTTCGAAAGCACCCCCGGGTGCAAGTAGATAAATAGGGACCGCTTACCAGCGGGAAGGTAAACGGCGTTCCGTGTGCTGCGCTGGCTCGCCAGATGCAGCTTGTCACGCTGGCCACGTGACCCGGAAGTGTCTGCGGACAGCGCTGGCCCCCGGCCTCTTGAGTGAGATGGGCGCACAAACCCCAGAGTCTGGCAAGACTGGCCCGTTCGGGCAGGGGTACCTTTACCTTTTACTGTTGGCCCAGGACCGGTGTAAAAGCTCACATTGCCTTGCCCTGGTGAGCAACGTGGGCGCTGAATTCTGTACCAGCTGAAGTTTCCGAACCATCTTCAGAGGCGGCCCTACATATAATGTGATAAACAAGCGGTTATCAGAGCAAAGGTGACAAAAATTAGGCTATCCCTGTCCAGATAGGGGCGTGGCTGGTGGACCAGCCGAAGCTAATGGAAGGCACTCTGGGACACTGAGACCCCCTGGGCCTTGAGCGACAGCAAAAGATCCAGGAATACCCCCAAGCTACAAACCTGCTCCTTCAGAGGGAATGTAACCTATGGTTACCAGGTGTCCCTGTTTCCCGGGGACAGCCCCCGGATTTACAAATCTGTGCCCGGACAAAATCTGTCCCCGGAATGTCCCCGGATTTCATTTAATGTCCCCGGATTTATATTTTAAGTGTTGTAGATTTATTAGTAGGGAATGAATGTTGCGTGGTTGGTTCAGCAGCACAAGACACATCATATGGGGACTTCTGGTGAGGCAAAATGGCAGGCGCCACAGCAGTGAGCAGCTCCTGAAGCCAGCCAGAGCCAACTGTGCTCCCAGTCCAGCTCTGGGCTGCTGAGACTGCCGCTGCCACTGCCGAGGGGGAACTGGGGACACCCAGCGCATCACCAGGGTGACCCCAATTGAGCCGGGAGTGAGAGTGCCCAGCCAACTGCCCAGCGGCGCTCTGGGACCAGTAAAAACCCTAGAGCCAACGCAGGGAGAAGGAGGAGAGGAGAAGGAGAAGGAGGAGAGATAAAGAGGAAGGAGAAAAAAGAGGGGAGACCGGAGCTTGCTGCGCCGCTGCTACCGCTGCCACTGCTGAGGAGAGGTAGGAGAGCACAAGGAGGGCAAGGACACGTGGCTGAGCCCAGGCCCGACCCAAGCCTACTCCACGGTGTCTAACGCTCCAAGAGAGCAGGCCAGGGCCCAGAGGAAGGCCACGCAACAGAGGAGACCACAGAAGAGAATATATTTCTTCTTCTTTTTAAAAAATAATAATACCTTTTCCCCTCTCTTTTCCAAAAAAAAAAGTGTCCCCGGATTCTTTGAAAAAAGTCTGGTAACCTTAGTGTAACCCCATCGATCTCCCACCCATCTGGTCTAGAGAACCACCCACAAGCAATGCCTCTGTCTTATCTGGATTGAGTCTCCGTCTGTTGGCTCTCATCCAGTCCTTTGCTGAGGCAAGACCACCTTGGGAATTGTAGCTATAACAGGGAAGGGAGAAGAACCTCAAAAAAGCTCAGTGAGGTCTGAATATTATCAGCAGCCATGGAATGGTGGCTGACTGTTGGGTATTAATGGACCGGGGGATGAAATGGAGTATCTTAGGAGGGAGTGGCTGGCTAGAACTCCGAACAGGCACTTTCTACACTGCAACACTTGGTTGCGAGGGCCATTTGTATTTTATTTTTCACTATCTAAAAGCAACGGCTGATCAGTTCACATCTCCATCAAAATCTCATATTGAATTTGTTTCTGAGCATGATACAGGCCCTGCAGTACAGATTTCACATATTTTCAGTCCAGGATCAGCTGGTTTGCAACCCTTTTTAAAAAAATGGTTAATAGCTAAAACGATAAATCAGAACCGAAACAGAATGGCCTGTGACTTCCAGCCAAATGGCTGTTCTGGTTTGACAAAGCTAATTTAGGGAGGTTTTTAATGTTTGATGTTTAATTGTGTTTTTAATATTCTGTTGGGAGCTGCCCAGAGCAGCTGGGGAAACCAAGCCAGATGGGTAGGTATAATAAATACATATGCCTGTTGTCTTTGTCCATGGTGTTTTCTTGGCAGGGATAGTATAGTTAAAGCTATGGTTTTCCCACTAGTGATGTATGGAAGTGAGAGCTGGACCCCAAAGAAGGCTGATCGCTGAAGAATTGATGCTTTTGAATTATGGTGCTGGAGGAGACTCTTGAGAGTCCCATGGACTGCAAGAAGATCAAACCTCTCCATTCTGAAGGAAATCAGCCCTGAGTGCTCACTGGAAGGACAGATCCTGAAGCTGAGGCTCCAAGACTTTGGCCACCTCATGAGAAGAGAAGACTCCCTGGAAAAGACCCTGATGTTGGGAAAGATGGAGGGCACAAGGAGAAGGGGACGACAGAGGCGAGATGGATGGACAGTGTTCTCGAAGCTACCAGCATGAGTCTGACCAAACTGCGGGAGGCAGTGAAAGACAGAAGTGCCTGGCGTGCTCTGGTCCATGGGGTCACGAAGAGTTAGACATGACTAAACGACTAAACAACAACCACAACAATACATACATACATACATACATACATACATACATACATACATACATGCATACTGTATTAGCTTGAATATAAGCCACACCCAAATATAAGCCACACCTTTAAAATTGGAGGGGGGTGGGGAGAAAAGAAAAAAATACCCGAATATAAGCCACTCCATTCCTCGTCAGTGGCGTAGCGTGGGGGGTGCAGGGGGGGCCGGCCGCACCGGGCGCAACATCTGGGGTTAGGGTTAGGGGGCGCAAATCCACGGGTTAGGGGGCGCAAATTACTTGCCTTGCCCCGGGTGCTGACAACCCACGCTACGCCACTGTTCCTCGTTTCTCCTTACTGCGTGGGAGTGGGGGAGCTGTGCTGCCTTGCTGTTGGCCTTTCCCCTTCCTCGCTCTCTCCCTTCCCAGCCGTGGGGGAGAGGACGGGGGACTACTCACGGGGCAGGCGCTGCTTTGCCACGCTCCTGGCACTGTTTGCCCCATGCTCCTGGGCCCCTGGCTGCATACCATAAGGTTGTGAATATAAGCTGCACTTAACCTCTTTGTGGTCGGAATTTGGGAAAATGTGAGGCTTATATTCAGGCCAATACAGTGGTATTATTATTACTACCGTATTATTATTAGTATTATTATTCACCAAATAATAATTGGGAGCCCAGAGCTGTGTAATTGCAGATGTGGCTGCTCCATCCCAGAGCTGTTTGCATTTTTCAACGCCAAGTAAAGTGAGATGTGGAACAGAGACGATCCCCACCTCTTAATAATAATAATAATAATAATAATAATAATAATAATAATAATATTTTTTAAAACCCATACATTGTTTTCACACTGAAAAAGCTTTCAGAGAGTTTCCCGGTAAATGGATTTGCAAGGGGGTGGGGGACGATTTTCCTGTGGACACCTGGGTGGTTGGGACAAGCCGCTTGCGCTAATTGAGTTCCCAGCTGGTCCTGGTTAATTGTGGGGAAGGAAATGTGGGAGGACCAGAAAAGGGGAGCAGGGATCAGGCAGTTGAGTCGGGCTTAAGAGAGAAAAGCAGAACCTGGGACCTGAATGGGCTCCATCAGACTGCCTGGGTCAGTTATAATAATAATAATAATTTATTATTTATACCCCGCCCATCTGGCTGAGTTTGCCCAGCCACTCTGGGCGGCTCTCTCAAGTGTTAAAAACAATACAGCGTTAAATATTAAAAACTTCCCTGAAGAGGGCTGCCTTCAGATGTCTTTTAAAGATAGGATAGCTGCTATTTCCTTGACATCTGAAGGGAGGGTGTTCCACAGGGCGGGCGCCACTACTGAGAAGGCCCTCTGTCTGGTTCCCTGTAACCTCACTTCTCGCAATGAGGGAACCGCCAGAAGGCCCTCAGCACTGGATCTCAGTGTCCGGGCTGAACGATGGGGGTGGAGATGCTCCTTCAGGTATACTGGACCGAGGCCGTTTAGGGCTTTAAAGGTCAGCACCAACACTTTGAATCATGCTCGGAAACGTACTGGGAGCCAATGCAGATCTCTCAGAACCGGTGTTAGTGGAACTGCAGCCTTCTGCTTTCCACTAATGCAGAATAGGGACGTGTTTATAACACCCCGATTTTAATCTCAGTAGACGTTCTGTAAACCTCCCGCTGTTTTATGTTACCAGTGTCTCGGCCTGCTGTAAGCTTATTATTCTGCGATACCCCACCCTCCAGTTATTTATTGCTTGAGTTAAACATGATTTGTCTACGATCTGATTTCCTCCAGGAGTTGTAGAGCACCTGCTTCGCATCCAGAAAGGCCCCGGGTTTAATTCCCAATGTTATCTCCAGGTAGAGATGGGAATGTCCCCTTCCTGAAATCCTGGAGAGCTGCTGCCAGTCAGTGTGGACAATACTGAGCTAGATGGACCCAGTGCTCTGCCTTAGCACAAGGCAACACAAAGCGGAGGTTATGGAATGAGCTAAGGAACATGATAGAGGGACGCGGGTGGTGCTGTGGGTTAAACCACAGAGCCTAGGACTTGTCGATCAGAAGGTCGGTGTTTCGAATCCCCGTGACGGGGTGAGCTCCCGTTGCTCGGTCCCAGCTCCTGCCAACCTAGCAGTTCTAAAGCATGCCAAAGTGCAAGTAGATAAATAGGTACCGCTCCAGCAGGAAGGTAAACGGCGTTTCCGTGCACTGCTCTGGTTCACCAGAAGCGGCTTAGTCATGCTGGCCACATGACCCAGAAGCTGTACGCCGGCTCCCTCGGCCAATAAAGCGAGATGAGCGCCACAACCCCAGAGTCAGCCACGACTGGACCTAATGGTCAGGGGTCCCTTTACCTTTACCTTAAGGAACATGATAAAAACCATTTCAAACCCTTGCCATCAATTGGCATTGTCTGTGTGCATTATTAAAATAAGCAGAGCGTGTGGTTTAAAGGAGGATTGCACCGGGTGCAAGAGTCTCTCTTTCCAACTCAAAGTAAGTTTGTGTGGGAGCGAATCCTGAGTCCGCAGGCAGATATCAGAAGATTCTGCAGTAGGAGCAGCTGGATCTGCCTGTGGCTTGGATAAATTAAGCTGAGCAGTGTGAATTTCCTCGCTTTGCCTGACTTATTTTCTTTCTGTGAGTCATGGGCAAGCGTTCAGAAATGTGACACTCCCCCCGCCATCTAAAAGTGATGCCTGTCTTATTCTAACACCTCATTTTTTTTCAGAATAGCTAAACCAGGTTGAGCATGCCTAGCCCACTGGAACCTGGTGTTTGCCAACCCTGTGGCCTCCAGATGTTGCTTGACTGCAGCTCCCACCAGCCCCCAGCCACCAAGACCAATGGTCATGGATGGTAGGAATTGTAGTTCAACAATGTCCTTGGACTCCAAATCCCATCACCCCTCAGCCAGCATGGCCAATGACCAGGCATGATGGGAGTTGTAGTCTAGCAACATATGGAGGCCACCGAGTTTTTCATCCCTGCTCCCAAATGTGGCAGAACAAGGCGTTTCATTCTGGCATTCTGGCATTTCACATATATCATCATCATCATCAATCATCTCACCTTCCACATTCGTCTCAAGTCAGGATCAGCGAATCTGTCAATTCCAGTTTCCCCCAGTTTTGGGGTTTTGTTTTGTTTTTTCCAATCCAAGTTCAGTTCTCCACCTTTCCAGATCGGTTTGTGATTTAAACCAAAACCAAATACTATTCCTCATGAAACTACACCAGCATTTTTGTCCAAATTTCTTCGGATATGCTTATTTTTGAATGCACTTTTGTCGAACACACACATTTTTGTGAAGCCGTTTCCCCTTAGATCACACATTTTGTATGGTGCTTTCACTAATGCAGTGGAACCTTGGGTTACATACCGTCCTCCTTACGAATGCTTCGGGTAACGAGCTCCGCTAAGCCGGAAGTAGATGCTCCTGGTTGTGAACTTTGCCCCGGGATGTGAGTGGAAGTCGTGCGCCGGTGGTACAGCAGCAGCGGGAGGCCCCACCAGCAAAAGTGCACCTCATGTTTAGAACAGTTTTGCGTTAAGAACGGACTTCTGGAATTGATTACCGTATTTTTCGGGGTATAAGACTAAGGGTTTTTTTTTTCTTCCAAAAAATTAGGTTTAAAATTGGGGCTTGTCTTATACACATGCTGAGGGGTGTTTTCTTAATTTGGATTCCCCCCAAATAGGGGACGTCTTATACATGGGGGCATCTTATACAGTGGTACCTTGGGTTACATACGCTTCAGGTTACATACACTTCAGGTTACAGACTCTGCTAACCCAGAAATAGTACCTCGGGTTAAGAACTGTGCTTCAGAATGAGAAAAGAAATTGTGCTCTGGTGGTGCGGCGGCAGCAGGAGTCCCCATTAGCTAAAGTGGTGCTTCAGGTTAAGAACGGTTTCAGGTTAAGAACGGACCTCCGGAACGAATTAAATACTTAACCCGAGGTACCACTGTACACGGAAAAATATGGTAAGTTCATAACCGGAGGTACCACTGTATATGCAATTCTACGCATACTTTAACCTAGCAGATGCCTTTTCATAGACTTGGCTGTTTGTTCGTTGTTAGAAAACCCCTCTCACAGAGTTCCCTGGGAAGAAGGATTGACTCTTAAACCACTCTGGGAGTTGCAGCCCTAATGAGAGAGAAATCAGGGGCATGGGGTTCCCCTAACAACTCTCAGCACCCCAGCTGAACGACAGCTCCCATAATTCTTTGGGGGAAGCCATGACTGTTTAAAGCAGTATCACAGCGCTTTCAATGTGTGGTGTGAATGTGCCGGCCCGTGTATATCTCACAGCCGGAACAGTGTTGTGTTTTGAGGCGCCTGCTCTTATAAACACCATTTCCCATTGTGAGATCCCCTCTGGCATTCCTACTACCGCGTGGCTCCAGCCTAGCCTGGACCCCGAGCCTTCGCCTACCTAGCGTAACAATTAATCCTGCCTGTATCCAAATGTGCAAGGTCTGGGCAGAGAGCTGTCCTCAATGTATCAGTTGGAATTACCCTGGTATTTCCAGCCTTCTGTTACCGCTAATCGCCTTCCCTCGGTAACATCTTGTGTTAGTGCACAACAGGGAGCAGAGTCTAATTGACTTTGTCATTAAGCCCCCAGGATCTCCCACGGTTAGCGGCTTAGCCACAGCCTGGGGACATAAGCTGGATTGTACCTCACCAGGCCTACCTTGAAATAGATTGTGGCCAGGCCTCAGCCAGCCCCACAGCTGAGGCACCATGTCCCCCTTTTGGGGGGTGGGTCAGTGGGGGAAAAAATAAAAGCAGCCCACCCACCCAGAGGAGAAAACGAAGGGAAGTTTTCACCAGGATTTCTCAAAGTGGTCGATAACTGACCCCTTCTGGGGTCGAAAATGGGTTTATTTATTTCTTTTGGGAAATAATTTGTATTAAAGGTTTCATGAACTACAAAGAATGTGCGATCTCTCTCTCTTTTCTTTTTAGATCAGATTATAAAGTCTTCTAGTTATGTTCAATGTAAAATGTAAAACAATATGATATCCATGGAACAGGTTAGAAGGTTGTTGTTTTGCCAATTTGGTAGGTATGTGGGGGTTTTATGTCAGTGTCAATTGTCAGTTGAGTATTTCTATTTCTATATATTTATTGGTTTACATCAGGGGTCCTCAAACTTTTTCAGCAGGGGGCTAGTCCACTGTCCCTTGGACTTTGTGGGGGACCAGACTATATTTTGGGCAAAAAAATGAATGAGGGATGATGAGCAGCTCATGAAAGGGCTCTGGAGAGGGGTTGCTTTAAATGGTGGCTGCTCGAGAGGGGCGGCGGTGGCAGCAGAGGGACAATGAGCGGCATGCGAAAGGGCTCCAGAGAGGGGCTGGCACCAACAAAGCCCAGCCCCCTTCCTCCTCTAGGCAGGGCAGGGAGAAGCCAGAAGGAGGGAGGGAGGAGGAGGTGGAGCCGCCGTGTGAGGGAGAGGAAGGGAGAGGGAAAGAACATGTGCGCTGGCGATCCATGCACTGGCGATTCATGCGGCGATTCCTGGACCTTCCGCGGGCCAGATTTAGAAGGCAATTGAGAGACAATGAGAGAATATTGGGAGGGGAGTGTTTACCTTTGATCAACTGCAGTGAGATTTGTTTGTGTTTGCATTAGGTCAGGTTAGCCATATTGATTTGTATGGTGTTGATAGATTCCTGCTATCATTATTGTCCGTTTGAGCTGTGTGTGTAATAAAAGGGAGCCATACTGGGGCGAAGGTGTCCTCTTTCTTTTGTCCTCGTGTCAGTTTTAGTTTATTTTAGTCAACTTTTCTAATAAGGTCATTTCCCTTACAATTTGGTCCCAGTGGTCCATGTTTACTCCCGACAAGCCTCTCCAGTGCCTAACTATGACATTTCTGGCTGCAGAGAGGAGATAGGTTATAATAAGCTCTTTATGGCGTAGGTGAACATTACTGTCTTGGAAGACATTTAACGGGACCAGTTCTGGGGTGGGTTCCAATACCTGTTTGAAAAGGGGTTTCTGAGGTATGGTGCACAAAATTTAAATCGGGACAAGGGGCATCAAAAATCAAGTGGAACGAGCATGTGCAGAGTGCACTCCTCTTGCCAGTGAGGACCCCTCTGCATTTAATGAGATGATTCTGCAGTACAGCAGGATTCTCACACCATGTTGCTTTATTGCTTAAAAAAGAATCCTGCATACAAAGTTTCACTTTGGAACAATTATTTCTTCTGGTGTCAGAAGAATAAGTCTCGCACCCTTCTTTCCCTCCTGCAAAGATGCAAACCTATAAAAGCGAGCTGCCTTTTGAGAAACTTCACTGAAGTTTTTTTTTAAAGGCTTCAAAGCTTTTCAAAGGCGCTAGGCCAGACTTTATTTCGTTTACATTGCAAAGAATCTGGGTTGAGGTCAAAGGCAACTTTAGAAGCTCATTAAGGGGTCAGTGGACGGAGAGGTTTGGGGAACCCTGGTTTAGGCTGCATTTTCCACAAGGGATAGTTCAAAGCACCAGCGATGGGACTCATTGATAGAAGTTAGGAAGGGAGCCTCCCTGGTCAAAGGCAGTATAGCTTAGATGGTCAGGAAAAATAGACAAACCAGGATGGTTATCAGCAACGCAGTTGTGCATGTGAGCATCTTCAAGACATTTGGCTGGCTGGTGCTGGAAAAAATAAATGATGGCCTGAGCTTGTGTGATGATTCCTGGATTTCTGACTCAGCTATAGGAAGCTTCAGGCTAGCCATTAAAACAGGTGCGGGAAACCTGTTCCGGCATATTTCGCTAGACTACATCTCCTATTTTGAATTATGGTATTGGAGGAGATTCAAGAGAGTCCCATGGACTGCAAGAAGATCAAACGCATCCATTCTTAAGGAAATCAGCCCTGAGTGCTCACTGGAAGGACAGATCCTGAAGCTGAGGCTCCAAGACTTTGGCCACCTCATGAGAAGAGAAGACGCCCGGGAAAAGACCCTGATGCTGGGAAAGATGGAGGGCACAAGGAGAAGGGGACGACAGAGGACGAGATGGTGGGACAGTGTTCTCGAGGTTGCGAACATGAGTTTGACCAAACTGTGGGAGGCAGTGGAAGACAGGAGTGCCTGGCATGCTCTGGTCCATGGGGTCACGAAGAGTCAGACACAACTAAACGACTAAACAACAACACCACCACATCTCCTATCAACCTTGACCATTGGCCTTGGCTGGCTGCAGCTGATGGGAATTGGAGTCCAACAACAGCTAGAGGAAGCCATGTTGGCTGTCCTTGTTTTGGCCTACAACTCCCTTCATCCCTGACCCCTGGGCATGCTGTCTAGGGCCTGACGACAGCTGGAGTCTGACTGGTGGCAGTTAGCTCAGCTGGTTAGACCATGGTGCTGAGAACTCCAAGGTTGTGGGTTTGATCCCCATATGGGCCACTTGCATATTCCTGCATTGCAATTTCAGGGTGACCCTCTGGGCCCCTTCCAACTCTCCCATTTTATAATTCTATGATAGGTGGTGCTCCACCCACTTTGGGCTACCCACCACCCTCAGGTGTCTTGTAAGAGGTTACACCCTCCCCACAGGGCATTGGCAGCTGGCACCCATTGGAGGCTGGTAGAAAGCATGGAGCCCAACTGTAAGTGGTGCCATCGTCAATGCAGGGGGAGCCAACTTATTCTCCTCTTGTCCCTGTATTTCTCCTCCCTGCTGAGTTCTGCAAGGGGCAACATGGAAACGAAAGAGGAAGCTGAGAGGCAGGACCACCCCTTTGCACAGGCTGTAAGGAAGGAGGCAGGCAGCTGAGGACAGACTCAGCTTGGTAGGGCAGCGCCCCGTTTCGCCCCAATGGAGCAGCCTCCTCTGAATCAAAGGAATGGGGTCTTCCCTGCCTTAAAGGAGCATCAGTTTTCCTATTGTCATAGCTGTCAACATTTCCCTTTTTCAAAGGGATTGTATTGCATTGTATTGCATTGTCTTGTACAGTGGTACCTCAGGTTAAGTACTAAATTCGTTCCGGAGGTCCGTTCTTAACCTGAAACTGTTCTTAACCTGAAGCACCACTTTAGCTAATGGGGCCTCCTGCTGCTGTCGGAGCACGATTTCTGTTCTCATCCTGAAGCAAAGTTCTTAATATTTCTGGGTTAGCGGAGTCTGTAACCTGAAGCGTATGTAACCTGAGATACCACTGTATTACCTATCTGTCTGAAAGAACTGCTCCCTCCCTCCTTTACATTGCAGACTCTCCCTCACCTGAGCAGGTGCGCTCTGAGCTAGTTACTAGCTTCCAACCATTGAACGCACTCCCCTCAGTGCTTATTTTAAGCAGCCATCCTCCATCCAATCTTGGAATGCAGGTAAGTGAGCAGCTGACAGAGAGGGGGAAATCTACACACAAAATTTTCAACTACAGGAATGCCAACTTTTGTTCAGAAGTTCACCTGGAGCGAGACTCTTAATCTCAGGGTTGTGAGTTTGAGCCCCACACTGGGCGAAAGATCCCTGCATTGCAGGGGATTTCATTAGGCGACTCTCGGGGGTCCCTTCAAATTCTCCAATGTTGTGATTCTATAATCAAAATAAAATAATTCCTTCCAGTAGCACCTTAAAGACCAACTAAGTTAGTTCTTGGTATGAGCTTTCGTGTGCATGCACACTTCTTCAGATATTATTATGATTCTATAAGTCATGCCAAACGAATCCTTCACCTGACCCCAATATTTTGCTCTTTCATTTTCAGGGACCTTTGCTCAGCATTTGAGACAGCTGAGGTTGCAAAGGAGCCAGCATCCCCCCCTTTCTCCCCACCCCCACCCCCTGCTCCATTTTGGCTCTGTGCCTTGGACGGCATTTATGCCTCCCCATTCCCCCCCCCCAGCCACATGGGAGATGTTTCTCTCATCTCCAGGTTGGCCCCAGACATATTTAGTGTGCTTAATCTTTTACCCGCGAATAATCTCTGTGGCTAAGATCACTCTTGGTATCAAGGCGAGTGTCTGATACGAGGACTCTAATCTGCTAGCCAGCAGGAAGGCACTCAAAGTGATCTAACAGGGATTTTCCTCCCCCCTCCCTCCCCATTCGCCCTCCCCAAAGAGAGGCAACAGAGAAGCATCTCCTGTGGCCTCTGATATCAATGTCTCCAGGTTGGGAAGCGACTGGCCCTAGGGCAGTTGTGTGGAGTCTCAAACCTCAAGGGCCAGACGTGGCCCCCAGGCTCATGGGACCCTCCCCAGACCATTCTCCTTGCCAGACTGGCAGAGTGGGTCCCCCCCCTTGCTGAGATGTGTCGTAAAGGTAAAGGGGACCCCTGACCATTAGGTCCAGTCGTGGCCGACTCTGGGGTTGCGGGGCTCATCTCGCTTTAATGGCTGAGGGAGCCGGCGTACAGCTTCCGGGTCATGTGGCCAGCATGACTAAGCTGCTTCTGGCGAACCAGAGCAGCGCACAGAAACACCGTTTACCTTCCTACTGGAGGTACCTATTTATCTACTTGCACTTTGACGTGCTTTCGAACTGCTAGGTTGGCAGGAGCAGGGACTGAACAACAGGAGCTCACCCTGTTGCAGGGATTCAAACCACTGACCTTCTAATCAGCAAGTCCTAGGCTCTGTGGTTTAACCCACAGCACCACCCGCATCCCTGATATGTGTCACAGAAGTGTGCTAATGCCTTTTGGAGGATGGAGATGTGTGTGTGTGTGTGTAAAGAAACCTGTGGCTTTTGTGTAGCTCACTGTACAAAGTCAGGGAGCCACATTGCCTTTCAGGAGCCACATGCCAGCAGATAGTGCGGCCAAAGCCATGCACAAGCCCACACACACACCATTTCCACACCATGCTGCAGAAGCAAGGTACGCTTTCCTGAAAAGCAGTTCTCACCACCATTAGATAGATTCATGGAGGAGATTAGCCTCCTTAGTTTCTATCATCCCCCTCCCCCATCTTAAATTCGGTTCTCCATATTTATGCAGCATTTTGTGAGTTTCCCTGTTTAAAAAATCCTCATGGAAATTTGTGTGCTTTAAGTGCTTAATAAATCCATTTTTGTACACTGTTTTGGTTAACATGCACATTCCTGTAAGCAATTTCTTCTAATATAACGGATTTTTGTGTGACATTTTCACCACTATATTTTCACGCACACTTGCTGCTCATAGGCATTTTCGTAAATATTGTTTGGTAGTAAAGTGAGATGAGCGCCGCAACCCCAGAATCGTACGCGACTGGACTTAACTGTCAGGGGTCCTTTACCTTTAGGGGAACTATATAGAGCATTTCAAATAACTGGATTTTGAAGGGTGGCTGTGTTTCGGAATAAGTACACAAGTTTGATAGATTCAGCTTTACATGCAAACTGAAACATTTCCCAATCATTTGCGAGCCCTTAACGGTGGAAAAGCAAATGGGGGGTGAGGATACGGACGAGGCTGCACATAACGTTTAGAGAGTCTACCATGATTCTTTCAAACCGGGAGCTTGCGACTTTGAATTCTATTTTTTGCACCAGTAATATTTCCCCTGAAGGGAGGTGCACCGTTCCTGGAGGTACTGCAATACCAGGTCGATGCATGGAGTGGACGGAGCAAGCCCCTATTCCATCTCCCAGCTCCAAAAATCCATTTAATATATAGTCCTCAAATAGAGGACATATCAGATATTAAACTGATAAGAACAGATACTACACTTGATCTTAGCCAAAAGGCCGAGAAGCGATACCAAACTCAACAAAAGTGAAGCGGGGTTCCTTTCCGGACGGATTTTGAGCTGTCGGAGGGCAACTGGTGTTGCAAAGCGCTCACCGCCCCATTGGACTCAGCACCGTTTCCAATTCCACAAAGCAAGCTCTGGCAACGTTTCTGCTTCTGTTGTCCAACTCAGCAGCCTCTTGATGGACAGCTTAATCTCAAAAATAGTGTATTCCATCCACTTTGTCAATTTCTCAGCCGTCTGCCTGGTTGCTCGATGGCCATTGGTGCTAAATCTACATAAACCCGCCCATTCACTCGCCCAGGTGCTGCATAATTTAACTCGCTGCCTGCCAGCAGAGGTCCCAAAAGTTTCCTTTAGATAACTTCCTTCGAGAGCATCCTGCAAAAACACAGCTGTGCACAAGACACATCCGTGCTGACGTTAACTCTAATGCTCATTAGCAAAGGGGTACTTGCAGGGCAAATGTTTCCTGTAAAACATTGTAATGCTGTAAAGAAATGTAACGGCTGCAGAAAATGTATCTGCGTTCTCATTCCCTTTGTAACTTTGCAACCAGAGTTGATAAATTCGAGTGGGGGGAGCCATGTACATAGCTAGGTTTTATTTTAGATGGGGGCAGGCTTTATGTTGTTGCTTTTTTGGGGGGGGAGAACTGAGTTATCTGTGATGCAATTGGTGAGTTAGTTAAGTATTCTTATTTATTTATTTGCTTGATTTGAGGGGGGGGGCAGCTTCCGCCCCCCCGCTACACCCATGGAGGGAGCACAGAAGGGGCAAAGTGTATTTCTTAGTGGACAAGCTGTGGGCCACAGGAAGAAAAATAGCAGAATATTTCATGTTAAGATTGCCATCCTAAACAGTGCATCTTCAACTGAAAATACAGCAGTGCTACGTAGGCATCCTTCACCCATACTGCTCCTCAGTGCTCAGACTTCCTCACAACAGTCCCCAGAGGTAGGCTACGCAGAGAGTTGATGGCTGGATCAAGATCACCACGAAAGCTTTCTGCTTGAACATAGAGGTACAGTAGACCCTCGAGTTATGTTACTCTTGAGCATTTTTCCGGGTTTTGCCGCTTGTGCATGTGCAGAAGCAACGCCTCTACATACAGATTTTTCAGCGTGTGCACGGACCCCCAGAACAAATTAAATTTGTACCCAGAGGGTCCACTTTACCCTCCCAGGATTAGGTCCAACACTGTCGAACCATTACACCACCCTGGCCTTTTAACAGACGGACAATTTTATTTCTGCGTTGCAGGGGGTTGGACTAGATGACCCTTGGTGTCCTTTCCAGCTTCCAGATGGGCAGGGTATAAATAGTAAATTATTATTATTATTATTATTATTATTATTATTATTATTATTATTTTCTATGATTCTAATGTAATTCTGCCATTTTGTTTTGTAAGATATTAACTAGTCTGAACAGCAAAATAGCTGCTGTTTTAACATTTTGCACCAATATTTTATGTCTCAGTATGAGACATATTGATGGCCTCAAAACTATCAGGCAACATGTAATCTGCATTTTTGCCAGTTTTAAGGCAGCCCTGTTGAAGTTCCCAGAATATGTCCCCCTTCTGCCCAAAAGGCACTTATAAAGTGAGTCTTGTGATATCTCAAGACCAACTTACGACGTTAACTTTCGTGGGCTACAAAAGATACTCCGAGCGTATGGTTTTATGACTCTCACACAAAAACATTGTGACAACCTTGATAAACAAAAGTGAAAACATTCCAAGCATGTGCAGTTTAACATTTTAAACTTACTCTCACTTAGCTCTTCCAAGGGCTCATCCACACCTCCATTTCCCATGGAGAAATCTGCTCTTTACTTCTGAATCAGAGCAAACAGCAGTTGAGTTTTCTGCAGACTGACATTTGTTCTGATTCAGGGGTAAACAGAGGGTTTCCCAGGAGAAAGCAGGGGGAAAGCAGAAACATGGACAAGCCCTCGGTGGGTGTTTTTATCCCAGTTGGCTTTGGTCTTGTTTCCATATATGGAATTTAATTGTTTTTATATAACGTTAGTGTTTTGTATATGTTTTTATTGCATTGTGAAATCACTTTGAGGTGCTTTGAGCAATGCATAAATGGAACAACAACAACAAATGTCACTTTGAAAACAGGATGCTGCTCTATTGTGGGCACATCTTCACTAGTAGACGAGACACAAACCTCCCTCATTGATTCCCAAGCCAGCAATAAATCACACTGAGCAAGCTGGGGGTTCCCTATTAGCAAAACAGGATCTGTGCAGGAGTGTCAGGCCCAGTGAGAGCACAGCAACTCAGAACTTGCCTCCATGAAGCAGTTGCTGAGACTAAAGGTCCCTGTCTCCTATGTCTCCTCCCCTCCAGTGTTATTTCCAAACAACTGGACACTACGCCGGTGTGCCTCTTTTTGCTCTTCCCGCTTCATGCCTCTCCTGGTTCTGGGAGATGCGGGGGGAGAGTGAACTTGTTGCAGCATGAGAGAGAGACACCCGTGCCCCTTCACAAGCCTGATCCATCTCTGCCTCTTAGCCTCCCTCCTCTCCAGCCTCTGCTTCTGCCTCTGATTCTTAACTACTCTCTGCCACAGCCTCTTCCTGCTCACTAAACCCTGTTGCCTCTTCAGCTTCCCACACCTCCTCCTCCTCCTCCCAGTCTTCTCCCTCTTCTCCCACTGACCATGCCTTGTCAACCCACCACCACTCCCTGAGCCTTCTTCCCCTGGGGGTTCCCCATCTGGTTCTTGTAACCATTGTGATAGGAATTTTATGGTCTTAGATATATGGTAATGTTCATAACTGCACATACATAGATCAACACAGGAAGACCAACCTGGAACCATTTTGATTCCTAAACTGACCAAATCCTTTCTCTGCAAGGTTAAACTGGAAAAGCCTCCCCATTGTCTCTTTCCTCACAAATCCTGTCTCAAGGATATGTCTGTTTGAATAAGGTGTGAGCCTGTGACCTGGCCCAGGAAATAAGTATTTTACCACTACCAAAAGAATGGCCAGGCTCCCCAGGCAATCCAATCAAGTAACTTGCCAGACAGGAGATAAACTGTGACAGGAGAAAAACATTAAAATTTCTGTTACAGATAGGTAGCCGTGTTGGCCTGCCATAGTCAAAATAAAAAAAATTCCTTCCAGTAGCACCTTAAAGACCAACTAAGTTAGTTCTTGGTAGGAGCTTTCGTGTGCATGCACACTTCTTCAGATACCAGTGAAACAGAAGTTGCCAGATCCTTCTATATAGTGAGAAGGTGGGGAGGGGTATTACTCAGAAGGGTAATTACCCTTCTTAGATATATAATAAATGTTCATAAATGTACCAAGCAAACACGTACATAAATATATAAACCACATGTCTGGAGCAGCACAGGAATACAGTCCTGAAACCATTTTGACTCCCAAACTGACCAAATGTTTCTCTGCAAGGAGGGAGAAGGAACCTTCCCATTGTCTCAGGAATTAAGTGATTACCATCTCAAAGGAATGGTCAGACTGCCAGGAAAGGGAATCAGATAAGGCGTTATCAGATAACCTGGCAGACAGGAGATAAACAAAGCACTCAGATTTCTGTTGTAGACCACCTTTTCTATGATGTAGTTATGATGTATCTGGGGGGTGGTCTTGGGCTACACCCCTTCTGTGATGTATGTATGATGTTTCTGGGGGTGGTCTTGAGCTCCAAGGCAAGGAATTTCAAAATGTCTGTATAAAGGGAGGCACACCTTTGTTCTGGGTCCTCCTCCACTCTCCTGTGTGTGAAGGGAGCACCCTGTTGCAACAGCATTAATAAAGATCAGGCTTACTAGCTGCTTTGCTTCTCAATATACTCTGGTTGGCCTCTGTTATTTTCTCCTACCGATGGAGAACATACAAAGGACTCTATAAGGGCTCTTGTGTACCCCATAAGGGAACGAGACCAGATTTTGTTTACAACAGGGTGAATTTCAGAGCCGGTAAAACCTGTACAGTTGTTAGAATCACAGTATTTTCTGGTTCAGGTTTGCTCAACAGGCAGAAATCCACCAGGGCTGGTAGCCTTTCTCAGGCTGGAAAAAAAGAGCATGAAAGGCTGTTTAATTCCTCTGGGCCCAGTCAAATGTCGTCCATGTCTCCAGATTAAAAGTCTAAAAAACATTTGACTTTTAATTCCTAATCAATGGTTAAAACATAAAACAGTTTATTGGGGAATGGAGAACTGGAAATGTGGAATGGACTATCCTAGGAAAGGGCGTGGCTGGCTGGCAGGCACCCTGAACAGGGATGCTCCACTTGTCTTCTGCATTGTACACAGAATAAAATCGCAGCAAGCAGCCAGCAATGTAAAAAGAGGAACATCATTGGAAGGCTCGTTGCTCCCCCTTGCGGCAGAAACCTGCATCTGCAACTTACAAATTCTGAGAGTGAAACGCTGGCTATTTTTGGATGGGATTCGATCACACATTGGCAAAAACAGGTCGCACAATGAAAGCTGATTAGGAGGCCGTGCAGAACTAACCCGCTTCACCCCTTGAGACCGGACTTTTTGATTAAAATGAACATGCGGTATAATGACAAACAATGGAACCAGGGAAGGGAATGGGGGGAAGTCAACTCTTTTTATTTTTATTTTTTATGTTTGAATATGTATTGTTGTTTTTATTTTTTGTTGTTTTTTGAAAAAATTAATAAAATAATTTTTTTAAAAAGAGAGATTGGGCTTTTTGTGAAAAGGGAACTGGCAGCAAAATGCCTCGGAACGCATGGGATAAGACTGTGGTTTTGACGCAACAGCCTGGATAGCTCAGTTGGTTAGACTAGAGTGTGGTGCTGATAACGTCAAGGTTGCAGGTTCGATTCCTGTATGTTGCAGGGGGGTTGGACTAGATGATCGCCGGGGTCCCTTCCAACTCATCATCTAACCTCTTCGCCAACAAATCAGAATAAGTGCTCAGTAAACCTCCCGGCAACTCTATGCAAACAAATCAAGCGGTCTGTTTATGGCCCAAGCATCATGTTCCTTTTCTTTTAAAAAGTTTTTTTAAGGGTTTCTTTTAAGACACCCCTCTAATCATTCCACTGTGTACAGCATCAAGACACCAGTCAACAGATTTTAAAAACAACACAAAATGCCACAGGAAACAGGGGAGGCATATAGCATGCAAAACTCCTGAGAGAAGCTAATCAGGAGTTTTGGAGCTTCTGGTAGTTCCACCCCTCAGACCCCACAACCCATACAGTCAGTATATCTCCTTGCTGTAATGGAATCTGGACATCACCAAAGTACAAATTAATTATGCTCAGCATTCTGGGAGTTTTGAGAGTTTGTGCTTCACTTTTCATCAGGCCTCCTCTCTCTTTTCACTGTATCCCATTGCACATTCTGCCTAGTATTAAATGCACATTTTAGAGCAGCTGGTTCATTGGAGAGAAGGCGGCACAGCTCCACCAACCTCTGCTTTCCCTCAGCCAGATCCTTGGTTGCTTGCCTTCTTGCTTACAACCACGAATGTGTGTGTGCGTGTCTTCCTCCTCCTTAAAGGTAAAGGGACCCCTGACCATTAGGTCCAGTCGTGGCCGACTCTGGGTTTGCAGCGCTCATCTCGCTTTATTGGCCAAAGGAGCCGGTGTACAGCTTCCGGGTCATGTGACCAGCATGACTAAGCCATGGCAAACCAGAGCAGCACACGGAAACGCCATTTACCTTCCTGCCGGAGCGGTACCTATTTATCTACTTGCACTTTGACGTGCTTTCGAACTGCTAGGTTGGCAGGAGCAGGGACCGAGCAACGGGAGCTCACCATATCACGGGGATTCGAACCGCCGACCTTCTGATCGGCAAGCCCTAGGCTCTGTGGTTTAACCCACAGCGCCACCCGCGTCCCTTCCTCCTTCTTAGTGTTGCCTTTGTTGGCTGGTGCTCATTGGGGACTGGTTGGACAGAAGGCAGGGAGCCCAACAGTAGATGGCGCCAGAGCTAATAACAGGCAGAGCCAACTCATTCTAGTTCTGTCTCCACCCTTCTCCTCCCTGCTGATTTGTACAACCCTGAGACTGAGGAGGAAGCTGGCAGGCAGGTCCACCCCCTGGACTGGATGTAGGTAAGCAGGCAAGCAGGTGGGGTGTGTCAGAGGGCAAAGTGAGATTAGTGGGGCTGTGCCACCTTTTGCCCTAATGGACACTGTTTCCTAATGGACATTTGACCTCCCAGATCCCAAGCAGCTGTGCTCTCCTCAGTTCCAGGAGGGTTGATCTATCTCTTTGCGTCTTTCTTGCTTTCTCCCAAAGCCTGGGGCTGCCCAGAGCATGTCCTGTCCATTGCAGGAGCATCTAGAGATAATTCAGCTGGAACCATCCCTTCTCTCCTTGTGAACCCAGCTCCTGCGGGTGACATAGCGCAGCTGTGTCAGGCTGGCGTACATCTGGGGATGAATCACTGGGAATTTAGGCTCTTCTGAAGTTGACCCAGATCGAGAGTTGGGGGGTGGTGGTGGTTGGAGGAGAAGAGTTCAGGGTGGCTTCCCCTCTCATTTTTTCCTGCTGATTTCTACATGAACGATTGGGAAATTGGTGTGTGTGTGTGTTTGGGGTGGGGGGTGGGGGAAAAAGAGCAACAAAAGCCAGACTGCATTTTTGGACCCACTGCCAGCCCTCCGTCCACCCGCAACATTGCTCTTGTGGAAAGTTGGAGCTCAGCTCTATTTACAGTCCTGATTGCTTCCAGATGGGAGCCCGAACCTGTGTCAGCAAAAAAATAAAATAAAAAGTAGGGAAAAGAAAAGGAGAGGGGGAGGGCAGAGGAGTGTCAAAAACCCAGTTGGTCTGGAAAGAGGAGACTCTAACAATGGGGAGAAAATTAGGCCATTCTCTGCCAGAGCAACAGAGACATATAAAGAGGAATGATGATGGGAGGTGGGAAATGGAAGATACGCTCCAGTGAAAGTGGAGAGACAGGCTTTGTTCTAGGGAGATTGCGGGTGGGTGGGGGGGAACCACAGGGCCTGACCCCAGGAGGGTAATTCAGGATCAAAAATTGGCACGGGAATAATTCTGGTGCTCAAGATGGAAAAGCCCCAAATGGCACCCCACCTACCACTGACAAACACAGGATGCAACTAAGGTAAAGGGACCCCTGACCATCAGGTCCAGTCGTGGCCGACTCTGGAGTTGCGGTGCTCATCTCACTTTATTGACCGAGGGAGCCAGTGTACAGCTTCCAGGTCATGTGGCCAGCATGACTAAGCCACTTCTGGTGAACCAGAGCAGCGCATGGAAATGCCGTTAACCTTCCTGCTGGAGTGGTACCTATTTATCTACTTGCACTTTGATGTGCTTTTGAACTGCTGGGTTGGCAGGAGCAGGGACCGAGCAACAGGAGCTCACCCTAGGGATTCGAACCACCGACCTTCTGATTGGCAAGTCCTAGGCTCTGTGGTCTAACCCACAACACCACCTAGGATGCAACTAGGGATGGGCAAATTTGCTGTTTTTGGTTCTGTAGCCTTCTAGTCTTGCCAGTAGTGTAGTGGTAAACTGAGAGGTGCAGGGTCCTTTTATGGTGGTCACAGCTACGCTCTCCCCCACACAGCTGCACCCCCTTATAAGATTGTACAATAAGCTTAGACAATAATAATACTTAGCAAGGCATTGCAACCATCAGCACAGATCTCCATTGGTTGCCTTTTGGTGAGACCTACCGTTTTCTGTGCATGTACATGGGCAAATGATTTGGAGTGCTCCAATATATTTCTTTCAGAGTGACTTAAATTGTGCTTCCATTGTACGTAACAGAGCTTTCATGCTGCACTCTTGAAGCTGAAGCACCTTGAGATTTCAGTGTTCTGAAATGCTTCGCTTTGGAGAGTACAAAACAATAGCTCCTTGCTGTTGTTCTTGCCCACCTTCTCCAGAACAACCCTGGGAGCTGGTTCTCAGTGGCCAATTCATCCTTTTTCACTCTGCTTGACTCCAATCAGTGCAAAGGATGGAAAGATCTGCTCAGTGGCTTAAAAGCTCCCCTGTCATGCTGACCAGGTGGTTCTGGGACAGGGGTCAGCAAGTTTTACCTTCCCTGGGCCGGTTCACTCCAGCGGAGATCCCTCCGTGGGCTGGATCGCACATGCGTGGGAGTGAGTGCGCCCGCGATTTCCAGCGTCTGTGTCTGCGCAGACACGATTTCCAGCACCACGGAAGCAAGTCCCTGCGCTGTGCTGGTTTGGCGCAGCATGCAGGGACTTGCCGAGCGAGCGGCTCAGTTCAGGGGAGGCTCGAGGGCCACTTAAACGACCTCCGTGGGCTGCTTGTGGCCCATGGGCCTTAGGTTGCCGACACCTGTTCTAGGATGCTGGAGGCAAGGACCCTGCTACAGAAATAGTAACTGGGTCTTTGACCTTCTGCAACCCCAGACTACTACACCTATGCATTATGCAAATGTTAAATTCACTTCTCCACATTTCCACAGCCATTTGTGATTATATTTTGCTTTAGGCAAAAATCCTAATGAGAATTCATCAGCAATTTTAGCGCAAGTTTATCCAAATAAACGTATTTCTGTATGCAGTCCCAACTAATACTAACAACTTGGCGAGTGGCTTTCCTAAATGTTATTTTCACTAACATGTGTGAATATATGCACATTTACTTTGAACAGATTCATTTTTCCACGCGTTGTTGGGCTGGGGAAATGTCGTGCAAAATACAGAGAAGTGCAAATATCAAAGAACAGCTGCGTTTTGGATCGTGAGTTGGTCAGAGAAGTGCAAATGAATGAAAATGCATACAAAATTGAATTTCTCCTGCATCCCTAGACGCAATCCAAGGGGCAAATGGTAGGGAACAGGTGGCCATCCAATTCAGACGGCCTGCAGTGTGTTTGTAAAAATACAGGTGAAAATAATAGAACTGGGATAGCTCAGCTGGCAGACCATGAGACTCTTAATCTAAGGGATGTGGGTTTGAGCCCCATGTTGGGCAAAAGATTCTTGCATTGCAAGGGGTTGGATGAGAAGACCTTTGTGGTCCCTTCCAACTCTACAATTCTGTGATCTTGCACAGTACATTACAATTGCTACAACGGGTAAGGAGAGTTATTAAGTGCTCCACCACCAGCAATTCCTAAGTGGTCCATGGGTGGAAAAGAGAACCACCACCCTATAGGGGTTGATGCTATTGTTGTTGTTGTTGAAACGGGATTTGAACTTCCTGCAGAGGACATTCAACGTCCTAGAGAAGGACAAAGTGTTCCAGAGCCCTGTGCATTTTTGTATGTTTGTGTGTGTGATGTGTCCTCTCCCAGAGACTTTCATATCTCCCTCTCCATAATCTGATCTGGCCTCTCCAAATTGTGCCCTCTCCTCAGCTATGCTGGGCCTTTCCAAGTTCTCTCTTTCTCTCTCCTAATTTATATCCAAGTGTTACCTGCCAACACATTCCGGTTAGGAGTTCAGCACCCCGGGTGTTTGGCAGTGGCTGAGATGCACAGTGCACAGTGCCGAGTTTGCTAATCTGCATGCTTCAACGGAGGAGATCGGGTGTTAGATTACAGCATCTTCCCCCGTCCCCCCCCATTCCTATAAAGAAAATGAAAAAGTAACAGGCTATTAAGGTACGGAAGGTGAGGTGCTGCACAAATGGAGAGCGATAGAATAAAATTAAATTCAGGGAAGACCAGTCCCAGTGTTATTGGAAAAATGGTGTGCTAGCCAGCTCAAATGCTGTCACTGGGAAGGACCTAACATCTGGCGAGAGATGGGGCAAAACTGTCCATCTGAATTTCTTTCTCATTTTTCCAACCCTAAATTCAGTTCATCAGCACTTTCATATCAGTTTGCAATTAAAAAACAACAACAAACTGCTGGATTCACCAGCTTTTTGGTGAAAATTGCTCTAATATATGCACATTTGATGTAATTTTGCAAAACAGATACATTTTCGCAAAGCAATTTCTCCCTAATACAATGCATTTTGTATGTTTATTTTCACTAATCTATGTTTTCTTATGCACATTTCCTCCCAGAGTACTCATGTTGGGGAAAACACTACTTGGCTGGAGAACTGCCCTGCAAATTTCTGAGACACGCAGGTTTCAAAGGGTGGCTACATTTTGGCTCCTGAACTGTTTCAAAGAATATGGATTAGGTAGTTTAGGCTTTACATGCAAACCAGACTGAATCTGTCCCCTGTGCCTGCTTCTGGAAATGGAGTTAAGTGTGCAAAAGTGAATAGATTTTAATAGATGGATTTATCATTCCTACACCCTCTGCTTTTTAATCATACACCTGTTTTACCGTTTTACTTACTGATTTATACATACATGCTGAACAGGTTTATACAGTCAACTTTTGCCACTTGGCAAAAGAATCACAGTTGAAAGGAACCCCGAGGGTCATCTAGTCCAACTCCCTGCAATGCAGAAATCCTGCCCACAGCCATTCTTGCTTGGGTGGACTCGAACCACCAACCTTCTGGTTAACAGCCAGACACACTCACCCATTGTGCCACTGAAGCAGTTGAGCTGGGCTCAAAGTATTTTGGGGTCCAGGATGGGAAACCCAAGCAGAGCTCTTTTCTCCTGGTAGTTGACATGTGACACGATCACTGAGGAAATTCTTCCATGAAAAGTGGATTGCCAGTTTCAGCAGGGCTTGTGGAGAAGTTTAATTAAATGAATTAATGAATTGCATTCATACCACACCTTTTTCTCCAAGGAGTTAAAGGTTGTGTACGTGGTTCTCCCCCTCCTCCTTTAATCTCCACAACAACCCTGTGAGGTTAGACAGAGAGGCAGTGATCAACCAATGAGCTTCATGGCCAAGTGGACATTTGAACCCTGGCATCCCTAGTCCTAGTCTGGCACTGCACCACGCTGAATTATACCCGCCCCCCAGTAAGGTTGTATCTGTCCCCCTCATTCTCTGCTCTCAATTGTACCCCAAATTGTACCCTTATGGGGAGGTTTAGGTGTGGGCAAACCTGTCCATTTTAGTTTCCCTCCATTTCTTATTTTCCCCACTCTTAAAACTTCAGTTCTCTGCATCTCCATATCAGTTTGCAATTATTATTTTTTCGAAGTCCTTCCTTGTGAAAATGCCCCGGCAATTTAGTGCCAAGTTCTCCTAAAACATACATGCCTGTACGCAATTTGCCAAAGGCACACATTTTTGCAAAGTAATTCTTGCAAGTCATTTTCACAAGCCCACCCCCCCCAAAACTTTTAGCACTTTAACCCAGCATATGCATTTTTGCAAACATTTCTGGGCTGGAGAACCGCATTGCGACACTCAGGGTACTTTGAAGGAGTTTCAAAGCGCCAATTTCAAAAGGTGGCTGTGTTTTGGTTCACAAACAACTGCAAATCCCCGCCCCCCTATCCCAATAAAATTACAATGCCATCAATCAAAATTTTCCCCAATTTACGTGTTGGGAGTGAGGTGGGGAGAAAGCCACCAAACCCCAAATCCCATTTACTGGAAATCCATCCCTACATATAGACAATGGGTAGGCAAACTAAGACCGGGGGGCCGGATCCGGCCCAATTGACTTCTAAATCCAACCCGCGGACAGTCCGGGAATAAGTGTGTTTTTACATGAGTAGAACGTGTCCTTTTATTTAAAATGCATCTCTGGGTTATTTGTGGGGCATAGGAATTCATTCATATTTTTTTTCAAAATATAGTCCGGCCCCCACAAGGTCTGAGGGACACTGGACTGGCCCCCTGCTGAAAAAGTTTGCTGACCCCTGATATAGACACTCACACTGAGATAGATCTGGTTTATTGCCCAGGCCTTGATTTCCCATTTGGGGAACTGGGGGCTACCTCGGCACAGATTAAAAGGAGTCAGAAGCAGTGGCGTAGCGTGGGGGGTGCAGGGGGGGCCGGCCGCACCGGCCGCAACATCTGGGGGTTAGGGTTAGGGGGCGCAAATCCACGGGTTAGGGGGCGCAAATTACTTGCCTTGCCCTGGGTGCTGACAACCCACGCTACGCCACTGGTCAGAAGAACCTCAAAGGGTGAGCTGCAGAGCTGGTGTGGACCAGCTGGGGGCACTGCTTTTCACCTCAAAGAAACATCAAAATGCACAATGATGTGTTCTGTGGTCGGCTGCTCCTTCTGGCACCCCACAGTCTGACCCCGTCCCAGTTTCAGCTGCCGCCGCCGCTGCCTGACCCTCCCTCCACAAAGACAAGCGGGTGGGTGGGAATGAACCCTCTGAGGTGGGGCAGGGGCTTGGAGAGGGAGGCGCACACATCAGCCAACTATTTCCTGACACAGCTAAATATACATTTGTATCTTTTCATTTTTCATTGTCAGGGTCTGGCATGAACACACAGGCTGTCAAAAGCCCTCTCTCGCCCCCTGTGGAGCCTGCAAACCCAGGGGAGATAAATTTGCCCCACACAGCCTGAACATTGGGGGTGGGAGGTGAGCAAGAAGGAGGCAGGCCAGAGATAGCCCCCTGCTGCGAGGAGGAAACTTTGCCTCGCCACTCACCACAGCTTCCGCCTCTATGGTATGTCATCCCCCCCCCCACCCCCAAATCAAGTGAGTGTTTAAAAGTTATGAGGAAAACCAAATTATTGTTATCATTATTACATTTAGAAATTCCTGCCCATGTTTTCAAAATGCTTTGCTTAGAATTATTATTGAAAGGCAACTGGATATGCCGGCATTTATGTGCCAAAAGGAATTGTTCTGTTGTCGGCATTGTTCTTTGTGGGCTTCTAAAAACAGATTGCTGCTGTTGTTTGTATATCTTTCTAGGGCAGGGGGTATTTTCCTGCTCGGGGGCCACATTCCCTCATGGGAAACCTTCTAGGGGCCACACATGCCAGTGGTAGGCAGAGACCAGAAGTGGAAGTGGGTAGAGACGGGCAAACCACAGGGATTTAGCCATGTTTCCTGCATTGCAGGGGGTTGGACTAGATGACCCTGGGACCCCTTCTGCAGTTCTATGATAATCACAATCCAAGGGCACATTCCAGGCAGGCAAAAACACTTGAGAGGGGGTGCAGCAAGGCTGGCCTCAAGAGAGTCCCAGGGGGCCAGATGGAGAGGACTGGAGGGCCACATTTGGCTTCTGGTTCCAGAGTTCACTTTTGATCAACACTGTTTTTCTTTCATGGAAAGGTGAACTTAATCCAATCAGATAATGTTATGTACTGAGTTGAATAGGATCCAAACTGAAGCAGTCTGATTGGTCCTAGAACAATAGGATCCAAATTGCAGCAGTCTGATTAGTCCTAGAACAATAGGATTCAGAATGCAGCAGTCTGATTGGTCCTAGAACAATGCAGCAGTATGATTGGTTGGCAGGAACCACCCAATCCTGCTCCAGATAGAAGTGAATCCACAACCTGATTGGCTTACAGTAGAATTCCGGAATAAGCCAATCATGTGCAGCCCATTGTGTAAATAGTGTATATAAAGCAGATACTGTGAGGGGACTTTCATTCATTCCTCCTCACCACTATGAGCTGAATAAAGAGCATGAAATCACTTTGCGACTCTGAGTATATTTCAGATAACAAAGGCAACTCAGTTAGGGCTGGGTTTTGGGACAGGAGGTCAGGGCTGCACTTAGCAAAATGAGCAGGCTGGGTCCCTTTGAAACCAGTCGGAATGGCTTACCCAGTTCTGAAGTAAGTGTGGGGCTGTGGCTCAGAGCACCTGCTTTGCATGCAGAAGGTCCCGGGTTCACACCTGGTATCTCCAGGTAAAGATGGGAGAGACCCTTTCCCAAAATGCCAGAGAGCTGCTGCCAGTCAGTGCAGAGAACACTGATTTAGTATAAGACAGCTTCCTATGTTCCTAAGTAATAAACATTACTGCCTAAATAGGTGTGGAGGCTCAAAAACGCCATTGTTCCCCCCCAAAAAATATCAATGTTCTTCCTCTGTTCTCCACACACTCTTTCACAAATGTGTCTTTTTAAGGATGAGTCCAAGGCCACATCCGCACCATAAACTGAGAGCACTGCGATGCCACTTTAAACAGTCATGGCTCCCCCAAAGAATTCTGGGAGATGTAGTTTAAGGGAACTGAGGTTAGACAATGGGCAAATCTGTCTTTTTCGGTTTCCTTCTGTTTCTTAGCTTCACTGCTCTTTATTCCCCTCACGGAGCTACAGTTGCCAAAGTTCCCTGTGGAGAGGAAGGGGTTGTTAAGCCGCTTTGGGAATTGCAGCTCTGTGAGGGGAATAGGGGGTCTTCTTCACAACTCATAGCACCTTTCGCAAACTACAGCTCCCAGAATTCTTTGGGGGAAGCCATGCTTTTGTAAAGCGGTATTGTAGAGCTTTATATTTATGGGGCAAATGTGGCCTAAGATTGGGAGACTTTTTTTCCTCACTCCGGGTTTTTTTTTTTTGCTTTTTAACGGTTTCTGAGTTCCATCCAGACTTTTGACTCATGTCTGGCATGTTGGCAGGCCAGGATCTTGCACCCTTGACCAGAACACAAGGCCTCCTGTGGCCTCCAAGCAAAGAGATAGCCTGTCTGCCCTCCTCTCCCACAGAATTCTCCCCCACTTCCCCATGGGACACAAAGGAAGAGTGCAGGAATTTCCTGTGTCAATTTTTTTAAAAAAAAGCCGCTTGGGGTGAGCTGCTGACTCACCAGGGACTTGGCGCGTGAGCTGTTCTCCAGCTGCGCTTTTGTCTGGATGCTGGGGGGAGGTCAGCAGGCAACATAAAGTGGGTTCTGGGAAGTGCTTCTTTTGCCCACAGAACCCCCCATAATGACTCATGGGGGATCCCAGATGAGACCATCCCATTTGGGAATTGTTGGTCGATTGAACCGGGAGTTTATTTCATTTAATGCAACACCTCATCAGCCCCAACTGAAGCCCCAAAGGAGTGAGCGAGCAAGCTTCCGGGTTCCTCAGAATTCTTCTTCAGCCTAGATATTGCGTAAAATAAAATGAGAAATGAACTACAGTGGTACCTCGGGTTAAGTACTTAATTCCTTCCGGAGGTCCGTTCTTAACCTGAAACTGTTCTTAACCTGAAGCACCACTTTAGCTAATGGGGCCTCCCGCTGCTGCCACACCGCCGGAGCATGATTTCTGTTCTTATCCTGAAGCAAAGTTCTTAACCTGAAGCACTATTTCTGGGTTAGCAGAGTGTGTAACCTGAGGCGTATGTAACCTGAAGCATATGTAAGCTGAGGTACCACTGTATCAGAGTTTATGTTGATTTTTAAAATTATTTTCAGGCACGCGAGTCGAACACGTGTTAAGTGGGGAGACTCATGTACCGTATATGTATAAATAAAGCCTTATAAAACCACAGCCTCTGCTGGCTTTCCTTCCAAGGAAACAGAACCCTGAGTAAGTGCTGGAACCCACTCAGAGACTGGGGTTGCGTGTAACAGCCTACACACGGCCCTGTTTACATTGGCAGATGAGGTCAATCTCTTGGAACAATCCCGTTGGAGAAGACGATTAGCAGGCAGGGCAGTTGCGACTCTCCGCACCTTCCGGATGGAAGGCTTGTTGCACAAGCGTAGGTGCGGCAGGGATCCAGGCCAGCTCCAGCTTCAAAGAGCGTGAGGCCGGCTTTGATGCAGCGCAGCACAAAATTGCACATGGACAGGAACAGGCGACTTCCAAGTAGGAAGGAAGGGCTCTGAAAGCATCTGTCCGGCTATAATGCCTGTGGTTTTTCAATGACCCTGGAATAGGAAGCGTTGGTTTCTGCAGCATCCAACTTGGCAAGCAGCGCTCAGGATGGCCGGCAGCTGCTCACGTTGCTCCTAAGCACTGGGGTCACTGTTCTTCTTCAGCTGGCAGGTCACACAGTTGCTCATAATGAATTCTGCATTCCTGGTTGCATCACCCTGCTAGGTTGGCTGCACCTGGCATTGGGCGAAATCTGACCATCTCAGGCTGCCAACGCACCGCGCAGTTAAAGCACAATTTCAAACCCCAAAGAATCTTGTGATCTGCAGTTTGTGAAGGGTGCTGGGAAGTTCTGCTGTTGAGTGGCTGGGATCTCATCAGACCTGCACCCAGGAGTGTGCCCAGCCATTCTGTTGGGAAAAAACAGAGAGAAAGAGCAAGAGATCTGGGGCTCTGGGTCATCCCATGACAAGGCTCCCGTCATTATATTCAAGGCTGGTGGGGCAGAAGGCAGGGAACCCAACAGTAGGTGGAGCCAGGGCCAATGATAGGTGCAGCATCCCTTTTTGCACCTTGAGGCGAAACAGGAAGTGCTGCCCTGTGCTGTGGCCGCCTGCACCACCATACCTGCCGCTGCCACTGTTGCCTCCACTGCTGATGGAGAAGCGGTGATTTTGGGCAAGATCTTGGAGGCGGCAGGGCAGAAGGGGTGCCGCCTTGGAGGTTTCCGCTGCCTGAGGCAGCACCCTCGCCACACCCAATAGCTGGATAGAATCATAGAGTTGTAGAGCTGGAAGGATCATTTAGTCCAGCCCCCTACAATGCAGGGATCTTTTGCCCAATGTGGGGCTTGAACCCAGAACCCTGAGATTAAGAGTCTCATGTTCTGCCGCATGTGCTATCCCAGAGCCAATGACAGGCGGAGCCAACTCATGCTAGTTTTCTCCTCCTCCTCCTCCTCTTCCTCCTTCTCCTTGCTGAGTTTTAGATCAAGACTAAGGAGGAAGAAGCTGACAGGCATGGATACCCCTTGGACTACTTGTAAGAAAGCAGGCAGATGGAGGTTGACCGAGAGTAGACTGAGGTTATTGCGGCAGTGCCCCATTTGCCATAATGGGCCAGCCTCCACTACAAATGGATTTTTTAAAAAACACCAGTGAGATACACAGACCACAGCAGGATTGCCAGGATAAAAGCAAGTTTTATTTTGTTTCTTTAAGAGATTTCTGGGCTGCCTTCTAAGGCCATGCCCACATTTGGATGTTTCCAAGAAATAGAACACAACACCTCATTGCACTCAAACACATTAACACACCATAAAACATCAGAAAGCGGCAAGAGAATCCAGCTACAAGCACTATAGCCTTAAAATCGCAAAAACTATTTTCAAGCAGCTTTTTTTAAAAGGAAGAATCTAAACCCCAATCATTTTAGGGAAAATCCTTGTAGATCACACCAAAAGATCCACTCAGACTGCATTTGCTCCATACATTTAAAGCACCATGATACAGTAAAAGGTAAAGGGACCCCTGACCATACACAGTCGCAGACGACTCTGGGGTTGCAGCGCTCATCTCCACTTTAAATAGTCACAGCTTCCCCCAAAGAATCCTGGGATCTGTCATTTGAGGGTGCTGAGAGCTCCTATTCCCCATGAAGAGCTACAATTTTCAGAGTGGCTTAACAATCAGTTCCTCTTCAATGTAATTGGAGCTCTGGGAGGGGAATATGTAGAGCTCTCCTATCAACTCTGGGAGACCAAGGTTTAAATCCCCACTTGACCAAGAAACTGACGGGTTGACTAGTTACTGCCTAGTCTACCTCACAAGGTTGTTGTGGGAATTAAATAAAGGGGACGACGACAACTGTGTATGCCACTTTGAGCTCCTTGGAGGAAATGTAATAACAAAAAGAAGAAAATTAAGAAAGAAGCTGTGATTTGAACATGTCAGTGGCTAGACTTTCATCCTGTATGCTTTTCCCACTGGGCTACAGTCACTGAGCATATGCCCATCTTGGAAAAACAATTTCAAGGGCTATTTTCCTAAGCGAACTGGTGGTTTGAACTTAGCACCACAACCTACCACTTTCCCCCACTGGTCTACAGACGGCGTTGCCAAACCAACACAAGGAAACCCGTGCCCAAACAATGCTTCGCTACTAAGACAAGGGAATGCTCTTAAACCCACAGAAATTTGAAGTTGCTATTGTAGGTTTTACAGCCGGGGCCCACCCTACAATTACTGCTAGAGGACACTCCAGATCTCTAATCGAGGAAGACCAATTCAAAGTGGCTTTCCGAGGGCAAACCAAACCACCAAAACAGAGCTGAACCCGCAAATGTTTCCTATCTAATATATTGGCTTCTTAACCAGAAAGATGAGGACTTCACCACCACAAAAGAAATAATTAGGGGCACTGGTGCCCATTGGGATTGATAGGGCAAAAGGCAGGGAGCCCAACTGCAAGTAGAGCCAAAGACAATAAGAACATAAGAGCAGCCTGGTGGATCAGGCCAATGGCCTATCTAGTCCAGCATCCTGTTCTCACAGTGGCCAACCAGAGCCCTGTGGGAAACCAGCAATCAAGACCTGAGCCCAAGAGCCCCCCCCCTTCCTGCGGTTTCCAGCAACTGGTATTCAGAAGCATTGCTGCCTCCAACTGTGGAGGCAGAACACCACCATCATGGCTGGTAGCCATTGATAGCATTCTCCTCCATGATAGGCAGAGCCAACTAGTTCCAGTCCTCCTCTCTGCAGAATTCTACAAAGGCAACAAGACAGAGTCTGATAGGCAGAGCCCTGTGCTTCATAGCTAGGACCCAGAGACCTGCGACATTTTCAGCAACAAGAAGGCTCAAGGAGGAAACGCTCAATACTTGGGCTTCGTAAATCAGAGCTTATATCCTCCACACCTTATATGCTGTCACATAGTGCCACAATCACCACAGCAGTGTGTGATTCCAGAGGTCCAGGTGCTTGAATCCAGGTCCAGGTGTTTCCTCTGGAAATGAGGAGCTGCGGAGACTGTGATGTCTTTGAGATATATAGTTTATTTACACATATATACAACCTGAGCTTATGATGGAGAGGTTTCAAAGCATTACACTCCAAGGGGCTCCTGTTTCTCCCATGGCCACGGTCCTGGATTCAAACTCTCAGCCCACATTGTGCTCTGTTCCTCCCAACCATTGCAGTTTGCCGCATTTAACAAACTGCAACCTCTTTTTCCTAGGTCACTTAACAGCACTGCAATCCTAAACTCAATTGGTTTGTTTTTGCTAACTCCAACCCCTTGCTGTCTGGCACTGCCTATATAGGCAACTGGCAGCCCATCTCAGTACTCCAAGCATTGATTAAATTCTAGCACTTATTAAATCAAGGTGACCAAAAACTTTGGTACACGAGAACCCATAACATCACTCTGGCCTCCTAAACTGCACCCTAATCCCAGCTGCTAGCAGTGAAGGAGTATCAGGGATTGCTTAGTCAAAGGTAGACTGATGACTCAGGGTCCATCAACACACACTGTGCTGTTGATGGATTTTTTTGAGGGGGGCTTCCTGATCCTCAACACCCCCAAACTGTGGGGTGTCCATTTCTCCCTGAAGACTCCATGCCTGGTACCAGGGCCACATTCACACAATATATTTAGGGCACAATGATACCACTTTAAACAGTCACACAGCGCACACCCACCCCAAGAATTCTGGGAGATGTAGTCTGTTAAGGGTGCTGAGAGTTGTTAGGAAGCCCCTGTTCCCCTCAGATCTACAATTTCCAAAGTTCCATGGGAAGAAGGGTTGACTGTGAAACCACTCTGGAACTTGTAGCTCTGTGAGGGGAAGGTGGGGTGGGTGTGTCTCCAAACAACTCTCAGCACCTTCACAATCTGCAGCTCCCAGAATTCTTTGGGGGGGGAGCCATGACTCTTTAATGTGGCACCACGGTGAGAATGTGGCACAGGGCAGGGCCAGACATGGCATATATGGACTATGGAATATGTCTATTTATGAATATGCCCTGTGATAATATAAGGCCACTGGAAGCGGCATATGTCCTCTGTAACGCCAGTTGTGGCCTTTTTTGTTTAGCTGATCATTCCTACATTTGTTTGCTTCCCTTTCAATAAACAGTTAAGAAGAAGAATGAGGTGGCCACTTCGATATCACCCAAAAAAGGAGGATATGTGTCATCAAAATAACAGAGGGCAAAAAAGGAGACAGATTGGCATAAAATTTGCACGGGCTAATTTATACATAGAGGTGCAAATTTAGAAATGATTGCTATAATTTAAGGAGAATGAAGGAATCTGCATTCTACTGAGTCAGACCACTGGCTCACCCAGCAAATAAGAAATAAGAAATCCAGCACTTCTTACCAGACTGGGGAAAGCTGTTACTGAGTGACCTGTGTGGCTGCTCAGTCTTGCAGTCCTGGGGCTCACAGTGGAGGCCCCTGACTGCTCTCCTTTCTTGGGGTCAAGAACATAACAAGAGCCTTCTGGATCAGGCCAGTGGTCCACCTAGCTGGGCACCCAGCTCTCCCAGTGGCCAACTGGATCCCTGTGGGAAACCCACAAGCAGGATCTGAGCCCAAGAACACTCTAGTGGGGTAAGAGAGCTGAAAATAATGCCAATATGTTTCACATCTGGCAACCAAAACATCAACCTTTGGTTTCAGTCCTCTAGTGGCTTATTTACCAGAAGTGATGCTGTCAGAGCTGCAACCAGATCCCAGCTCACTTAGGACCACGCTGGCCAGCATTCACTTTATAAGAGTCTTTATTGATTTACAGGTTTCATTTTCGAACTGCAGCGTGCAGCTCTACGTCTTTTACTCTAGACCGACGAAGTCCCGTCTGATTCCCCGCCTCCTGCACACCAACTTAATACCCTAGCCTTGCTTCACCTCCTACGCCTTTCCCTTCTTCGCTGGGTCCCTCTGCCCCCCTGGGTCTCTTCCTTTCTGGATTCTTCTGACGCTGAACCCCCTGACCCTTCTGCCTCCTTGCGGCGGGCTTTGGGACCTGGCTCCCTTTCCGGGCTGCTTACTGCGCCAGCTTCCGCTGCATTTGAACTTGGCGCGTGCGCCCAACCTTCTACCTTCCTCTTGACCGTTTCCTCGCTTCCTGATGAGGGCGTGACCACTCCTGACTCATGCCCTCCCTCCTGCTGAAGGCTTCCGGACCCCGATGCCTGTTTCCCTTTCTCCCCGCTGCTCCCAGCTGGGAACGTTGGTCCCGACTTCCAGCTGCTGCTCTCTGAACCCTCTCTGGTCCCTTCTTCCTGGGGTGTCCCCCTGGGTCCCCCCTTGCTCTGACCACTGGTGCTCCTTTCTGAGAATCTTCTGACTCACTGGACAGGCTCGGAGATCTCGGGTCGTCATCATCACTCATCCTCCCTTCGGATTCCTCCCCCTCGCTCTCTGTTTCCTCCCTGTCCCGCGTCTCTGCTCCTGAACCCCTGACAGATGCATTTAGCGTTAACTCTGATTCTGACCAAACTAAGCCTCCTAGAGCAAAATGTACACTTGGTAGCTCGGTCTGAAGAGCAAGAGACTCTTAATCTCAGGGTCGTTGGTTTGAGCCCCATGGTGGGCAAAATATTCCTTGCATTCCAGGGGTTGGACTGGATGACCCTTGTGGTCCCCTCTAACTTTACATTTCTATGATTTTCAGGCTTAGTTTGGTCAGAATCAATTATAATTCCAGAATTATAACACTAAATATATTACTTCTGGTAAATGAGCCACCGTAGTCATTAGAGGGCTGTGAAAATTGGTCACCCAGGCTTTTCAGACTCATCTACCCGTGTACTATCTGAAACCACAGGGGTGCATTGGTTGCCAGATGTGATTTCCACCCCCAAGTCTCCTCCCCCACTCCTCCCCTGCAGTTTCTAGCAACAGATGTTCAGAAGCATACTGCCTACAGCCATGGAGGTAGAGCTTCTCCACCAGGGATAGCAGTCACCTGTAGCCTTGAGGGCCAGGTTCTTGATCTTTAAGCTAGACAGATGCTTTCCAAGCAAGGACCGCCCTCTATAGGCACATGGGCACCCTAGGAACAGGAAGACTGCTGCAGCTAGATCAGGCCAGTGGCCCATCAAGCCCAGCCTCCTGTTCTCGCAGTGGCCACTCAGATGCCTCCAGGAAGCCCCCAAGCAAACCTGAGCACAGCAGTGCTCCCCCTATTTGATTGTGCAAATGGGACTCACCCCACTTCCTCCCTGAAATTTGTCTTGGAGGTACCCCCAACCTTCCAAAGCGGATCTGGGGAGAGTGTGGGGCACGTGCCTGAGGAGGTGAGGTGGGGGGAAGTCGTGTTGTGCAAGCGGAAATCCTTGTGCTGACGTGATGGTTACTCAACGCCGCCTTGAATGCAAGCCAGACCCCAAACAGTTTACAAGAAAACAAAACAAACATTAAAACGATGGATAAAACACAACGTTAAAAGCAGGTGTTTGGGTTTTTTGTTTCTGCTTTTTTTAAGAAATCAAAATCTTAAACTAATAACCAAATAAAACACCTGCCTGAATAGACTTGCTTAAACAAACATCTTTTTAGCAGGGACTGAAGAGAGCCTAGCGAAAGTCACAGCTTGATGTCAATAGGCAGGAAGTTCCATAGTGTAGCTTTGAAAACCTGTGACAAATTGTCAAGTTCAACACACCTTCAGAGTAGAGATCTACTTGGATAAAAATGGGGTTTGGATAAAAATGGGGAGAGACTATTCCCACCCCTATGTTTTCTGTCCCTTCTCCAATTTTGCAGAAACAAGTGGGAGGGACCCAAAAAAGAAAGAAAGAAAGAAAGAAAGAAAGAAAGAAAGAAAAGGAAGGGGGAACTGGTTTCCCCCTCATTCCCCGCTTCCACCAGCCTTGACATCTCTACCACAGAGTGCCACAAAACACTGTCCTACAATGGAGCGAAGGGAATGTCACGCCTCCATCACAATGTTCTGAAGGCGGGAGTGAACAGAGAGCTGCCTGTTCTTACAGATGAACCACTAACAGGATGCAACACTGCCGACAGTTCAATCCCCTCTGCAGTTTTCCTTTCGACTCCAAGCCCTGTGCAATTCCCTGTGGAACAGAGACTTCATTGTTCATATCAAAGGGACAAAACGATTATGGGGGGAGACTAAAATACTTGGGGTCTTTCTAGATAAACCTGCCTGTCCAAAAGCCCGCTGAGTAATCCCAGCTAGGCATCACTGCAGCTGCTAGATCACACAGTGGGTCACAAAAGCCTTGGCTTATAAAACTGCAGAAAAAAAGGCAGCCTTCTTTGTTTGCTTGTTTATGAGTAGTTATACCCCAATCTTTAGCCAAAAAGGCCCTCAGTTTACAAAAACCACCTCTAAGAAGGTTCCTGGCCCCAGGCTTGTAATCTAAGTCTGCACCTGCACTATACATTTAAAACATCAATTTATCATGCCACTTTAAATAGCCATCATGGTTTCCCCCAAAGAACCGGGATCTGTAGTTTGTTGTGGGCTTGAGTTGTTAGGAGAGCTCCTGTTCATCTCAGGTGATGGCTGCAGGGCGTGGGTCAGTTCATGTGGGGAGAGGCAGCACTTGAGGTATAAGCTGTTTCCCCACATATAGTGCATTTTTGTAAGTTATTTTCTACAGGAAATGCATTTTTACGCACAATTTCTTTAATTTATGCATTTTCATCACACCCATTACTTGAGAACTGCACTGGAGAAGTGTGGATTTCAGAGGACGGCTGTATGTTTTTTGGTGCGTATTCTTTCAGGAAGGGCAAATTAGGAAACTTGCATTACAGAAATAAAAACTGGAAGCAATTGGGATTTCTTCCCCACCCGCTCACTCCAGGCGTTAACTTGCAGCAGCTGGGATTGGAAAGCCCCGGAGGCATTTGTCTTGACTGGCTCTGTCCAATCAGTAGCGCTACTGTTAATTAACAACAGCCTTTTTACAGTCATTCTAATGGTGACAAATTGCGCAAAAACAACCCAAATACCAATGCTTTCCCTCCTCTTCATTGTTTTGCCTCCGATCCTGCAATCAGAGTCAATTATGGAAACATCCATCAAGTCTCACAGCAAGAGAGAGCGGATTCTGATACATCTTGATAGGTTTTTGTTTTGTTTTTTGTCAATCTTGCCTCAACCCCCTATTGCTGGTGCAGAACAAATCACTTAACATATGTTAAAGCTCCAGGGGCAGTGCATCACGTTTCGCTGCCTGAGGAAAATGGGAACGTGCTGCACGCCACCACAAATGCCACCCTTTCCTGGGTCACGTGACAGTGCCCACAAAGCAACAACAATGACAGTGGTTTCTGGTGATGCTGCTGTCGGAGGTTCTCCAACAATGGGGCAAGTGTGGCATCCATGGAGGCCCCCGCCACCTGAGGTGGCTTCTCCACCTTGCCTCATGGGAGGGCTGGCCCTGATAAGCTCCAGCAGAAGCTGGTTCATTAAGGCAGATGGGGCCCTCCCATTTTGTTGTTGTTTAGTCATTTACAGTGGTGCCCCGCAAGACGAAATTAATTCGTTCCGCAAGTTTTGTCGTCTAGCGAATTTTTCGTCTTGCAAATCACGAAATCCCATAGGAATGCATTGAAAATCAATTAATGCGTTCCTATGGTCAAAAAAAGTCCAAACAAAGCCAAATTTGCTCTTTAAAGTCACACATACTGTAAAGAGCAGTTCAAAAATTGAAGGGAAAATAAATTAACTTTATAAACAAAACATGTCTTTGTTTTTAGACAAAGGAAACAAAGTCGCGAGACGTTTTCGTCTTGCGAAGCAAGCCCATAGGTGAAATTCGTCTTGCGAGGCAAATCGAAAACGGAAAAACCTTTCATCTAGCGAGTTTTTTGTCTTGCGAGGCATTCGTCTTGCGAGGTACCACTGTAGTTGTGTCCGACTCTTGGTGACCCCATGGACCAGAGCACGCCAGGCACTCCTGTCTTCCACTGCTGCAGTTTGGTCAAACTCATGCTGGTAGCTTCGAGAACACTCTCCAACCATCTCATCTTCTGTCGTTCCCTTCTCCTTGTGCCCTCAATCTTTCCCAACATCAGGGTCTTTTCCAGGGAGTCTTCTCTTCTCATGAGGTGGCCAAAGTATTGGAGCCTCAGCTTCACGATCTGCCCTTCCAGTGAGCACTCAGGGCTGATTTCCTTCAGAATGGATAGGTTTGATCTTCTTGCAGTCCATGGGACTCTCAAGAGTGTCCTCCAGCACCATAATTCAAAAGCATCAATTCTTCGGCGATCAGCCTTCTTTATGGTCCAGTTCTCACTTCCATACATGTGTATGTATGTGCATGTGTGCTTTAATAAACCATGGTGATGATTTTAATGCACAACAGGCAGAGAAAAGGCTTATGAAATCTACAAAGGAGTGGCAGAGGGAAGGTCAAGCGGTTTGCAACAAACTAGTAAAACTTCACAAAGTTCCCTGCTCAGTTCAGCAATCTTTGAGCTACACTTGAGAGCAGTTCCCATCATTGTTGAGCAAAGCAAAAGTGAATTAAGTTTGTTTTGGGGGTATAAGTCGGAGCAATTTCTAGTTCATCTTCTGTTTCATTCCCTTCCATGGCTTTTCCGTGACTTAACAATCATAGTTACTGGGGAAACATAAATGATTTGCATCCCGCTGTGTGTTTTGATATTCTCTTAGTCATCTTAAGTATCTTTTATACTTCAGCACAGAAGCTTGTAACATTCTGAATGCTGCCAGAGCGGAGCGGAGTTACAGAGGGTCATTTGGATGAACTTGAATTGAACTGTGACCTGAACTAGTTTTGTTTCGTAACGGGACAAACAGAAACTCGGATTTAGTTCCTTTGTGGACCTGTTGAACTTGAACTCGTTCCTTTTACAAATGAACTTTCCATGCTCTGGGCAGCAATTCTTACTGTGAGAAGGGGTGCAACGTACAACACAAGATCTGCTGGCACGTGAGAGACTATGGCTCCTCACACATCAGGGAACAGGTCATAGCTCAGTGACAGAGCATTCGCTTTGCACACAGAAGGTCCCAAGTTCAATCCACAATGTCTCCAGGTAGGGCTGGGAGAGACTGTCTGAAATCCTTGAGAGCTACTACCAGTCAGTGTTGACAACCCCTTGCTAAATGGACCAATTCAGTAAGTATGTGCGAACATCCCTGCTGGAACAGGCCAGTGGCCCATTTAGTCCAGCATCCACTGGCCAACCAGATACCTGAGGGAAACCTGAAAGCAGGACTCGAACACAAGATCACCCTCCCCTCCTGCCGTTTCCAGCAACTGATATTCCGAAGCATTTAGCCTCCAGGGAAGTAGAGCACAGCCACCCCGGTCAGCAGCCACTGATAACCTTCTCCCCCATGAGTTTTCCCATCCTCTTTTAAAGACATCCAGGTTGGTAGCCATCACTGCATCCTGCAGCAGTGAGTTCCATGGTTGAGCTATGCAGTGTGTGTTAAAGAAGTACTTTATTTTGCTTTGGATGTCCATGAGCTCTAGAGTTATTCAGGGGGTGGGGGGAAAAACCTCTGCTGACTTTCTCCACAGCATGGATTTTACATGCTTTTATCCTGTTGCCTTTTCTGGCCTCTTAAACTCCCTGTTTCACCTGCCCTCCTCTTGCAGTTCCCCTGCTCACCGCTTTACAGTGGATGCTCAGGTCGCCCACTGACAGCAGACGTTTTCTGTGTCCCTGATGATTTACAGCTGATCTCGCTCTCTCTCCCCCTCTGCCCCACCCTGCTCCCACAGCCTTTTGGCAGAGGCATGGCAGATTGACAGATCCCCTGGGTCAGGGCCAGCCAGCGCCTGCGTGGCCTAGAGGGGCCGTGACGTCTCCCAAGGCCCGCCAAGAACAGAGCCTGGGAGATTCTCGGAAGGGAATTGCGAAGAAGGGATTCTCTTCTGGAGCCCAGCCCTGAGAAAAGAAGGAAGTCCCCCTTTTTCCCCATGTCAGGCCCTGTGAAATCTCGGTCATTCCTGGGCCTATCATCCCTCCCCACATCCTTCTGGTTCAGTTCTGTGTGCCACGATCCACGGCAGCTGTGCCGGGAAGAAATAATAAATCCCCAGCCAGGCAGTACTTCTGACAGAAACACTTCAGGATCTTTCTGACTCAAGCCTCCATCATCCCTGTTCCGAACCTCGTAAATTTGGCCAGCCTTGAGGAAGCCTAACTAGCTGGCAGGGTGACCCAAGATGTTTGGGTGCTTGAGACAGAAACTCACACTGTGAGCCGCTCTGGGCCTCCTTGTGATGCCTTCGTGCCGATTTGTGCTCCGGGTGGCATTGGGGTGGCTATATGTGATCCCGATTTCAAAATTTGTTTGTACCTGCCGAAGCTTCAGGGCAGACAGAGAGCTTTATTTTGAATCGGTGTGTATCCTCTACTCCAGGGGTGCCCAAACCTATTTCAAAGAGGGCCAGATTTGGTGAAGTGAACATGCATGAGGGCTGACCCCAGGACATATACTGCCATGAAGGCTGGATTAAATCGACCGGTGGGCCGGATTAGGCCCCCGAAATGAACTTTGGACATGCCTGCTCTATTCAGTAAGAGGCCTGAAGGATCAGGCCAGTAGCCCGTCTAGTCAGTGGCGGACCTACATTTTGGGGGCCCTGAAGCTCAGACTGTTGTGAGAGCCCCTTCGCAACCAGCCAGCAACCCTTGTTATCTTCTTGAATGGGATAGTTTGCAACCTTTACAACATCTTGTTATGTACTGAAGTTCTCACCCTGGGTCAGCAGGGGGATACTGTAGATAGTTATGCAAATGAAGGATCGAAAGTGACGTTCAGTGATTGGATAGTTTGTATGCAAATGAAGGATCGAAAGTGACGTTCAGTAATTGGTTTGTATGCAAATGAAGGATCGAAAGTGACATTCAGTGATTAGCTAGTTACAGAAAATGGTTACTGTTGCATTTTAGTGGAGCTCTATATAAGCAGGCTGACAGAGCTCCTCAGTTCACTTCTGTGACAGCTTACAAATAAAGAGATGATTTGGAAGAATCGCTGTGTTGTCTGATATGTTCGCCCACAACTTAACACATCTATGCTACTGACTCTCAAGCTTTGGGATTGTTAAATAGAACAACAAAAATAATCAATTTGAGTCGTGCAACTCAAATTGGGTCTACTCGACCAATTTTTTAAGAAAGCAATGTGGACTAAATTCGCTTCTGGGGCCCCTCCAGGATTAGGTGCTCTGAAGCTTAAGCTTCATTAGTTTCATTGCAGACATCTGCCTCTGCATCTATCCAGCATCCTGATCTCACAGGGGCCAACAAGATGGCTTTACAAAACCTGCAGGCAGGACCCAAGCGCTCTCTGTTCTCCTACTGTTTCCCTTAATTGGCATTCAGAAGCATGACTGCCTCCTACAGTGAAGGTGGAACACAGACATCAGGCCATTACACACACTGGCAAAGCAAAAGATGAGTAGACACAACCTCACTTGCTTTCCCATCATGACTAATGCACCACTCAAACCTTCAGGCAGCACAATTCAGAATTCGCCAATTGGGTTGTAAAATCTGGAACTGGCATAACGCATTCAGGCCACGGAATATGGAATTTGCGCAACACATTCACGTCACAAGATCCAGAATTTTTGCAATGTGTTTAGGCCACAGAATCCGGAATCCAGTGTGATGTAGTATCAGACTAGGACCTGGGAAATACCAGGGTTCAAATCCCTACTTGGCCATGAAGCTCACTAGGTGATCTTAAGCCAGTCACTGCCTCTTAGCCTAATTTAGCTCGCAGGGTTGTTGTGGGGATTAAGTGAGGAGGGAGAGAACCATGTAAGCCACCTTGAGTTCCATGGAGGAAGTAGGTGGGATATGGATTTCTGAAAAATAAGTCATGTCAGACTAACCTGATCTCATTTTTTGACAGAATTACAAGCCTGGTAGATGAAGGGAATGCAGTGGATGTAGCCTACCTTGATTTCAGCAAGGCATTTGACAAGGTGCCCCATGATATTCTTGTAAAGAAGCTGGTAAAATGTGGTCTTGACTATGCTACCACTCAGTGGATTTGTAACTGGCTGACTGACCGAACCCAAAGGGTGCTCATCAATGGTTCCTCTTCATCTTGGAGAAGAGTGACTAGTGGGGTGCCACAGGGTTCTGTCTTAGGCCCGGTCTTATTCAACATCTTTATCAACGACTTGGATGATGGACTCAAGGGCATCCTGATCAAATTTGCAGATGACACCAAACTGGGAGGGGTGGCTAACACCCCAGAGGACAGGATCACACTTCAAAACGACCTTGACAGATTAGAGAACTGGGCAAAAACAAACAAGATGAATTTTAACAGGGAGAAATGTAAAGTATTGCACTTGGGCAAAAAAAATGAGAGGCACAAATACAAGATGGGTGACACCTGGCTTGAGAGCAGTACATGTGAAAAGGATCTAGGAGTCTTGGTTGACCACAAACTTGACATGAGCCAACAGTGTGACGCGGCAGCTAAAAAAGCCAATGCAATTCTGGGCTGCATCAATAGGAGTATAGCATCTGGATCAAGGGAAGTAATAGTGCCACTGTATTCTGCTCTGGTCAGACCTCACCTGGAGTACTGTGTCCAGTTCTGGGCGCCACAGTTCAAGAAGGACACTGACAAACTGGAACGTGTCCAGAGGAGGGCAACCAAAATGGTCAAAGGCCTGGAAACGATGCCTTATGAGGAACGGCTAAGGGAGCTGGGCATGTTTAGCTTGGAGAAGAGGAGGTTAAGGGGTGATATGATAGCCATGTTCAAATATATAAAAGGATGTCACATAGAGGAGGGAGAAAGGTTGTTTTCTGCTGCTCCAGAGAAGCGGACACGGAGCAATTGATCCAAACTACAAGAAAGAAGATTCCACCTAAACATTAGGAAGAACTTCCTGACAGTAAGAGCTGTTCGACAGTGGAATTTGCTGCCAAGGAGTGTGGTGGGGTCTCCTTCTTTGGAGGTCTTTAAGCAGAGGCTTGACAACCATATGTCAGGAGTGCTCTGATGGTGTTTCCTGCTTGGCAGGGGGTTGGACTCAATGGCCCTTGTGGTCTCTTCCAATTCTATGATTCTATGAAATTCTATAAATAAATAATTTTGCATAATGCATGCAGGTTTCAGTATCCAGAATTCTTCGAAGTAGAAATTTGGGAGCAGATAGATGGGTTTGTTCTATTTTATTCATTCAAAGCACATATGAGTCCTGGCTTTGTACATCCCCAAAGCTCCTTGCTGCTCTGCCTTTTTCAGTCCATGTGGTAGATCCAGATGTTCCCCACAAGGAAGCCATGTCAGGAATCTTGTCTCAAACCAAATCCAGATGGCCATTTCCAAATTAAGCCTCTACTTACTGTCGTTAAAACAGCCTGAGGCTAGCCCATGGGGGCTGAATAAGGGGGTCTCCCCAGACTTGTGCGGCTGCCAAAAAGGTCTGGCATGATTTGCCCAATTACTTATCCAGAAGAGCAAGACATTTAAAAACCAAGTGCCTGGGGGAGGGGTTAATCTGAGCTCGCCTTCCCCAAACCCTCTTTTCATTGCCTGGACTCTGGAGGATCAATTGTGTGAATGTTAAGAGAGTTCCTGAGCATACACAGAGTACCTTGCCCAGGTACAGAATCATAACTAACCTACGAACATGACTGGAAATGATTTGCAAACATATGGAGCTAAGAAAATGTGAAGCATAGGATTGCAAGCAGTGGTGCTGCCAGGGCAGAACTTGGGGGGCAGTGCCCCACTTGGCAAGAAAAACAGGAGTCTCCAGCTCAACTCAGAGATACAGGGTTGGAAGCAAGCAAAGAATTACACAGTAGCATCTAAAGAGAGGGAGGCCTCATTAAGACCATTAAGTCCAGAGTCTAAAATTTCCAAACTACAGCAGTATTTATAGCAAATTTGGGGACAGCATACAGGCAGTGGGGTCTGGCCCAGGAGGGCAAATAGGGTCACTGCCCCATCACCCTCATCCTGCCTTCACCTGCCTGCCTTCTTTCTTCCAACCATCAAGGGGTGGCTCTGCCTGCCATTGGCTCTGGCGCCACCTACTGCTGGCCTCCCTACCTTCCAGTCCCACTGGCCAACTGCATACATGCTGTGGGGTGGCTGGTCTCCTTTGAAAAGATCTAGATTTGCTCTCTGGGATGACTTCTCTTATGACTGCGCCCATGGGCATAGCCAGGATTTTTGTTGGGGGGGGGACAGGATTTGTTGGGGGGGCAGAGCCAACGTATTTGGTCAGTTAGTTAAGTATTTCTATTGTTTTACTTGATCTAGAGGGGCAGCTCCCCCTGCCCCCGTGGCTACGTCAATGACTGCGCAACCTCATCCCCTGCAACATCCTCATCCATTTTTGGAAATTTCACCCGGATGCAATTTTCGACGGACGAATCCCAGATACGCCCGGGAAATTCCGGACGTATGGCAGCCCTACCGTTGGAGTTAATGAGCATGAGGAACAACAGCCCAATGCTATGCATGTTTACCCTAAAGCTACATTTTATTGTGTTTAGGGGGGCCTACTCACAGGACAATAAAGCGAGATGAGCGCCGCAACCCCAGAGTCGTCCGTGACTGGACCTAATGGTCAGGGGTCCCTTTACCTTTACTCACAGGTAAGTGTGCTCAGGATTGCATGCTAAGTTGGGTCTTTTCGTATCAGTGGGCCTAGTTGCATGCCACCCGTATTATTGTCACACTTCCTCCAAAGAACTCAAGGCTGTGTATATAGGTGTATATATATAAGTGATCAGACTGTTGGACTAGGACCTGGGAAGCCAGAGTTTAAATCCTTGTTTAGCCATGATCTTCGGCCAATCATAGTCTCTCAGTGGAACGTACCTCCCAGGGTTGTTGCGAGGATAAAACGGGGTGGGGTGGGTAATCATGTATACCACCTTGAGCTCCCTGGAGGAAAGCGGGTATATAAATGCAATAAATAAAATAAAATAAGAAATGTTGTCTCACAACAACCTTGTGAGGTTAGACAGAGGCTGGTCCAAGGTCACCCAGTTGTTTGTGAATTAGGAAACTAACTGGGGTTACCTGGTCCTAGACCGATGCCTCTGATATGCTCCACACACCTCTACTTTTTTAAAGAGCCAAAATCAGCTTTCCTCTAGCACTGCAGATGGAGAAACGGTTAAGTGTTAGGCTGGAGAGAGAAAAAGTGTGCATTCCTTCCCAGGCTTTGTGCCTGCCAAGCTGGAAATGTTATATCCAAGTTCTTGGAACGCTTAGCAGGAGCAAAAGGAGAGCGGAACGGGGCCAAACACATCTCAGACCTCTGGCTGACAGCTCCCTCTCTTGCAGTGTAGTTTAGAGCTTGCCATTATTATTTTATTTTAGCAGCTGGCAGCCTGGACAGAGTGTCTCTGAGCATATGCAGAGTGCCTTCGCCCTAAAATATGAAGGCAGGACAATTCTCACCCCTTTCCAACAGATGACTCCTGCACTTTAAGATGGGCATTGCAGAGACATTTGGGGAGAGCCAAAGTGACTTGAACTGAGGTGTTCCCTCATCCTGATTTGTTATCATCCTGATTCGTTGGCACGGAAATTAGACAATGCTTAGCACTTTGGCCCTATCTCATTTTTTTGACCAAAAATCTGATCTTATGGAGAAGTTGGGTTGTTAAGCAAGAGCCCTTGGTGAGCAGATGGCTTTTATAGGGTCTTTTGAGGAGTGGGGGAAACTGACTGACACTGGTTAGTGAATGGCTATTACAGAGATTTTTGGGAGTAGGACAAATGGACTTGAAATGCTTAAATGCCTTGATTTTTATCTACACTTCGTGCTGGGTTAAGCAAGCATGTTTTGACACTTTTATTGTTAAAGCCTCTCTTTTATTATGCAAGATTTTTACTGCCTTTTTTGCCATCTCGTATATTTTGCAAGACGTCTCCAAAGCTTGTTTAACAGAAGTGTGGGAGGGAAATGTCTCAATAAATGCACTCGGTTTCAGTTTAAGGATTTGATATTCGGGGGGAGGATGTTCATGGGTGGGGAAGGGCCACAGATCAGTGTGAGAGCATCTGCCCTGCATGCAGAAGGTCCTAATCCCCATGACATCACCAGGGACAGTTGGGAGACAACCCTGGTTGAAATCCTGGAGAGCTGCTGCCAGCCAGGGTAGGCAGTGATGAACTAGATAGATGGACCAGTGGTCTGACTCAATATACGGCAGCTTCCTATGTTTCTTGTCTTCATAAAGGTACCCAATGATTCATTTGCACTGAGGATGGATGTGCTGCCTGAGATGGGAAGGGGGAGAAGACATTTCCTTCCCTTCCCACTGAACATGATGAGTCATGGGCATAGCCAGGGGAGTGCAGGGGGGCAGCTGCCCCCTAAACAAAGAAAATAAAGGAAAATGCTTAACTAACTGACCAATTGTGTTGCAGATAACTCAGTTCTGTCCCCCCAACATAAAGCCTGCCCCCCGAAAAAAAATCCTGTCTGTGCCCATGCATTGAGTATATTGAGTATCCTCCAAAACACTTAAAGTAGGGATACAAGGAATCAGCAGTCTTCACCCCATCCTTGCAATCTGTGCTGTTTCAGTTCTGCTACAGTTTGGCTTCTGCTGAAATCCATATCATCTGACTCACTCTATGCTGCGGCGGAAACTAACGGAAATAATTATGAAATTAATCTCAGTTCATTTCTGTGGAAGGCAAACATCAAAAACAAAGCAGAAGTTGATGTAATTGTTTTACGTAATATTTGAGGGCTAAAGAAAAAGAAGAAGTAGAGCAATATTGAGCACCACGTTTATTTGCTTGCATGTTCACCATTCCTGACCTTGGACAAGCAGTTAAATCATGGCCATTTCTTCCCCTGTTTCTGTTTCTGATAGGATTCACGTAAGAGCAGAAGAAGAACAGCAGCTGGATCAGGCCAAAGGGCCTTCTAATTCAGCATCCTGTTCTCACGGCGGCCAAACAGATGCCTTTAGGAAGCCAGCAAGCAAGATTTGAGCACAGGAACACTCTGCCCTCCTGTGGTTTCCAGCAAATGGTATTCAGAAGCATTTCTGCCCCCGACCACCACTGAGGCAGAATGCAGCCGTTCTGTCTAGCAGCCAACCATGGCCCTCTCCTCCACAAATGGTTCAAATCCTCTTTTAAAGCCATCCAAGTTGTTGGCCATCCCTGCTTCCTGTGGGAGTGAGTGCCGTAGTTTAACTATGTATTGTGTGAAAAAGTGCGTTCCTGGACTGGATAGCTCCGTTGGTTGGAGTGTGGTGCTGATAACGCCAAGGTTGCAGGTTTGATTCCCATATTGGACCGCTACATATTCCCGCATTGCAGGGGGTTGGACTAGATGATCCTTGGTGTCTCTGCCAACCCTACGATTCTATGATTCTATCTTTCATCTGTCCTGAATCTTCCAACAGTCATCTTCATTAGATGTCTCAAGTTATAAGAGGAGGAGAAAAACTTTTATCTACTTTTTCTACACACGATTTTGTAAGCTTCTATTGTATCACCTCTTACTCTCCTTTTCTCTAAACTGAAAAGTCCCAAACTTTTCTTTCTTAATAGGGGGGTTGCGCCATCGCCTCAATCGTTTTGCTTGCCCTTTTCTGAAGCTTTTCCAACTCTGCAATATCCTTTCTGAGGTGAAGCGACGAGAACGGTACGCAGTAAACTGTCCAACATCCCCCCAAGATACAGCAGAGCCTTAGAACGGGGTTTAACATGAGCCAGGGATAAGGGCTGGAAACTCTTTTCTATGCCAGGGTTGGCAGCGCTGCAGCTGGGGGGTCACCATCCTCAAGGTTAAATCACAGCAGGACATTCTTTGTGTTGGCACCGCAATATGGAATTCCTTTCCCATGGAGATCAACAGAACGTCTTCTATTTTAACGACAAGGGGGAAGACTGAAGTATTCAGAAGGCCTGTCTTAAATTGCTCAGAAGAACATTATTGCTGGCTGATGAACTGGAATGAACCGGGACATCTCTCTCCTTACATTTCGTTTCGTTTCGTTTTGCAGAAGACTTCTTTATTATTGTTCTTTTGTTCCTAGCATATCCATATGGATCTTAGATACTAATCTGCTTTGAGCTTCCACTTTGGACGGAAACACAGTAACCTAAATACAATAAATATGAATCATGGGGTGGGGGTGGGGGGAGGAGATTACTACTTGTTTTACAATTTGAGGAGGAAACAGAAGAAGGGAGAAGATAAGGAGTGAGAATCTCAGGGCAGAATTGGCGTAAGGTCAGAGCCGCACTATTAACTGAAAGCACACAGCTTCCCCCAAAGAATCCGGGGAACTCTCCCTTGTTAAGGGTGCTGTGAGGTGTAAACTACAATTCCCAGACTCCTTTGAGGGAAGCCATGACTGTTAAAGGGATATCATTGTGCACTGTGGCTGTAGGGTTCTCCTCCAGATTTCCAGGAAACCTTCTGGGGGGGGGGGTAACATACCAGTGGTGGGTGCAGCGATAGGCAAAAGTGGGTGGAGCAATGTGTGTGACTTTTACTTTGTACAATAGGCTGCTTTCTACACACACTCACGGGGCCCCCATTTCTGCTATACAGTACATTTAAAGCAGTATCAGGCCAGTTTCAACAGTCATGGCTCCCCCCACCCACCCAAGAATCCTGGGTAGCATTGTTTGTTAAGGGTGCTGAGATTTGTGAGGAGACTCTGCTATTCACCTCACAGAACTACAATTCCCAGAGTTCCCTGGGAAGAGGGACTGGTTGTTAATCTACCCTGAGAATTGACGTTCTCTGAGGGGAGTTGGGGTTTTGTTTGGTTCTCTGAACAGATCTCGGCACTGATAATAAACTGCAGGATTATTGGGGGGGAGCCATTATTTTTAAAGTATGGTGATACAGTGGTACCTCGGGTTAAGTACTTAATTCATTCCGTAGGTCCATTCTTAACCTGAAACTGTTCTTAACCTGAAGCGCCACTTTAGCTAATGGGGCCTCCTGCTGCTGCCACGCTGCCAGAGCACGATTTCTGTTCTCATCCTGAAACAAAGTTCTATTTCTGAGTTAGCGGAGTCTGTAACCTGAAGCGTATGTAACCTGAAGCGTATGTAACCCGAGGTACCACTGTACTTTAAATGTATAGTGCAGATGGGGCCTAAAAACAAACAGGAAAAGAGGATGGAACTGTAATGCCCTGAGGGGAATAGGCTGCTCTCCCAACAACTCTATAAGCACCCTTTGCAAACGACAGCTCCCAGAATCCTTTGGGGGAAGCCATGCAGTGCTTTACATGAATGGGTGTGAATGCGGACTAAATCTAAGGCAGCATTATTTGTTCTTCTGTGGGTCCCAGCTCATCCAACTCCTCCTCCCACTTGTTGCGAAGCATATCTGGAGCCCAGCTGTCAACTGTGAGCACAGCCTGTGTGAAGTATTCCTTGGCCCATAGATGCTTGCCAAGAAGAGTCCCTTCTTAATGTCCCTGCAGGGGAAGAGGATTTACCACAGTACAATCCTGTTGCGTTACCCAACTGTCCTTACAGTTAGGACGTCCCGTTTTTCATCATTTGTGTACTCCGCTGAAAACCGCGGTTGCTTTTCAGTGCAACCAGTGAGTTTCCTCTTGGCTCACTCAGGAGGTGCTCCGTCACAATCTCCTCAGGCTGATTCACACACGTTCTTGCTAAGAGTTAGGGCCTCCAATCCAAAAGCCTGAATTCTCCACAGGCTGCTTGACCAATTTCCTGAAATGTTGGGGTGAAAGGCACCTTATAAGGAAATGTGGGCCACCAACCATCCTTTCAGCACAGTCCATCTGCGCAAAGCCTCCCCGGCAGATACTTATCTCACTTCTGTTTCCTTCAAAAAATTGCAAACCCACAACGACCTCCTTGGCTTAATCTGCTCCATCGCTCCTGCTGCAGCTATGGTTGGAACATTGGTGCTGAAACTTCTCCAAAAACGTTCCTTCTTCCAGTTTAAGTCCGTCTGCTCCGAGTCTTGACATCAATAAACACAAGAACCATAGCACTGTAAACAGTCATGGCTTCCCCCACAGACACTTGGGAAATTCTTAAGGATGCTGAGAGCTGTTAGAAGACCCTCACAGAGCTACAATTCCCAGAGTTTCCTGGTCCTCATCCCTGAAGTACAGGGTGATCGTGCTGAGAATACATGTAGATAATTTTTGTCTTTGATTCTGCTTGTAACAGAAGGTCTAGGTCAGAGAAGGCTGGAGAACCTGTGGTCCTACAGATGTTATTGGACTCCAACTCCCATCACCCTCAGCCAGCAATGCCAATGGTCAGGGATGATGAGAGTTGTCGTCTACGATATCTGGAGGGCAAGTAGCTGGTGTTCTGGTGAGCCCTGCTGCTTGTTCCCTCAACTGTGATAATATTAGCTGTGGTCCAAAGCGTACTCCGATTCTACATCAGGTGGGAAGCTGAAATGTGCAGCTGGGCCCCCTACGGGCTTAGCAGCCTAGCATCACTTCTTGTGCCAGCAACACACTGAGGGAAGCTTTGTCTGGGAACATCTTTAGCTTGCACTGCTCAGTAGCAGGCCCCCAGGCAGGCACTGAGGTCTTTTTGTTGTGGGATCTCGTAGCCTCCTTTGTTTTCCTCTTGAGAGGGCCGAGGTTTGTTTTTCATGTGTCCTCGGCCCTGCGGGGTTAGCGATGTCTCCTCTAGATACGTCCCGCCTTTGCTCCTCTTCACCTCTCTGGGCAAAGCCTTCATCCTCTGCAAGCAGGCAGTGTTGCTGGTGTGGGGGCAGGAGTGCAGTGCTTGTGGCAGAAGGCATTCATTCTGTCAGGTCACATCTGCACTGTACATCCAAAGCATTATTATACCACCTTTGTCAGTCAAAACCTTCCCCCCAAAGAATTGTGGGAGATGTAGCTTGTTAAGGGTTCTGAGAGATGTTAAGAGGCCCCAATTTATCTCACAGTTCTCAGAGTGGTTTAACTACCAATCTCTCTTCACTGGTAACTGTGGAAATTGTAGCTTTGCATGGGGAAAAGGGCGTCTCCTTAACAACTCTCTGAACACTTGACAAACAACAGTTGAGTTCCCAGGATTCTCTGGGGGAAGCTATGACGGTTTAAAGCGGTGTAAACATGGTTCATGACATGTATGGGGTAGATGTGGCCTTAGTCTTTTCTTTCTTCCCTCTTTAGAAAACGCATTGGTGAAAGAGTGTGTGGCGTGGACAGGCACTTGAGGAGAACAGAATGAGCGAGGGGATGTTTCTTGGGAGCCATGGTGTACTTAGGTAAGGGTGCTGAGGGTTGTAAGGAGACTCCCTATTGCCCCCACAGGACTGCAATTCCCAGAGCAGTTTAGTAATCCATTCCTCCTCCCAAGGAGGTTACATAACCAACGGCATGCACAGCCTGAATATCGGAAACAGATAGGAAACTGATATACATACTTAGTCCTCTTTTCCATACAGGATGAGGGTTGTACTCAAAGGCTCATGGAAAAAGGTGTGTTTGGAGGAGGGATTTCAAGGGAAAGGGAGAGGAAGCACCCCAAAGGTGTTTTGGGGAGGAATTCCTGGCCTAGCAGAGCAACTGATGCGTCACAGTAACAGTACGAAGCCACCTTTCTTTGTCTCTCTGTAGGTGAGGAAGAGTAATTCCTGACAGTGCGGAAACCGAACCTATTAAAGCAGGAAATTTTCTGCTTCCTCCTGCTGCAGTCCAAGCCCTGCCTCTGTTTGCTCTTCTGACTGGATACCAAAAGTCTGGAAACTGGTTATCAGGGCTGAGGCAGGAAAATTGGAAGCAAGGTGATCATCATATCCCAGCAGGAAATGGAGGGGAAAGCAAGCAAGAGGGAATCACCATTTCCTCTAGGACAGCCTTCACCAACCTGGAGTTGTCCATATGTTTTGGGATACAACTCCCATCAGCTCTAGCAAGCATGGAGCTCATGAATGCTCATGGTCATATAGCAGCCCCACACATAATATTGAGTATCTGTTCAGAGTGTTTATTTTTTATTGCCTCACAAACGCTTTGTACAAAATGCAGTAAATACTACTTTAAAACAGTTAAGAAAACAAGAGAAGACAAATTTAAAAACAAGAGAAGACAAGAGAAGAACAAAGGAAACAAGAGAAGACAATTTTAAAAACAAGAGAAGAACAAAGAAAACAAGAGAAGACAAATTTAAAAGCATGGTAGATACCCATCCATTCAGCTGGGAAAGCTTGTTGGAACAAAAATGTAATGTTTCCTGAAAATCCAATTTGTTATTTCAACAGTAATGCTTTTCCACAAAACGGGGCAGCCACACTGAAAGCCCTGCTCTAAGTAATTCCCATTTGCTCTATACATTTAAAGCAGTATCATGCTGCTTTAAACAGACATGGGTTTACTCGGTTAAGGGTGAGGAGAGTTCTAATAGGAGATGTCCCTATTCCCCTCACAGAGCTACAATTCCCTAAGCGGTTTAACAATTCATCTCTCTCCCCAGGAAACTCTGGGAACTGTAGCTCACAGCAGCTAAGCCAATATATGTGAAGGGATCCGCAGACGAGATAGTAATGCATTTGGCTGTTTCAGCATATATTTAAAACATAGCACATGCAAGCTATTCAGCATTTTGTATGCAGAAAAGTGCTTGGGTTTTTTTTTTTTAAGTGTCCACATAAGCCCAAACTATTGTGTCAATGAGGCAAACTCTCAGATCAAATCCAGAGGCAACTCACAAATCATGGCTGGATGTATTCTTAGAAAGACGCTCGAAGGTCTGGCTGGCTTTCCCAGACCATGAGAAAATAAATTGCAAAGCTGGCTAGACCTTCCTATAGACTTCTCTCCCCCACCTCCATCTGCTTCCAGCACAGAGACAAAATATTTTTTTTAAAAAAAACAATAAAAGGGGTGAAGGGGTAGACAAATAAACACAGACCACTAATCAGGCCTGGGTGAAATATTTCAGGGTTTTGAGAGCTGGTATTGATTATTTTTAAGAGGCGGCCCTCATAAGCAGGGTTGGACCAATGTTACAGATTCCTAAATAGGAGGAGGACCACTACAAAACTCCTAGGTAATAATTACACACACACACACACACACACACACACACACACACACACACACACGGCTTCCCCCCAAAGAATCCTGGGAACTGTGGTTTGTTAGTGGTGCTAAGGTATGTTTGAGGTATTCAAGGGTACACAGTACCGGCACCTTCTTCTCTCTGGAAGAAGAGCGCTGGATGTAGGGAAGGAGCCCATAACAGGCCACAGAAGACTGAGCATGCTCAGTGGGCACAGCATACTGGCTGGTTGGATGTAGAGTTGGAAAAGATTCAGAAAAGGGCAATCAAAATGATCAAGGGAATGGAGCAACACTCCTACGAGGAAAGGCTGCAGCATTCGGGACTTTTTAGAGCAGCGAAAAGGCAAGTAAGAGGTGACATGAGAGAAGTTTATAAAAGTATGCATGGAGAAAGCGGATAAAGGTCTCCTCCTTCTCCTCTCATGGAGAGGAGACGTGTATGGGAACTCGCTCCCACAAGCGATGGAGATGAGGGTATTAATGGCGGCTAACCACAGTAGTGATGTATGGAAGTGAGAGCTGGACCATAAAGAAGGCTGATCGCCGAAGAATTGATGCTTTTGAATGGAGGAGACTCTTCAGAGTCCCATGGATTGCAAGAAGATCCAACCTCTCCATTCTGAAGGAAATCAGCCCTGAGTGCTCCCTGGAAGGACAGATCCTGAAGCTGAGGCTCCAATACTTTGGCCACCTCATGAGAAGAGAAGACTCCCTGGAAAACACCCTGATGTTGGGAAAGATGGCGGGCACAAGGAGAAGGGGACGACAGAGGGTGAGATGGTTGGACAGTGTTATCGAAGCTACCAACATGAGTTTGACCAAACTGCGGGAGGCAGTGGAAGACAGAAGTGCCTGGTGTGCTCTGGTCCATGGGGTCACGAAGAGTCGGACACGACGAAATGACTAAACAACCACCACAATGGCTGTGCTCTGCCTCCATGGTGGGAAGCAGTGATGCTTCTGAATACCAGTTGCTGGAAACCACAGGAGGGAGGGGAGAGTGCTCTCAGGCACGCGTCCTTCTTGTGGGCTTCCCATTGGGGCATCTGGGGGGCCACTGTGAGAACAGAATGCTGGACTAGATGCACCGCTGGCCCCATTCAGAAGGCTTTTCTTATGGGTCTTGCAACTCTTGGTGTAGGACACAGAAAAAACAGGGTGGGTGACGGAATGGAATAGCCTTGAAGGAGGCACGTCTGGTCGGCTGGAAACCTGAGCCAGGGTCACTTCACGCTGCAACATTTTGCTGCAGAACCCACTAGTTATTTCCTTGTTTTTTCTCAATGCCTCTTAGTGTGAGCAACTCTCTTTCTCTTCTGCTGGACTCATCTGAGTCATGTTTTCCTGTATGCCTTTCTATGGAGCGAAAAAGGTAACAGCCGCAGTGTGTGTGGTGCTGGGGGTGGAAATGGACGGAAGCGAGACTTTGTTCTGCAAGCGGATGGAGTGCACTTCCTTCCACAGCTGCCTGAGCAATCAGCCCCCGCCCCCTCCCCTTGCCCCATCCTTCCCCTTCCTACTATTGAGTCAAACACCCAGCACAAAAGAGGGTGGAAAATGGCTCTTCCAGTTCCAGGTCCGGTTTCCTTGACCAGGCTCCCGTTCCAAATATAGGCCAATAAAGAGGTATGGTGGATGACGAGTTCAGCCCATTGGGCCAGTCGGCCAGAAACCTCAACTGAACACAGTGGCATCAGTTCAGAGCTGTGTGGTGCCTTTTGCCGAGAAAAAGAACCCCTCTCTCACACATGATGAACTCATACATTCCAGTGCACTAGTTAGCATATTACTTGGTAAAAAAAAAATGATCCCAGCTGCAGGATGGCTAAACCACTGTGATGCCACAGAATGCTCACAAACATTCCAGCTTCTAAATGGGAGGAGAAAGGTCCACTGCAGAGTGTTGCTGCTTTGCAGGCAGAAGTTCTCAGGTTAAATCCTGGACACCTCCAGTCAAAAGGGTCAGGTAGTGGGCAATATGAAAGACCCTTCTCTGCCTGAGACCCTGGAGAGCTACTGCCAGTCAGAGTTCACAGTATTGGGCAGGATGGACAAGTAGCCTGACCTGGGGTACTATAAAGCAGCTTGTTGTGAAAGGCAGCTTGGCCAGAAAACAAAACCCCAACCCTGCACTTTTCTGAGGTTGCTGTGCCTTTAGATTTGTTGTCTGGCCCAGAATTTGGGTTTCAGGTTATCTCTGGTTCCTCAAAGGACATAACAAGCGCACATATGTTTGTAGTCCCTACACCTGCTGGAAAATCTCCAAAAACGGCAAGTGCCTAACGCAAGCTATGTCCCGTAAACCAGCAATTTACGCGAGGATTATGTTCCGGGAATCACACCTAAGGCCAAAGTCGCGTATTGGGGTTTGATGGCAAGTGGCCTTGCCAAAGTCTTTTTTTTCCTGGACACCTGCCTGCTTTTTTATTATTTATTTATTTTGCCAAGCACATAAATCTAAATGCGCACAACTTAAATGTCCGTAAATTGTGGGCTTGCAGTAATGGAAAACTTATCCAATGCATTATATTCAATGTACAGTGGTACCTTGGGTTAAGTACTTAATTCGTTCCAGAGGTCCATTCTTAACCTGAAATTGTTCTTAACCTGAAGCACTGCTTTATCTAATGGGGCCTCCTGCTGCTGCCGCGGCATGATTTCTGTTCTCATCCTGAAGCAAAGTTCTTAACCCGAGGTACTATTTCTGGGTTAGCGGAGTCTGTAACCTGAAGCGTATGTAACCTGAAGCATAAGCGTATGTAACCTGAGGTACCACTGTATGTAGTTCTTCCTTGCTGAAGCACTATCATTACTACCTACCCTCCACCCGCAGGGTCCCAGGGCAGGTTACAATAATTTAAAATTCAGAAATTAAAAACAGTTAATACAAATGACAGTCAGGGGAATACAAAGCCCAGCCATTTGTCCACCCCTCAGGCCAGCTCTGAGGAGCACAGCAAATGGCTTCCCATATACCTTTTGAAAAGCTGTAATGAATGGAGGCAATTTAAAATACCTGACCTAGTTTCCTCACCTTGATATTTGGCCCCCGTGTGAAGAAGGGCTGGGACCATGATATCAGGAGATGGAACGTTTGATTCAGGAAGAGGCAGGCGGGAGGGATATTCAGAGAAAGAAACCACAGCCTTCCCAAACTTGCTTTGTACAGTTTAAGTTCTACCGTTTCCATGATGCCAAGGTGGTAGGGATGGCAGGCCGCCAAGAAAATGAACCAGAGGATGAGGGCAGATTTTGTCGCCGCTTTGAAAGAACTAAGAATGGGCGAGGATTTGTGTTTGCTTTGCCACCGGTGATGGGTTTGCCAGGGTAGCTAAAAATTCCCCCCAGGGTTTTTTTTGGGGGGGGGTTGCTCCTGACCTACAATAGTTGTGGCCATTTCCAGGTTGGAGCTGCAGACCTTTAGTAGCTCAGTGCTGCAGAGCTTGGAGGCGGGCGGAGGAGAGGGGGTGTAAGAAGGGACTGGGAGAGACAAGGAAAAGATGAGAGTATATTTTTGGCCGCAAAAGGCTTCTGCACACGGGGCGGTGTGTGTGTGTGTGTGTGTGTGTGTGTGTGTTGGAGGGGGTGGAACAGATGTGAAAAGGGGGAGTGGGGAGAGATGGAACAAACCTCACTAACATAAATTCAAGACCTACAGAGAGGGTGAATAAACGTGGTGAAAGAAGGAAAATAATGCTAGGAGGTTGGAAAGAAAGACAAGAGGCGGGCAGTTAAAGGAGGGGGGGAATGAATGTACAATGCAGCTATAGGAGGCGGGGGTAAATAATTGGTGTTTTTTTTAAATCAGCTTTTTTTATTTGTTTAGTAACTGAATTTTTTCATAAAGGGGTCGCTTAGATTTCAGCAGAGGGCCTGGTGAGCCAGAGGGATCTCCCCCTGCTACTTTGGCGGAGCTGGAGGGGAGTCGATCCAAGGAAACCTGAATCCAAGAGAGAGAGAGAGAGAGAGAGAGAGAGAGAGAGAGAGAGAGAGAGGCTGAGAGATGGGGTTAGAGGAGGACAAAGAAAAATAAGAGAGGGGAGGGAGGAAAAGCGAGCGAGTGAGAGAATCAGATATAATTTGTTCATTGTGGTCATAACATTGTATAGACTGTGACAAGATACCGAGTAGGTCTCTTGGTTTGTTTGTTTTTATATAAAAATACAACAAAGAATCCATTCTACTTATTTTTGAAACCGTGGGTCCTTGCAGATGACCTGTTTAGTGAACGTTCAGTGCTGACTGACTTGCAGAAAGCTTACGTGGAGGTTAGACCAATGTTCTTCAACCCTGAGTCCCCCTATTTTTATTGGGCTACAACTACTACAACTCTCATCATCTGTAGCCACTTTAGCCAATGGGTCAGGGGTGATGGGAGTCATAGTCAAATGACTTCTGGGGGCCCAAGTTTGCAGAACACCAGCCTTAGACTGTGTACGATCTATACTGAGCTGTGTTAGTTCTGATTTGTTTGCAGGGCTGGTTATATGACAATGAGCGTTTTGATCTGCTTGCTGGGTGTATATAGGTTGTCCATTTAGTCATCCCCTATTACTTTCCAAACCGCAAGAAGTCAGTTGTTCTTTTTTGAAAAGATCACACCCACACTGCATTTCAAGCACCACCCATTAACGCCACTTTAACAGCCAAGGCTTTCCGCCCATTGTAGTTTGCTAGGAGTGCTGCTGAGCGTTGTTAGGAGAAACCCCTCACAGAGCTACAATTCCTAGCACCCTAAAACAAACTACAGTTCCCAGGATTAGTTGGGAGAAGCCATGGCTGATAACATGGTTAGAAGTGCTCTGTAGGGATCGACAAATCTGTCAGTTTTCCTTTCTTTCCATTTCTCATCTTTCTAGTTTGAAGTTCAGATCTTCAAGTTTCTGAATTAGTTTTAAAAAAGGCATATATCCAGCAATTTCTTTTGATATGCACTATAATTCTCAGAGTGGTTTAACAATTCATCTGTCTTCTAAGGGAACTCTGGGAACTGTAGCTCTGAGAGGGGAAGAAAGTCTCCTAATTCTCAGCACCCTTCACAAACTTCAGCTCCCAGAATTCTTTGAGGGAAGCCATGACCGTTTAAAGTGGTATCATAGTGCTTTAAATGTATGGTGCAAATGTGGCTGGGGTCTATATATAATTTTTAAAAACCACATTAAAATTCATAATCAATAGAAGAAAGAGCTCCTTCTTCTATGGAAGGAAGGAAGGAGAGATAGACAGAAAGAGAAAGAGATCGAGATCACCGCCACAGGCTAAGGAAAGTATAATTGTAGTGCTCGGCTGCCAAGCCACGAGAAAGATTTCTCTCTCTGGAACTAAGCCCGATTTCCCCCTTCTTTCAAAAGCGCTGAGTTTTCCAAGGCCTTAACCCCTGCTACGTCTTGCTCTGCTTGGCCTCTCTCCTGGCTTTCCCAAAGGAGGCCCAAGGGACTGTGGGAAAGCTGGACAACATGTTCTCAGAAGAACTCTCTTGGTCTGGGAAGGGAGGCTGCCGTAAAATGGCAGCCCTTGTCTGACTCCCTCAAGAGTGAGAGACTTATCTTGTACAAAGACACCATCACCACCATCATCACAAATAGCAAAATCATCTGGGAAGTCATGAACAAATGCAAAGCTGACTGTCCCAGAGGCCAACTCAGAGGCCTGTCATTTTGCTATGGGGATTACTCAGATGGGCACAGGGGGTCTTGGCCAGGCCTGGCTCTACCGTTGGGCAGAGGGAAGTGCTGCCTCAAATGACTTGGGATATCATGAATGGCAGCAAAGTGTTACTTATTCAGTGTAGATAGCTCAGCTGGTAGAGGCAGAGTATGAGACTCTTAATCTCAGGGTTATGGGTTCAAGCCCCATGTTGAGCAAAAGATGCCACCATTGCAGGGGGTTGGACCAGCTCTACAATTTTATGATTATTACTGATGTACGGTGGCCGGTGGCCATTGGGACTAGTAGGGTGGAAATCAACAATAGGTGGAGCCAGAACCAGGGAATCACAGGCTCAGCTAGAGAGCCAATCACAAGCAAAACCACCCCTTGATTGGTGGTGGTGGTGGTGATGATGATGATAATAATAATAATAATAATAATAATAATACTCTGCCAGCCACCCTGGGCATCTTCCAACAAACATGAAAGCATAATAAAACATCAAACTAAATGGAGATGGCTGTCTGAGGGCAGACTGAGGTTGGTGGGGCAGGGCCCTATTTGCCCCAATGGACCAGCTGCCCCTGTTTTTACTCTCAGTGGAATAAAATTTGTGGAATGAAAACTGATTTCCTATCAAAGGGCAAGGAGCGACTTCTCAGGTCTTGATGTGAAGTACACTTCCTATAATGATTTGTGGAAGGCTGTGGTAAGAGTTAATCCAGATTAATGGCTGTTTACATTGATCTTGTTGATGCGCTACTACCAATGTATTGGTAAAATACATTGCCTGCCAATGTATTGGTAAAATATTCCCCCCTCTTTTTAATTTTTATTCATCAGTATTCCCCAATGTAGAACAGATAGACAGGAAGAAGGGAGAAAACTTACTGCACAAAAAAATTTGGATGCAAACCTAATTGCTTTCTACTTCACCAAGATCACAAACAGCAATGTTTATTTCCTGTTTTGGTTCTTTCTAATGCCTAGAAAATAACTGTGTTTATAATTTTATATACATTGCTTTTTATATAATTATTATATATACATTATACTTTGTTATTTTAAGTGTGTGTACACATATTTAAATAGACACACATGTAATATGTATTGTCTATTTTATATGTAAAGGTAAAGGTACCCCTGCCCGAACGGGCCAGTCTTGACAGACTCTGGGGTTTGTGCGCCCATCTCACTCAAGAGGCCGGGGGCCAGCGCTGTCCGGAGACACTTCCGGGTCACGTGGCCAGCGTGACAAAGCTGCATCTGGCGAGCCAGCGCAGCACACGGAACGCCGTTTACCTTCCCGCTGGTAAGCGGTACCTATTTATCTACTTGCACCCGGGGGTGCTTTCGAACTGCTAGGTTGGCAGGCGCTGGGACCGAGCAGCGGGAGCGCACCCCGCCGCGGGGATTCGAACCGCCGACCTTTCGATCGGCAAGTCCTAGGCGCTGAGGCTTTAACCCACAGCGCCACCCGCGTCCCTATTTTATATGTACACATAAGTATATAAAAATAAACACGTAATGCATCTCTGTCTTCCATTGTCCTAAACTTGGCCTCTTTCATGTGCATGTATGTAGCTGATACTTAGTAGATTATTATTGTTATAGACATCCAATGTTATTCAATATAATATAAAAACAGCTTTTGATTGGGAATGTTAAAATATTACTTTACTCAATGGATGGACCAGTTTTTCCTCAAGATATTTTGCTGTTGATGTTGTCCTTCTAAAATACACCAGTTTTGACATCAAAGCTCTTCCCAGATTTTATCTATCCATTTCTTAACTTTTGGTATGTCCTGTAGCCTCCTCCTGCTTCCTTGTAAATTTATTTTGCCAGCCAGAGATTGCGCCATTTGCTTGAGAACTGACTTAGAAATGAGTCCCATACAGCTCAATGGAACTTACTTCCAGGTAAGTGTTTCTAGGATTAGGACAGGTGTTGAGGAATGTGTGGCCCTCCAGAGGTTGTTGAACTCCAGCTCCCATCAGCCCCAGCCAGTCATATCCAATAGTTGGGGATGGGGGCCCTGAAGAAAGTACCTTAAAAGGGATCTGAAGTTTCTATGATACCATTTCCCACAATTTAAAAAGCATTCAAGGTTCAAACCATGTGGACTAGTAGCAATTGGAACAGGGAAGTCTCCCACCCTCCACTTACAAGTAGGTGTGGGTTTTGGGTGATTTCAACTCTGAAACAGCCAGCATGCTTTCACTCACTGTAGCAACATCTGTAATAATAATAATAATAATAATAATAATAATAATAATAATAATATCCTGCACACAGCCAGAGAAAGCAAAAGGGAATCTACAAAAGAGAAGGTCCGGACTCTGTGTTTAAAGATGAAGAAAAAAGCTGTGTCAGAAATTGGCAATCTGTTGAGTCACAACTGCAATTCCCACCCTTAAATTGGCTTCTAGCCAATGGATGAACCATCATTTCCCTCTGCAACCCACTCCCCCCCTTACTTTGGACGGAAGAAAAAAGAAAAAAGAACCCACATACAAACTGCTGTAATTTATGATCTCATCAAACGACTGCCTGCTTGCGTCTTTTGTACTTCAGCAAAATTGGAGGGGGGGCCAAGGAAGGCTATAAAAAAAATTACCTTGCTTCAGCCAATCAGCAGAAGCCAAAAACAGCTGTTAAAAGGAGCTGGATGCTTGAACGAGCAACTATAGCGCAATTTAATAAAGGAGGAGAGAATAATACACACATATAAATATATATATCACATACACACATTTTCTCTCTCTTGCGCTCTTTCAAACTCAAAAAGTTCCCAAGGATTCTTAGACAGACACGAAGAAAAGAGAAAACGCCAACTGGAATTGACATCGATTTCTTGTGGTTTCTTTTTCCCCCTCTTCCACCGGCTTTTCATTCAAGCTCCTTTATTCAGAAGGAAGGAAGCCCCCTTTTTGAAGAGAGAGGTATATTTATATATTTGTATTTCTTTAAAAATTTGGAACAAAAGGAAAGGAAAACCTCAGCTCCATCCTGTTGCACAGGCTTCCAGATCGCTGCCGGGTTTTTTGTTTTAAAGAGTGTGTGTGCTGAAAAGAAGACAGCTCAAAAAGACTTGGCATTGAGGTGGGGAAAGAGAGAGAGAGAGAGAAAGAGAAACCCCACAATTCTGGAAAAGGGACTTCTTGATGGTCCATTTTAAAGAAATTTAAATAGGCAGTGAGAGACTTCATGCTGGGGTGAGTGAGGTGGTGTCTGGAGGTGGATTTCAAAACCCGAAGGAGAGTGGATGATGCTCCTTGCTTAGGTGCTGTGAGCCACAGATAGGACAGAAGGAGCAACCTCAATTGCCTCCATTGACTGCTCACATCCTTTGTGTGCATCAGCCGAGTTGTTGATTTGTGTTTGTTTTTATTTTTGCTAATCTTAGGGGCTCCTCTTTTTCCTTAAAAGAATCTTCTCCCTCAAAGATCACCAAGCTCTGCCCTTTCTCCCCGCAAGGTTGCTTTTAGCAAAAAAAAAATCAAAAAAAATTCCAAATGTTTCTTCTTTGGTTTATCACCTGCTGCCACCTGGTCCTCGCTGTGGACGAACGGGCCCGTTTCGGCCAGTATCAAGAAGAAATAATTTTCCCCGAGAGACTCAATGCCACATTCCATCCTGCGGGTTGGGATGAGGGTGACATGCTAGATAACGGCCTGGGTAGCAGCGGCAGCTCGGATGAGCGGCTCTCCTACCGCCTTCGCGTGTTCGGTGAAGAACTGGTCCTAAATTTAGAGAAAGACCCCAGCTTCGTCGCAGAGGGCTTGATGGTCCAGTATTTGGGCAGGTCGGGACAAGCAGTGGATACCTTGGCCGAGCAAGGGACCTACTTCACTGGCACGGTGAACTCTGACCCGGAATCGATTGCGGCAGTCAACTACGACGGGGCATCGCTGCTAGGGGTGCTTCAGTACCGTGGCACCGAGTACCACGTGCAGCCCCTGGAAGGGGGAGCCCCGAACACGGCAGGAGGAGCTGGAGCCCACGTGGTGAGGAAGAAGATGCCAGAGAAAGCGGATGGGCCAATGTGCGGTGTCGGGTCCCAGGCGCCAGAGAGCATGACAGCCCCAACAGGCAAACCATTGCCCAAGGACGAAGCATCTCCCAGGAGAGCAAAGGTAAGAGCATGAGCACGCTGGGATGGAGGGATGCGGCTGCCAAAAACACTTACCGGGAATACTTTGCACATGCCATTTAGTTCCACGTTGCGCTCAGGGCCAGCTTTTGAGTCCTTGTTTTAGCATTTCTGTCTTGCTTTTAAACGAAACTGCATGATACAGGCTCAGACCACTTGTCCATCTAGTTCAGCGTTGTCCACAATGGCTGGTGGTAGCTCTCCGGGGTTTCAGGCATGGGATATGAACAGCCTGACCTGAAGGACATCGCGATTGAACCTGGGTCCCTCTACATCCATTTTGGTACAGCCTTTCTCCCCACCCAAAAGGTTCTTTGGAGGTTCCCGGTGGGAATGTTCTCAACTACCCACTATGTCCCCATTTTCCTGGGAGCCCGTAGCAGTATCAGGTATCTAACAGAGGTTTGATGCTCACTTCCGTGTCAATTGCAACCCAGTTAACCCAGGAAATTGTGGGGCTTTTGCACTTTCCACAGTTTTTGTACTTTCTGCAGTTTTCATGCATCATGCCACCTCCACCCACGTGAATTTGGGGCGGTATTCTGGCATACAGTTTGTTTCTGTCATTTCCATTGGCGAATCATGGGGGAACAGAGGCACGCATGCGCCTAAAGGCTGGCGACATGTCCAATGATAGGTCAGGTCACACCACGCCCACTGGTGTGAATGAAATTTAGTATGGCATGATGAGATGCCAATATGAAAGCCACTGTTCCATAAGGCAACAGGCAATGCGGTGGAAAAGGAACTTTGGGAACCAGAACAGAAGCGCCTGCATTATAGCCAGGCAAACTACCGCAATAAACTCCATGTCTGAATGCCCGCTTAGTTGGACCTAAGAGAGGTGGTTACTGCTGTTGCTGCTTCTCCTGACAAGCTTGGAGAAAGCAAGTGAACAGATGGCAATGGCGAGGAGGAGGAGCAGAGCCAGGAGGCTCTGGGGTATCAAACGTAGGGCCCCTTTTGGGATGTGGGGCCACAGTAAATGCCCAGTGGGGTTGATCCCTGACACTGGTTGTGTACAGGGACTCTTGAGCCAATGGCACTTGGTCTTGCCAGACAAGTTATGAATTGTTCCTGTTTCCTTAACCTTCCTCGACCTCATGCCTTTCAAATGTCACTGGACACCAACTCCCATCAGCCCCAGCCAACATGGCCATTGCTCAGGCATGATGGGAGCTGTAGTCCAAAAGCATCTACAGGGTGTTAGGGAAGGCTGTCATTGTCAACAACACTGGCTTGGTGAATCCATCAAAGGTATTGATTCCTGGCAGGTTCACAGGCATAGCAATGTGTCATTAGTAAGAACCATAGATACTAGGCAAAACTGCATACAGAGATATGAACATTAGGGGAGATTTGCACTAAAGTGTTGATGAATTTTCGTGAGGACTTCCCTCCCCAGTCACCACCAAAAGAAAAATGCAAACTGATGTGAAAATGCAGAAAGCCAAATGTATGTAAAGTTGGAAAAACGAGACACTGAGAGACGTTGAAATTGACAGATTGGCCCATCCCTACCCATACTGCACCTAGCACGCTGTTTCTGCCCAAGCTCATTGTTAAGAAATAAGTCTTCTTTTTCATGTTTTCATTTTGTTTGGGTCACATTTTCTAAAGGCATGTTAATTATGATATCTCTGTCACTCCCACTCAGTGGCAGGCAGGTGGGGGATCTGGATGCAGTGTCTGCATCCTTCAGATTCTTCCTTGGGGCCAAGTCTGAGAGATAATAATGGAACAGAGTGAAGCAGGGAACGCCCAGCCCCCAGGCAGCGATTCCACACTTGCACCCATCACCCACCACAACCCTCCCCTCCTCTGACTGCTCTTTGCCCTGGCTGCGAGGTGTCATTGGTTGGGGTTGGGAAAGAGACAAGAAAAGTCTTGGCAAAGCTGTAGAAAGCCATCGGGGAGGCTGGGGAGAGAAAGCAGCTCCATGCAGATGCAAGCCATGGCCTCCCTGGTCTGGGTGCCATCTTGGAACAGCTGCCAAGATGTCTTGAGAAAGCAGGCCAGTGGTTAGAGGAAGGGAGGCTGAATGCAAAGGAGGACAGTGAAGGCTCCTGTCATAAGAACGCAGGAAGTTGCCTCATGCCAAGTCAGAGGACTGATCCATTTAGCTTAGCAGCTACCAGTGGCTCTCCAAGGTTTCTCCCAGCCCTAGCTGGACATAGTGGCTCTCCCTGGGATTGGCTATGGCGCCACCTACTGTTGGCCTCCTTGCCTTCTGCCCTGCTATTCCCAATGGTCACCAAGAACCCATGCTGGCAGCTATGCGCATAATTTATCGTGTGTATTTTTTTGTGCAAATCTACATCATCATCTTGTTTTGGGGGGTGGGGTGGGGGTGGGGGCGGTTTTCCTCTTTCTTTTGAGATGCACCATTGGCCCCTTAAGTCTGATTGAGGCTCTACCTTTGCACACCAGCTTAAGCTCATTCAGTGCCAGCAACCAACCTGAACACATCTCTACTGTCAGAATGGAAATCTGCCTAGCAACTGTTGGGTGTTCAGGATGCTTGTAAGAAAGTTTGCTTTCAAAGAGAAAGGGAGAGGCTCCTGGCAGTGGCTGGTGCCCATTGGGACCAGCAGGGCAGAAGAGAAGGAGGCTAACAGCAGGTGGCGCCACAGCCAGCGGCAGGCAGAGCCAAGTGACTCTAGTTTTGAACCCATCCTCTTCCCTGTTGAGTTCTGCAAAGCCAACAATGAGACTAAAAGGGAGGAAGCCGACCCCACTGGCCCTCTCCTGCTTTGGTCCCGCCTCTAGTCCTGGAGGTAATATATAGCGATTGCTGGTGACCCATTGGGATTGTCAGGGTGGAAGGTTGTGAATTTCAGTGAGAGCCACCCCACCTCCCATTGCCCCATGATTTGAACAGTGGATGATACACACCAGCCCTTGAAGCAAGAGAAGAGCTCCTCTAGGCATGTGCAGAATTGCTCTTCCTCTGTACCGCGAGTAAGCAAGCATAAGTTTGAAGTTTAGGAGAGAGAGAGAGAGAGCTTTCAGATCTCAAAAAGATTGTGGCAGAGAGCATAAGAAAAGCTCTGCTGGATCAGGCCAGAGGCCCATCTATTTACCATCCTGTTCTCAAAGTGGCCAACCAGAAGCCACTCTGGGAAGCCCACAAGCAAGTCCTGAGTTTTCAACAACCCCTTCCATGAAGCAGAGGTGGTGTTTTATTATTTATTTCAATCATTTACAGACCACTTAATTACAATAGTCTCTAAGCATTTGTTCCAGAACCGTGACACAATAAAAACCAGTAAAAGCTATAAAATCAGAATTCCTTTGAAATTGCCTGCTAGAATAAAAGCCTGGCCTCAGCTGGAAGGGGGTTCCATAAAACTGGGTCCTCAATATTGAACACACAGCTCCTAATGGATACGAGCCATTTATATTATAAGTAATATATTTCTTAAAAGCACTAGCCTCCACTGTGCCTCAATCTTCCCAGAGGAAGCAATAACCCTGGGTAAGCGCCTGGAACCCCTGGAATCTCACACCACTCTTGGAAATTGGGGTGGTGTGTAACACTGTGCCTCTGAGAAAAAGGGGGGGCTCTGAAAGTGACTACCCCAAAGACCTCTATGACTGGGCAGAGATATAAGAGATCAGGTATCCTTGGCTCAAGTTGTCGCCAATTAAGCCTTGGCAATGAATACCAGAACCTTGAACCTGGCCCTGACAGAGTAAGAGCAACCAGCGCAAGCTTTTGAGCACCAGTGAAAGTCTGTCCCCATCAAATCTGACACCAACCCGGTTCGTATTTTGTCACCCTAACCCTTCACCTCTGGGTCTTCGTGACGCATGTAATGTAGCGAAGCCGTGGCAAGCTCTGACCTCATACGGTGGCGGGGATGTCTCAGCACCGCACAAGCCCCAAGAGACCTCGCCTCCTACTTAGCGGAAGGCAGGCACTGGTGCCTGGTCTCCTGCTGCACCGAAGGAGTCGAGGCTTGAGGCTCTGAGCCAACAGCAGAGACGGCCCTCAAAGTCTCCCTCCTTCCCTCCCTCAGGAATTTTGTCCAGCAGCCAGTCAAGAAAGCTACCCCACAAGCTCTCCGCTACTCATCTTCTTCCACACTGCCTGGCTGGAGACACCAAGGCTTTCAGGCACATATGTTGTTTATTTGATCAAATGGGGCCTGACAGATTAATCAACAGAAGTTGATTAATCCATCTGTCAAAACTGTTGGGCCTTGTCATCTAAGCTCCCTGACCATCTCCAGCTAAAGAACTGTTTCCCCACCAAAACTGCTTAGTTTCAAATTCCCCAAGCCCTAAATCCTTTTTGGTGTCAGATATTTTACTTGCCACACATCCTTTGCATGCAATCGTTTCAATAAAATCTATTTGATTTTAAAAGGTTGTTTTTTTTAAAGTGTTCCCTGCCTTGGCTATTATTAACAGGAATCTAGGAAGCAGCCTAGTATAGCCCAGTATTTTCCACTCTGACTGGCAGCAGCTCTCAAGAATCTCAGGCAGAGAAGAGTCTTTCCCATCACTTTCTGTGGCAGGGTTGAGGAATCTAATACCAGGGGGCAAATGTGGCCCTTGCATCTCTCCACAGGCCACAGCCCATCTCACAAACCATATCCTCTGGTGCTTTTGCCTGGCTGAATGTGTCCTTGAACTGTGATAATACTTCTTGCTTGGCTGGAAGGAAGATGGAGAAATCTCTCTCTGTGTGTAGAAGCCCTTGGGGAAGTGAAATAGCTTAGTGGTAGAACGACTGCTTTGCTTGCAGAGGGTCACTGGTTCAATCTCCAGCATCTCCAGGTACAGGACCCTGGAGAGCAACTGCCAATCAGTGTAGACAATACCGAGATAGATGGACAAATGGTCTGGCTCAGTACAAGACAGCTTCCTATGTTCCTGCATTTTGCATGGCTGGAATGGAACCTACCATACAAAGATAACAGTCAGATCCATTGCTTCACACCTCTGCATCTGCCTGCACCCAGCCCTGGTATGTGGCCCCTGGATGATCACTCTAGAGGAAATGCAGCCACTCTGGAGGAAAGGCAGAAAATTAGGTTTTCTGTAGTGTACTTCTAACATGAAACAGCGGGGAAGTTCCCGCATTCAAAGCAGGTGCTCTGCCATTGAACTACAATCCTTCTTCAAATATAACTGGCTAGCAGTCTTGTACCTGACGCTGCTCAGGAATTCTAAGAAACAGAAAAACCAGCGCAGTCTTGAAATCAGTGCTTAAAATCAGTGCAGTTTTGAACGGAACGGTCTGCCATCTTGATTCAAAATTGCATCCAAATGTCTCCAAAGATAAGACAAATACCTGCTCTTCAATTTCAGGAACTGCCACGCAAAAACTTTTTGTGGTATCATAAGAGGTGTCCAAATGCATAGACAACAGCTTCTCAAAATATATAGCAGATAACATTAATTAAATTGATGGATCTGTCATTTCATGCATCCCCACCCAGTGTTCTGTCCCTGCCTAGGCACTTAGGGCAAAGCTTGCTCCCCCATGGTGTATGTGGGGCAGAATGAGGTTCACTCGCCCTCTTTCCAACTCACCTCTCTTCATCCCTTCTGTTCCCTGCAGCGGTTTGCTTCCATCCCACGCTATGTGGAGACTCTGGTGGTGGCTGATGAAGAGATGGCGCATTTCCACGGTGCAGGCCTCAAGCGCTACCTCCTCACCATCATGGCAGCGGCTGCCAAGTTCTTCCGACACCCCAGCCTGAAGAATCCAGTCAACTTGGTCGTGACCAGGCTGGTTGTGATTGGACAATCCGAGGACGGGTTGCGGGTGTCGTCCAACGCTGCCGAGACGCTGCGGAATTTCTGCACATGGCAGAAAGGCCTCAATAAGGAGAGTGACGAGGATCCTGAGCATTTCGACACAGCCATTCTCTTCACTAGGGAGGTAAGTGAACTGCTGCCAGGTATCCCCCTATATGCTGCGCAGAGAACTCGCACAACTAAAATTCTGCACCAAGGAAAGGGGCCAAATTCTGCATAAATTCTGCAAATTGGTCACACTGGCATTTAGCGATAGGCTCCTTACTTTCCTAACCTGTGAAAAGTTCCAGGGATTGCAGCAAAATTCAGGTTTGGTTTCCTTTGGGTGAAAGAGAGCCCCCAGAGGCTTAAGGGGTATTTGCAATAAGTAGCTAGTTGAGAGCTGGAGGGTAGATAAGACTAGGACCAGGAGGTTCTGGGTTCAAATTCCCTATTCAGCCATGAAGCTCACAAAAGGATAGATGATGATGATAGATAGATAGATAGATAGATAGATAGATAGATAGATAGATAGATGATAGATTATAGATAGATGATAGATGCCAACAAAAAGAAAATTAGAAGAAGGGGGTGGGGAGAAACAGTTTAAAAAGCTACTACCTCCAGGTGGCGCTGTGGTCTAAACCACAGAGCCTAGGGCTCGCTGAACAGAAGGTCGGCGGTTCGAATCCCTGCGACGGGGTGAGCTCCCGTTGCTCAGTCCCAGCTCCTGCCAACCTAGCAGTTCGAAAGCACATCAAAGTGCAAGTAGATAAATAGGTACCACTCCGGCGGGAAGGTAAACGGCGTTTCTGTGCGCTGCTCTGGTTGGCCAGAAGCGGCTTAGTCATGCTGGCCACATGACCTGGCAGCTGTACGCCGGCTCCCTCGGCCAATAAAGCGAGATGAGCGCCGCAACCCCAGAGTCGTCCGCAACTGGACCTAACGGTCAGGGGTCCCTTTACTTTACCTACGAACTCTTGTTCACTGGAGGTTTTGAAAGAGATGCTGAATGGCTTTCCATCAGGAATTTTTTAGCTATGATTCCTGTGTTGCAGGGAATCATAGCTAACTAGAACCTTCCAGCCCTACAGCTCTATGATTCTATCAGTTCTAGCTTGGTCTAAACACAAGTGTCTGACCATCTCTCCCCCTTCTGACTTGCAAGGAGAGCTGATTTGGCAGCCAGTGGGTGCCTTCTCCTCCAGAAAGATACTGTAGGCTTTGCCTGCTGAGTCCTGCAGAGGGTGCCATCCCACATGGCCAGTGCCACCTTGGAGGCTCCTGCAATGGCTGTTTCTACCACACTGTGCATTGGTGGCCTTGACAATATGCATTTGTCTTTCCCTGGCAGGATCTCTGCGGGCGCTCTAGCTGTGGCACTCTGGGCATGGCGGACGTGGGCACTGTGTGTGACCCAGAACGCAGCTGCTCCATCGTGGAGGATGACGGGCTCCAGTCTGCTTTCACTGCAGCGCATGAGCTTGGTAAGTGGGGACTGGCACCTTGCACTCAACCAGCCACCCCTGGGGGGCATTCCCATGGATCCACCCCAGCTGAAAAGCCAGGTGGTCTATTCCCAAAAAAGACAGAGGTGTGGCCTAAGCTTGTCTAGTCAGCAATATGAGTTTCATGAAAGATAATGTATCAATGACTATTAACCATCAGGGCTATGCTCTGCCTCGGCTCTCGGATGCAGTATGCCTCTGAATCGTTATTTATCGTTTAGTGTGTTTGGTTCCCTGGGCTCGTTTGGGAGGAAGGGCAAGATATGAGTTTAATAAATAATAACTAATCTTGGGAGCCTACGCTTCTCATTAGATAGCAGATTCTGTTCTTGAATGGCCGAGTAATTAACGCAAAATATTCTGCAGCTTCACAAGTATATGGGGAGCTGGAGCTGAATTCTCTCTCTCTCTCTCTCTCTCTCTCTCTCTCTCTCTCTCTCTCCCTCTCTCTCTCTCCCTCTCTCTCTCTCCCCCACTTTCCTTTCCCCCTTGTATAGGCCATGTCTTCAACATGCTCCATGATGATGACAAGCACTGCAGAGAGCTGAACCGCCACTCAAACTCACGCCACATGATGGCCTCCATCATGTCCCCCGTGGACCCTGAAGAGATGTGGTCCCCATGCAGTGCCCACTTCATCACTGACTTCCTAGACAATGACCACGGTAGGACTTTGCCTTCCGATCTGCGCATTCCTTGACTGTTCAGTTGGATCTTTTCAGCCCCGGTGATCAAGCTTCCTTCCTCACCATCCTGGCCTCATGTGACAACTTAAGCACCTAGGGAGAAGGGGGAGCAATTCAATTCAGTTTGCATTGAAAGGAGAACCAAAACAATGCAAAGACGGAAAGCAGCCATTTTTTGAAATTCACACATCTCTAAACGTAATGCTGTTGTCCGGCCAAGTGATGTGCAAAGGAATGTAAAATGCATAAGCAGTAATGGTGAATAGGGCATACCAAAATGCATTTTTATTAGGGAACATTGCTTTGCAGAACTGTACACTCAAAACTGACAGATCTGCCCATTCCTAGGCCTTGAATTAACCAATCTTCTGGTTCCCCCTTCCTCATCCCTTTCCTTGCAGGTCGCTGCCTATTAGACAAACCACGTGAACCCCTGCACCTCCCAGCTGCCTTCCCCGGCAGTGATTACGACGTGGACCAGCAGTGCCAGCTGAGCTTTGGGCCCGACTCACGCCACTGCCCCAGCATGCGTCCCCCTTGTTCCTCACTGTGGTGCACGGGGCAGATCAACGGGCAATACATGTGCCAGACGAAATACTTCCCCTGGGCCGATGGGACACCTTGCGGTGAAGGCAAGAGTTGCATGAGCGGCCAGTGCATAAGCAAAGTCGACTTGAAGGCGTACAATGTGAGTAGACCCGCCAGCGGTGTCTCTGCATTCCCAGGGTAGACATAAAGGACATAGCGCTCACTTTTTGAGCTGGGAAGGACGCATTTGTACGGTATTGAATGCACTTGTTCTGTTAGCACAGGGAATTGTGCTTGCGTAATGGTGCTTTCTCTCTTCTCCTCCCCTGAATGGACACCATGCCCTCCCAAATCTGCTCCTGAGGGGAGCATCAGGACAGATTTAAGGGGTGCACAGGGGAAGGAGGGGAGAAGATCTGCTGCACAAGCACCAATTCTTATGCTAGTGGATCGAATTGCTTGGCACTACACTAGATACAAGCCTTGGAAACCCAAGAACACAAGAGGCGCACACAAAGCACGTAAACTGATGTGGAAATGTAGGAACTGAACTTAAGTTTAGAAAAAGGAGAAACAGATACTGACAGATTCACCTGTCCCCACCACAATGCTTGTGAAGTGCTTTGTACATTTGAAAACACTGTATGACGTATCAATTGTCTCTCACAAAGCACGTTTTCACTCTCTCTTCCCTTTTCTCCTTTTTTGCAGATTCCCACCCACGGCGGCTGGGGACGTTGGGGCCCGTGGGGTGATTGCTCCCGCAGCTGCGGAGGGGGAGTGCAGTACTCCACCCGTGAGTGCAACAAGCCTGTCCCACGCAATGGTGGCAAGTACTGCGAAGGGAAACGCACCCAGTACCGCTCCTGCAACGTCCAGAATTGCCCTGATGGGAACGGTAAGATCGTTTCTGCCACTTTCAAACAGCGTTTCTTAGGTGGACCTGATTGCCGCAGCCTGCCCTGGTGCTTCCTCACTTGTGTTTCTTACTGGCTGAAACCATAGCTAGCCAACTGCCAGCGAGGCAATAGTGAGCAAGAGGAACCAATTCTCTGACTCCACATAAGGCCGCTTCCTATGTTCCTGTGTGCTAACTGGGTTCATTATTCCAAGTGGCGCACAGGGCTCTTGCTTAATTGTTTAATATGGAAGAGAAAACGTGAGACGGAAGCAATCGTCAACAGGCTTAACATGAATGTTGATGCCGATTTCACACCCAAAATGCATCTGGGGCCATTTTATTCTTGTCACCCAGCCCTAGTTGCAGGTCTTAATCCCTGTATGTTAATTCCCCTCCAGCTCTGACCTACCGGGAACAGCAGTGTGCTGTCTACAATCACCGCACGGACATGTTTAAGGACTACCCTGCCCCCATGGACTGGGTGCCCCGCTACAGCGGTGTGGCTGAGCGTGACCAGTGCAAGTTGACCTGCCAATCCCATGCCTTGGGCTACTACTATGTCCTGGAACCGAAGGTAAGTGTTACCATGGCAACGTGAGCCTCCCGTCCTTCAGGAGACCCTGAGGTTATTTTACACTTTACACAGAACAGGCTTTCGGAAACAAAATGCAAAGCAATGGACAGCTATCTGAGAGTGTGTAGGCGAACAGTGGGGAATCTGGAAGGTGTTGTGGGGAAGGGAGGACCGAAGAGGAAAGTGATTTTCCCATAAGCCCTTGGGGCAGCAAACTGACTTTTGCTTGGTTCTAGGTGGCTGATGGAACACCCTGCTCCCCTGACTCCACCTCAGTCTGCGTCCAGGGGCGCTGCGTCCATGCTGGCTGCGATCGTGTCATCGGCTCGAAGAAGAAGTTTGACAAATGCATGGCATGCGGAGGGGACAACTCTGGATGCACCAAGATCTATGGTTCTTTCACCAACCCTCAGTGAGTGACATTTTTTTTTGCAGGTGCTGCTTTGTGTGGTGCTAAGACATTGGGAATGCACAATGTGTTTCCCTCCTTCCCAACCCCAAGCATTTCTTTACAGATAGTTGAGACCTTGCTGATGCCATTACTTCAACAGTTAAACATGGGCCTATGCCAAAAGTATCCATAGAAACCCTAATTCAAGAGCCCAGATATAAATGATGAATACTTCTTGCATTTATGAATTTCAGGTTGTATCCAAGAGTAATCCTACTTAGTTGGATACAAACAGTGCTTTTTTCTGGGGGGATGCAGGGGGATGCAAAGCCCTAAACATTTTGTGAATCTTTGTACTATTGTCCATTTACTGTATTGATTTTTCCTGATTTGAATTATAAAATAGTTATTTTCTTGAGTCAAAATGAGAGTACCCATAAACATTTTTAAAAGAAAAAAAGCACTGGATACAAATACATATATATTCATACTTACATGATTTGTTCCAATTATAAAACCATCCTGTTCCCATTCCTAACAAAAAGGTGTAAGAACTTTCATGCATTTTGAAGGGAAAGCTATAAAGTGGCTTCCCCTGCATGCAATTGAGTACAGAATTACAAATGCACATGAATTAATTCCAACAGAACAACTGGCCGATTTTTAACAGCCCCTGATTCCTAGAAGACCGTGGACTGCCGTTTGCAAGGAAACATGTCCATGGGTACACTGCTTCTGTATGACTGGGATTAAGCAGTATACAAACTGTTGAAACAAATAAATAATGTGGAAAGGGTGGGACCTCTCACTCCAGCCCCATCCAGCCCTAAATCCCATCCAGCCCTAAGCCTTGGCCTTTCTCGGACCAAGAGATTGGATCCTATTCCCAGCTTCCTAGGGCCACATTCACACAATTCATTTAAAGCCATAGCACAGCACCTTAAGCAGTCATGGCATCCCCCAAAGAACCCTGGGAGATGTAGTCTGTCAAGTAGGCTGAGAGTCATCAGGAGCCCCTTATTCCCCTTGCAGATCAACAATTCCCAAAGTTCCCTGAGAACCACTCAGAAAATTTGGGTGCTCAGCCACACTTGTCCCACGCCAAGAAAGCATGGCTCCAAGCAGTTTTCCACCGCTTTCCTCCGGAAAACTTGTTCTTCTGCGCGAAATCAGAACAGCAATCCGCAGAAAAACCGGATTGCCTTTTGTTCTGATTCAGCGCTAAAATGCAAGTTTTCCCAGGGAGGAAAGTGGCAAGGTAAACAGAAGTGTGAATGAGCCCTGAGTCTTGTGGAGACCTGGCCACCCTGCCCCTCAGAGGCAGGCATTTTCCCACTCTCCATCCCAGCTGATCCCTGATCTTTCTCGTCCTTCCATCCAATCAGGTACGGGTACAACGACGTGGTCATCATCCCGGCGGGAGCCACCAACATCCTGATCCGCCAGAGCAGCGGCCCATCCTCCAGCGACGGGATCTACCTGGCTCTCCGCCGGCGGGACGGCACTTACGCCCTCAACGGCAACTACATCCTGGCACCTTCTGAGCAGGACGTCCACCTGCCAGGCGGGGTGAACATGCGCTACAGCGGGGCCACCAAGGCCATGGAGATGATCGTGGGGCGCGGGCCCCTGCAAGAACCGCTCACCTTGCAAGCCTTGGTGGTGACCGACCAGAAGACCCCGCGCCTCAAGTACACCTTCTTCGTCCCCAAGGCTCCAAAGAGGTTGTCGAGCCAGTGGCTGAAGCAGAAGGCTCGCATCTTGGAGGTCCTAAGGAACCGGCGAGGCCGCAAATAGACATGCGCACCTTTTGGGGAGAGGTGGTTCCTGGCCAGGCCTCCTGACTTGCTCTGGCCCCTGCAACCCACAATGGAGGCAGGCGTCTGTGTGGGGAGGGGGCTCAAAAGGCACGTATTTCCTGAAGATGACCAAACTGCACCAAACCTTCCCCGCTGACCTCACAAACAAGAGACCCTAAGCAGCAAAAGCTGGTGCTAGGTTTGCTTAATGGCTCAGGGACCTTCCAGGAGCTTCTGCCGCATGTTGCGGACTCTCTTTCTTGGCTCTGCCTGGACATTTGAAGACTCAGGACACAAACCAAGTTGTGGGGGGAAAGGGGAAAGCACCCAGAGGCTTAAGGCCTTGTATGCCGGAAAAGGCTTGACCTCAAGTGTGGGGTTGTCAAGCCAAGCCGTTTCCTCCTCCCTGATAAGTTATAGGGCGATGGTCAGCCGAGCTCCAAAATGGAATCCAGGGTGGGGAGGAGGAGGTGAAAAAAAGCCCCTTGCTGTTTTTTTGTGGTTTATTCGGGGATGGGGTGGAATGAGCGACAGGGAGAAGCAACGGAGCTGACTGAAGAGAACAGGCATCAATTCTGCAAAAACAACATCTGGCTCAGCCGAGGCCGTCAACAGGCCTATTCTCCATTGTGCTTCTTCCCTCCGTTTTTTTAAATTCCTGTCCGCTCGTGTACTGTATTTATTATCCTTTTTATTTATTCACTACTCTGGATGCATAAAGAGTATTAATTGTGGGGAGGGTTTATATATATATATTTGTTGTTGCTGCTGGGTTTTTTGTGTGTCTTTTTTTAAAGCAGAACAAAGGAGGCAGCAATGTTCCTCAGCCTCACCAAAACTTGGCAAGTTTACACCACACGTTTTTTCTGGGGGAGCCAGAAAATGTGCTCGAATCAGCGGCGTCTACCTCAGCCTCTTAGCGCCTCCTCCTTCCCCCACTCTCTGCTCTCAAATGGGCTTTTTTTTTTTTTTTTTTGGCCCACCCTACAGCTGTCTCTGGCTTTGGACAGGCGAGCCTCTCTACATTTTTTTGGCAGCACGTGCCTTTCTCCTTTTTCTTGCGGCAATGACAAGGCACCAGAGAAATTACAGGCCTTGGTTTGGGGGGAAAGCCTTCCCGAAGTGGTCAGGCTCTGGGGCTTTTTCCTCATAGTAGGCGACCTCAGTTAGGCCTCCCTTCTTCTAGGGAGGGGCGAAGGGACCAGGCCTTTGTGCCTCTCACTGTTGTGGCCTGCAGAAGAGGCCGCTCGAAGAATTTCCTCCCCTCAGCCCAGAAAATAATGTTGTGTCTGGGCTGGTTCCCAATTATCACAGGTTGCGAGGGGAGCTGACGGCCCTAACATTATGGGCTAGGAGGCACTGCCGAGTGAGTGGCAGCAGCTTAGCATGAGGAGGCCGTTAAAAGGGAATTATTTTTCCCAGCCTGAAATATACTCAGAGTCGCAAAGTGATTTCATGCTCTTTATTCAGCTCATAGTGGTGAGGAGGAATGAATGAAAGTCCCCTCACAGTATCTGCTTTATATACACTATTTACACAATGGGCTGCACATGATTGGCTAATTCCGGAATTCTACTGTAAGCCAATCAGGTTGTGGATTCACTTCAATCTGGAGCAGGATTGGGTGGTTCCTGCCAACCAATCATACTGCTGCATTGTTCTAGGACCAATCAGACGGCTGCATTCTGAATCCTATTGTTCTAGGACTAATCAGACTGCTGCAATTTGGATCCTATTGTTCTCAGTACATAACACAGCCTAAAAAAAAAGTGAGGGAAAGCAGGTGATTTCATTGAGGGGGCAGGGAGAGAGAAGGTCATAGAGCAAACCCAATGGAATCAATGGTTCAGACTAGCTTAGGTCCACAAGTTTCAGTGGGGCTACTCTGAGTAAGAGTCAGTTAGCTATCATCCCTAGACGCGGACGTTCAATTCTTCTAAAATGAGAGCAGAGGTTAGTGGTTGCAGCAGTGAAGTAGGGCGAAGGTGGGAAACAATGGGACTCCACCAGCTCTGAGAGCGAAAGGATGCCAAGCCCAGGGTCTTCTCATTGTCTCTCCCCTCCCTGGGGAGTAGAGGCACATGGGCCAAGAGGCAGCAAAAGGGAGCAAGAAACTCATTCTGCACATTGCTGTGCCAGAAGCACCGGCCCTTACAACAGGGGTAGGGAACATTGGGCCCTCCAGATGCTGTTGAACTGCAATTCCCATCATCTCTGGCCATTGGCCACGCTTGCTGGGGCTGATGGGAGTTGTAGTTGAGCAACATGAGCTATGCCCATACCGAGGCTGATGCACACTAAATTTCCCCCTGGAGGGGGTGAATTATATTTAAAACCTCTGTAGAACCAGAGGGAATCCCCCCCCCCACAAACAACTCCCCAGTTTTGTCAGTGATAGCCCTTTCCCTCAACCACAGGGACTCTGATAGTTAATAATTTAATTAAATTATAATCAAGGAGGATAGCAGCAAAAGCCTTAACTGGCCCCGGGGCAAGTCCCCAGGGGTCATGAGGTTGGGTTTTATATTCGTTTTGTATAGAACAGTGTGTTTGATCTTAATAACTATTGTTGGGGATCTGGGGTTATTTTTTTTCCGTTTTGAAATAATAAAAACTCCGCCAGGTTATTTAATGCTATTTATAAACCCGGTGTCTTGGTGTGACTCTTTTGGTGGGTACCGCTATACTGCCACCCCTGGTATTTAGCAGTGGCTTGGGAGAAAGAATTAAGAGGAGGGGTGAGGAACCTCAGACCGTGGCCAAATGCAACTTTCCAGATCTTTCTAGCTGGGCCCTGGGACTGAGTTATCTGTCCTAGGCAGCGCTTCAGTTTCACTTGGTGGCACATAGCACAGCGGTAGGGTGTCCACTTCCCGAAGCAGAAGGTCCCAGGCACCCCCAAGATAGTGGAGAAAGATTCCTGCCCCAAATCCGGGGAGACCTACAGCCTGTCAGCTACACTGAGCTACATGGCGCAATCGCCTGACTCTGTATAAGGCAGCTTCCTGTTACAAAGTCTTGTCTCTGGCCCCATGAGCTCAGCTGGCCAAGACCAGTGGCATAGCGTGGGGGGTGCAGGGGGGCCCGGCCGCACCGGGCACAACATCTGGGGGTTAGGGTTAGGGGGCGCAAATCCACGGGTTAGGGGGCGCAAATTACTTGCCTTGCCCCGGGTGCTGACAACCCACGCTACGCCACTGGCCAAGACGCAGCCAGTTGGCCAGATGCGACCCTGAAGCAATATCATCTGTATCTTTAAGGCGGTTTCATCAAGAAGCAGTGAAAAGCTGGACCTCAGCTTCCCTCGCTAGGGAAAGAAAAGCTTTCAAGCTGTAAATGAGAGCGGGAACATTCTATACTTTTGGGGTGGGGGAACCAGACACCCTTGGCCACTGGCCAAGCTGACTGCGGCCTGCTAGGAGAGGAGAGTGCAACAATATCGCCTTGTTAGATCTTGCTTTGGGCTTGGTATGCAACGCCTCAGGAAGTCCGGAGGACACACACTTCAAAATTATATGAATGTAATACACCCATACTATCTGTAAGGGGATGAGGTCGTGTGGCAGACTGTTGTCTATGGACACTGTGCGGAGAACAGGCTGTGCCACAACCACCCAAAGTTTGAGAAGGCAACTCTTTTGTCTGTTAATGACTTTGCTGAGCTTACTCGGTTACGGAGGCCACTTTTCAGGCAGATGGGTTGGACCAGCCTTTAAATTTCCCAAAACGAACCGATGGAGAAGTGAAGTCAAACTGCTAGAAGGCTGCAGCACCTGCTGTGACTGCAAAGACCGATATGGGAGAGACATGTTTTGTTGCAGCTGGGGCACATGAAGGCATACGGTATCTCTCCCGAGGTTATAACTGCTGCCTCCCACATTGTTTTTGCTGCATTTGTAGCACCAAAGTGACCTCTCTGGGGCGCAAACCTGAGCAGTGTGTTATGGAGGCCCTGAGCTACCCAGATGACAAGCCACCCCCCCCCTCTCATCCTTGTCAATGTGATTCAAAGGAAAGCAGAGCAATATGCTTGGCACCAGCTTGGCTGCAGGAGTTGCCGGAAGGAGGCATACCAGGCAGCCTCCAACTGTCTTAGGGACTCCACTATGGATTTGTGTAGGCTTGACTCCTTAGCTTTTTCTTCTCCTGAAGATATCTTGCAAGGCACCAATACTAAGCAGGGGATATCATGGGAAATCAGAAAGAGTGGCTAGATACAGGTACCTGGGGCTACTTGACATGGTGGGGACAGGGCTGGCATCAGCAGTGGTGCCCAGCCAAATACTCAAGAAGAGCAGAGTAACCCAGCTGGATCAGGCCAGTGGCTCATCTAGTCCGGCATCCTGTTCTCTCAGCAGACAAACCAGATGCTGGTGGGATACCCACAAGCAGGACCCGAGTGCAAGAACAACTCTCTCCCCATTTGTGATTCCTGGCAACTGATCCTCAGAGGCATATTGTCTCCAACGGTAGTGGCAGAACACCAGTGGCGTAGCGTGGGTTGTCGGCACCCGGGGCAAGGCAAGTAATTTGCGCCCCCTAACCCGTGAATTTGCGCCCCCTAACCCATGGATTTGCGCCCCCTAACCCTAACCCCCAGGTGTTGCGCCCGGCCCCCCCTGCACCCCCCACGCTACGCCACTGCAGAACACAGCCACAGTGTTTGGGAGCCATCAACAGCCCGATTCTGCAAGATTGTGTCTAATCCTCTTTTTAAAGCCATCCAAATTGGTGGCCATCACTTCTTAAGGGAGCAAATTGCATAGTTTCATTAAGTGTTGTGTAAAGAAATGCTTTCGTCTGTCCTGAATTTCCCAACGTTCACAAGTTGGCCATTCCCGTCACCTCCTAATGGCAAAGTCCTCTTCCTTTAAGGCGTAGCCTCCCAACGCCTGCACGGCAGCTGTTTTTGTTACTCTGCTACTTGGACCTACGGGCAGAGCAAAAATTTGGGTTCCAGGCTTTAAAATAAAAAAGGAAGGAGTCCCCAAAGGTGAGGTCCAGAAGAAGGATCGTTGCTACATCTCCATGTTTTCCTGCTGCCTCTTCAAATCTTCTTTCCAGACGTTCACCTCCTCCGTCGCTTTTCTCTGACTCACCCAGGCGCTGAAAGGTTCCTGGGCCCATCTCCAAATCCCCAAATCTCCCAAGGCCACGGAGCTGCCGGCTCAGATTCCAGAGCCCGTACAGAGGCTGCAATTTCCACTCCTGGTCTTAGAAGGGGGTGGTGAATCTGGGTGTGTGGGATGGGGAGGAACGCAGAAACGGTTAGCCTCTCCGGCTGAGATTTTAAAATTAAGATCGGATGAGGGCCAGGGGAACTGATTGTGCCTGCTGTGGGGGAACAACCGAGCCACAAATAAATAAGAATAATTCAAACAGAATTCAGTGAGAAGGGGAGGAGGAAATGTTTTTATATATAAAAAAATCCTTGCAGTAAATACAAAGAGCAAATACATACAGAGATGACCCGTTATGTTATAATACTGCTAGGCTGCAACAGGGTCAGGCTTCATAGCAGCACCCCCTTTGGGCCCCCAACCCCAAAACACACATTTCTGAAGTGTGGCAATGGCCCCTGTCTATGGCCATCCCCCCCTCCCCTCAAGCACAAATTTCTGCGGATCAGCCCTTAAATGACTGCATACTCAACAGGCAGCTGGACTCCAGCTAGCTAACACTGCACTGGAGGTGTTATGGTCCCTCCAGTTGTCGAGTTAGACCTGCGACGGCTCATTCATACATGCCAGTGAGCGCTGGGGCGCTATGGCTGCTGAGCATGCATGGATGAGCAAGTCTGTGGCGTCAGCGACTAGGGCAAGATTGGCCCACCTCCCCTTTCCTACAGAGAGACCATTGTTGTTGCAGCTCCACCAATCTGCTGCTGCATTATTATTTTTTAAAGGCAGGTTTGCATCCCCACTAGCACAGCAAAATAAGAAGAGACAGGCCGCTGGATCAAATCAAAGGTCTCCTTGCCAGCGGCCTGTTCTTACAGTGGCCCGCCAGACACCTCGAGGGGAAGCCTGCAAACAGGACCTGAGTGCAATGTTCACATTCACAACTGGGAGAGCGAAGATGACTTCTTAAGAAAGCTAACTGCTCCTCTACAGACGGGGCGGCGGGGACTTCAGGGACAGGGCACCGAGCGTGAACGCAGACGCTGCTCCTGGGACTCTGTTTTTGACATCAAGACTGAGCTCACAGCACCCCTCCCCCCAACCCACTCCTAGTCTCCCCTTCTTTCTTTGTTTCGGCAGCTTAATTTGAGAAGGGAGAAGGGACTTCTCGGTTGTTGCCATTGTTAAACAGTCAGGAATCTGAAGCCCTTGCCAAATCAAGGTCATCCAGAGAGCTACCCGCTGATCCCAGTCTACTTTCTGCCCGTCTCCCAGTTGTGCTTGGCCTCCATATAAGATGCCGTTCAAGCTGTGCGTGGTTAAGAGACCGGGGCCACGAGAGCTGTGTTAAGATTCCAACACCACTGCAGGACACAAGCAAAGGATTCTATATCCTGAAGATACATGCTGTTTTAGGAAAAACAACAACACGTTTCTAGACAGCAGGGGGAGGACAGGGAAGGCTTTGACTGCCAAAGTCTCACACCTGTCATCTATCAGAAGTTCAGGGTGTTGGGTGGCTGGTTGAAGACTAGGCCCAGCAGAAAAAAAACAAAGGGATGCAAAAGCCTGGATCTTATACAGGCAACTGGAGGCAGCTTTTCCTCTGTGCCACCAGCAGAAGAGAGCTCAGCGATGAGAGTCTGGAGTTTTGCACTAACAAAACAGAAGTTCCCAAACTGTGCGACTGGAATGAAATGATGTAACTGGAATGAAATGACCTACAATAATTTAGACTCCCAGAATCTTAAGAGTTGGAAGGGCCCTTGAGGGTTATCTAGCCCGACCCCCTGCAATGCAGGAATGTTAGGAACGGCAATATCTCTTTTTCAGAGGGAGTCATTGCACAGGTTTTGATCTGGGCAGTGGGTGGTGGAGAGACTGGAAGAGTAAAGCTGCAAAACACAAATCGCAATACTAGGGCAGATGACCAAAAGTGGGGCAAGCAGCAAAGGCATGCAAAGGGGGCAGAAGAGCAGCAGCAGTGTTCTCTTGGCAGCGGCACCGTCCTTGCTGGGATGGTGGCAAAGCCCGCTGCTGCCTTGCCCCAGTGCGCAGTAGTGCCACAACTCTGCCTCCTGTGCCCCTGCTGAGAACAGACTAAATTTTACTCAAGACAGACCCACTGAAATTAATAGATCTAAGTCAATTGTGTTCATTAATTCCAATGAGACTATTCTGAGAGTAGGGTTAGCAGAGTCTTAACTTTGGGAATCCGATAACTGTGCAAAGAAATGAGGAGACTCTCCTTCAGAGCACTGGATTCCCGAGTGAGAGGTATTTTCTTTCTCTCTTTCTTTTAAGTCAAAAAATTGGCTATTCTCTGCAGCAATGAGGACTGGAACCTTGCTTTAAAAAAAAGCAGTGGCAGCAAAATGTGCTCCAGTTGCCGGATTCCTTGCTCCTTGGCACCCTCTCGAGCGGGAAGATGTCAAGACCCATCGTCTGTGGGGTTTTCAAAAGAAGCTGCTCATCTCTGAGATGGGCAGGCATCACATTTGGTTCAAAGAGAACAAGTGGCATCCTGTTATTAAACGAAGCATCAGTGCAAACACATCCTGAGAAAATAAATAAAGCGGCAGAACACTTAAGACTTAATCCACAGCCAGAGTTGCTTTGTCCGCAGGGCACCGGGGGCAATCAATCGCTCACCCTCCAGTTCCTGACACTTGCATCTGGGGCTGTCTAGACTTTCATTAGAGGGTAGGAAATTATCCCAATTAAATCCCAGAGACATTCTTCCCCTCCTCACCACACCCCCCCCCAATCATGCCGCAGTTAGGTTCGCAGCTCAAAACTTGTTTGCCAAGTCTGAGCGAAAACCACCCCGCTTTTTTAAATAGTTGGATGGATAGCAGGGTCAGGCATCAGGGAGATAGTGGTAGAAAAAGCCTCATTCTAGCACAGACCAGAGCACAGGGAATTAGCATGTAGAAAGGAGTGGGGGAATGAGAATGCTGCAGTATAGGGATGTGGCTGGACTACTACCCCCATCATTCCTTGACCACGAACCATGCTGGTTGGAGTGGATAGGATATGGAAACCAGCAACATCTGGGGGAGGGTGTCTCACACTGACTCCCCAGGTTGTAGCACTCTGCTGAAAGTAAGGCTGCAACCTGATTTATTTATTTTTTAAAACCAATTGCTGTACGTTGTATGAACCTGGCTAGATTAGTTTGCCGTTTAAACTTGCACATGGGTCAAAACACTTCTGAAACAGAAGGCATGCTTTGCTTTCAGACAATACACACGCACAGGGCATTGTGTTAGAAGAGGTCTTCCTTTCTGCTTTTGGTTGCAGTGCTGCTGCTTAGTTGCTTTACCCGTTTAGCATACTTAAAATAATATTCTATTATAGCATGATATATTTCTAGCCACCTTGAGAAGTAGAACCGAAGCCTGGGCTATAAGGCGACATAATAAATAGATAAGTACCACCCAACCCAAGGGCAGCAGTGTAGGATTAGCAAGTCGGGGGTGTGGGACAAACACATGACACAATGGGTATCAAATGGGACAGGCTTCTTGTGCTTTGAAAGGCAGTGGAGGCTGCTCCATTCAGGGGAATGGGGCACTGCCCCACAACCCTTAGTCCGCTCTCAGCCACCCTCAGCCTGCTTGTCTTCTTACTTACAGCCGGTCCAAGGGGGGGCCCTGCCTGTCACCTTCCTCCTCCTCAGTCTCAGGAGAAGGATGGGGACAAAACTAGACTCCATTGGCTCCGCCACTCATTGGTTGCAGCTCTGCCTGTCATTGCCTCTGGCTCCGTCTCCTGCAGGATTCCCAGATTCTGCCCTACAAGCTCAAATGGATACCAGCTGCCATTTTAAGATGAGTTTCAGGGAGTAATTATTTCAGAGGGGGCCGCCACCCTCTGCTGAAGTATTAGGGGTGGGAGAATCTGCCCCCTACTAAAAAGGGCTTCTCCGGTGCTCCCCCCCCCCAAAAAAAAAAATAGGTTCCAGAACTCACCATGAAGTTGTTACGGTAAGTCGCCAGGCGACTCGGGGCAGCCTTGAATAGACAGATGCCTGTTTGACAACACCAGTGTTCACCATCCACGGAGGTGATAAAAACTACAGCAAGCTGTTTGGTTTGGGGGTTGCCCCTGGTTCTCGTACAGGTCAAATAAATGTGCCCCCTCATTTTTTTAGATTCAGGCAGATGGCTAGGGCAGCTTGGAAGGGCCCTTGTGCAAACACGCCCACGTGTAACGGCAGAGGCCTGGCTGGAAAGCTTAAAGCCCGCTGCCACTATACGGGAGATGGATTGAAAACATGGAAATACGAATTGGCCCTACCCCATAGCTTGACCAACTGCTGCCAGGTGGAGACATAGATCTAAAAAAAATGTAGACTCACACGCTGGCCAGCTTCACTTTTGACTTGAAATGTTCATTTTGGGCCTCTCGGAAGTACGTAAAGGCAAGAAGCAGGTGGAAAGGTGCTGGCCTGCAATGTCATCCACCTGAGAGGTGCCGGAACCGCGCTCGTGTGTGCTCTGGCTGAAAAAAAGCCCTGGGCCTCCCTTTTCTCCAGTTAATGAGCAGCTCAAATGATGCTGGAAACCCAGCCTCTTAATTTCAAGGCCTCCGGGGAACCTTGGGGTGGGGGCCACTCCAGCAAAGGAAACAAGGAACCCCCCAGCGATTAGACACCAAAATGACAGAAAGCTCCTGAACAACTCCTCAAGCGGAGGATGCAGCAAGTCCCTGCGCACCACAAAGCATGATGTTCCGACTCTTATGTTTCAAGAAAGCTCAAAGAACTGCTGGGAATGTGCTGAAAGGCAACATACACACAACGCTCACAGCAAACCCGAAGGATAAGCAGAGATCCTGGATGAGGCTGGTGTAGCGTGGGGAGGTGCGGCTGCGTGCTCTTAACACCCACCTGAGCTATCCATGGTCACATCCACTGGAGGGCAGCCAGCCCCCGCCCTCTGAAAAAGGAAACCCCAAGGGGATGCTAATACAAGGTACTCCCTCCTCTGGGACAGCTGTTCACCATCAGCCTCCGACGTGCTTCCAGTCCGCAGCAGAGCATCAGAGGCTGAAGCACGTTGAAAGTGGAAGCATGTACCAACCACTGCCACCCTCAGGGCTGAAATCAGGTGAGCAAAAGCAAAGCTGGGGTCCCTAGTGGGCAGAGGTCATAGCTCTCCAGAGTAGGAGGCTAATGCCAGCATCATCATCATCATCATTATTATTATTTGATAGGCCAGAGCTTGATCTCTTTGGGAAACCTGGTAAAGGACGCAGGGCTTAAATACGGCCTTCGCAGGCAAGGTGAGGCAGAAAGGAAGGAAGGAAGGAAGGAAGGAAGGAAGGAAGGAAGGGGCTCAAATTCACATGCTTCACACCAGGGCCCAAGATACATTAAGGGCCGCTTCTGAGAGTGATCTCTGCTGTGTGCAGCACCCCAATTCTGAGTGTTACACAGGTTAAGCCAAGAGTTCGAAATACGAGGACTTCCTGCTGAGCTCCACTTCAAGGGAGAGCATGCTCTGTTCCCATTGGGATGCAGAGCATCAACACTTATAGCACACACACAAAAACACACACGCAAACACTCCCCTCCCGAGGAAACCGTTTCCCCGCCTGGGGGAAAACGTTAGGAAACTGCAGCCACCATTGCCTCCACAGAAGGTGGCCAATGAAACTGAACGGAACCTCTGCCTCCACCAACAGAAAGAGAACACTAAGAGAGAGCTGCCCAGGAAGTCACACGTCGTAGTTGGGCAAGTAGCTGTAGGAGGACCCGCTGGCTGACGGAGAGCTGCAGTTGCACGGGAAGAACCAGCAGATGACGAGACCTAGGTGGTGAGAGAGAGGGAAGGAGGGTTGGATGAACACAGCTCATCGTGGACACTTGCCTCTAATGCCTGGACAGGGAATCCAGCGCCCTCTGGCTGAGGATGGACCCCCGGCCCGCATCAGCCCCAACCAACATGGTCGATGGCACAGAACGATGGGAGCTGAAGCTCAGCATCTTCCAGATACAGGTGTGTGTCTGGTCCCCCAGGTGTTGCTGATTTACAGCTCCCAGCGTCGCTGGATCCAAACTACAAGAAAGAAGATTCCACCTAAACATTAGGAAGAACTTCCTGACAGTAAGAGCTGTTCGATAGTGGAATTTGCTGCCAAGGAGTGTGGTGGAGTCTCCTTCTTAGGAGGTCTTTAAGCAGAGGCTTGACAACCATATGTCAGGAGTGCTCTGATGGTGTTTCCTGCTTGGCAGGGGGTTGGACTCGATGGCCCTTGTGGTCTCTTCCAACTCTATGATTCTATGGTCATGCCGGCTGGGGATGATGGGACTTGTAGCACAGCAACATCTGGAGGTTCTCTCTGCCTAATCTAGAGGGCCGCTGGTTTCCTGGCACTACTTTAATGGACCAGCAAGGACATATGCCAGTCATCACCACCCCAGACCTACCTCGGCCAAAGACTTCCCGCAGGAGAGCGATCTTGGGCTTCCGCGTATGCGAGACTTCCCGCCGTGCCTCTTTCAGGAGCCGGTTGCGCAGCTGCTCAATTGGGGTCTCGTCCGTGATAATGGAGACCAGCTGGGAGAAGTGATGCACATTAGGCCATTAGAGGGTTGGCTGGATATGTTTTGACAAACACACACACACACACACACACACACACACACACACACTTGTGTCTGTCTTTTGATCCATGCGATACTAACATTCCCTTTCTCCTAATAGCACCACCATTGGTGCATCTTTTTTGGGGGAAGGTTATCCTTGGCACCTCAGGAGGTGCTGGGCAAAATCTGAAACCTTGCCCACCTGTCCCCCCCCAGTCCCCCCCAGTCCCTGAACAACACCCTGTGACAACCCTGATGCTTCATTGCTCTCTATTTGTATACCGCCTTCCCACAGTTGAACCTTGTTCAAAGTGGCTTACAACTAGGGCTGGATGAGATATCAATATATTGTCCCAAACCAGTTTGAAGTCCATAATTAACGGTTTCATAATTTTAATTTTTTTAAAATTAAAGAAAAAAGTTTATTATTTATAATGCACGTACAACCACACAATTACACGAACTCAAATACCGACAATACAAAAATACAAACATAAATGCTACACCTATGTGATTCTCATAATTTTTGACCTGGCAATATATCGCAAATCCTGATTTGTGTGTGGCTGCTATACAAAAATCACGATGCAGGAAAAACTGTGAAGCCAGTCAATGCCTCTACATAGCTCCATCCTAATTTCAGACATTGTGATGTATCAATATATTGCGATGTTTAGCTGGTGATATATCACAATGCTGAAAACCAGATGTCGCCCAGCCCTACATGCAACCTCAAAAAACGTACATAATTCACTCTAATGGTTACCAAAATGTAACAAAAATTAGCCACAAACAATAAAGCAATGGAAACATCTCAATAAATATGCAAGCCTGATGTGCATGATTCACAGTAAGATCTAACAAGACCTTGGGAAACCACTGCTGATCACAGTATAGAGGGCCCAACCAGCAAAAATCTGCGCCCTATACTCAGTGGGGCTCATAGCTCAATGGTACAGCACACTGCTTGGCATGCAGAAGTCCCTCCCACCCTCCCCAGTTCCAACGTACAGTGGTGCCCCGCAAGACGAATGCCTCGCAAGATGCAAAACCCGCTAGACGAAAGGGTTTTCCGTTTTTCGATGCACTTCGCAAGACGAATTTCCCTATGGGCTTGCGATTTTTTTCGCTTCCCCCCTTTTTCTAAGCCGCTAATAGCCTTTTAGCTGCTAAGCCGCTAAGCCTTTAATAGCCGCTAAACTGCTAAATCGCTAATAGCGCTAATCCGCTAATAGGGTTGCTTCGCAAGACGAAAAAACCGCTAGACGAAGAGACTCGCAGAACGGATTATTTTCATCTTGCGAGGCACCACTACAGCAACAACCCCTGCCAAGGCCGGAGAGAGCCACTGCCAATTAAAAGAAGCCACCCTGGGCTGCGCAGTCCACTGATTGGACACTTTACAAGGCAGCTCCATGCAGCTGTTGATATTTGATAGTGTCTGTGCCATGGACACGGTTTCTCTTCTAGCCCTCTGCAGGAAAACCAGCACCAGCAACTGGAAGAAGGCTGGGGGAAAGGACTTGCCACTGTTGCCCTCCCCAGCATCTCCCTTTTGCTGCTGTTAAATCTTCTCCAGAGGAGAGATGAGGGAGCCAGCTGCACGCCTAGTGAGAAGACCCTTCCCTCTCTGAACTGTGTCTTAGACAGGCTGCTGAGGCTCTTTGGAGTGGAATCAGCCCAGCGCCAGCAGCTGGAACTTAATTGCTTGTAAAATAAAATATTAAAAAATTGCTCTGTGCTGGCATATTCATGTCTAGATTATTTCTAGTATTGAATCCATTCCAATGTTGTTAAATTGCTGCTTTCTTTAAACTTGCTTCAATTTATGGATGCATTTTGACAACAGCTTTCTCTCCCTCCCTACAAAGTTTTTCGTTTTGCTAGCAAGTGTTGTAGCCACACTGGGCCCAGCTCAGTGTGGAAAGGCGACATATAAATAAACTTTTTTTAAAATCTATTGATTTGGAACAATTTTTTAAAAAATAATTGGGGGGGGGGCATTACTGTCATTTTTAATAAATGGCTGACAAACTAAAAAGGTGGCCAAACAATTAAAAAACCAAGTCCCGTCCCCCGCTGAAAGCCTTAAAACCAACCTGGTCATAAAATATGACTGTGACAAAGAGGCCAAAGAGGATGGATTCCACCAGCAAGATGATGCGGTGAGCGCTAGAAGGAGGAAAGGGAAAAGTACAGTCAGTCTGCTAACTAGGAACACTACTACTCCAACTTGTGTTTCCGGAGGGGCAACAGAGGGCACTGGACTATTTTTTTAAATAGGGCTGAGCTATGCTTCACATGTGTACCAGGCACCTCCAAACAGCTATTCCCCTCACAGAGCTACAATTCCCAGAGTTCCACGGGAAGAGGGATTACTTGTTAATCCACTCTGGGAACTGTAGCTTTGTGAGGGGGTGGAGAGGTGTCTCCAAATAGATCTCGGCACCCGTAACAAATGAGTTCCCAGGATTCTTTGGGGGGAAGCATGACTAGTTAAAGTGGTATGATACTGCTCCAAATGCAGAGTGCAGATGGAGCCTACGTTAGGCATGCCTAATTAATTGGAGAACTCGAACGGGGTATAACCCATTCTTTCCGTTTCTTCTCCACATGAAATTGTTCTGACGCTGATGCCTTCGCTGCTTAAATCGCTTTGAGGTCACGTTCACAGGAAGCGATTCAGAAGTGAAACAGAATAAATAAATAGCCCGTGGCAGAAGGGGAATGCGGCCCTCGACGGGGGTGGGGGGAGCCTTTCCCCACCCCCAACTATTGTGGACAGAGAGACCCTAAGCAGGAGGAAGCAGGCGAGGAGGCTGCGGGGGCTGGACAACGGGACAACGCCCTACCCTCGGCTGCTCCCATTTTCCAAAGAGAGAGGGGGAAAGGGAGGGAGGGTGTGCTGCTCGTTTATAGAAAAGCCAGCATGGAGCCTCCTCCCCTCCCCTTGGCACTGAGCCAAAGCTCTGGAGCTCCAGCTGTTCTTGGCAAGAACTGTGTGACATGGCAATTTCTTTTCTTTCATTCGCCTTTCTTCTTCTTTTGTTTTTGCAAATGGCCGAACTGAGGCATCTACAGGGTCTCTAGAACTCTCCCTGCCCCAGCAACGGGGGGGGGGGGGGGGAATCCTTAGTTTGGTGGCAGGAGGAAGAAGTGGGACTCACATCTGGATGCGATTGTTGGAAACGCCTCCTTCGGCTCCTTCGGCCTTCCCGGCTGAGCTCTTGTCCGTGGGCCAAAGCCAGGTGGTCAAGACCAGCCCCATGGCGTAAAGGCTGGCCAAGCCTGTGGCCGGGAGAACCAGGTCAGCGAAGGCCAAGAGGGAGGGGAAACACGAAAAGGAAAAAGAGTTATCAACGCAGGCATTGTGCATTTCTTCATTCCCTCGGGGATACATGTCATAAATCCCTAAGTATGGTCAGGACAGCGCTGAAGCTTGAAAGGGTTTTTTGGGTGGGGAAACAGGCTTTCTGCTCAACTTCCAGATGCCTTAGGAGACCAACTTTCGACCAACTTCTAACTTGCAAGAACAGGAGATAAAGGAGACAGTGAATAGGAATGAGGGGTTAAGCCTAACCCTTTACAGCAGGGGTGGGGAGTGGGGGTTCATTTTATTTTGGTCAAGAGTCACATTCTCCTGGGAGCAATCTGTCAGGGGCTGCATTCTGGCGGTGGGTAGGACCACTCCAACTTAATACAGTGGTACCTCTGGATGTGAACAGGATCCGTTCCGGAGCCCTGTTCGCATCCTGAAGCGAACGCGTCTGCACGGGCGGCGATTTGCTGCTTCCACACGTGACAGCATTTTGAGTGTCTGCACATGCAGCGAAACCCGGAAGTAACGCTCTCCATTACTTCTGGGTCGCCGTGGAGCGCAACCCAAAAATATTCATCCCAAAGCTACTTCAACCCGAGGTATGACTGTAACATTTTAATTCTTTCTATGCCACCCATCTGACTGGGTTGCCCCAGACACTCCGGGTGGCTTCCAACAAAATATTAAAAACACAATGAAACATCGAAAGTTAAAAATGTCCTCTCCCTGTGACTCCCCTGTCTCCTTCTCCTGACACCCATCTCCCCGCCCTCTCTTGACCCCATGCTCTTCCTCCCAGAAGTCTACCAGGGAGGAACAGGCTGCTATTGCCAGAGGTCTGAACTGATCCTTTGAAGAGGGCTTCTGACATCAGGCCAAGGGTCAAGGTTGCTCTGGTCCAAGGTTGCTTATCCCTGCTCTACAAAAAATGTTAGGTTTTGATAAGTCAAGAGAGGAAAGTGTTATTTTGTCTTGGGAGGGAGCTCTAGACCTAGATGGGGAGGTCAGGCATTGGCAGGGGGCAGCCTGGCAAAGGAGCAAAGGGGTAGGAAGGCAGAAGGAGGAGAGTGGCTGAAGGAAGAAATGAACCTAGATGACCCTTCCAACTCTTCTATGATTAATTGATTCTATGAATCACTCGGATGGTGGGAGGTGAGTTGGGAGCAACGAAGGGCATTAAAAGTTAAGCAGGTAAACAAGCAAGCAAGGACTCTCAGCCCTCAAAGAGACAAAGAAACTTGTCAGACGCTGAGAACAATTCCAAGTTTTACAGTGAGGAGGAAGAGGAAGACTGTGTGCCTTGGAGAAGAGCAGCCCCTAGTGGGGAAATACAGGGATCGCAGCTTTGATTCCAGAGATTAAGCAGAGGGGACATCTAGTAAACTGGGCTGGATCAACTTCAGTCGCCGCAATCCCTCAGTCCACAGTGCTCTTCGGACAGGAACGAGGGCAGCTCAACCAACAAACGCAACCTTAAACCCTGGGTTTTTTGTTCTAGGGAGGCAAAGAAGGGGCCCGTGCGGCAGTGGGGTATTAAGCAGGCAGGTAAATTGCTAACCACAATGTCCTGGGACCCACCCCACCCTCCACAGTAACTCCTCCCCCAAACCACGACCTGGTGGCACGTTCCTGACATACCTGTATAGAAGAGAAACTGGATGAAGTATTTCTGGTTCAGTTCCCCCACGCAGTTGTTGATCCTACCAAGAGAGCATTCGAGCGTGTTAGAAAGAAAACTGGACAACTAGGAACGAGATGAAGCTGTCAATTCTGGCTTCTCTCGAGTTTCTCCAATCTTCCATTCAGCTCTCTACATTTCCACATCAGTTTGCAATTAAATAAAATAAAATTCTCATGGAAATTCATCAGCGTTTTTCCTGTGAATTTCTCCTACCATACACATTTGTATATGCAATTTCTCCCTAATACAGTCATTTCTGCAAAGCAATATTGACTAATATAATGTGCTCTGTATGTAATTTTCACTAACACATATATTTGCATGCACACATTAGTACATTCATTTTTGCCCAGGCAAGAGAACTTTAAATGCCTGCTGGACACTTTTCCATTCCGTTCAATTTAGGTGGACAATTGAGAATCCATCTTTCCACAACAGCCAGCAGCTTTCTGATTCTAACATTTTATATGAATTTTATCGTATGGTTTCATGGACAATTGTCATAAACCACTCTACTGTTATTGCTTTTACTGAACAGTGGTAGACAAATATATTTCTAACAAATAGGTAATTAACCAGCATGCAAAATTTGGAGAAGTGTGGATTTCTTTTTCATTTTTTTTTAATATAGTGTGAATTTCGAAGGATGGTTGTGTTTTGGTTCACAAATCATTTCAGAAAATGGGAATTGGGGATGTTCACCTTCATATGCAAACTGAACCACATTCCTCCACCCCCACGCCCCCACTCCCTAGGGACAACAGCTCAAGTTGAAATTAAAAAGGGTGGTTCTTCTGGTTCCCAAAGAGGAGATGGGGTTTGGGAGGCTGATGCTGTCTCACTCGGTCCGTCATACCACTGACTGAGATGGGAAGCCCTCTTCTCTGGGGAAGAAGCAAGGGGAGCAAAAGGCATCATCGAACCCTGACACACACAGATCAAGGCAGGCCCTCCATGGCAGGATCCTCACCAAGGGCAGTGGTGGTCCATGCGGCGCACGCAGCGGTGGCAGACGCGGCAGTGGTGCGCCCGGGGCGGCCGGTATGTCTCACAGCGGTTACACACTGTCCAGTCCTCATTGCTCTAGGGAGGCAAAGAAAAGGATGGCAGAGGAACCAAAAGGTGTTTGTCACCTGCTCTGCTTCTGTTTCTGATGGTGCTTGAGCTTGCTTTCACTTCCTCCCTCCCATTCCATTTTTCCTTGCCTGACATATCCTTTTTGGACAGAAGCCCAAGGGCAGGGGCCACCTTCATGCTGATTTTTGTAAGCCGCCCAGAGAGCCTTTTAGGTTAAAGTGCAGGGTGCAAATGCAAGAAACCATCAAATGGAATTAACACCGCCTCCCTCATCTGCACACAAGGGGTCTAAGTTCTGAGAGAGTAAACCTTTGTCTGGACTGGACTGCTGCAGACTGAACGTCGTAAGAACCTATGAAGAGCCCTGCTGAATCAGGCCCGAATCCCACCTAGCCTAAAACCCTGTTCCCTCTCAGGGCTGACTCCAGGGCTGGTTCCATCAGTGGGCTCTGTCAGCCTTTCCCTGCCATGAAAGCACTGCTCTGAGAAGCACCAGGAGGCTGGACTCAGCCACCCTTTTAATTTCACACCATGCCCCCGAGCAAAAGCTGCACCTGGGGCATGGTGGGAAATTTAAAAGGTCAGCAAGCCACAGCCTCCCTGCACTGTTTGCAATTGTCTATAGAAAGCAATCCTGTGAGTTGTATATATAAAGCATAAACACGGGAGCTGCATATATAAAGCAAGACTGTGGGATGGAGGGGTGATCTGACTCAGAGTCCCAGAAACTCTGCTCTGTTGGAGACCACAAGAGGAGAAGCAGCTGGAATCTATTACTGTTGCTCTTTGGTGCCATTCTACTGAAGATGTTGTTTCAGTAATTTTATATTTGTTGTTGATGTTGTTTTTCCACTGTAAACTGCTCCGTATATTACAGGAGACCTTGCCCTGGGTCTGTGAGCCACCATTTTGTGATTCCCACAGTGCCCTTGGGGGTGTCACCATTTTGAATTTCCAGCAAATAATCCTGGGCGCTGTGGTTTGTTAAGGATGCTGAGAGTTGTTACATGGCCCCTATCCCCCTCGCAGAGCTACCCTTCCTGGAGTGGCTTAACAGTCAATCCCTCTTCCCAAGGAACTCTGGGAACTGTAGCTCTGTGGGCTGAATAGACGCCTCCTAGGGACTTTCAGTTCCCTTAACAAACTACAACCCCCAGGATTCCTTGAGGGAAGCCGTGATAGCTTAAAGTGGTAGGATTTGAACACAGTGCCGATGGGGCCTCAGTCTGCATGCCTTGCATTCACAGCAGACAAGGCGCTTACCTCTCCGGCAGCTTGTCAGAATGCAAGGTAAAGATAAAGGTAAAGGTAAAGTGACCCCTGACCATTAGGTCCGGTCTTGACCAACTCTGGGGTTGCGGCCCTCATCTCGCTTTATTGGCCGAGGGAGCCACCGTACAGCTTCTGGGTCATGTGGCCAGCATGACAAAGCCGCTTCTGGCGAACCAGAGCAGCGCACGGAAACGCCGTTTACCTTCCCGCCGGAGCGGTACCTATTTATCTACTTGCACTTTGACGTGATTTCGAACTGCTAGGTTGACAGGAGCAGGGACCGAGCAACGGGAGCTCGCCCCGTCGCGGGGATTCAAACCGCCGACCTTCTGATCGGCAAGTCCTAGGCTCTGTGGTTTAACCCACAGCACCACCTGCGTCCCTGAATGCAAGGTAGCTCCAGAGAATTAAAGTAACCAGCTGCAGCTAGATGGTGTTGAGCTTGACAAATCACTGGGCTAAGGCAGGTGTGAGGAGCGTGCAGCTGGAACACAGCATTGCTGGTTCATAACTCCTGCCATTCCTGACCCTGGTCATGCTGGTCGAGGCTGGTGGGAGTTGGGAATCCAGCCCCCATCTGGAGGGCCACAGGTTCCCCACCTCTAGGCTACGGGCAAGGCAGCTTCACATTCCCCTCTCCCCAGGTACAGACTCCTTGCAACAACTCACCCGACTGTTCTTGTGCGATCCGCCACTGCCGCTACTCCGCAAGTCAGAGAAGTCAATGGCTGTATCTGGGAGTGGGACCATGCCTGAAAGAGAGCCACAGGCAAGGCTGGGTGGGAGCATGTCAAATCTAATCGATTTTTTTATGGTGGGGAGCTGTTTCATAAAGGACAAGGCTATTGGTGGCTACTAGTCTTGATGGCTATGCTCTCCCATCACTGTCAGAGACAGTAGAGGTGGCATCAGCGTCCCCCACACTTATGCAGGGGTTACGTTCCAGACCCCAGCACACGTAAGTGACATCATGTAAAGTGGGGCGAGCCCCCTAAACACCTTTTAAATGCCCTTTCTGCTGCTTTCTCTTCAATCCAGACCAAGAATACTGTGTCCAAAAATATCCACAAGAAGAACTGAAGTTCTGGGGTCGGCAGGCGGCCACACAGGAAAGCTGCTGCGGCTGCTGCGCTGCCCCACACACCAGCTGTTAGGGAGTTGTGACTGTTAAAGTGGTATAAGAGTGGTATAACTTATACACCTTGTATAAGTACAAGGTGTGAATATGGCCTCAGGCTAACATTGTTGCTGTGAGGATACAAGGGGTGGGGGACCAAATGTGCCACCCTGAACTCCTTGGGAAAAAGAACAGATTAAAAAGTAATGAAAGAATGTTTTTCAAAAAAGGCTCACAACAGACAGACAGGAGACAGCCTGATGAAGAAATTAAGAAATTAACTTCACACCCATTTACTTATGCTCTTCCTCCAACCTCCCCCTGTTATCTACCATTCCTTTTGTCTTTGTTTAGTGGGTGTAAATACATGCATGCACTAATCGCATTTACCCACCAATAGGCCTCAAGGGGATCCCACTGAGTTGTGCTGCAGGGCTGGGGAGCCTGCAGCCTTCCTGGTGTTGCTGGACTCCAGTTCCCATCATGTTGGCTGGGGCTGATGGGAATTGCAGTCCAGGTTCCCAGCCCTGGCGTACTAATTACTTCCAGCATGGCGTTTTTTTCTGCAGAGAAAACAGTTAACTTTCTCGTTTCAGTTTTTGCAGTTCTTATCTCAGCAACAAAAAGCTGTTTTCAATGTCCAAAAAAAATGCTTTTTGTCTGTGTGCTTCCCCACTGCCAGTTGACCAAGTCTGCATCAATCATTGGCTCCTTTTTTATCCCTTTAATAGCTGCCATATTTAGGAATGGAACCTCCAGGTTTACCTCTGAGCATCTGATGCTTGGGACAAACATGTAAAAGTGGCTTTTATCCCTCATGCCCTGCTTATGAGTTTTCCTGGTGTGAATGACAGCTCACTACTGGAGCAATGGACTAGATCGATCTTAGTTTTGACCCAGCAAGGAAATTCTTTTATTTTTAAGCAAACAAATCACAGAAAAATCCGAATGTGCGTGGAAGGATCAAGAGAACAGAGCTGTTCTCCTTCTCCCTCCCACCCTGCAAAAGTATATCATGAACTAAATAAACTCCAAGAAACGGGAACAGAATGAACTTCTAACAATGATGCAGACACATTACTCAATCGAGATGTTCCAGCTCTCAGTGACGCCAACAAAGGCACATTTGCTCAATAAATATTTTGATTTTGCATTTGGAGAGACAGAGAGAGAAAAGATGAAATGTGCAGAGCAGGCTGATTAATTTCAAATATGCCACTTCAGCTTTCTGTCCCAAATGCCACTGGCAAAAGATGATCAAGGACTTCGCTTTTGCTGATCCCATAATAAACACTTGCAAAGATCCACAGGCCCGAGGGCCCTCTTCCAGGGTAAGATGACACCTCCAAGGAAGCCAAGGCAACGACCTTCAGCAGGATCCGGGCAAGCAGTTGTGGAAAAACAACACCCAGCAAAGGAAAGCTGGGCAGCTCCAGTTTCTGCAGCTGCTTTGATTGGATATGCTGAAAAGGCAGCATCACAGATGGGGGGGTTGGGGTTGGCAATAAGTGTGGCCTAAAGTGTGCCCCACTGAGGATTAGAATACAGCTCCTAACACAGAGAGAGACCCAGGAATCTCCACTTTCATGGTTTCAAAAAGAATGACTCTGTTTGCCCTTCTGTTTGCAAGGGTGGGGGACACCAAGTAGTTGTTTATTATTCTGCAAAAGGTACTGAAATAGGAAGGAGGGGCTGGGGAAGAAGGCATCTAATGGCGAAAAGGACGCTGTAGTGATCAGGTGGGATTGCTATGAGGAATTATAACAAGCATAGAGTAAGCCATCTGTGTCAGCAATGAAGGCATTGTGTTGACTGGGTTTAAACTATTTTGATATGATTCTTGATCAACCCACACCTCTGCATCCCTGTTCCATTTCTCTTTCTTGACAAGTCATGTACACAGCCAGGCAGGCATCCTGGGTCATCAAAGACAGTGGGCAGTTTCTTTGCTGTAGCTTTTCTGATATGTTAATCTTAGGGCCAGGAAACAGGTCTCACATAGAGGTGATAATGATCACTGTCCTCCTGGCCATCCTTCTTATCATGTGTATTGATTGATTATGACCTCCAGGGTTGCTGAATGCACTCCTTTGTAGTTTTCATTTATTTACCCCAAAAGTATGCATGCTTAACTAGTGTTTGTGGTTTAACTTTGTCCCCACCTGGGGTTTGTTGAAATGCTCAGAAGAAATCTGATTGGTTCTAAGAACACTCTGTAAAAAGGTCTTTTGTGAATAAAACGACCTGGGCCGAGGGGTAGAGGGACAGACAGATTATTATACGCACCCTTCCCAGAGTCTTGCTGGTTCAAGCCTCTGTGTGTATTCTTATTAATCAGAGTTCAATCCTTCCTTTGCTTTGGGAACGCCTCAGGACGCCTTGTTGAATCAGACACGGGTCCGTCTAGTCCAGTGTTTCCCAACCACTGTTCCGCGGCACACTAGTGTGCCGCGAGATGTTGCCTGGTGTGCCGCGGGAAAAATCAAAAAATGTGAAAGATTTTTTTTTTAAAAAAAGTCAAATTTTCGATTGGGGCGCCGTCACTAGATGACCCCTGGGGTTCCCTCCCTCCCTCCCGCTCTGCGCCTCCCTCCTCCTCCTCCGGGGAGGCCCTTCCTGGCTCTCGGCCAAGGCTTGGCGGCTGCCACTCACTCACTCGCTCGCCCACCCGTCCCTCCATCCCTGCACCCGGCCTCTCCCCCTCCGTCCCCGGCGCGGGGGCTGCCGGGATCCGTAGTCCCCTCGCCCTTGGGCTCCGCGCCCGCGCGGGGTGCACGAACTACGTTTCCCAGCGTGGCCTGGCGGGCCGGGCGTTTTGTTTGAAGCGCTCTTCTCCCGGCCATGGAATGAGCGCAGCGGCGGCGTCCGGGCGGGCAGGGGCTCTTCCGCGCAGACCCCGCGCAGCCTGCCTGCGCCCCCGCGGAGATCGGGCGGCAGGATGGAGCCCGGGGATCCCCGCGGAGGCGGAGCGGCGGAGGCTGCCCCCCAGGTAGGGCTGCGTCGGGGGTGTGTGTGTTTATTTTTGCAATGCTGCATCCGCGCCGGAGGGGACGCATCGGACCGCGGGGAGACCCCTTGGCGGGCGTGCAAGGCAATGCATGCGTGCAGGCGTTGCATGGAGTGCAGTGCAATGCAATGGCAATGCGGCGCCCTGCATGCATGCATGCAACTTCCACTGGTGCTCCGGACTTGGCAGGTGAGGGGGGTCCCCAGTGGGCGGCAGAGAGAGCCGGGAGGGCGAAGGGGAGCCGGGGGGAGCAGCGCTGCTCCCCGAGCCGAGCCCGGGGGGAAACTTCGGCGTCGTTGCGCCGGGTGTTGGAAGCGGAGGCTGGCGGGGGCCCCTCACTTGCAAAACCTGGTCGCCTCTCATATATTTCGTGCATTGCATTCATCGCCCGCTTTCTCCTCCAAGGAGCTCCCGGGGGCGCGCGTGGTTCTCCCCGTGTTATCCTCGCAACAACAGCCCTGCGAGGTGGGTCAGGCGAGTGGCCCAAGGGAGCACCCAGGGATTGTCCTGGCCAGGTGGGGTGATTTGAACCCTGCTCTCTGCCCGGTCTTTGTCCTCATTTAGCCCCCACATGTGCATAACTGTGCATGACTGAGGTTTCCCCCCCTTGTCTTGGCTATGGAGTGAGTCTGTGCTGTTAATTAATGGGGTTCTGCCTTCGGAGAAGATGAGCCAGCCCTCAAGGAGGTGATTATGTAATTTGCTAGCAATTCATGTCCCTCCCGGCGTGACGCTGCGCGCTGACGTCACGGGGCTGTAATGGTGGTGTGCCTCGAGATTTTTTTCATGAAACAAGTGTGCCTTTGCCCAAAAAAGGTTGGGAAACACTGGTCTAGTCCAGCATTCTCTCTTTCACAGAGGGCAGCCAACTCGTAAACAGCACAATAAAAAAGTGCCCCCATCTAGTCCAGCACCCTGTTTCCACAGTGGCCAACCAGATGCCACTGGGAAGCCTCTAGAAGGACCTGAGCAAAAGGATATTCTCCTCTCCTAGAGCTTCCAGCAACTGGTATTCGGAAGAGGAAGCCCATCCCTTGCTTTGTTCCCAGTATCAGATCAGAGGTGCTGCTGGTGTCACGTTGCGGCTGACATCTGAGGCCAGGAGAGCACACAGTTCCCGTCACTGCACTTGCCCTGCAGCCTTCATCAGTGTCCTCTGCCACCAGGAAGCTGCCCAGCTGTTTAGGTGAAGAGATGTTCCCTCCATCCTGCCCCCAAGGACCCAAATGTAAGGTTCTACATTCTCATTCGGGGTGCCGGCCTGTTGCACTTTGCCTGCCTGGGTACTCAGCACAGCAGCGACACAGGCTGGAGGGTCAGGGTGGGGTTGCAGTCATAAAATTCTGAAACCTGGGAAGCGATGCTGGGCTGCAGAGACAGAACAAAGAACTCCTGAAGCCCAACAACCTCCTTGTCTGAGCTGGTATGGTCTTTAACCATAAAGACAGTAATTCTGGGGAGCCTCAATGTCAATGCTGCATCCTCCTTATCTGGTCCAGCTCAGGAATTCATGGCTGCCATGGCAACCACGGGATGTCTCAAAACATTACGCAGCCAGTGTATATTGCAAATCACACTCTCGATCTAGTCTTTGCTAGAGTGGATTGGGAATGAACCTGGGGGGGGGAGGGGGTGTCCAGGCTGACATGGATGCATCAGTCTCTAGTGAGATTTGGATTGACTGTGACTGACATTCCCTCATTGGAGGGTCTGCCTGCCCCCAGATACTTATGGAATCCAAGGGAATCCTGAAGGCTCAGGGGGATTTTCCAGACATGGCTGGTGCTTTGATCGAGGCCCTGCTCCTGTTATGGAATTGTAGAATGGCAAAGGCAAACAAGCACAGTGACTCCTGAGCCACGGGACATTCCTGCACTGCTGAGAAGTTGCCTGTTTATGAAATGCCTTCCCAAGGAAAGTGTAATAGGTATGAGTTACTCGTGCGTAAGCTGGTGCCTTTCTTGGTTAATTTGCCTTGTTAAACCTTTCTGACTGCACAGCCCCTTCTCATCGTGGCTGTCTCAGTCACTGGCAGAATCCGTCAGTGAACGTTTCTTGAACCTCTTCCAACATAAAAGTTGTTTGACACCCAGTCTCCTCCTCCTCTCACTGCGCGGGAGTCTTCTGCGCAGGGAAGGGTAGCGGAGGACCTGGGCTCTCCTCACTGATGTCCAGTGAAGAGTCCTGGAGCCCTCTCTCCAATTCCCCCGTCTGCCCCCCTTCATCCCTGGTGTTGCGCTGAATGGCTTCCCCCTCTACTGAGCTGTTTCTCCCCCTGCTGCTGGGTCCTTCGCCAGCATCATCTGGGAGCCTCCCCTTCGCCTCTCCCTCCGATGTCAGTTCCCTGACAGAAAGTATGTCATGTAGACACTGCACTCTTTTCAGACCAGGCTTTCCATTTGAACAGGTATTTTAAATGATTTTGTTCTTAGCTAGTTGGGTGATTTTATTCCTCTTAATCTTATTGCATCATTGGCTGCTTTCATTTTCTTTTTTTATTTGCATACTGCTCCAAAATCCGATTTTGGATAAAGGGCAGCTTAATTTTTTTAAAAAAATAAAATAAATCTCTTTCCTCCCTGTATTATTTGTCTGAAGCTGAAAGTGCACATATATTTGTGAGGGAATTCCTATTGGCCATAGTGGGGAATTATTTCCAAGCACACAGGATTGTACTTCAAATCATTTTTGAAATGCCATTAAAGCTTGTGGCCAATATTACCCCATTTTGGGACAGCGAGTCCCATAAGGTAACCGTGTACTGGTTACTGGTTAGAGAAAGTGTGCACAGCGGAGGCCGGTCCATCCAGGGCAACTGGGACGAGGCTGGGCAGTGGGGGGGGGGAGAGGCTGGGATGCCCAGACGAAAAGACCCCCCTCTCGGCCTCGCTGATGTGGTCCAAAGCAAAGCAAAACATTTGGCCCCAGCTTGACTGCAGGAGTTGCTGGAAGGAGGCATAAAAGACACCATCCAACAGTATTAGGAACTCCACTCCGGATTTGTGTAGGTTTACTCCTCAGCCTTTCCTTTCGCAAAGATGGTCCCACAAGGCAGCAGATATGGATTGATCCTCAAGGCCCCACCAGCCTCAGCTTGTCCTCGGCCAGCTCCCACCAACCTGCCTATTTGCAGTCCAATGTGGCCGGTCAGCCCTCAATGTTGCCCTTCAAGAACTCAGCAGGAAGGAGGAGGAGTATGGGAGAAAACTAGAATCAGCTGGCCCTGCCTGTCGCTGGCTCTGGCTCTGGCTGTTGTAGGACCCTCTGCCTTTTGTCCTACCAACCTCCACTGAGAGAGAGCAAAGCATGGAAGCTGATGACACAGACAGGGCCCAGGTAAGGGGTGAAGGTGGCTTACCTGGGTCGGCAAAGACAGCCCGCGTGTGACAGGCCAAGAGCATCACGACAATGAAGTTGAACGCCACTGCATGGAACGGACACCAGAGGCTGTGACAAATGGAAGCAGTGAGGTCATCAGCATCTCGCAAACTTTCTTTCTTTTTCTCTCCCCCCCCCTTCCCCTTTCCCAACAGCTTATCCAAGAGGCTAACTCAGTGAAATACGAGAGCCCATTCTATCCCTGCGTCATCATAATTATCCCAAAAAACTCGTTATTATCCGGTTGCAAACAATGCATTCTGACAGCCAAGTAGGGATCATCTTACTAATGCAGCAAGTCTTGGATTACCTTTGTGCATGAAAGGGAGAATATTCACATTTTATTACGGCAGGGACCCAAAAGGCCCCCCCATGATTGGACATACTCAGTGGAGGTTTTTTTATGTTTTTCTTTTGTGTTTTTAATACTCCCCACTTTCGAAGGGTGGCATTGGGGGTGTAAAGGAGAAGGAAAACACTGTTTTAGAATTCCAAAGTCAAACGTTACTACTGATCCTGGCCTATAAATAACTGACTCTGCATGGTTTCTTGGAAGTAAAAGCCCATGTTTTTCAATCTTTACTCCTTAGTGTGTGTGTTTAGGATCACAGCCGAAATTAGCTAAACTGCGGGAGATAAAAAAAGGTGGGCACCAGGTAAGAAAAAAGGCATGCTCAGGACCTGTAAGAAAATCCATGTGCCCAAACATAGCAGACACGCTGAACTGGACCAGGTGTATGTCTCTAGCCCAACATCCATTTACCAGCCAGGTAAATGCTTCATGAAATACCACCACCAAGGTCTGAAGGATACAGCCTTTTCTCTATTGTAACCTCCCAATGTTAAGGGACGCGGGTGGCGCTGTGGTCTAAACCACAGAGCCTAGGGCTTGCCGATCAGAAGGTCGGCGGTTCGAATCCCCGCGGCGGGGTGAGCTCCCGTTTCTTGGTCCCAGCTCCTGCCCACCTAGCAGTTCAAAAGCATGTCAAAGTGCAAGTAGATCAATAGGTACCACTCCAGCGGGAAGGTAAATGACGTTTCTGTGCGCTGCTCTGGTTCGCCAGCAGCGGCTTAGTCATGCTGGCCACACGACCTGGAAGCTGTCTGCAGACAAACGCCGGCTCCCTCGGCTTATAGAGTAAGATAAGCGCGCAACCCCAGTCGTCCGCGACTGGACCTAATGGCCAGGGGTCCCTTTACCTTTTAATCTCCCAGTGACAAGTATTCAGTGGTAGACTTCCTCAAACATACAGGTTCTGCATAACCATTATCATGTCTATTTAACTAACAGAAGTTAAAGGACTCCTCCTCCATGACTGTGCCCTGTGTTGGCGCCCTGCAAAATATATGCACTAAAGTAAAGAATGTACCTCTATTAAACACCAACAAAAAGTAAGGCTGCAGTCTTCTACCTACTTATCCAGGAGAAAGTCCCACTAGGGCAGGGCTGCCTTATAAGAATAATTTATTATTTGTACCCCACCCATCTGGCTGGTTTTCCCCAGCTACTCTGGGTGGCTTCCAGCAAAGATTAAAAATACATTAAAATGTCACACATTAAAAACTTCCCTGAACAGGGCTGCCTTCATATGTCTTCTAAATGTCAGGTAGTTGTTTATCTCTTTGACATCTGATGGGAGGACATTCTACAGGGTAAGGAATCCAGAATCCACCAATAGACAATACTTATATTAGAATCAACCAAAATGTCACAAAAGAGTGAGCAAGCTTTCAGCCCACCAAACCTCTTCATCAGGCCAGTTGTTGCACAAAGCAGAACTTGGGGAAGTAAGAGGGGGGAGGCAATTAGATTGGATGTTGGCTCCATGAGTATCCAGCCTCATTTTTGTAGTTATTCACTACCCCACTCCTGGAATTACCGAAACCGATGCAGAGCTCTGGAGAAGCTGAAGGTTTGCTCACTGGCATTTTGTGTCGGCTGGGTTGATCCTAAGCAAAATACTGGTGAAGGGCAGGAAACACGTCCAATGACAGCAGCAGCAACATTATGGCTCGAGGCAGATTCCGAAACTTTCCCCCCTTTTTTTTCCTTCCAAGAAAACTCTGAGGAAAGCACCTCTGAGCATGTGCAGAGTACAGAACCTGCGACCTCCTCCTGCCCCTGAGCTCCGGCCCTTCTCCGGCTTGGCTTCTTTCCTTTCCCCCACCACTGTGGGGCAAGGAAACCGCTGACAGGGGGAGGAACAAAACCGAGCCATCCCAAGGGCACCGTGCCCCTGAGCGTGTGCAGAGCGAAAGGGGTGGGACCCTTCCCTGCGGGGCTGGCGCGCCCTACCTGCCCCGGAAGCCCGGCTGGAGCAGGACGTGCTCCAGGATGACGTAGTCGGCGTAGCCCACACTGAGGTACGTAAGCAGCAGGCAGAGGACCCCGCACGGGTCCGCCCGACACCGCCCCTTCCCGCAGCACCAGCACCGGCACCGACCCCCGGCCGCCACCGCCGCACCCATGGCAACCCCCGGCAGGCACTTCCGGCGCCGCCTCCTCCCCGCCCGCCAGCCAATCGCAGATCGGGAGAGGGGAGGGACCGCGGAAGCCGAGGGCGCCGCCGGGCGAGCGTCTCCCTCGCGCTGCTGTTGCCATGGAGACGCGGCCTTGCAGCAGCAGCAGCAACCCTCACCAGCCTTTTTCTTTTGCTGGCGGGGGGGGGGAGGCGGGGTAGCGGGGCCCCGCCCGCACCTCAGTTTGGGGACGGGCGCGCGCAGGGGCACCGAAGGCCGAGCAGGACTTTGGGGTCAGAAAATCTGGGAAGTGAAATCAACAACTACAAGCAGAGGCTGGGTGTCCATCTGTCCTGGATGCTTCAGCTGAGATTCTTGCACTGCAGGGGGTTGGACTAGATGACCCTCGGGGTCCCTTCCGACTCTACAAGTCTCTAAGAAGAAAAAACAATGGTGTTGGAGCTTATGGAGTTATGTGACCCCCGAGCCAAGGGGATAAGTAACTATGCAAGCTTTAGGAGACATCTGAAGGAAGCCATGTACAGGGAAGTTGTCTGATGTTTAATGTTTTATTATGCTTTTATATATGTGGGAAGCCACCCAGAGTGGCTGGGGCAACCCAGTCAGATGGGTGGGGTATAAATAATAAAAGGAGGAAGAGGAGGAGGATGGAATAGGACGTTCCCATTATCAACAGAGAATTGTTGGATGGTATGCAGTGTGCGGCGCTGTGGGTTAAACCACAGAGCCTAGGACTTGCCGATCAGAAGGTCAGCGGCAGTGGCGTAGCGTGGGTTGTCAGCACCCGGGGCAAGGCAAGTAATTTGCGCCCCCTAACCAGTGGATTTGCGCCCCTAACCCTAACCCCCAGATGTTGCGGCCGGTGCGACCGGGCCCCCCTGCACCCCCCACGCTACGCCACTCTGCAGCAGTAGCTTCAAAACCCACCTTGCCAGTTCCCAAAGGGCACCATGCACAGCAAAATCCAACGCCTTTCGTTTTTCTCATTTATTTTTATTATTACTATGTATCTTTAAAAGATAAACATTCAGCGTAATAAAGAACTTAAACCGGAAGCCTTTCTTTAGCACACACACACCCTTAGGGGGATGATCCACCACTCATTTACTCGTGAGCAAGCCCGCCAAACTTGCTGACGAAACCGAAAGCCTCTTAACCCGCTGGCGAGAGGCTTAGCCGGGCCTCGCCCGCCCACCGGCTTCCTCTCGGAGGTTTTTGGGGAGCGCAGGGCGCGGCGAGGCCCGGTGGCGCGTCGGGGTGCGGAGCCTGCCCGTGCCGGCCAGGCGTCGGTGGCGGCGTTGGCGCTGCTGCAGCGGCTGCTCCTCCTGCAAGCAGTGAGTGGAGCGCAGCCACAGCGACGGCGGGGGGCGCGCGCGCTAGGGCGCAAGGCTGGCGGTGGCTGCGGGGAGCCCGGCGGAGGAAGGAACTTGTCCCTTCCCTCTGGACTCGCGCCCCCCCAGATGTTGCGCCCGGTGCGGCCGGCACCCATGGCACCCCCCACACTACGCCACTGGTCAGCGGTTCGAATCCCCGCGACGGGGTGACCTCCTGTTGCTCGGTCCCTGCTCTTGCCAACCTAGCAGTTTGAAAGCAAGTAGATAAATAGGTATCACTCCGGCGGGAAGGTAAACAGTGTTTCCGTGCGCTGCTCTGGTTCACCAGAAGCGGCTTAGTCATGCTGGCTACATTACCCAGAAGATGTACGCCGGCTCCCTTGGCCAGTAAAGCGAGATGAGCACTGCAACCCAAGAGTCGGCCACGACTGGACCTAATGGTCAGGGGTCCCTTTACCTTTACCTGTACGCAGTGTGCCATGGCGTCCAGATTGTGGCTGGTGTCATCTGCATTCTTTTCACCCCATATATTGCAGAGGCCTCCATTTTATAGCATTTTTTGCAGCGTGTAGGAATTTCTAATTTTCGGTTTCCCTCGGAGGAAGGTTTCCCAAGGGCTTGTCATGTGAATGTCTCTTAGACAGGTACCTTTTGCCATTTAAGCATTTTTGTACACAATGCTTGGCTTGAGAACTGCACTGCAAACTTCACAGAAGTGCCGATTTTGGAGGATGACTATTTTTCAGTGCTCATACAGTGTTGGAAAGCATTAGTTAGGATAGCCTTTAAAATCAAACCAAAACAAAACTCTCCGCATCCCAAATGCAGTCATATCTACAGAGTTTAAACCACAGTGAGAGCCAGTGTGGTGTAGTGGTTAAGAGTGGTAGTCTTGCAATCTGGGGAACCAGGTTCTCTTCCACATGCAGCTGCTGGGTGACCTTGGGCCAGTCACGCTTCTCTGAAGTCTCTCAGCTCCACTCACCTCACAGAGTGTTTGTTGTGGGGGAGGAAGGGAAAGGAGAATGTTAACCACTTTGAGACTCCTTCGGGTAGTGATAAAGCGGGATATCAAATCCAAACTCTTCTTCTTCTTCTTCTTCCACATGCTTCTTCCCCACCCCTCACCCCAAGGATCCTGGGAACTGTAGCCTATCCTCTCTCACAAACTACTGTAGCCAGGATTCCATGGGGGGAGCCACAATTATTTAAAGTGGTGTGATACTATTTTAAATGTATAGTGCAGATAGGACCTGGGTGGTAGAGACAGACATTATATTGGTCACATGCACACCATACACTTAAAGCACATCTTCCTCATAGGAATACTGGGAACTGTAGTTCACTCTTCACAGAGCTACTGTTCCCAGTCCAACAGTTCTCAGGGTACTTGGGAGGTGGGAGGGAAGCAACTTACTTAAAATGTATTGTGTGGATATGACCCCAAGCCATTTCAAACAGTGGCTTTTGTCAATAAAAATGGATGCCTGGAGCTCCGATGTCTATAAGGACCTAAGGGCCTCCCATAAGTCTAGCTTCCCCCACTCCTTCTGGACAAAGATACCCCACAAAATTGGCCTGATCAGTTATCATAGAATTGTCGTGAAGGGACCCTGAGGATCATCTAGTCCACCACAGATCCTAAAATAGCTTTATTTTCAGTCTTTACAGAAGATACACAAGACCTTAAAGATAGACTTGTTTGTTCTTTCTCATGATCCCTGCACACCTCACAATAACCAGATACCGGATATCACTGGATATGGACTTACTGAAGCTTGGTTTGCACAAATTTAGGAACTGTTTTTGATGGAAAAGCTGACCAATTGTTGGAGAAAAAAACACAATAAGAAACAATAAATTTTATGCTACTTGGCTTGATTTTATTTCTTGAGCTGCTGTTTAAAAAGATGCTTATAAACTTCCAAAGGCTCCCAGGAACACGAGTAATGATTCTTTTGTTTAATCCTTCACTGACCATGATGTGTTATCAATCATACTTGGGGAACATGTGTTTTGAATTACCGTACTCGTGGTTTGGGGGGGGATGAAATGTATTTTTTGAAAACCCATAGATATAATTACATATAGAAAAAGACAAAGATGGTCCATTCTGGGCTGGAGAACAGAAAAACGTATTGTCAATGGGACCACCCCTAACCTGCAGTAAAGGGAACCCATGGGGTCATCCAGATGTTGTTGGGCTCTACCTCCCATAATCGCTGACCATTGGCTGAGCTGACTGTGGCTGAAGGGAATAGGAGGGCACCAGGTTGGCAAAAGCTGATATAAAGAATAAACTTCATCACGGGGGTAATGTAATGCTCCTGACATTTCTGGCTGTTCTGTTCAAGGATTATAGGCTGCAGTCCTATCACCCTCTTACCCTGGGTTTAAAACCTGTTGACGCCAGAATGAGTTACTTCTGAGTAACATGCAGTGAATGGAGCATTTTTCTTCAAGAGTGGACAGATTCCCCCCCCCAAGCCCCACCCTGTCAGTAGGGTCTGATTCCTTTTTTATTAATATTTTATTAGAATTTCATTTATAAAAAGACAAGAGTGAGGGGGGAAAGAAAAAAGTGAGTGATGATGAAAAAAGATACTGTTACATTACCTTACTTGCATATATTCTTATCCTAATACACACATAATTGTCAATAAACTAATATACTCTGTGTAAATTCATTCCAAATATCATTGTATTTTATCCAAAGAGTGTGCATCTACAGCTGTCCGTTCCTATGTTGCCAATGTTGTCACGCAGTAGGGTCCGATTCCTGCTAGCGCGGTGGCAGCAGGCGAGCAGTAAAACGGGCCCTCTGTGCATGCTCAGGGCTTCTCTCGCTTTTCGGACGCCGCCGTGCCTCAGACGTCCAAAGTCAACCAAATCCTGGAGCTTCCGCCGTGGGGGGGGGGGGGGAAGATACTGCAAAAAAATAAAATCGGATCAAAATCTCTGCAGCCTCCGGACTTCCTGCATCTGCCTCCGCGCGCAGGGCGCTTTAAAGGGAGGAGTATCCGGGCCTGCCCGGTTATCCGACGTCACCGGCCCTTCTCTTATCCCCCTCCCCAAAGCATCCCGCCCCTTAATTCCATTTTCCCCCCCCTCTTTTTTTTTTCCCTTTTACCTACTGAAGATGGCGGCGGCGGCGGTGTTTCTGATTCTGGGGTGGGGTTAAGAGCCGGGCGTTCCTGGCGCGGAGGGCTCCCAGCACCCAGGTGAGCAAGGGCGGGGCAGGAGGTGCGGGAGGGCAGGCGCGCACCCTTGGGGGCCGAGGTGGGTGCGCTGTTTGCAGGAAGGGTGGGCGCCTCTGGGAGAGGCTCTTCCACCCGGCGAGCAGGGGACACCTGGGCTCCAGGGTAGCGCTGAGCCTTGCACCTGGGCGAGGGAGGCGGGGGGCGCCTCTTGCAAACCCCCGCGCCCTCCTCCCCCCCCTCCCGGCGTTTCTATGGGGATTGGATTGGGAAAGGGATCCTGAAGGGGAGAGGTTGGGGGAGGGGCTCGGCTTGGGCTCCATCCCCCTCCCTTGCCAACTGAGCTTTAGCCGTAGAGATCATCCCAGATTTTTAGCGGCAGGATGGAATTGGTGCTTCCGTTGCGAAATAATTAGATATGTGTGTGCGATATCCATATCTGTATCCCGCTGGGATTTAAAAGGCGAGGCTTTTATAAGGAGGTGGTTGCTCAGAGCAGAGATTGGGAAAGGACCCGGTGGAGGACAGGTGAGTCGGTCGCGCCAGGATTATATACAGGTGAAAGCAGGTCAGGGAGGAAAGGAAAGTTGCTGGATCCAGCTGTGTTCAGATGGAAGTGTGCTACCTTTTGAGTTACTCAGGGCTCTTTAATTTCCTGCGGGATGTCCGAGGAAAAGGGTGGGATGGGGATGGGGAAAGGAGCAGGGGAACCAGGCAGCTCCAAGATGGAGAGTTCTTACTTGAACCTGCTGCGTTCAAAATGAGCTGCGCCAGCTTTTGAGTTACACAGGTCTATTCCTTTCTTGTTGGCTGTTCAAGTAAGGGGGATAAGACATGGTGGTGGGTAAAAACAGTGCTAAAATGTTGCCATGCCTAGTTTATGCTGCTCCCAGAGGATTTCTCCTCCCCTCAGTCAGTTTCCTAGGACCAAATACAGATGAAACTGTGTCTTTGTTGCACGGCTTACTCTGACACTTTGAAGATGACGTATGACATATTATGCTTTCGATAATCTGGAGATTATGCAGGGAATGGAAGCCCTGTGCTCTGCCACTTCCAACCTTATTTTGCCAGCTTTCGGACATTTCCCAAAGTGCTCTTCTAGCATATCTCTGGAAACACGAGGTCTAGAATCTCAGTTTCGTAACACACAAACACCCCTTTTTGAAATTGGATTTTGCACCCCAAACTGTTACGTGCATACGTGGAACTGTGATATCTGTGTAGCTTTGCATGCAACTGTTTTAACCTTAAACTAAGCCTTTGCTCGGGAACATTGCATGTGAGAGTCCAGTTTATTTCTTAGTGCCAATGCGGTTAGTGCCAATTTCTTAGTGCAGGATGCGGTACGAAGTTAAACTATGGAACTGCTCCCTCATCAGGTGTTGAAGGCTACTAACCCTGGTGGCTTTAATAGGACGCTGGACCAGATAGGACATTGGCCTGGTTCTTATGTACCTATGCAAACCTTTTTATTCATAAATATAGGGGTTGGACTTGGACCAGGGACAGCTGAACGCCACAACCCACCACACCGGGTGACTTTGAACCAGTTGCACAGTGTTCATATTCTCTCTTTCGCTGCCTAACCTTCTTCACAAGGTCACAGTGAGGGTAATCTGGGGGCTGATGGGCGAACCATGTGCACTGCCCCAAGCTCCTGGGGCTCCCAGAGAAGAATGGGGCGAAATATCAATTTTTTGGCCTGTGCACTTTATCTGCTCCCCCTAATTGGTAAAAGTCGCAGGTTTCAGTTTGCAGGAAACTGAGACAGGTTTGGGCAGCGTGGTGCCTCGGGGTTGGTCAGGTTCTCTTCGGGAATGCTGGTGCGTGTGTGTGAGCGCTCGCCAGTTCTCTTTTGTCCTGCTGCAAAGCCGTCTCTCGACGCTGCCTGTAAGGGGGAGAAAAGGAAACCTGATGCCTTGTTGCCAGTTTCTATTGTTAAAATCAAAAATTATAACAATAGCAAATTACGTATAAAGTAACAGCAAGGCTGTCGGTCCACTGAAGATTTCTGAGGTTGGTTAATCATTTTTTTCATTTGGCCTTGCCAACAGGTTGCTAGTCCATAATGTTATTTCATAGAAAAGAGTTGTAGAGTTGGAAGGGACCCCAAGCGTCATGCAGTCCAACCCCTGCAATGCAAGTTGTTGTTGTTTAGTCGTTTAGTTGTGTCCTCCTCTTCGTGACCCCCTGGACCAGAGCACGCCAGGCACTCCAGTCTTCCACTGCCTCCCGCAGTTTGGTCAAACTCATGCTGGTAGCTTCGAGAACACTATCCAACCATCTCGTCCTCTGTCGTCCCCTTCTCCTTGTGCCCTCCATCTTTCCTAGCATCAGGGTCTTTTCCAGGGAGTCTTCTCTTCTCATGAGGTGGCCAAAGTATTGGAGCCTCAGCTTCACGATCTGTCCTTCCAGTGAGCCCTCAGGGCTGATTTCCTTCAGAATGGATAGGTTTGATCTTCTTGCAGTCCATGGGACTCTCAATTGCAATGCAAGAAATTGGACTAAATGACCCTCAGGGCTCTTCCAACTCTATTTATTTCAAAAAAAAAAATTGTCCCACCTCTCCTTCAAGAGGGGCGTACATGGTTCTCCCTCTCCCCATTTTAAGCTCACAACAACCGTGTGAGGTAAGCTATGGCTGAGAGATGGTGACCGGCCTCAAGGTCACCCAGTGAACTTCATGGCTGAGTGTGACATAATAATAATTTATTGTTTATACCCCGCCCATCTGGCTGGGTCTCCACTCCACCCTGGGCAGCATCCAACAAAGTATTAAAATACATTCTCACCATTCCACCATGCTTGCCCTCCCTACTTTGTTTCCATCATCTTCAGCAGGCCAAGAGCCTGAAGGCAAGGAGGAGAGGCAAGGACCTGGGACCTTCTGCATGCCAAGCAGATGACCTGCCCCTGAGCCTCACCCCTCTCCCCCTGCTGCTCCCCAGGAACGGGTCTTCAGAGATGTGCTCTCCTACCTTCTTGCAGGTGCGACTGCTGTCCTTCTGAGGCCCAGGGAGAAGACCTTGCCCCCCCACCCCACCATGCTCCGAAGGCTCCTGGATCGGCCCTGCACTTTGGCTCTCCTCATTGGCTTCCAGTTTGCCTTCATGGCTTATTTCTCCTTTGGTGGCTTCCGGAACTTGGCCTCGATATTTGGGCACGACGCCAACCCGTCCTTCGACTACTCCCGGACCCACGACGTCTACACCAACCTCAGCCTCCTGCCTCAGCAGCCCCGCTATGGGAGCCCCACCCAGTCTCTGCCCTACTGCCCGGAGCGGTCGCCATACCTCAGTGAGTTGGGCCTGTGACCACGTTGCTCAGTGTGGAGGTCAAAACGGCAGGGTGAGGGGTGGTTCAATGTGGGTTCCGACATACAAGGGGCTTGAGAGTCTCCCTTGCCCTAGAATACAGAGAATCACTTGGCTTTAAAATAGTGATGGGGAATGTTGCGCCCAGGGGCTGAATGTGGCCCTTCATGTGTCTCTCTCTGGCCCTTGCTACTCTCTCCAAGTTGCACACCACACCAGCCCTGCCTGCTCCATGCCCTCCTTGCGTGCGTTCGCTCTTGAACTGTAACAATGCCTTCTGCTTACCTGCATGGAGAGAGGTTTGTGTGTGCATGAGGAAAAATGCTGACTTTGGCCACTTCTGTGCAATACAGTGGTACCTCGGGTTACATACGCTTCAGGTTCAGGTTACAGACTCTGCTAACCCAGAAATAGTACCTTGGGTTAAGAACTTTGCTTCAGGATGAGAACGGAAATCGTGCTCAGGCGGCGCGGTGGCAGCAGGAGGCCCCATTAGCTAAAGTGGTGCTTCAGGTTAAGAACAGTTTCAGGTTAAGAATGGATCTCCAGAACGAATTAAGTACTTAACCCGAGGTACCACTGTACATGTAAGGCACTATTATGCCACTTTAAACTGTCATGGCTTCCCCCATTGCATCCTGGGATCTGCCATTTGCTAAGCGAGCTGAGAGTTGTTAGGAACCCCTCCTATGCCCCTCACAGAGCTACAGTTCCCAGAGTTTCCTGGGAACAGGAATTAACTGTTAAACCACTCTGGAAATTGTAGCTCTGGGTGGGTGGAGAACAGGGGTCTGCTAACAACTCTCAGCACCCCTAACAAACCACAGTTTCCAAGTTGTATTGCGCTGCTTTAAATCTGCAGTGCAGAGGAGGCCTTTTGCATGGCTGCAATGAAGCCTACAGTGGAAAATTAAGAGCTGCATTTGTTGTCCTGACACTTTTGCCTCTAGCTCTGTCCTGCACTGGCATGTGGCCTCCAGAATATTACCCACGAGGGAGCGTGGCCCTCAGGCTGGAAAAAGTCCTCCACTTTGTTTTCCAAAATGTTTTAGGTTATCGAAGGCCGCAGAGAAAACTATTCCCATGAAAGCTCAGTATTGCCGGATTAAAACCCAGACGCAAAATGTGGGTGGGTGTATGCAAGATTACAAAGTCTCTCAAAGCCACTTAAAAAATAAATAAGATAAGGCGGTTATCACAGCTTTATGCCTGGTAGTTTCTTTGTCTGCTGCTTAGGCCTGGGTAAATGTTTAATTATTAGATCACATGGCACCCCATTAAGTGGCTGAGCCTTTTCAAAGTTGCTGAAGGAGCAGTTTCGTATTGCTGTGTATGAGCTTGATCACTTTTCCTGTGGAATTCCTATCGCAGGAGGGAAATCCCATCTTTAGAGGCCAAATATGGCCCTTCGGGCCTCTCTGAACGGCCCTTACAACTCTCCCCAGGCCACACCCCTCACCCACCCTGCTTTGCACCTTCCTTGCGGTTTTGGTCCTGTTGAACTCTGCCTCTTGCTTATCTGGAGGGTGGATGGAGAAGGGCGTGAGAGAGCAGGTGCAGAAGCTAGCCTGTTGCACAAGGATGAAATTATTGTGTGTTTCTCCACCCACCACTGGCATGCGGCCCTCAAGAGGTAGCCAAGAACAGAGTGTAGTCACTGGGCTGGGAAATGTTCCCCACTCCCTTCCCAGTTGCAATGAACAGTTTAACCCTGTGTTTGTCTACTCACGTGTCAGTTCATTGAGTGCAGTGGGGCTGATCTTCCAGGGATGTGTGGGCAGGATTTTCAAGCATGCCCCAGTACCTGTCCATTGTCTGTGATTTCCGTGCTACTCGTTGCTTCTTTTCCCCTTTGTTAGATGTTGAGACTGTAAGCTCCTTGGGGCAGGGGCTTGTCGTTCTGCACTCTGTAAAAATGGCATGCAAACTGACAGCCCTGCCAGTACACAGTATAAAGGTAAAGGGACCCCTGACCATTAGGTCCAGTCATGACCAACTCTAGAGTTGTGGCGCTCATCTCGCTTACTGGCAGGCGTACAGCTTCCGGGTCATGTGGCCAGCATGACTAAGCTGCTTCTGGCAAACCAGAGCAGTGCACGGAAACGCCGTTTACCTTCCCGCTGGAGCGGTACCTATTTATCTACTTGCACTTTGACGTGCTTTCGAACTGCTAGGTTGGCAGGAGCAGGGACCGAGCAACGGGAGCTCACCCCATCACGGGGATTCGAACCACCGACCTTCTGATCAGCAAGTCCTAGGCTCTGTGGTTTAACTGTGTACTGTAGTACACAGTATAATTGTGTACTAATTACAACAGTAATTTGAGCAAATGAATGTTACCACTCCTCCAAGGTGGCCCTCTAGATGTTTCTGAACTATGAGTCCCATCATGCCTCACCATTGGCCATGCTGGCTTGGGCTGATGGGAGCTGGAGTCCAGCAACATCTGGAGGGTCCACAGGTTCCCTAGACGTGATTTAAGGCAAGGGTTCTGAAACTGTGGTCCACAGATTGCCAGTGGACTGCGAGCGTCAGTCAGGTGGTCCCTGGCATGTCAGTAAAAATGCATCATTTGCATCACAATTTCCAGAACTCAGTCCTACTGGATTCAGCAGCACTTTCTCCTGGGGTGTGTATAGGATCGCAATCTATATTTTTAACTTAGGCCAGGAATCCTCAACTTTTGGGGGCCCAGGGGAACATTTGGAAATCTAAGAAACTTCTGGCCACCACAAAGTACCCATTTCACAGGTGGAAAAACCGGTGAGTCTCTCACACACATCCAAAGAGGCAAAATGCTTACATGCACTTTTTTACATGCACTTACATGGACTGCAGACCAACAGATAAGCAGGCCACCCTCCCTTGTTTTATTTTTTTTAAAGAGAATAGGAGGGGGGTTGGGGAAACTGATGGCACCATAATGGGTGCCTTGTTAGCTACTTCAGATCTAAGCTGACAGTGCAGTCTAATAGGAAAAAGATAATATAGCAACCCATCTACTTGTGCCAGGATGGTTTCAAGAAACACACAACTTCCAAAAGTCAATAGAAAAGTAAAAGGCAGAAGATATATTTTGAACGCCAGCCTTAAAGCAAAAGCCCAGAATATCCAGGAAAATAGTTTTAAGGTTAAAAACAGAGCTAACAGTAAGAATGTTAATAGTGCCAAAATGATACCTTGCATGATTATATATAGCAACAGAGTTTTGGTAGTGAAGCTCTAGGAACGTAGGGTTGTATGAAGCTTATTTTTTTATTTCCTAAAATTTACACACCTGAGGGTAAAAAAAACTTCAGTGTTTTTTTTTATAATCATATTTATTGAAATTTCCAATTATAACAGAATAAGAAAAATAAAAAAATAGAATAAAGAAAGAAAAAAGAAAAACATGTTTAGACCATTCTTTTCATAACCTTCTTTCTGGGACTCCCTCCTTCCCCACCCGGCTGTATTCCCCTTTCCCTAAGTTGGTTCCACAAGCTCTCATTCCCAGTTTAAACCTAATATATTTTACTCATAAGCCAATTTAAATTTACACAATCTTAACATCACTCCTCATCTTATAATAGAACAAGATTTTCCCCCCAAGATCATCTCTCTTTTCCTTCCACGAGTTCCCCCTTTCTTAGAAAGAAAAAAACAAAAACGTGTAAGATCAAAGTTATAAAGAATATACGATAGAAAATATAGAAAAGTTCGATAGATTGGTTACATAGCCTTTGGATTCTAAGATTCCCCCTCCCTTCCCCGGTTTAGATTCCCCATGTCCATCTATCTGTATGTTGTCGGCTTGGAGATCTTAAGTCCACAGCCAAATTTTTCTCAGTCCATCTTGCCGGTTTCTTTAGATTTGGTTGTTTTAATAATATTTAACTTCAAAAATCCAGTCTAATAGAGGCCTTTAATTTTACTTAATCATTTGTTGCTCCACCCGTTGTTCTTTCCGTGTCGTAGTTAGTTCTTTGCTCTTTTATTTCTTACTTTCTCAGGTTTCTGTCTTGTTCAGCTGTTAAACCATTCTTGTTCCAAAATTTAGTGCCTCTACAGAGGTTTGTTATTCAGGGACATAGACTTACGTCCAGTTCCTTCCTTGCTTCAATAGAAGATTCTATTGTATTATGGTCACCTCTGTAGACAAAATAATGTTTCAGTTTTACAGCTTTCCCAGGAGATAAGACCTATACACATCCCAGAGTAATTTTCCACATACGACACTTGTAATGTCCCAAAACCCCTCTAGGGGGATTGCAATAACTTTGTATCCTCTAATCCAAAAGTCAAATTGTTATTTCTTTTTCCCCGACAGTTTGTATCCATATTGTATCAAATTGTAACAAAATTAGCCAGCAAAATACTTGTAACAAAGTCCTCTTTATATTCTCTAGCTTTGACAGCTCCTTTGACAGCTGTCAAATCCTCCGTCTCTCTTCGCCAGGCTCTCCGAATCACCCCGGTTCCCGGGGGGGGGGGTTGCCTTTTCCTCTCACCCTCAACTCTTCTCCTCCAGCACAATTCTTGTAGTTTCCCATCGTGGAGTTAATAATTGTCATCAATAAGCTTCTGAATCGATCTTGGTTTCCCAGTCCTTGTTTTAGCATGTTTACAATCAGGGGGGGGACTGACTTCCTTTTTAGATCCCCCCCGCTCGTACCGAATCCGAAAAAAAATCCTTTTTTTTCTCCTTTTGTACCCGGTTACCCAATTACTCACGGGTTGTCGCCAATTGTCCAAATTTCCAAAGGAAGAAGCCAGCGCTCTCCATCGAATGGCATGCGGCTGCACTCGGCAGGGGAAGCAGAAGACTCACAGCACCACGCCACTCCCTGGCACCCGATCCGTAGCCTTTAAAAAGGCTCCTTCACGAGTCGGGAGGGCGCTAATGGTGCCAGCCGAGTCACCATGTCCACGGGCTCCGTGCCCGTGGTTTTTAAGGGTCCCCGCGTCGCCGGCGCGGTAGGACCCAGCCCCTGCCGAGCCGACTCCCTCCGGAGCTTGGAGAGAGTCCGCCATTCGCGATGGCGCCAACCCGGAAGTAAAAACAAAAAACAAAACCTCAGTGTTTTTACCATAAACAGCCAAGTTCTACTCAGAGTTGAAATTAATGGAGATGACCAACTTGGCTCCACTAATTTCAACGAGTCCACATGTTCATACATAAAACAATTTCGAGTCGCTCGCAGAGCTGTGATTCCAAGAGTAGTTTAACAACCAATTCCTTTCCCTAGGGAATTCAGGGCATTGTAGCTTTGGAGGGACTTGGGAGTGTCTCGTACTTCCAGCACGTTTAACAAATGACAGTTGGTTTAGGATTCTTTGGGGGCAAGCCGTGACAGGTTAAAGTGGTGTCATAGTCCTTTATATTTATAGTATGGATGTGGAACAGAAGGCAAGAGAGAAGACCTGGCCACCTCCCTCAGCCGAACGGCCTGGATTAGGAAGAGGGTGGCAGGCCTGGAACCCTTTTATAGTGGGTAGCGACACAGGATTGGCTGCCCAGTGTCACATGACTTCTTTGGGCCTGGAGGATGCTGGCCTGTGGTGATGGTCCCTTGGCTTGAGATGCCCACAGATGCCTCCTCTAGTGATGGCGGCTCCAGTGGCGCAGGGAGCCAGAAGGGCCATAGCTCAGTGGCAGGGCATCACCTTTGCATGCAGCAGGTCCCAGGTTCAATCCCGGCCTCTCCAGACAGGGCTGGGAATGTCCACCATCTGAAACCCCAAAGAGCTGCTGCCAGCCAGTGCAGGCAGCGCTGAGCTAGATGGACCAGTGGGTCTGACTCAGTTTAAAGTGCGCTTCCCGTGCTCCTAACTCGTCACATTGTCCACCTGGGGCTCCTGCCATCATATCAAGAGCAGCAACTCCCAATCCATATTGCGCTGACTTATTTTATTATAAAGGAAAGATGTTGAGGGTGCTTCTCTCCAGTCTTGTGGGATTATCCCTGACCCAGATGTCCTTGGCGTGGGGACAAAGCAACATTTGCTCCTAACAGCTTGTTATCCTTGCCTTTGCGTGCTCATCTCTCGTTCCGTTTTTCTGGGAAATCCTGCTTACAGCTTAAAACTTTGTCGCCACACCTGACACGCACAGAGTCTCCCCGTGCCATGGAAGGAAAGGTTAGTTTAGCTCCCTGCCTCTGGTGGGGTGAGAGATATTTAGATAGAGGCCTTCATGTCGGGTATTCATGCAGGCCTCATGAAGACTAGAAACTTGGGCAGATTCTTTGGGGCTTTTTGGAACGCTGCATCAGAGAGATGAGGCAAGTAGCTCTCGTTGAAAGAGGCCAGTGCCTGCATGTGAATTTTTGATTCTGTTCTTGTTCTCCTCTCACCCTACCGACTCTCATCTCAGTTGGCCCCCTGACAGTGAGCTTCAGCCAGGTGCCGAATCTGGAGCAGATCCAAGAGAAGAACCCGGCGGTGGGCCTTGGGGGCAGGTACCGCCCTTCCGCCTGCGAGCCACGCTCCCGGACAGCCGTCATCATCCCGCACCGCAACCGGGAGACGCACCTGCGCCACTTGCTCTACTACTTACACCCCTTCCTCCAGCGCCAGCAGCTGCAGTATGGGATCTATGTGGTCCATCAGGTGCGTTGGTTTGGGATTTGTGTGCGTGTGAAAGAGAGATTAATTCAATGCAACTCGGGCGGGGGCAGTGCCGGATTTACATATAGCTTAGGGCCCCACTCTCTTGGGGGGCCCCAAAAAAGTTAAAGGGAAAAAACCTGGATGTACATTTCCAAAAGATAAGATAAAAAACAAATAAAATAAAACCCACATGCAGCAACAGAGTTTTGTTTTGTGAAGGCTCCTATGATGTAAGTAATGGGTCCCGCCTGCTCCCTAAAATATCATATACAGTGGTACCTCGGGTTACAGACTCTGCTAACTCAGAAATAGTACCTTGGGTTAAGAACTTTGCTTCAGGATGAGAACAGAAATCGTGCTCCAGCGGTGCGGCGGCAGCGGGAGGTCCCATTAGCTAAAGTGGTGCTTCAGGTTAAGAACAGTTTCAGGTTAAGAACGGATCTTCAGAACGAATTGAGTTCTTAATCCGAGGTACCACTGTATATCATATATATATATGGCATATATTCAACACAAAAAACAGCAACAATTTGTTGCTGGCAAAGCACAGCTGGACATATAAAGGGCCCCATTACCTTCAGTAGCTTAGGGCCTCATCAAACCTAAATCCGGCCCTGGGTGGGGGAACGTCAGGCCCAAAGCAGCTGCCAGAGGTCTGGCCCTCAGGACTCAAAGGTGCCATGCAAATTTTGCGCCCAGCTTTTGACCACTTGTGACCAAGTGAAGATGCCCGGGCACCAGGACGGCGCCTGACATCTCCACCATCTGGGGATTGTTGGAGCTTGGCTGCTTTCACATGCTGATACACCGCCCTGTGGAATTCTACCAGTTATATTTTATCTCCACAATCGGAATGAATTTTGGGAACCAAAATGCTTTTTCTGGGCAGGCTGAGCAGGAGCAGTCACCATTAAGAAAAGGTTGGAATAGGCCGATATATATGTGGACTCTCCCTAGATCAAGTGACTTTTCTTCTTTAAGTTCTCAGAGCTCTTAACCAACCTCAAGGTGGCCATCTGAACTAGCCAGATGTTTAACTGAGAATCAAACACAGTCAGTCCATCATTTGAAAAGACAGACTTTAAAGTCGTATCTCCTCACAAAATGGCAACTAAAACTTCTGTTCCGCCGACTGTAACCTTGTTGTAAGGAGTCATTTGGCACTGAGCTTATATCTCTGAGTTTCTAGCACTGCTGACAATAATATAATAATAATAATTTGTTATGTATACCCCGCCCATCTGGCTGGGCTTCCCCAGCCACTCTGGGCGGCTTCCAACAAAATATTAAAATACAGTAATGCATCAAACATTAAAAGCTTCCCTAAACAGGGCTGCCTTCAGATGTCTTCTTAAAGTCTGGTAGTTGTTGTTCTCTTTGAGGGCGTTCCACAGGGCAGGCGCCACTACCAAGAAGGCCCTCTGCCTGGTTTCCTGTAACTTGGCTTCTCGCAGTGAGGGAACCACCAGAAGGCCCTCGGTGCAGTTGCCTTGTGACAGGGCTGGGCCTCGTGAGTCTTGCTCCTTTCCCTGTTGCCACTTCTTCCCACTCAACCCTGCTTCTCCGTAGGCTGGCAATGCGACTTTCAACCGGGCCAAGCTGCTGAATGTGGGCGTGAAGGAAGCCCTAAAGGATGAGGAGTGGAACTGCCTCTTCCTCCACGATGTTGACCTCATTCCCGAGAACGACCACAATCTCTACATCTGCGACCCGTGGAGTCCCAAGCACGTCTCTGTCGCCATGAACAAGTTTGGCTACAAGTGAGAAGGCAGGGATAGGGGAGGGTGGGACTGATCGCACCATGCTTTGTGGTGGGTGGGTGGTTGTCTTCAGGGCTGGCTCCATGGTGTTACTTTTTTTGGAAAAAAATATATGTATTAATTTTTATATAGCACGTAACAAGAGCAGAACGAACGTATAAACATTAGAAAATGCAAAAACAAGCGCAGAATCCAACAGGTTTCCAAAGAAAAAGAGAAAAAGTGAGTGCCAAATACTGAAATTATTGTCTCTTCAGAGCTGGCTGTGTTTGTGAGGTGGTTTCCTTGTTTGATTAGAACTATTAACATATTTTGAATAAAGGGAAACCAATCAGTAAGGAAATGATCCTTGCCTTGACTTTCCTGGAGCCTTTTTAACCACCCTAGTTGGTTTTTCCAGACAATGAAATTGGCCGAAATCTGTGCAGACTGTTCAGTGTTCTAGCTTTCACCATTTCTGGGCTATTTCAAAACACGAGCAGAAAACATAATCGGGTCCTGATACTCCTCCTCAAAAAGGCTCTTGTGTTTTGAAGGCAGCACTCAGAGCGCACTCACTCCATTTCATTAAATTCATAGAATCAGTTTAAAAAAATATGCAAATTACACCCAAATGTAATTTCCCATCATTGCCAAGTGGGCCATATATGAATTAAGTTTGATTTGGGGTTAGACTTTCCATCTATGTGCAGCACACTAGCACATGCGAAACAGCAAATGCTTTGCAAATTTGTGTCAAGAGCCTTTCCCACCCCTGTGTCTCTGAAATATCTAGTGCAGGGGTTTCCCAGCGTCACTTAAAACGACTAACAATGGTGGCCTTTCTCTCCATTTTCTCTTCTGCCCCTTTCCCACTCCAGCCTCCCATATTCGCAGTACTTTGGCGGTGTGTCGGCCCTTACCCCGGACCAGTACCTAAAGATCAACGGCTTCCCCAACGAGTACTGGGGCTGGGGAGGCGAGGACGACGACATCGCCACGAGGTGAGTGTCCCTCGTTCACCCCTCTCTTTCTGTGGTGGCCGTTGTCTCTTCGCCCTCTGCATTCCGACCTGCAACCATTTCGCCCACTCGCTTACAATATGCATTGCTCTTTTCGTTTTGGCACCTGACTCGGCGGGAACTGTAGCTGAGGGGTTGGCGGTGGTTCATTCAGTTGTTTAGAGCATGGTCCTGATAACGCCAAGGTTGCAGGTTCGGTCCCGGTATGGGACGACTGTATATTCCTGCATTGCAGCAGGGTCAGACTGGATGATCTCAGGGTTTCTTCCGACTCTACAATTCTAGGATTCTGCAGTTCAAACCCTGTTGGTAACCTTGCACGCCAGTCTCCGGAAACCACAGGAGTGCGTAGTTAAATGATGGCGCTCTCTCCTGCAGGAGGCAGTGATGACCAGCAACTTGGTGGCTTTAAAATAGGATTGGACAAAATTAATGGGTTTGTTTTTTTTAAGGCCTGCTGTTGCACTCGGTTCCTGCTTGCAGGTTTCCTGTCGGCTTTGGTTAGCTGCTGAGAGAACAGGATCCTGGATGCCTTTGGCAACTCTACCAACTTAAAAAGGACTAGAAACTTGTTGTTTTTTTTAAAAAAGAGAGAGAGAAAGAGAAAGAAATAAAAAGTGGTAGAAGCAGCTCAGATTCCTAAATTCCAGGCAAGATAATCATTCTTCCTGCTTTTTTTCCTGCAATTGAGAAGAACTGTGGCATAAGTGTAGCCATGGTTTTTAGGTTAAAAATGGGCAGTGGAAAGAGTAGCTGCAGCTGGTAGATTTACACTCTTTGGTATTGTAGTTTTCTCTGCCTGTTGCAAGACTCGGAGATTATTGGAGCACTGATTTCCCCACCCAGCCTCTGTTTGTTCCACTCCCTTCTTCCCACTCTGCAACTGGAGTGCTGTTTTCCTTCTCATCGCCTTCATTATCATCTCTTTTTATCTCTTTCTTCCACCCTGCCTTGTGCACGCTGTCGGATCCTTGCATGCTCATTTTTCCCACGCAGGCTGTGGCGGTTTGGGCTGCAGCATTCAGGTAAGGTGAGAAAATTGCAGCAAGCCTGATGACGCGCCCAGCTCAGTAGTCCCATGTGTTTGTTGCATTAGGGTTTGAACTTGTTGGCGAATTGAACATCTGTGATGCCATGGGATGTTCACAAATGCTCCAACACTGGGGGTGGGGTGTCTCTTGTGAGATATTGTTGGGTCAGCTCAGCAATGGTGAGAGAAGGTGGAAAGGGAAACTGCACAGAACAATGAGATTTTTAATGGAAAGGCGGGGCTATAAATGTTTTCTGAGGGTTGAGCCCAACTTAGTTTTACTCGGGGTCAAAATTCATGGAGATTATCCATGTTTTTTAACTTCATTGGGTCTATTCTGAATAGAACTAGCTTTGGATATAATCCAAAGATCTATGCTCTTGTAAGGAACAGATGTGGAGCTTTAATTTTGCGTATTTGATCCCAAAGAATGCATGTCCAGAATTTTTGAGGTGATAAAAGAATTATCTAATGGGGCACCAGAAGAAAAACCTATTCTATCCCTGCAGACATTAGAATTTGAGTACCTAACACCTCACCAACCTGGGTTTAGCACACTTGTGAGCTACTTACTAGGAATTGTTCCACACCTGCCCCATACATTTAAAGCACTATGACACCACTTTAAACTGTCAATTCCCAAAGAATCCTGGGAAGTGTAGTTTGTTAAGGGAGCTGAGTGTTGTTCGGAGAACCCTGTTCTCTGAGAACTACAGTTCCCAGAGTTCCCTGAGAAGAAAGATGGATGGCTAAATAACTTTGGAAATTGTAGCTTTATATTCAAGGAGGGTGTAGAGCAGGGCAGTGAGGCGTAGTCTTTATTTATTTCATTTGTTAGTTCCTTTTCTCACAGGGGAACCTAAAGCAACTTACATTAAAACCGATTAGGAACATCCAGTAAAAATCCAAAAAGTACCACTAAACGGATAAAGCAGAGCACGACTTAGCGATCCCACCTCATTCAAAGAGGCCACAATGCTATTCTTCAAATTAAGGGCCAAAAGCCAGGGTACCTGGTGCCTAAAAATAAAGAGATGCCCCTCTGGAAAGAGCATTCTGCAAGCATGGGGCCACCCCAAAAAAGACCCAATATTGTGTTGCCACCTTCTGAACCTCCTGCGGAGGGGGCACACGAAGAAGGACTGCAGATGATGTTTGCAGGGTCCGGCTCAGTTCACGTGGGAAGAGAGAGGCGGTCCTTGAGGTATTGGGGTCTTGAGCCACAGAAGTCTGTAAAGGTCAAAACCTGCACTTTCAATTTTGCATGGAAACCAATTGGCAGCCAGGACGATCGTGCCAGAACTGGTACTATTCGTTCAGACTGTCCTGCCCCAGTCAGCAATTTGGCCTCCGAATTCTGCACCAGCTGCAGTTTCCGAATGGTCTTCAAAGGCAGCCCCCTGTGTAACACATTGCAGTAGTCCAGCTCTGAGGTTACCAGAGCACAGGCGACAGAATTAGGCTGTCCCTGTCCAGAGACGGATGCCAGCAGCTGAAGCTGATGGAAGGCACTCAGCGCCACTAAGGCCACTTGAGCCTTGATGGATCCAGAAGTACTGAAAGACTATGCCTATTCCTTCAGAGAGAGTGTAACTGCAGCCAAGGTATGACCTGTGGAGAGAGTTCTGAGGGCCAAATAGAGAAGCCTGGAGGGCCGCATTCACAACCACCCTGGGCTTGAGGTTCGCTATCACCACTTTGCAAAAAAAAAACCCCGCATAAGCCCTGGGAAAGAGGCAGGATCCCAGCCCCAGGGAGGTTACAATCTTAAGATTTGCAAGTGAGGGGTGGCAGGAAGCAGGAGGAGAGGGAACTAAGAGACATGGATAACAAAGGATTAATAAAATTGGTACTTGGTTCCAACAGGCTCGCCCAGGGAAGCATTTTGGCTCCCAAATTGTGCCTCTCTTCAATGGATTTGACTAGGACTGTGCGTCGCCATGGCAACTGTTCCACCTCCTGCTGCGAGGGAACAGCAGTGGAATGCTTAACCTTGGGCGAAGATAAAGGAAAAGCTTGAGAAAGAGAGAGACCCGAGTGGGTAGGGGTAGGAGGGAATTGGCTGTGAGGGCGTGCCTACGCTCTGCTTCTGGAAAATTCCCTGCACAAAAGAGTTGGCGTTAAAAGAGAGGGAGGATGTTTAGCGCAGCAATGCACATTACCCACCTCCTGATTGGTCAGGAGTCCCTGACCTCAGAGCAGGTTCGACGTCTCTGTTAGGGAGCTGCCCAGGCAAGCTCTGACTATAAATCCACAGCCCATCTGACTATAAATCCACAGCGCTGGCCCAATATATTTTGCCACCTGAGGCTAGAAACAAAATGGCGTCCCCTTCTCTTCCTTCTCAAACTCCCCATTCTGTGTACAGAAGCTGGCAGGCCTAGCAGTAGACTCTTATCGAACATTGTCAATGAGACAGCGTCACCCACTGTTCCTAAGGCTGCATACTGCGTGTGTCTGTGCATTTATTTGGCCACATCTGCACCTTGGACCATACATTTCAAGCATTCTTGTACCACGTCAACCGTCATGGCTTCCCGCCTGACAAAGGATCTTGCCAACGGCAGTTTGTTAAGGGTGCTGAGAGTTGTTGGGAGACCACTGCTACAACTCCCAGAGTGATTTAATAACCAGTCCTGCTTCACAAGGAACTCTTGAGAACTGTAGCTCTGTCGGGGGAGCTGAGCACTCTTAAGAAGAGTTTGAAGAGTTTGGATTTGATATCCCGCTTTATCACTACCTGAAGGAATCTCAAAGCGGCTAACATTCTCCTTTCCCTTCCTCTCCCACAACACTCTGTGAGGTGAGTGGGGATGAGAGACTTCAAAGAAGTGTGACTGGCCCTAGGTCACCCTGCAGCTGCATGTGGAGGAGCGGAGACGCGAACCCGGTTCCCCAGATTACAAATCTACCGCTCTTGACCACTACACCACACTGGCTCTTAACAGACTACAGTTCCCATAATTCTTTGGGGGAAGCCATGGCTGTTGAAAGGGTGGCCGTGGTGCTTTCAATGTGTGGTGTGGACAAGGTCTAAGTTGGTAGATAATGGACAGCCTTTGCCATGCTTCCAGCAGCAGTGTAACATTTATAGTGACAGTCTATCCCAGTGAGCTGTTTGCTTGCTGTGTGACAGGCCTGTGGCAGACCTAGCTCTGGTCTCCAATGGAGGGGGGTTGGCGGTGGACATTCTGTTGCCACCACCACTCTCTGCACTCCTAAACATGTTGCCTGAGGCATCTGCTCCACTGTGGCTAACAATAGGGCCGGGCTAGCAAATCTTAATTTGGCTTCCTTGTTCTGTGTCCCCAGGGTGCGCCTGGCCGGCATGAAGATCTCACGGCCTCCTGTCTCTGTCGGCCACTACAAGATGGTGAAGCATAAGGGAGATAAAGGCAACGAGGAGAATCCACACAGGTGTGCTGCTTCCCCCCTCCTCCCACCCCCCAAAAAAAACCCTGCAGTTGGAGGAATAATCATTTTATTATTTGTACCTGTCCATCAGGTTGCCCCAGCCACTCTAGGCGGCTTCCATCATATACAAAAACATAATAAAACTTTAAATTTCAAAAACTTGCCTGAACGGGGCTGCCTTCAGATGTCTTCTAAATGTTGTGTAGTTGTTTATCTCCTTGACATCTGATGGGAGGGCGTTCCACAGGTAGGGGGGCCACTACCGAGAAGGCCCTCTGCCTGGTTCCCTGTTACCTCACTTCTTGCAGGGAGGGAACCAGCCCTCACAGGTGGACCTCAGTGGGTGAATGATGGGAGTGGAGATGCTCCTTCAGGTATACTGGGCCGAGCCAGTTTAGGACTTCAAATGTCAGCAGCAACACTTTGAATTGTGCTCAGAAACGGTCCTGGGAGCCAACATAGATCTTTTTATATATAGTTATCCTTATCTCCTGCCAACCTAGCAGTTCAAAAGCATGTCAAAGTGCAAGTAGATAAATAGGTACTGCTGAGGCGGGAAGGTAAACGGCGTTTCCATGCGCTGCTCTGGTTTGCCAGAAGCGGCTTAGTCATGCTGGCCACATGACCCGGAAGCTGTACGCTGGGTCCCTCGGCCAATAAAGCAAGATGAGCGCTGCAACCCCAGAGTCGTCCGCGACTGGACCTAACGGTCAGGGGTCCCTTTACCTTTATCCTTTATTAGGCATAGCAAACCACACAATTATCAAACAGATACCGTATACAAATTGTGCAAAATATGAGCTCAACATAATAAGGTTTGTGCTGGTCAGATCTTTAACTCCAGAGAAAATCAATTTGCATAAATAATACAATACAGCACTCCCGAATCCCCGATCAATTAAGAACCACTAATTTATTATTATTTTGACTCCCTCCTTTGGCAATCCTCACAGAACTTCTAACCCAATGGTTGCCATTAATTTGATTGGAATTAATTTTATAATGAAATGATTTTAGAATGTTTTATCGTTTTACTGTTGTTAGCCGCTCTGAGCCCCGCTTCGGCTGGGGAGGGCGGGATATAAAGAAAATTTATTATTATTTATTATTCTCTTTATAATGACCCAGTCTTTCTACATGGACAGCACTTTCAGGACCTGTGGCAGAAGAGTGCTTTAAATGTATGGCACAAATGTGACCTTGCACATACACACTCTCTCTCTGTCTCTCCCCAACCCTGTAGGTTTGACCTGCTGATCCGGACGCATCGGGCTTGGACCCAGGACGGGATGAACTCCCTCTCGTACACCCTCCTCTCCAAGGAACTGCAACCTCTGTACACCAACATCACGGCCGACATCGGCACCAACCCTCGGGCCACCCGGGGCGGCAAGGGCTCAATCCCCAGCCTCGGCGGCAGGAACTATCCGAGCGGCAGCAACCACGACTTCCGCCAGGAGATGCTGCGCAAGACTCCGTTTGCCAAGCTCTCCCGGGCCATGGGTTGGGGGGAAGTGCCCTTCGGGACCATCCAGGCCCTGCTGGATTCGGCGACGGGAGAGCGGGGGGCTCCCAAACCGGAGAAGACGAAAACCAGCCCCACAGCGGGGAAGGCGGAGCGGGAGGCGGGGTCCCCCCGCGCGGCGGCTGGCAGCGCCAGGCCAGGAATCATCAGAACGGTCGTCCTGGCAGCGGCACCCAGTGCGGAAGCTGTGAAGCAAGAAGCAGAGGATGCTGGGAAGCATCTACCCGGGCGAGGGGAGGCAGAGTTTTTCAAGACCCCTGCCTCCCTGGTCCAGAAGCCCATGAGCAATCACACTGGCCCAGGAAGCGCCGGCTAGGGCGGGTGCAGTCCAAGCCGGTGGGCACTAGGCACCACAGCCTAGCCTCAAGCCTCTAGAACCAATCGTAGGAGTTGCAATAATAATCAGGCTGTGGCCAAAGCCCATCGGGCTGCCTTTTCTGTGTCTGCTGGGTCACCAGGGCCCAACAAACCTGGACTGGACAATGGAGGGGAGGGGCAATAAATGGTAGTTAAATTTCCACTGGGGCGGGAATACACTCCACATTCTGATCCCTCAGCGGTTGACTCCTGGTTCCACCTGCAGTGCTGTCTCCTCCCAAAGACTTTGGCCCTACCTCAGAGGTGCCACCAACTTTCTGCAGAAGAGTTAGGTCCCGCTGCTGTGCAGCCATACCCCCTTGGCTTTGGGGCTGACTCTCACTGTGGGGCCTGGGGGTGTTCTGCACCGTTAAATGGGGTCATTAAGCCGCTGTGACATTTGCGTGCTGGTGGATTTTGTCGGAGGCAGTGGACAGAACAGGGGGAAGAGGTGGCTGCGTACGATTGAAGTGAAGGAGGGCACGTCCACCAAGCCCCATCCTGTTGCTGGTGCCAGGCTCCCTCAGAAGCAAAGGCCGTTCCTGCAAAAGCCCTTGGGCTCATGTCGTCCCAGTGGAAAGGTGCAGGCCTCTTCCCTGCCTGGTTTGGAGAAGCCGCACTCCACAGCCTGGTGCTGCTGGGTGCCTTCTTCAAAAGGCTGGCGAAGCCGGGATCTCCTGCTTAGCCAGACTTGTTGAAAGAAATACGTCCATATACAAACACTATTTTTCTGGCACCCTCCTTCCTTAAGAGGAGGAACTCTGCCCAGTCAAGGTGCTGGTGGTGGTGAACCTAACATTTGGTAGGAGAGAGGTCTGTCCCCGTCGTCGTCCGTCTCCCCCACCCACCCACCCAATCGAATTGAAACCTAGATGGCTGCTTCCTGCAGTTCTCTGAACCAACCCCTCTCACGTTTTCTGGAGCTGGACGCAGATGGATGCTGGAACCTATTTAATCATTCTGAGCCAAGCAAGAAATCCCCCCTTTTTTTAATGTCCAAGGATTAGGGCCACATTCACACAACGCATTGAAAGCATTAAGGTGCCACTTTGGTGGTCATGGCTTCCCCCAAAGAATTCTGGGAAATGCGGTTCGTTTGGGGTGCTGAGAGTTGCTGTGGTGTCCCTATTTCACCTCACGAACGGGATTTCAATCCCTCTTCACAGGGAACTGTGGATTTCAGCTCCATGGGGGGAAGAGAGGGGGGCATTCCCACAACTCTCAGCACCTTAATAGTTCCCATGAATATTTGGGGGGAGACATTTAAAATATGATAGGTCTTTAAATGTATGGCATGAAGGTGGCCTAGGTTCATTTTTGGGTCAAAAGTGGGGCTACTTCTCAACTTTGGGCTGTCGTGCAATATATTCCTTCCCAAGGAGGTCCCTTTTTAATGGTGTAGTGCCATTTTTTGTACCCTAATCCCCATCCCAAATAGGCTAAGGTGCCTGCTGGATGCCTCCCAGCCCTCCCAGGCTGTTTCTAGCACCTTGGGCTCCCTTCCTTGCCTGAAAAAAGGCCTATGTGGACCATTGGAAATGGGGTTTGATCAGCCCTGTACTTTCTGTAGCTGCTGAATCATGGTGGTTTTTAAAGTAAAAATAAGCTGGAAAGGGGATAGATTGTAAAACTTCCTGTGAACGGAAGTTATAGTGATATAGTTAACATTACACAATGCCCTCTTCCAGCTCTACACATTCACACACACATTTTTCTCTCTCTTAGGGCTGGTCCCAGCCTGCAACCTGTGCCCCACCCTACCCCACCCCATGGCCTCAGAAAAGGCCCTTTCCTCTTCCTCTTCGCAGGTGTGCGTCTCACAATCGCTCTAGCTGTTGGCAGTGGTGTGTAGTTATTTATTCTATTTATGGAGTCCTCGTTCTCTCTCGCTGTAGCTGCTGTCCCTTGCCTCAGTTTTTGATAAACCGATTTTTTTAATGAAATAAAAACATGGTCCGTGGATTAAAGAGGAAAAGAGTGAGCTGTCTTCCCTGGTTAAGAGCGGCTGCCCTGGCCCTCTGCAGGCAGGAGTGGCCCTCGGGCCTTCTCTAGGTGGCCCTTGGGGACTGTCCCCTCCAGGCCCTCTCCTTGTGTGCCCTTGCGCTTGAATAATGTTGCTAGGAGGGTGGAGAGAGGTGTGGGTAGAAGTAGAATCCTCTGGCTTTTGCTTGGCTGGAATATAACCTCCAAATGCAGCCACTTTTGCCTCTGCCCCGCACCAAACCCCCAATATGCAGCCCCTGGAAGGTTGCAATTAGGGCATGTGTGCTTCAGGCAATAAAAAGACCAGCTGTGGGACAGGTAGAATAGGTGTCTCCCCCCCCCCCCAGTATGGACCAGAAATAGGATGGGCATCACCTGGTGAACTTCTACCTGCACCAAAGAGGAAAGGGCACAGGGCATAGAGTTGGTTGTGGAATGCCTATGTCCATTGGAAGGCTAATAATTATTCCCAATACTAGTGTCCTATTGTGCTTGCAGACTACATCTCCCAGCATTCTTTGAGGGAAGCTGCGACTGTTCAAAGTCACACCATATCGCTTTAAGTGCAAGTCTGCATGTGGTCCTAGTTTACATATTGAATTCCATATTCATTATGTTAGTCCATTCATTTCAATGCAAAGGAAGCACAAACCAGCTATGTGTCATTCGCAAACAAAGCAGCAACAGCAGCCGATGCTGATCTTACTTGATAGAATAATTTCTGTCGCAGTCAGAACTTGGAAGTAAGCCCTGTTGCAAACAGACACCTACTTCTGAGCAGGCACATGTATACCATTGCATTGCAAGTTAAAGCCGCAACTTAACACACATTTAACTAGTGCACATTCAGCTTTATGCATATGGCAACAATTTTTTAAAAAAATTAAAAGCGGGCAGGATTCCAGGAAAAGTGACTTTGGCAATTGGCCCTCCAGCTGTTTGGGGACAACAATTCCCATCATCCCTGGCCACTGGTCCTGTTAGCTAGGGAGTTGTAGTCCAAAAACAGCTGGAGGGCCAAGTTTGGCCACCACTGAGAGATTTGGGCTTCAGGCATGAGCCCAAGAACGTAACTCCTGTGTAACTTGCAGTCTTGCTGCACAGTGAATTCTAATGAATGCCTGCTATAGATCTCCTGCACAGGAGGAGACCTGCGTGGATTTCACAACTGCCTGAGTCCTCAAGCTTTGCACTTTTATGTACGCAAATAATGGGAGCGAGAAATCAGCCCAACCGCCCCAGCAGTAGGGCTGATAGATATATATTTTTTTATTAGCAGACATTTATGAAATAGTCAGTTTTATGAAGAACTGAAGGGTGGTGGGAAGGAAGCAGACAGGGCCCACACAAACCCCACCATCCAACAGCAGACCCCTTCCCCATAATCTTCAGACAAAGCAACGAACACTTCCAAGCACCAGGGGAAACCTCAAATTGCAAGGGAGGGAGGAAAGCCAGGGGCTAGACACCCGCTTTTCCAATTGCAGCAATGCATGCTCCTAGTCCTCAGCGAGGCCTTCTCCAGACGGTGCTCAGCACAGAGTGTGTGGTTCTTGCAGACCAGATAGATATAAGCTCAGAGGAGCAAATCCATTCCAAGCTGAACCAACGCAACCACCCCCTTCTGCGTTTCAGCGTGAGAGGCCTGGATCTTGTGCCAAGAGATTCATCACTTCCAGGCAGAACCAAGGCTGCCAGCGGAGAGGAGCACTTTGGGGCAGGAGTCCCACAAGCCGAGGAAAGACGAAGTCCCCTCTGCCTTTCTCAGGACACATGGCCGAGAAGCTTGGCTGCGGCAGTGTGGGCACTGGAGATGCAGTCGTTGACCGAGACGCCCTCGTAGGAAGCCCCAACCAGGCTGAGAGGCAGCTTTTGCTGCTCCAGGTAAGCCGCTGCGCTCTCTAAAGGAAAGAGCAAAGGGTTAGCAGGGAACATGTGTCGCTGCCTTCTTATACCGAGTCAGGCTATTGCTCCATCTAGCTCAGGACTGCCTGCACTGACTGGCAGTGGTTGTCTAGGGTTCCAGGGGGGAGCCTCTGCCAGCTGATTTCCTGCAGCCATCCCTTCCGCTGAGTTGCCACCCTCCCGCATTCTGGTCCCCATCATTCAACTGTTCTGGGAGAAGTCGAGAGAGCCACACAAACAGACCAGAAAGCAAACAGTGTCGCAGCGCCCTCACAGCTTGCCAGAAATATCCTCCTTATGGAAAAAGGCTCTAGCCTTTCAATTTGCAGCACCTGTGGCAAAAATATGTGTGTTGTCAGAAGGATGCATCCTGGGCCAGACACCACACGAACAGTGCTCCTTTGGTTTGGTCAGCTGTAGCTGGAGTACAACATGGCAAGAAGAAAGAGCTGTGCTGCGACCTACCTGGGGGTCCCAACCCCCTGGCTGAAGACCTGTGCTTCTATATACATAGAAATGTAAGGTGCTGCGCTGGGCTTTTTGTGTGTCTTCTCTCTCTCTCTCTCTCTCTCTCTCTCTCTCTCTCTCTCTTTCTCTCTCTCTCAGGGGAAAAACACTATAAATAAGTCAAAAATTAAATCGTTATGACGAAAGAAAGAAAAAAACGCTATGCAAAAACCACTTAGAAATTTTTCTTCTCTCTGGCGCCATCTGGTGTTGCATTTTTATAATGAATTCAAAACATTATTTTTTGATTAATGTAGCTGAGGCCTAACTCTCTTTCTCTCTCTCTCTCTCTCTCTCTCTCTCACACACACACACACACACACACACTCATATTGGAAGGCTGCATAACATGAAAATAGCTGAATTAAATTGTCTTGATAGTTAAAAAAGAAAGGCCTACCTATGTGTTTCCAGTGGCCGAGAGTATACTGAGGAATGCAGGCCTGCAGAGACAGGAAGGGGCAAAGGGGTTTGCAGGTAGTCTTGAGCAACTCAAAATGTTTTCAAACAAATTGGAGTTATATATATAAAAAGAGATCCTGTACCCCTTTCTCTTCACCCCTTCAATACCCCTCCCCGACTCTTTTTCTCTCTGCCACCCAACGCAGCGCCCTCTCCTCTGCTTCTTCCACACACAAGACACAGAAATTGAGGCTTGGACAGCAAAGAGCTGGGTTCAAATCCCCACAGCCTCCTCAAGCCACCAATTCTCCATCTGTACCATGGGAACAGCCAGCACAGTGGTTGTGTCATCACAAAAGCAACATAGGCGATGAATCACAGCATCATAGGTCTTAACCTCCGCCCAATTCTGCATTTTTAAAGCTCTCCATTTGTGTCATGCTGTGCACCATCTTGGCAATCTTTACATTCACCACCAGAAAAGTGAATGTTACCTTATTGTTGGTTTTCATTATTAAAAAAAAGTTTTAAATAGTTGCTTTTCACTTGTTTAAAAAACACACACACAAACACTGATAATTTCATTTTCATTCTGCTTGTCAACCACTTTGAGGGTTTCTTCTTTGCAAGACAGAGCTATTCCACCTGACCTTTAATTTGAATTCAGCCTGATCTTTCATTTCCCTTCTCTTCCCCTCCTCTTTTATGAAGATCACCCGCTCTGTGACCCCACAGCTAATTCTCCCCTGGCCTCCTCGCTGGACCAAGTAGGACCAATTCAGCCAGCTAGCCCTGGGGATGATCTAATTGATTTTTGAATTCTATTGTTATTCATGTTTTTATACTGTATTTTATGCTGCTTTTATAATTAAGTGTTTTAAAATTGTTATTAGCCCGGTTTTTGAACCAGGAATGGTGGGGTATAAATAAAATTTATTTTTATTATTATTTATTATACGTTTTGTGAAATAAAGGAAATCAATATAATCATCATAAATCAGTTCACTTTTCTCAGCTGGCTAGAGAATGGTGCTGAAAATGTCAAGGTTGCAGGTTTGATGCCTGCATGGGACAGCTGCGTATTCCTGCATTCCAGGGGGTTGGACTAGATAATCCTCAGGGTCCCCTTCCAGCTCTGTGATTCTGTGATTCTTGAACATAACATCGCTTATGGCCGCGTCTCACCGATATGCCTTCAATTAGAGCTAGGTTCAATGTTTTTCCAACAAATGTCCTGAGACATAGATTCACTAAGGGCCAAGTCCCTTCAATGTGTGCTTGTGATATGAAAACATCTGAATCTCTACATCATGTTATGTTTATCTGCCCCATGTACAGTTCAGCTCGTGCTAGTATACTAAACTCCATAATTCAGCCTACGGCTGACAAACCAGTAGACCTACAGCTTGCCTGGGTTCTTCAAGATGTGGATCCTTATATTACCCTACAGGTTGCTAAATTCCTAACAGCCGTCCTCTCGTACAAGAGACGGAATGGAATGTTAGCCGATTATTGATAGTTATAAGAATTTTCTACAATGACATCAGATATTGATTTTAGCGTAGTGCCTAAATCTTAATCTTAAATTTTTCTTTTGAATTGCTAATATCTGTCCTTGTGAGCTGTGAATTGTGTTATATTACTGGTGGCTTGTACGAGTCCACTGTTTTATTCGATTTGTTTTGTTGTGTTGTGCTTTATGATGGGCGTAAAGCCGAATAAACATTTTCATTCATTCGATTCTTGAACTTAATGGGAGCTGTGCATCCAGCTGGAACACAGAAGGAGGTTTGTGGAATTAAGACTGACGCTCTTCCCCACCCCCATCTCTCTCTCTCTCTCTCTCTCTCTCTCTCTCTCTCTCTCTCTGCTCCAGGGTCTGTACCTTCTGCACCTTGACGATGCTGCGGGAGGGCTCGGCTGAGACCCCCAGGTGCTCCTTAACAGCTGCCTTGGCCCGGCTCAGCAGCACAGTGTGGGGGACGGTGTCCGGATCTCCGAGCCCCGATGTAAACCACGCACCGCCCAGCATCACCTGGGCAAAAGGAGCGGAACGTTAAAAAGCTTGTTTCCCAGCCTGAAAGCTGCATTGCATTCTGGGACCCATTTTGGCACAGCACCCATTTTGAACTAGAACTCCCAGCCGATCTGAGGCTGATGGAAGCCGGAGTGTCCAAAAGGGCTGGGTTGAGGGAAGCTGGGCGGTGGTTTAGTGGCCAGGGTGGGTCAATTTCTGCAGGACAGTTCCCACTTCCAGCATCCTAGAGCTCCCCCCCCCCCCCGATGAGCACAATTACAGGGGCAACACGGAGCCTAAGGAGGAGGAAGCTGCCAAGCAGTGCCACCCCCTGGACTGCTTGTAAGACAGCCAGGAAATAGGGGCTGGCTCAGAGCCAGCTGAGGTTAGTGGGGGAGTGCCCCATCTGCCCTAATGGAGGAGCCTCTAGGGGCACCAGGTTGACGAAGCCTGCATTAAGCCATATTTAGAACATGATCCTATAGTGGGGGGTGGGAGGTTAGCCCCTCGCCCCCCACCGGCTCTTACTGTCAGGCGCATGCAAGGACCGCTGGATCCATCCTGCCCGGGGAAGGCGACAGAATCGTAGACGATGCCCAGCAACGAGCTGTCCTCGAAGGAGGGTACCAAGTGCCCAAATCCCTGGAAGAAAGAGATTGGCAGAAAATACACACAAAGTGTAGGTTTCTTTATTTTTACTTCAACTCTGCCCTAAAGGTTCTGGGAATGCAAACGAAACCCATTCAAACAAACACACACAGTATTTAAACCTATTCCTAATGGTTGGGGCCACTATGAAGAAGGCCCTGCCTGGGTTTCCCAGCCAATCTCACAGATCAAGGGGCAGGTGGGCACATGGGTGGGCACACCCCCTTGAGAAAATAGGGGGAGGGCTGATCACGGCCTTTTGCAAGGACATGCAAGGACCACTGACTCTAGCTGAAGTTAACATTACAAAAATGTACACTCCAAAGCTCTCAAAATTTAAGGCTTAAGCCCCAGCCCTTGTCACATCACTCCATTTCTCTGTGGACATATAGAAATCTTTCCCGTGACAGCGCCAGGCAACTTAACCTGTTGAATTTCTAGCTGGGAAGGTGTCCCCACCCCCTCCTCCAACCGCTACATCTTTCTATGGGCATGTGGAGATTTTTGCCACATTCCCCTTTTATTTGGTTTCAAAGCTGTTGCGCTCTGTGACAGGTAGAAATTCACCTGGTATAGCTTCCCAGTTCCCAAACAATAGATCTCACTATGGGCATGTACGGATTTTCTCCTGTGTGACACAACAGGGGGGGAAACCCTGAGAGAAACGAGAGACATTATTCCTGCCTGCATTGCAATGGGAACTGACAAGCTTCGCGTTTTGAGCAGGGGGCATCGAAAAAGCCTCTTACCGTGACGGGGAGATGCACATCTCTGTACTGTAGGTTCACCACCCCCACAGAAACAGCCCGGATGGCCAGTAGCTCTCGGGCAAGCGGTTCGGCCCAGCTGGGGAGCGACTCAGCAAGCGCTGGAGAGAGATAAGAGGCAGGTTGAGTCTATTCAAGGTTGCCTAGGATGAAATGTGGTCCTTAGCCTCCACAGTCCCTGTTCCTGGACAGAGGATTCTCCTACCTTGGGCAGGCAAAGCGCTGATGATGTGATCTGCCTCCACAATGCCGTCCTCAAGCGCTATCTAAGGGAGAAAAGCAGAGCCAGCATCAATCAACGCTGCGCCAGCCGCAGAAGGGTCTCTAACACAAGTGCAGTGATTTACCAGATGGTGCTACACTAAATATGCCAGCAAGTTTGGGAAACTCAGCAGTGGCCAGAGGACTGGAGAAGATCAGTCTACATCCCAATCCCAAAGAAGGGCAGTGCCAAAGAATGCTCCAACTACCGCACAATTGCACTCATTTCACACGCTAGCAAGGTTATGCTTAAAATTTTACAAGGAAGGCTCAAGCAGTATGTGGACTGAGAACTCCCAGAAGCTCAAGCTGGATTTAGAAGAGGCAGAGACCAAATTGCAAACATGCGCTGGATTATGGAGAAAGCCAGAGAGTTCCAGAAAGACATCTACTTCTGCTTCATTGACTATGCAAAAGCCTTTGACTGTGTCGACCACAGCAAACTATGGCAAGTTCTTAAAGAAATGGGAGTGAAGAGTCGGACACGACTAAATGACTAAACAACAACAGCCAGGGCCCTTTGGCTGAAGTCCAGCCCTCCTACCACCATCAAAAATGACCACTCAGAAAACTCTGGGTGATGTTCCCAAAATTAGCCTTGGCCCCAAGCCCAGCACTGGTTACTGCAGTCCCCAACACGCTGGACTAGGACCTGGGAGACCTGGGTTCGAATCCCCACTTGGTCACGAAGATCACTGGGTGAGCTTGGGCCAACCATTGTCTCTCAGCCTGACCTCCCTCAGAGGGTTGTTGTGAGGTTAAAATGGAGAAGGGGAGGGCTATGCCTGCCCCCCCCCCGTGAGCTCCTTGGTGGAAGTGGCGAGATAAAATGCAATAATAAAAAAGTAGGTCGGCTCTTGAGTATGCTTCAGTGGGACACAACTCAGTTTATAGTCAGGGGCAGCCGGCTAAGGCCTACACATGGTTACAGGTGCTTCCGCAAGGAAATGGTGGCTTGTTTCTTCATATCACTTCGATTTATTATCGTTCATCATCCCACTTCAGTCCCACCTTTTTTCCCATACTCTCAAAGTGGAGCACGTGGATCTCGCCCTCCTCACACAACAACCCTATGAGGCAGGTTATTTTATTCATTCATTCATTCATTCCCCAGCCACTCTGGGCAGCTTCCTACAAAGTATTAAAATACAATAGTCTATTAAACATTAAAAGCTTCCCTAAACAGGGCTGCCTTCAGAGGTCTTCTAAAAGTCAGATAGTTGTTTATTTCCTTGACATCTAATGGATGGGTGCCACTACCGAGAAGGCCTTCTGCCTGCTTCCCTGTAACTTGGCTTCTCGCAGCGGGAGAACCGCCAGAAGGCCCTCAGCACTGGACCTCAGTGTCTGGGCAGGTTAAGCTGAGAGATAGTGACTGGACCCAGGGTCGCCCATAGTGACCCTCATGGCTGAGAAAGGGATTTGAACCCACATTTCCCAGGTCTTTGAGCCCAACACTTTAACCACGTGACTTGAACAGGCCTCTGCAGAAATATCGCAAGAGGTGTGAATGGGGCAAAATTCCTCCAGAGCAGCTGAAGGGAGATTCCTAGAGAGGAAGCTACCTTATGCTCCTTTCTCACTCCTTAATGGCCCCTTTCTTACCTTCCAGGAGCCGGATGCCACCCTCTCTAGCCGCTTCACAGGGGCGCCACAGTGAATCTCCACCCCACGCTGCTTCACAAAGCCCTCCAAGGCTTCGGGGAGAGTCTGCATGCCGCCATGCAGCGACCACTGGCTCCATCGCTCGTCCCGGGCTCTGCGGATCAGAGGAGAATCCACAGGGGGGCCTTTCCCTAAAAGATAAGGAAGTTTGATATCAGGGAGTTTGATATCAGAAACTTCTCTATGCGCCCTTCCCTTCTGAAATTGAAAAAATGCAATCCAAAAGCCGCCTCCTTTTTCTCCGGCTCCCCTTGGCACCTCACCTCTGCCAAGGGCCATGCCCAAGATGACAGAACGGTGGCTCTGCTCAGCCTGGAACAAGGCCGGGAAGCAGGAGCGCACGCTGAGGGTCCGGCAGTCTCCGGCAAACACCCCCCGGCAGAGGCTGTCGATGACGATATCGGCCAGCTGTGGAGATCAAGTACGTAACACTCAAGGCAAGAAAGTGGAAACCCGCCCCAATGTTGGGTGAGGCGCTTTTTAAAATCAAGAGTGGAGAATTTCAGGCCCTGGGGCAAAATGTGGCCCCTTAAGCCTTCCTATCTGGCCCTTTGGAATCTTCCACAGGCCAAATCTCTCTCACTGGTCCTTGGGTGTTTTTGCCTGGCTGGAATGTGTCTTCAACCTTGGATCAGGCCTATTACTTGCCTGGATGGAGGATAATAATAATAATAATAAATAATAATAGGGACACGGGTGGTGCTGTGGATTAAACCACAGAGCCTAGGGCTTGCTGATTAGAAGGTCAGCGGTTCGAATCCCCGCGACGGGGTGAGCTCCCGTTGCTCAATCCCTGCTCCTGCAGTTCGAAAGCACGTCAAAGTGCAAGTAGATAAATAGGTACCGCTCTGGCAGGAAGATAAAAGGCGTTTCTGTGCCCTGCTCTGGTTCACCAGAAGCGGCTTAGTCATGCTGGCCACATGACCTGGAAGCTGTATGCTGGCTCCCTCGGTCAATAAAGCGAGATGAGTACTGCAACCCCAGAGTCCGCCACGGCTGGACCTAATGGTCAGGGGCCCCTTTACCTTAATAATAATAATAGCCCACCCATTGGGGCAGCTTCCAACACATATAAAAACATAATGAAACAGCAGACATTAAAAACTGATACAGGATGGAGAGGGGCGAATGAGTGTTATGTACAAACTCGTTCTCTGTGCAACGGTAAAATTCACATTCACTGCTCTGCTCACTTTTGCCTCTGACTCATGTGGCTTCTGGAAGGTTCTCCTGAAGCGAATGTGGCCCTTCGCCTGAAGGGCGGTGGGAGACGGGGAAAGTACCCTGCCCTTCTTTTAAGCAGACAGTAGCCCTGTTCTTTTACGGACAGGATATCTTTGAGAACATCTTACCCTGACCCTGATGGGAGGCTTTGTGTGAGAGAAACAGGCAGGGCAGGGAGAGGCGTGGGACCCACCCTTCTCTCGGGCCCTGTGTGGAGCTGATAAGACAGACGGCCCCCGCCCCACCCTTGGTCCGCTTCTCCATTCCCCCCCTGCCCTGTGCCAGCCAAAACAAAACGCCCCACCATAAGAAAACCTTCCTGGCTCACTCCCCCAAATGTGCGCTGCCACATTTCCCCTCTGGGCCCGTACCTCCTGGCCAAAGCGACGCCTCACGAAGGCGTGGATGGTCTCGTCCGTTTCGGAGCCGCGGGGGGACAGGAGCTCTTTCAGGCCACTCCAGACCAGAGGGCGGGTGAAAGGAGGAACAGTCCGCACGACGCCACTGGAAATCGCCACCCACAAAACACAGTGGACAAAGTATCACCTTCCGGGCTCAGATAGGAAGGACGGGTTGATCCCAGGGCTCCTGGGAGCCATCCCCAGGGTTTCTGGAAAGTACCTGATACTCAATCAATCAACCTTTTTATTCGACCGTCAGTCAGAAAAAGTACATTTATCAACACACAGTTAAAAGCTCCAGGAGGATTTTTGAACTTAGCCAACAGTAAAATGGGCTAGACAGATAGCCCCATATCAATACACTCAATTATAGTCTTGCGACGCTTAAAGGCCACCAAGGAAGGTATAGCTCTAGTGACGTTATTCAGCAAGTGTAAAACCTTGTTTTCTCTGGATAGGAAGCTAGATTGACATAGGTGTGGGTCTATAAAATTTTGTCTAAGCTCTGCATAAGAAGGGCAAGTCAAGAGAATGTGTTCGGTGGACTCAACCACACCCATAGCACAATGACAGGTTCTCTGGGCGTATGGTACTCCCCTACCTGATACTCGAAGGGAGTTTATGCAGGGCTCCGCGGACATAGAGGAAGCGGTTCTTGGCGGCTGGGTGGTCACCGGGGACAGGAAGGACATCTGCGTCAAGTCCGAGTTCAGAGACCTAGAAAGGAATCGCGACCCTTTTAATCCCAGTGCAGATGCTCAACTTCAAAATAGTGTATTACAGTGGTACCTCGGGTTACAGATGCTTCAGGTTACAGACTCCGCTAACCCAGAAATAGTACCTCGGGTTAAGAACTTTACCTCAGGATGAGAACAGAAATTGCTTGGAGGCAGCGGGAGGCCCCAATGGCTAAAGTGGTACCTCAGGTTAAGAATAGACCTCCAGAACGAATTGAGTTCTTAACCCGAGGTACCACTGTATAGCAAACATGATTGCTTATTGGGGCTGTTTCACTCACCGAGCAATGCGGATCTGAAATGATTTACAGTGGTACCTCGCGTTAAGTACTTAATTCGCTCCAGAGGTCTGTTCTTAACCTGAAACTGTTCTTAACCTGAGGTACCACTTTAGCTAATGGGGCCTCCCGCTGCCGCCGCACAATTTCTGTTCTCATCCTGAAGCAAAGTTCTTAACCCGAGGTACAGAGTCTGTAACCTGAAGCCTATGTAACCCGAGGTACCACTGTACAGTCTGTGGGGCTTAGAAAGTCGACGCTGAAGTTTCTAAAGAGAAAACAACCTGTGATCATTTGTAGATGATGATGCATGGATAACAGCAGCCAGTGCCCCCCAGATCAGGAGCTGCTTTTGGGAAGTGTCATCGCTGAGTAGCAGAGCATCCACTCCCAGGTTCAAACCCCAGTGGCCTCGCAATTCCCACCATGCTTGCTGGGGGCTGATGGGAACTGTAGTTCAGAAGCATCTGGAAAGCCAAAGGCTTCTGGCACCTGACCTGCGGCTTGAGGCAAACCAATTCTGTTTTGAGAACTGGCAAGCAGGTCCTTCTCTTGCTAATTCTCAAAATGGAAGAGAATTCAAGAGAAGGATTAAGAGGAGATTAAAGAAGAATGAAGTGGCTGCATGGGGAAGTAATGGACATATGTTTGTAACAGGACTGGGAAAGCTGATTATTATTATTTTTAAAAGCAATTGTATGAAATTAAAGTAATTCAGACTGATTTGTAATAATTTGGAAAACCAGTAATAAGACAGAATTGGCAAGCAGGTGATTTCAGAAGTAGTCCACTAGGTTTAAGTATCATCTGTCTCTGGGTCAAGTGGCCGTGTTTCCAGGGACAGGCTAGCACAGCTGGGAGGATCTTGCCAGGGATATATCATAGAACTGTGGAGTTGAAGGGGACCCCGAGGGTCATCTACTCCAACCCCTGCAATGCACGAATCTTTTGCCCAATGTGGAGCTTGAACCTATGGCCCTGAAATACAGTGTCTCATGCTCTACCAACTGAGCTATCAAGGGCCTCAACTTATCAATTTATTTTATTTCATATAACTGATATACTGCTTGATTGTAAAGGGCTTCTGATTTACAAAATACATACCATAAGGAGGGTGTTCTTTCCCACGGCCCCAGCAGGGCGGATCCCCCTGGGCCCATGCTCAAAAACTGCCCCGTCTTCTGTACGGGTGGAATGGATCCATCCTCCAAGACGGCTGCTGCTTTCTAAAAGGATTACCTGGACAGAGAAAGGGTGGGGTGTGTGTCAGATATACAGCGCTGAGGCTGTTTAGGGCTTTAAAGGTCCACACCAACACTTCAAATTGTGCTCCGAAACGTACAATGGGGCCTTTCCCCGCTCTGCTCCCCTTGAATCCCCCAAATTGGGTATTGAAAGAAACTCCAGAACAGCACCCAGGGGGAGGAGAGTTTGTTAAGGGTACAGTCAAACCTCGGGTTACAGACGCTTCAGGTTGCGTTTTTTTCAGGTTACAGAAGTACCGGAACGGGTTACTTCCAGGTTTCGAGGGTCGCGCATGCACAGAAGCACTAAATTGCGCTTTGCGCGTGCGCAGAAGCGCCGAATCACAACCCACACGTGCGCAGATGCGCCGCTGCAGGTTGTGAACCCCGCACGGATCACGTTCGCCACCCGAGCGTCCACTGTACTGAGAACTATTAGCACATCCCCAGTTCCCCCCCAGAGCTGCAGTTCTGAGTTTAACACTCAGCCCTTCTTCCCAGGGAACTGTAGCTCCGTGAGGGGAACAAGAGTCTCCTAACAACTCTCGGCACTCTTAACAAACGGCAGCTCCCAGAATCCTTGGGGGGGGAGCCATGCTTGTCTAAAGCTGTGCCCTTGGTCACCCGCACACACACAATTGCCAACTTAAGCAGCAAAGGCAGTGCTGTTTCCCTCCGGGCCTTGCCCTCCAGAGAGCAACAGTACCTCACAGACAGTCCCACACTCACCTTGGGTGCCTGGGGGCTTCTGGCGAGGTAGTAGCAGGTTGCAAGGCCGCTCACCCCCCCACCAAGGACAGCCACGGTCCTCTGCATTGGGATTCTAGAGAGAGTCGGGCAAAGGATCCAGTTACGTACAGGGGGTCACCCACAACACCACCACCCCCCCAAATTATTATTTTTACATTTATTATTCCACAACATTCATATACTGCTTGGCTTCAATGAAAACCTCAAAGCGGTTTATATCTCTTCCTCCAAGGAGATCACAGTGGCGTCCATATTGACAGCCGTCTTCAGTTCTCACAACCACCCTGTGAGGTTGGCTGGGCCTAGAGATAACAAGTGGGCTGAAGGTATCCATGCCACCTCCAACACCATACATTTAAAGCACTTGGCTTCCTACAGGAAGTGTAGTTTACCCGTCACAGAGCTATCATTCCCAGCATCCTTAACAAACTACAGTTCCCAGGATTCTTTAAAGGCAAGGCATGGATGTGACCCCAGTCAAACTGGAGAGGGGAATGTGTAATAATAATATAATAATAATTTATTATTTGTACCCCGCCCATCTGGCTGGGTTTCCCCAGCCACTCTGGGCGGCTTCCACAGAAACCAAAAAACACTAAAATATCATACATTAAAAGCTTCCCTGAATAGGGCCGCCTTAAGATGTTTTCTGAATGTCCATCACCTTGACATCCAATGGGAGGGCATTCCACAGGGCGGGCGCCACCACTTTGTACACTTTGAGCGCCTCTGAGAACAGGTGGGAGGCGTGTGTGTGTAATAAATAAATTAGATTTATTTAATATAAATATTATATATATATATATATATATATATATATGCAGGTTTTGGTGTCTTCGGGTGTCTTCCCGTGTAAGAGTCGGGGTGTCTGTGCGACGTTTCGACGAGGTCTCACTCGTCATCTTCAGGCTGGTGCTTTCGGCTTCTTGTTACTGGAACAGAGCAGAATCTGGTGTTTGAGTTCCTATAAATACTGATGAGGGGTGTGGTGTATAGCCTCCAACGTTCTGGGCAGAGAGGAAGTTCTTAGATTAGTGTGCCTTTTCTTCTTTTGTTCCTTAATTACTTGAGGGATATCTTGAGTGATTTCATGAGTGATATTCTGAATACCACTGGGTGGGTCATTAAGTGTAGATTAGTTGCTAAAGCTTTCGTGTCTTGACCTCTTGAGCTTGTGAAGAGTTTTTCTGAGAAGATGGCTGTGCTGCATTTAGTTGTGCTCTGGCTTGGCTTCGTGTATAGGGGCGAGCTGTGGTTTTGTGCCTTGTGCCAGCCAGATCTGTGTAGGGATTGCAGGGGGGTGCAGCATCCGGAGGTGCCACTATAGTTTGGCTACTGGATGGAGTCTGTAATATGTCTGTGGAGAGGGTCTGGGTTTGGGTCTGGTGTGGTTGATTGGTGACGGCGTTCTGTGTGCCTCTGGTTCTGGTGTCGGTTTTTGTGGGGAGGGCTAATTTCCAGATGTCTGGCAGGCGGGACGTGTCGTCACGCTTGTTCATGTTGTGAGGGTGTTTCTCTATCTCGATGGCTTCCATGATTATTCTCTTGTGGTGATGTTCCATGTTAAAGAGCAATTTGGAATCTGCAAAATTAATTTCGTGTCCTGTTTCTTTCATGTGTTGGAAAAGAGAGGAAGTTTTTTCTTCTTTTTTGACGGCATTCTTGTGTTCTGCGATGCGTGCATTTATTCGTCTGTTTGTTTGTCCAATGTACGTGGCTGGGCAGACTTTGCAGGGTATTTCATAGACCCCTTGGTTTTCCAGCTGGATTTTGTCTTTTGGGTTTCTGAGGATATTGGCTATTTTTTGGTTGGTGCAGAAGGCTGTTTTGATATTGTGTTTATGGAGGATTTTGCTAATTTTGTCTGTAGTGCCCTTGATATAAGGAAGGAGGGCCATGCCATTGTTTTCTTCTGTGTCTTGGTTTTTGGGGGGTGTTTCTTTTTGGATTAGCTTCGTAACCCTGTTTTTCTGGTATCCATTGGCGATTAACACATTTGAGAGATTCTGTAACTCAGTTGTCAAGTGGTCTTTGTCAGCCAGGCAAACACCAGATTCTGCTCTGTTCCAGTAACAAGAAGCCGAAAGCACCAGCCTGAAGATGACGAGTGAGACCTCGTCGAAACGTCGCACAGACACCCCGACTCTTACACGGGAAGACACCCGAAGACACCAAAACCTGCATTCCTGTACCCGTGAAAATCTACGAAAGCAAATATATATATATATATATATATATATATATATATATATGGGTTAACGTGATATTTAGAATACTTATGTGTTTTTAGTTAATTGCTGGTTTTTATTTTTAGGTGTTTTTTAAAAAACTAATAAACTTTTCGTTAACGCTTTGAGGTTTTCTACAACTAAGTGGTATATAAATTTTATGAAATCAAGAAATTAACTTCACCATGTGCACTTTAATCATAGAGAGGAAATGTTCCACTCTGAAATTGTCGTCCCCTCAAAATACCTCCCCAGCCCATATATTTACTTGCAATTGAAAGTTTCCCACCCCCAGATGAGTCTCTGCTTCCACTCCTGGTTGCCATTATTAACACACATGAGAATACATTTTTCAGCCCACACAACGCAGTCTGGAAGCCTTCATGAATGTGGCTTGTTGCACAACCTGAGGTGCTCAGCAAAGTAGCCAACACTTAATGGGGTTGTGACTACACAATATATTTAAAGGACATTTACCCACCCAAAGAATCCTGGGAAATGTAGTATGCCTTCTCACAGAACTACAATTCTCAACACCATTATAAAACTACAGTTCCCGTGATTTCTTGGGGGTGTGTGCTTTAAATGGATGGTTTGCATGCAGTCTATATTAAGTGAGTTCAAGTGACCACACAATTCCCTTGTCTGGTCACCCCACCAACCACCCCCTTCAGGGAAGATTGCGCTCTTCCCTCCCCCCATTCACTTTACTACCTTATTTGCACCTAGCCAGCCACACCCACTCCGTGTCCCCTGTAAAGACCAGGGGTCATTTGTGATCACAATGAAAGCCTTCAGTGGCATAGTGGTGAAAGTGTTGGACTATGATCTGGGAGGCCAGGGTTCAAATCTCCCCTCTGCCACAAAAGTCACTGTGGGTCACCAGCTCTCTCTGCCTTAACTCGCAGGGTTGTTGCGAGGATAACATGGAAACCACACATCAGCTCCTTGGAGGATATAAATGCAGTAATTGATGAGTAAAACTCTTTCCAATTGCCCCAGAACCTCACCAGCAAATATGCCTTCCAACCCGTCATTTGATGACATTTCTCTTCCTGTCTGTAACGTGCACCCCCCTGATATCCTATCCTTGGAACAATTTGCCCAATTTGCCCTCCTGTTATCCCCCCCAACCGGTTCTACAACGCACCCCCTAACCCTAGTTCAAGGCCTCCTTTAGTTGCCACCGATATAATTTCTCTCTACCATAATAAACACACACTCCAGACCGACCCACCTCGATTTACAGCGACTGACTCCTCCTACACCAATATGTCCTCTACCCCACTCTCTGACTGCGTTCACACGAACACAAAACACACGCGTACCACCCACCCCTAGTCCTCGGGCGACGTCCGGCCCCCTTACTCTGATGGCTGCACGTTGCATCCACTTCCCTCTTTCTTCCTCTCCTTCTCAACCCCCGCAGCTGAGCTCAGGGCTCCTCCCCTCCGTCCAGGATTGGCTAATAGGGACAATGACGTAAGGGTTCGGAAGGCTGCAAAGGGAGGGAAGGCGGGGCGAGTGGAACGTTCAGCATTCTGTAGCGATTCCTACTTACGCGCACCGCCTGGTGGGCGGGGTCTGGGGCGCTTTTATAAGTGATTGATAGACATCAGAATTTAAAATACTGTACTGAGAGCTACCAGTTCACAAAGGTCCGTATAGTTAAAGCCATGGTTTTCCCAGTAGTGATGTATGGAAGTGAGAGCTGGACCATAAAGAAGGCTGATCGCCGAAGAATGGATGCTTTTGAATTATAGTGGTACCTCGGGTTACATACGCTTCAGGTTACAGACTCCGCTAACGCAGAAATAGTAGCTCGGGTTAAGAACTTTGCTTCAGGATGAGAACAGAAATCGTGCTCCAGCGGCGCAGCAGCAGCAGGAGGCCCCATTAGCTAAAATGGTGCTTCAGGTTAAGAACAGTTTCAGGTTAAGAACAGACCTCCGGAACAAATTAAGTACTTAACCCGAGATACCACGGTATGGTGCTGGAGGAGACTCTTGAGCAGGGGTGGGCAACCTAAGGCCCATGGGCTGGATGCGGCTCAGTCACCTTCTCAATCCGGCCCACAGATGGTCCAGGAATCAGCATGTTTTTACATGAGTAGGATGTGTCCTTTTATTTAAAATGCATCTCTGGGTTATTTTTGGAGCACAGGAATTTGTTCATTCCCCCCCCAAAAAATATAGTCCGGCCCACCACATGGTCTGAGGGACGGTGGACCGGCCCACGGCTGAAGAAGGTTGCTGACCCCTACTCTTGAGAGTCCCATGGACTGCAAGAAGATCAAACCTATCCAGTCTGAAGGAAATCAGCCCTGAGTGCTCACTGGAAGGACAGATCGTGAAGCTGAGGCTCCAATACTTTGGCCACTTCATGAGAAGAGAAGACTCCCTGGAAAAGACCCTGATGTTGGGAAAGATGGAGGGCACAAGGAGAAGGGGACGAGAGAGGACAAGATGGCTGGACAGTGTTCTCGAAGCTACCAACATGAGTTTGACCAAACTGCGGGAGGCAGTGGAAGACAGGAGTGCCTGGCATGCTCTGGTCCAGGGGGTCATAAAACAACTAAACAACAGCAACTTAAGTGATTGATAGACATCGGAATTTAAAATGCTCAGAGCTACCCGTCTCTGTGCGACTCAAGAGGAGGTATCAAGGTCAAGGATTCATGAGGTGGCATTAAGCAAAACACACTCCGCCTCAGTGTTCCACATCTGCAATATGGGCACAACAACAGTCTACTTTACAAAGTTGTTGTAAGGACAGCAGCTAGATAATGCATGGGAAGTGCATTGTCTTTATTTGAGACTTCTGTGAACTAAAATATAACTGTCTTTAACACAGGAGACAAAGGAAATGTATGTGTGTGAGAGAGAGAGAGAAAGAGAGAGAAAGAATTGTATCCTAGAGATTATCAGAATGGCAGTTGAAGTTTAAATCTCCCAGGGTTGTAGCTAACTAATTGTACTAAGAGTAAACCCACTGAAATGAATTCATCTTTGGGTTTTCCTGGGCAAAGCAACTAACAAAGTTACTTATTATTCATAATAATCTACTGTCCATCAACTAGCATTGGCTATCATAATTTGTGTGCAGCTTTTCCACACCATGAAAAAGACATAATTCACTGTTACAAAATATAACAAAATTTAAACAATAAAAAACAAGTTAACAAAAACAGCTCATTAAGAAATATACAATAAAATTAAGCAATCCCCTTGTAATTCATAAGGTATAATAATAAAATACAAACACAGTCCCAGTAACAGTGAAAATAATGCACTTCAAAATTAAATCTTGACCCCAGCAGAAGCCCCTAAACACCACTGCCATTCTGATAATCTCTAGGATACAATTCTTTCTCTCTCTGTCTCTCTCTCTCACACATACATTTCCTTTGTCTCCTGTGTTAAAGATATTTTAGTTCACAGAAGTCTCAAATAAAGACAAATTACACTCTCAGGGCTAGGGGGAGAAAAACTTTATATAAACACACCAGAGAATTTTAGAAAGAAAAAGTAACCCAGTGAGAGATGCACACCCCTTCTCTGGGGCTTCCTGCATCCCAAATGAGTAGAGATACTAATTGGACTCTGGTGGGGTCACCCCAGCAACCAGCTAATGCTTCCAACAGAGTGTTGCCCAGGAATCAGTCGGGCTTCATTCTGCTAGCACAAAAAGTACCAGTGTTTTTTTGTCTTGCAACAAGAAAACATGTGCCTGCTTCTAGATTACACAGATGTGCCAAGATGTAAGCATTATGTTACAAACACAAACACAAAATGAACACACTCACACCTATAAACCATTTCACAATTGGAAATAAAAATGATAATTAAGTACCTTAATTCTTTCTCATCCAAAGGGACCAGTGCCGGAGTTTCCCCAGTCTAAAGGTCACCCAGTGAGCATAATGGCCGAGTAAGGATTTGAACCCTGATCTCTCCTGGATCCTTGTCCGACACTCTAAACCAGGCTTCCTCAACCTCGGCCCTCCAAATATTTTTGGCCTACAATTCCCATGATCCCTAGCTAGGACCAGTGGTCAGGGCTGATGGGAATTGTCGTCTCAAAACATCTGGAGGGCCAAGGTTGAGGAAGCCTGCTCTAAACCAACACCCCAAAATGTCTCTTCTTCCCCCCCCCAGCATCAGCCCCACGACCCCTTCCCCCAAATAGAAGTGAGACAAACACCATTTTTGTTATTATTTTTTTAGTAAATTTATTCACAAAAAAATTTTTAACCTCTTCATTTTTCTCTTGTCATCTATGTACAAACCCATCATTATATATACAAAGTCACATAGTCGTTTAAAATCAGTAGTGGCTGCCACAGTCAGACTGAGGGGTAAGCGCATGTTATTTCCCCTGAGGGCTTGGGGGGGGGCAAGCGGACGGACAATGGAGGCTCTGTGCATTCTTCCTCCCACACACACATATCCCTTCACAAGCTCCCACACATACACACTCGCTCTCTCTGCCAGGCCTTGCCCTGCAACCACTTCGCTCCCATCCCGCCTTAAGACCTGGTGATTTTTATTTTATTTTTAAAAAAGAACAAATGAGGAAAGAAAATAAAAAGGAAACCTGGGTACGTATATGGAGAAGTGGATGACCCGGGTCACTCGTAGAAACAAACCCCACACAGTGTCGTTTGTTTTTTTATTGTTGTTTTTTTTTGTCATCGTCGCTTTTTTAAAATGATTTTTTGTTTAAAAGACCCGAGCACCAGTCTCTATGAGGTAAGAGGGGCGGCAGGGCCGAAAGTGCTCGGTTCCAATACTATTACTGTTTCTTCCAGTGCATGTCGTCCAGCTCGTAGAAAAGGACGTAGCCCTCGCTGGACGGGACCTGGTTCTCGCTGATGGGAGACACTCTGCAAAAGGGGCAGGGGAGGGGGAGAGAGAAAGGATGGCACATTAGCAGAGAAACCTTACTTGCCGGCTCATCTTACTCGCCTGGAATACTCCTCCAAATGTTGCAGAACTACAACTCCCATCAGAGGCGGATTTAGGCAGAGTGACCAGTTCTGACGCACTGGACGCTGAGCAGCACACCACAACTCTAATGTACTGAACTGATCAGATTGGAAGGCAAGAGGTGGATCCACAAAGGGCGCTGGTGAAATTTGAAAGTCTGCCCCTGCTCCATCATCCTTGCCCATCTGCTGGGACTCACAAGGAGCTGCCGTTCAGGTTCCCCACATCTGTCTTACAGTAAAGGAACATGAAACTGGGCATCTTAAGATGAACTTCAGACTTGGTCACACGGAAGACGGCAGGCCTTATGGTGTGCTGGTTCTAGGAAGTTAATACCAGCACTTTGAATTTAGTCTAGAAACCAGTAAATAACCCAAGCTGATGGTATTGAGATCACATCTCCTCCCAGTGATCTGATCTCCTCCCAGTGTCAAATAAGCAATTGCATTTTGAACCAACTGGAAATTTGGCGTCGCCTGTACTGCTGCCCCTCCCTGCCCAGTACTTTTGTAAACTTCCATGTTTATAAGGTAAAGGGACCCCTGACCATTAGGTCCAGTTCGGGCGACTCTGGAGTTGTGGCACTCATCTTGCTTTATTGGCCAAGGGAGCCTGCATACAGCTTCCGGGTCATGTGGCCAGCATGACTAAGCCACTTCTGGCAAACCAGAGCAGCGCACAGAAACGCCGTTTACCTTCCTGCCGGAGCGGTACCTATTTATCTACTTGCACTATGACTTGCTTTCTAACTGCTAGGTTGGCAGGAGCAGGGACCGAGCAACGGGAGCTCACCCCGTCACAGGGATTCGAACCGCTGACCTTCTGATTGGCAAGTCCCTGGCTCTGTGGTTTAGACCACAGCGCCACCCGCATCCCTTCCATGTGTGTAGAGGATACTAAATAAAATTAATAACCACTGCCAAGTGTACAGAAGAAAGCCAAAATCACAGTGCCACATAATTTATCAATCTAATTGCCAGGTTCTTATTTTTCTGTAGCCATTTTGATTTTGTGGCGATACATGAGCTATGCTAGAAATCTTAGAAAGCACTGTGATGGCCAGAGAAGACTCCGAGAGGTTGGAGGGCAGGGCACCAATGTCCAGCATCCCATAATGAGCAGGAGAGGATTGTATCGTGTAAAAGAGCAGGAAAAAAATGTGCCAGTGAGGAAAACCAGAGATTTTGGTTGCTCACTCTTGCTCAGAGTCAGCTAATTAAAACAATGAACTTTAGTTAGTCATGCCTGTTGAATTCAATGGGTCTACTCTATGTTGGATACAACCCTCTTGCTGTTGTTAGCATTGGTTGCAAAACTGAGCTGTTCACACTGCAGAATTTGGGTTTGAATGGTTTTGCAGCTGGCTGCAAGGCTGCATCAAGGGTGTTCAGGCAGCAGCCTGGCCTGCTTTAAACCCTTGCCAAGCAGGGCACACATTAGGAACAGGTGTCTTAAGCTACTTAAGTTAGTACAGCTACCTAATTATATTAGCATCCTGGTCCAGAGCAGAGCACAGGATTTATGGTGCAAGGAAGCAGGCCACAGGCAGGAGGGGTTCAGGAAGTGACTTCTGACCCATAAAAGAGCTGGCCTGGGTGAGCGCCACAATCCCACAGCAGGTGCGGAATCACAGAATTGTAGAGTTGGAAAATGCTGACACAGGGTGCAGTTTTCAGCTTCCTGCCCTTCATGGTTTGATTTAAGAACAAAAAAAGGACTTTTCTACTCTGTATGCCTACAAAACAGCTGAAAGTGAGAGAGAGAGAGAGAGAGAGAGAGAGTGTAACCTCAACAAGTGCGGCTGAATGAGAGTGGGAGAGGAGCTGCCTTGCAAGCAGAAGGTCCCAGGTTCAATCCCGGGCATCTCTAGGTAGGGCTGGGAGAGACAGACCCCTGCCTGAAACCCTGGAGGGCTGCTGCCAGTCAGAGCAGGCAGCACTGAGCTAGGTGAACCAACAGTCTGATTCAATACAAGGCAGCTTCCTATATATCCTAGGTTCCTTTTTGGGGAGGATGGGCCACAGCGCAGTGCATGTTTAACATGCACAAGGTTCCAGGTTCAATCCTTTGCATCCACCCCCAGGCAGGCCTGGAGAGAGCACCCGCCTGACTCCATAGTAGACAGGCGCGGCAATATTGAGCGATCTGGACCAACAGTCTTACTTCCTATCTCCCAATGAGATGCATGGAAGAGGCCTTCAGTGTCCGGGGAATTCTCCTCCCCAGAATTACTCAACAAGGAAATTACGCATTTCGAACCCGGGTTGCAGAATTTGGATCGCCTGACCAGCGTCGTTTGGGCTACAAAACCCTGGAGAGTGTTTACACCCTCGCTTTTGATCTAGGAAAGCTTCCTTAGAACTAGACTAGAATCAGCGCAGTGGAGATTTGGAAAGGAAAGGAAAGCCATCGTCTTCTCTTTGCTCACCGGGAGTCGTTGTAAACCCGCCAGCCAGACTGGTCCTTGCAGAAGGCTGTGTAGTGGCCGTAGTGGACGCTGCCAGAATGATTGCACAGGGCATAGAGGTTGTACACAGGGGTACCTGGAACAGGGAGAGAGAACAGGAGGAGCTCAGACTTCCCCTTCTCCTGCAGGCAGGCCCCGAGATGGCACAGGAGGGATTGGCCCAGTCTCGGCACGCCAACTCACCGGCCTTTTCGCTGGCAAACTCTTTCAGGTTGAGCTGCTGGAGGGGGAAATCCACAAACACGGAGCACTTCTTAATGGAGTAACGGGTGGTGGAGAACCGGTTCAGGTCTGGGATAGGGTGAGTTAAAGAATTTTGTTTATTCAAAACTGATATCCTGCTTTTCACCATCTGTTTCTCAAAGTGGTTGACGATGATGAAAAAAAACACATGAACCAATATAGCTGGCTGCAACTTGAAGTACTCAAGCTTGCTTTTTCCTCCTTTCTTTTTTCCTCGTTTGTCATGTCCTTTAAGAATGTGAGCCACACGGCAGGGATAGTATTTGTTTTTTGTAAACCTGCTCTGAAAACCATTTTGGCTAAAGGTGGCATCAATGCTGAAAATAAAGGATTAATAAAAAATAAGGTAAACTCATCCTTTCAATTCTACACCTGATGGCAGGTGTGCATCTAAGTGAATCTCATGGGTTTAGCCTGCTTTTTAATCACGATCCTTATATGTCTGTGCTGTGCCTGTGATGGAAAAGCAATTAAAAGTGCTGGGAGACTTGGGTTCAAGTCCCCACTTGGTCATTAAACTCGCTGGGTGACCTTAGGGGCCAGTCACTGCCTCTCAGATTAACATACCTTGCAGGGTTGTTGTGAGGATAAAACAGGTCAGGAGAAAAGAAGAAGAAGAAGAAGAAGAAGAAGAAGAAGAAGAAGAAGAAGAGGAGGAGGAGGAGGAGGAGGAGGAGGAGGAGGAGGAGTTTGGATTTGATATCCTGCTTTATCACTACCCTAAGGAGTCTCAAAGCGGTTAATATTCTCCTTTCCCTTCCTCCCCCACAACAAACACTCTATGAGGTGAGTGGGGCTGAGAGACTTCAGAGAAGTGTGACTGGCCCAAGGTCACCCAGCAGCTGCATGTGGAGGAGCGGGGAATCGAACCCGGTTCCCCAGATTACGAGACTATCGCTCTTAACCACTACACCACACTGGCATACAACCATGCACACCACCCTGAGCTCCTTGGAGCAAAGGTGGGATATAAAGGCAATGAAATATATGCCTATGTTGGTTAAAGGAATGGATAAAATTAGAAAATAAGGAATTATTAGATCTTGAAGGTTTCAATAACAGATTTGGATGGCACGCATGTTTATGGTGTGATAAGAAGAAAATCCACAAAGGTTTTGGGAACCACATCTTCAGGAATTCGTTAATAGAAATATGGGACAGGTACAAAAATTTATTGGAACCAAGAGTTCCACACTGGCTATCTCCGCTAGAAGTTATGAGTGTAAAGAAAATTAATATGAGAGGTAATTGGATTACGTATGGTGAAATGGTAATCAAAGAAGGGGGAAAATGGAAGATAAAACCATATGAACAAGTTAAAGAATATGTATATGATTGGTTGCATTATTTTCAGGTTAATGAAATGTTTAAAAAAGACATAAAAGAAAGTGGCTATGGAGAAAAAGAGTCAAAATTTCAAACAGATGTAATAAATAATGAGTGTAAAATTTTATCAAAAATGTATAAAATATTGCTAGAATGGAATACGAAAGATGAAGAGCTTAAATCGGTAATGATACAATCAGATTTTGGGTATAATATCCAATTTGATGATTGGGAAAAACTGTGGAAGGAAAATTTAAAATTTAATGCACGTATGGCATTGGAGGAAAATGTTATGAAAATGTTTTATAGATGGCACATCACACCGGTTAAATTAGCAAAAATGTATAAGACATGTAATAAGTGTTGGAAATGTAAAGAAAAAAAGGATCGTTTTATCATATGTGGTGGGAATGTAAGAAAGTGAAAAGCTTCTGGGAAGCGATTTACAATGAATTGAAAAAGATGTTAAAATATACCTTTATAAAGAAACCAGAAGCTTTCCTTTTAGGGATTACAGGAAATGAAATAAGAAGAAAGGACTGTAAACTTTTTCAATACGCAGTTACAGCAGCTAGAATTTTACTGGCCCAGAAATGGAAACAAGAGGAAATACAGACTATAGGAGAATGGAGAATGAAACTGACAGAGTATGTGGAACTGGACAAACTAACTGGGAAAATCAGATATGCGTGAGACCAAAAGTTCATCGAAGACTGGGGAAAGTTTGTAGAATATCTGAAAAATGTTTGTGATGTACAAACAACGCTAGTGGGGTTTCAAGAAGCACTGTAAAAGTTGAGATGTATTGTCAAAAGAAATAGAAGGGGGAGGGAAAATAAATGGCAATACAAACGAAGGGAATGCGTACGGAAGAGATAAATACGGATGATTATCAGAGAAGCTGAAGGAAGCTCAAAAAGAGATAATGTGTTAAAATTTGGATAGAAATGTACAATTGTATTGGAAAATTAATAAAACATTATTTTTTAAAAAAAAGAAATATAAATTTGTCGCTTCTTGCGTCAAGCTGTTCTAGGGGACTAGGTGGGGTTCAGCAGTTTCCTGGCATCCACCTTGCATTGCAAAACCTTGCACAAGCTATCAGTGGCGTAGCGTGGGTTGTCAGCACCCGGGGTAAGTAATTTGCGCCCCCTAACCTGTGGATTTGCGCCCCCTAACCCGTGGATTTGCGCCCCCTAACCCGGTGCGGCTGGCCCCCCCTGCACCCCCCACGCTACGCCACTGCAAGCTATTTTATTATATATCGTTTTCTCCAGGACTCAACCTGGAGAAGGACTGTACTGCCTGTGCCGAGTGCAGCGAGGGCACTTTGACCATTGGTCCCACTGCTGCAGAATACGCCTCTTGCCTTCCCCCCTAAACTCAGCAGGACTGGAAAGGAGCAAGATACCGTATCACACACATCAGCGCAGCATAACCTGAGGCTTCCTCATGAAAGAAAACCCAAGCCAGAATAGCCTTGGCGGCGTCATATTTAGAGGCCAGCAGAAGCCAACCCCAAATTCCTTAGGAAACCCAGGAAAGCATCTGATTTCGATTTACAGTGGTACCTCTACTTACTAACGCAATCTGTCTCGGGGTGCCGTTTGCACCCCAAAAAGTACGTAAGTAGAGTGCCGCTACTGCACGTAGCATGACAGTTTGCTACTGTGCATGCGCGAAGCGCGCAGATCGCTTCTGCACATGCGGCGAACCCGGAAGTAAACACTTCCGGGTTTGCCGTGTTCGTAACCTGAAAAGCCGCAACGTGAAGCAAACGTAACACGAGGTATGACTGTATGTATCGCTTTTCACAAGTACTTTGTGTAATTCTGCAGAACCAGCCAGAAAAGTAGGCCAATTTGACCATCTTAACATTTTTAACAGACTGTTCTAAGCAGCCACTTTCTCCCTGCAGTGTGGCGCAGTCATACTACAGCACAACAATTGTACAAGTGTAGAAATTGCTATTGTTGCTTGTAGTTTACTGAGTTGGCAATTCTTTTGGGATTTCAACTTGATATTTTTCTGTATGCCACTTTGGCGACCTTTGGTTGCAAAGTGGCTTCTACACCTGCAGATAAAATACAAACAGAAAACTTTGGGCGCTCTGCTGCCAGCTGCAGCCCTGACTGGCTCCCAATTCTTGGGGGAAGTTGGGGAGGTGGGGGCGGAGAGAATGCAGAAAGGATACGTAGCACAAGGATGCGGGGAAAGCGCTGGATGGTCAACTTCTTGGTGCTTCGGGTCCTCTGCCGGCATTTGTCACACACCTGCTCAGAGAGAGAGAGAGAGCTTTCTGTAAAAGCTTTTATAAACCACTGGAGATTTTTTTATTTAAAAACCTCTCAAACAGTGTCATTTAAATTATCATTTCAACAAAAAGACATCACAAATTCAGTAAAACAGGTCTACTGCTAATGCCATCACCCACGTGGCAGAAAAGCACAATGAACTTACTGGTGCGTTTTCAGAATCCAGCTCCTCCTCCTTGGTGAAGAGGCTGAAGCAGTCTAGCAGAGATACCTTCCCACCGGTGAAGCCTTTCTGTGAAATCAGGGCAAGGGTTTCGTTGGAAAGATCACCTTTACCACCACCCTATCCGTTAGGCTGAATGTTCGAGGAGGCTTACAAACATCATTGCTCACACGTAAAAACAAAAGCAGGGATGAAGATCTCCACTTCTAGCAGTCCCTCTGCCCCACTGCCAGGCCAGGAAGTGCCAAAATGTACCCAGAAACTGGGAGCAGGAACCTCTTCTCCCCCAGTTCAGCCTACCTCCCCTGCTCAAGGGGATGTCAAGTCCCTTTGCTCAGATGGCCAAACCCACTCCGTTTTCCTTCTTGCTGCTTCTGAGCCACTGCAAAATTACATGAAAGGCCCACAGTCCAGTAGTTTGCAAGAGAAACGTGGGGGGCTTTGAAAGCCCTACGGTTCACTTCTAAGTCCTGACAACTGGGGCTTCAAAAGGAAGCATCGCCTGATGTCAGTGTAGCACCAGGGGACTGGCAGCTGGGTGGCCCATTTCTGACATTGCTCATCAGTAGATAAACACAAAATGACAACCAGGAATCTTAATTTTAAAATCACCACCTTTTCTTTTCTTTTCTTTTCTTTTTAAAAACTCTCTCTTGAAGTGGTTCACAGCAGCAATTGGGAAGCTGTGGCCCTCCAGAGTTCAAAGGACTCCGACTCCCATCATCCCCAGCCAGTATAATGTCATCAGGGATGATGGAAACTGGAGTTCAGCAACATATGGAAAGTCCCACCTTCCCTACTCCTGGCTTACAGGATAGGGGGACAACTCTAATACTTTAACCAGTTAACCAGTTAAAAGAGAAAACACTCCAGAGGATTCCCAGATTAACTCTCCAGTTAAAAAGGATCCCTTAAGATACCAGTCATATTATTGGACAGTTCTGAGCTAGCCAGGCCAGCCATCTGACTTGCTGTAAGGAAGCTTCATCCGTCACTTAACAGCATCTGCCCTGAAGCCTGCCGTGACGACACTAGGAGCCTACCTTTGGGATAGGCAGGGAGAGGTCACAGAAAACTTCAAACGTGGTCGACCGGTAGCCACACGCTTGACACTTGAGGCAGCTTTTCAACTGGCCGACAAAGAGATCTAGGAGGGAGAGAGAGAGAGAGATGCTTCTGTTACTGTGTGGGCCAGCTTGCAAACAGTGTTTGACTTGCACATTCTGCTACAGCTCATGCGTTCTGGCTCCAAGGGAGAATTTCAAGCTGATATAGATGGAATCAAAAGCACCCTGTAGGAGTTGCACACTGGCATTTGCATTTGGGTCTACCCTCGAGTGGCCCTCATGTTCCTGTGTGACCAGGTGGGCGATTCTTAGACTGGCTTAGTCACAGGCAAATCATTTCGACCTTATGGCTTGGCTCAGACCATCCCCACGCTGTAGGGCAGGGATGGGGAAAACCTGCGGGCCTGCAGGGATTGCCGGACTCCCATCTCCCATCAGTCCCTTGCTAACTGTCAGGGATGATGGGAGCTGGCAGCCCAAGGTTGTGCAAGAAACAACACCTGCTCACCTACTATCTTGCTGTCTTCTCGCTCCAGGTAGCGCTTCCACATCTGGTTGGCTTGTTCGTCATCACTGGGGGGGGGAGAGGAGGAAAGAAACCCAAGAGGACAGTGTGAGCAACATGAGCAGGAAGTAGAAGAGGGTTGGATGGAGGTGGGGCATTGATTACTGGGGCAGAGAACAGAAGCAGAGACCACCTGCAAAACGATTATTATTTTAATTCAGCAACAACAGTATCAATGCATCACTGCAAAAGAATGAAAGCCAAAACAGGCCCCTGATGAGCTTACAATCCCAGGCACTGATGGTGAACTGCAGGCCCATCAACCCCTGAACTTTGGAAGCTCAGAGGCAGCAAGTTGATAGTTGGCATGGGGGTAAGAAACTGAGCTGGGAACCTGTAAGTTCCTGGTTCGAATCCTGTCTCAGGAGGAACCTCACTAGATGGTCTTTGGCAAGCCAGTCTCAGACTCCTTCTGAAACGTGGGTGTGACGATACCAGTCCAGGTTACGGGGGCGTTGTAAAAATTACCCGAGAATGTCTGCAATGTCCCTGGAAAACTGGAGCGCTACAGAATGGCTAGATATTATTATTAAGTAAGCAACAACCAGTCACCGCAGGGAAGATTTCATCAAACACCTCCTCCACACACAAACGCTTTCCAAGCATTGCAATTCTCACATCCAAGCTCTGCACTGAGCAATGGAGATGCAGGTATGAATCAGGATTCAGGCGGTGACTAGAAACCCAGCCTCCAGCATTTATGTGCTTAGACACACTCTGAGCGCTGCTAGTAGTTCAGCTGCACTGGGAGGTCAGGCCCAACTGTTCACCACATTGGCCCAGGTCGGTCAGAAACACCCTGCACTGGGACAGGCCACTGGACCAGGAAAGATGAGCCCATTGTAAGAACATAAGAAAAGGCCTGCAGGACCAGAAAGCCTATCAAGTCCTGCTCTCACTGTAGCTGACCAGATCCCTTGGGAAGCCTGAAAATGGCAGCACTCTCCTCAGTTGTGCTTCCCAGCAACTGCCTCTGATGGTGGAGGGAGAACACAGACACTGCGGCAAGCAACCATTGAGAGCCTTCTCCTCTATGAACCTGCCTAATTTTCTTTTAAAGCCATCCAAGTTGCTGGCCACCACTCGTCTTGTGGGAGTGAGTTCCACGGGTTAACTCTCTGTATTGCGTGAAGGACTTTCTTTTGTCTGCCCTGAATCTTCCAACATTCAACTTCCTTGGGAAGCCCCTTCTAGCATTATCTCCTCTTCTGAGGTGGTGTTTAGGGGAGGGGGCCATAAAGCAGTAGCAGAGGCTGCACTTTGAATATAGCAGTTCCAGATCCAATTCCAAGGCTCTCCAGTCGTGGGAAAGACTCCTGGAATCATCCCGAGCAAGCTTTTCCACCTGCCTTGCCCCCTAACTGGGACTCTTATAAGGAGGAGCCGCTGCTTAAAGATTTGACCTTGCTCTCAATTTTTTTTGCGTGGGGAATGCTCTTTGCCTCTTTGGTAGTCAAACACTCTTCAAATGTTAATTATTTTGAATTTTTATCATTTGTGTTGGCGTTTGTGTATCTATTCTCTTGTGAGCTGACTTGGGGGTCACATTTGGCTGAAAAGTGGCATATATTGTGTCAATAGTAGAAACTGGCATCATTCAAACAATCTCTTTACATACAGTGGTACCTCTGGATGCGAATGGGCTCCGTTCCGGAGCCCCGTTCGCATCCTGAAGCGAACACAACCCACATCCCCGCGTCTGCGTGGGTTGTGATTCGCCACTTCTGTGCATGTGTGGACGTCATTTTGAGCGTCTGCGCATGCGTGAGCGGCGAAACCCGGAAGTAACACGCAGAGCGCAACCCGAAAAGGCTTAACCTGAAGCGCCTTCACCCCGAGATATGACTGCAAACAGTAGCAAAACATAAGAGCTTTTAGATAGCAGGGTTGCCAAAACCCTGAGGCTGTGGAGAGCCACTATCAGCAGACAATGCAGTCAAGTTGCATCACATGCAAGGGCGTAGTTCCAGGTGCTGCATATATACGTGAAAACCATACATAGCCAAAATTACTTTTCATTTGGCTGGTGGTGGTGAGGAAGTCCCATGGGGAGGCCTTCCCCATGTTTCTGCTGTCTCCCCTCACTCCTCTATGTGAAAGTGAGCAGAAGAAGGTAGGAGGAGGGAGGTGAGCAGAGAGAGAGAGATGGAGGCAGAATGGAGCCGCAGCTGGGCACATAAAGCTGAATTTGTGTAAGTAAAATGCCCGGATGATGCAACTTGACTGTACTGGGATAGATGACTTGGTATACAGCAGCTTGACACATTCAGGGAGGAACTGTAGCTGTGTGGTAGAGCACCCGCCTCACAAGCCAAAAGTCTCAGGTTCAATCCCTGCCCTCCCCCCTTTAAAAAACAGAAGCATGCTCCAATTTGTAGAGCAGTTTCTTCTGCACATTTTCCGCCCACGTGAGCTGGACTCACCTCAAGGTGTCCGTGTCCTCTAGTACTGAGGGTCGCTTGGCGTCAGAGAGGATGCTGGGAGTCTTGCGCCCTTTCCTATTAATCTCCACATGCAACCGATCCATGAGAAATTTTAAGAACTCCTGAGCGTCCTGCTGGCTAGAAAAGGAAGAAAGGCAGACGTGTTGGGCAGGCCGGGGTGGGGGAAATGTTGGGGTGGGTAAGAAATGTGCAACCGCACTGGGGCAGGGATAAGGCAATGGGCACCCCAACTTGCCTCACCTGTATCCTGTGAAGGATGGCACGTATTTCTGAAAGACGGCTTTGAAGCGGCTGGGGTTGGCGGCCTCCGTGGAATCGGGGTGCCATAAAGTGGCAATGACATCTGCAAAGGCTGGAGAATGAAGAGCCACAAAAAAAGAAAATAAAGGAGTTGTTCCCTTTCTCCTTCTCCATTTTTACACTGGGGAAAACACTCAGCAAACTTCGTTTTGCTTCCTCTTCCTCGAAACACGGCAAATATGCTACCATTCCTGGTTTTGTCTTACAAATGAGGAATTGGGGCTTGGAGTTAGGTAGGTGGCCTGTCCGAGGCCGCACAGGGAAGACTGTGGCAGAGGCAGAACTCATCCCTAGACCCTCTCCCTCCCAACAGGACAGGCCCAAAGATACTGTTGGTGGAAAACTACCAAGGGGGTCAGAGGAGGGCCTGGGGCAATGGAAAAAGATGTACAAACACAATACAATATCAAATGCCCACTCCCTTTGGCGTGACTTTCATAATCTTCTCCCTGTCCCACCATTCCACCCCCCCACCCCAAAATTGTGGATTATAAGACTGGGCAGTTTGTCCCACAATATTTATTTAGGTGTTTCCTGTAATACGTTTGCAAGGTGAAGGCCAGAGACGGTGGCCTATGAATACCTCGCAGGTGAGAAAGGGACAGGACAGGACAGTGCTGGAATTAGGTCCTCTAATTATATAATACTTTGTTCAAGGCAGAGGTACTTATATAATAGTGGTCAACCGGGATTGGATTAAGGCCCTCCAGAGACCAATTTAGATTGCTGGCTCACTACAAGGATCCTTTTTAGCTGAAGCTCGTTCAGACAGTGATCTGGTTACATAAGCGACTCTGCCGACGGGAGGGAAAACAACAACAGAAAAAGCAGGGCAGGGTCTTTCCGCTTCCCCCCTTTACCTTCAGTCAGCTCCTGCTGGGTCCGCAGAGCGCTGGGCTGTTCCTGCCGGAATTCCCGACGGAGGCAGTAGTCCCGCAGGGACTTGGTGCTACTCAGGCACTGAAGCACAGCATTCATGAAGCACTGGAGGGGGAGATACAATGGGGGTATCATCATGGCCTGCAGCATTCCCGTTCCCCCAAAAGGGATGGTGTGTAGACACACAGGATGCAGCTACCTGAAAGGTCACCTGCCCCTGTACAGTCCCGGGAGAACCTTTAAATCGGCTGGGAAAATTCTACCTCCAACACAGCACCCTGCAGAACATCACAGGGCGGGGACTTGAAAACGAGACATTTTCTGTCCTTACTCCTGTATTACAGAATGCCGTTACTTAGTCTTTGCCATCAATTTCAACGGGTCTACTCTGAGCAAAAACAAGTTGAATAAACCCCCCTCCCATTGGGGTTTATCCAATGTTGGTCCAACTCAGGGGGAGGGGGGAGAACCAACATGGCAGGAGATTTAGTTTTGTTTCATTTAGTTATGTTACAGAGGCTCTGCAAACGGTTTTTTGCTGACTGAGGGAAGTATAATTGTGTAATACAGTTGTATCAACATACCGCATTTTTCCATCCATAAGATGCCCCCATGTATAAGACATGTATAAGTCCCCTTTTGGGGACTCAGGTTTAAGAAAATGGGGGGGGGGGTGCCCCACAGTTGTTGAGGATTTTTTTGTGGACGGCTGTCCTCAGTTGTTCAGCTTTTTTTGGAGCGGACTGCCCACAGTTTTTGAGCAGCCCTCGCCGCATACACAAATCAACATCCCTACCACCAATGAAACATTCCTGCTCGTGGCAACAACCAATCGGCAGTACACCCTCGGCACTATCCGTGTATAAGACACCCCATAAATTTTGACATTTTTTGGGGGGGGAAACAAATTGTCTTATTCACGGATATATACAGTACTTTATTCAACAGGTAACTTCCTCCACGGATGTATTTCCTTATTCTTGAAATCACAGTAAGCAATTATTTCAAAAACCAACACACATAATTTAGGTCCATTAATTTCAACGGGTCTACTCTGAATAGAATTTGCATTGGCTACAACCCATTGTTTTTATGTTGCACACTGTTTAGTGAATAATAATACATTCACAACCTGGAAGTCGAAAAGCATCTGTTCCGGAAGTCCGTTTGACTTCCAAAACGTCTGGAAACCAAAGCACGGCTTCTGATTGGCTGCTGGAAGCTCCTGTAGCCAATCAGAAGCTGCGGAAGCCCCGTCAGACATTTGGCTTCCAGAAATAGTTTGCAAACAGGAACAGTCTCTTCCGGGTTTGCAGCGTTTGGGAGCCAAAATGTTTGACTTGCAAGGCGTTCGGGATCCAAGGTACAACTGTAATAAACAAGATGTTTTCAAATGCCTTTAAATAAATGAAACCTTGCTGGAGCAAAGAAGGCCTGGGGTGAGTCAGTGCCTGGACAGGAGGGGGAACAACTGTGAACTGCACATCAGCTACCGAGTGCTCCAGTGCAGAATGCAATAAAACACCCATATTCCTAGCCAGCAATCCTTGACTTCAATTCCATGCTCTCCCCTTTTCCCCTCCTGGTGGTGGTGGGAAACAGGCGTGTGCTGCCATTCTGGAGCAACCAACCACAGCGTATGCTCTTAGTTATGCTGAGGTTGGCACAGCTGCTGGCTGTGTGTATGTCCTTGTTGCTAGGCCCCCACAACTTCCAGATGGGGATCAAGGGTTAGGAACAGGGACTGAAGCGGCAGAGTTGGAAGTTGGCTTCAGGCAGCACCTAAAACCCTACTGAGTTTCCAAAGACGCTGGGTCCTGTGTCCGATTTTGGTGCTTAGTGCAGAACATTCGTGGCGCATACCACCCAACCTCACCTCCCTCAGCAACACCTGGACGCAGAATTCCAAACCTGTTTTCTGCACTCGGCACAGAGCAGTCGTGCAGAATATGCACACATCATACAAGCTGAAAGGTCAAAATCATCTGCGGTGGGGAACCCACAGGCTGATCTTGGCCTACCAGGTTGTCAAATGCGGCCTCTGAAACAGGAGTTTTAAAGAGCAAATGGGGCAGTTTGCAAAAGGGCTTTCAAGCAGCCCCACGCTGCGCTTTGAAGTCCCAAAAGTCAGGACTTCAAAGCGCTGCATCGCAATTGCCACTGCGGATCCAGGCAATTGGCAGGTGGGCGACCCCACCCACCTGTCAAATGTGGCCTTCCAGGGGTGGGGAAGGTGCAGATCTCACCCACCAACCCAGAAAAGATTTGCCACCTTTCCTTCAAAACACACGCACAACAATCTCAATAAGAGACATCACTCTGCTGCGCTCATTGTGGCAAGTCTGACACGGCTACCTCGCCTCCTACCAAGTTCAACTTCTCAATACCGGTTATTTTAAGGCATCTTTTGAATAACAAAAATTGCACATTGTTGGGGCCTTTCAAAAGAAACCTTTGTGACAAGTCCTTTATGCAGGGGGGGAAAGTTCTCTTCACCTGGGGCTGGGGAGGCTAAGCGCCCACTTCTTACCGTGTTGCCAAGGTTGCGGAGACCTATGTGCCCAGAGCCCAGCAGGAGAGTGTGATGCGTCTGGAAAAAACAAAAACAAGAGACAGAGTGAACGAGAGAGACAGAGAGGGAGGGATGTTTTGCGTGTTGTGACAGCAGGAACAATAGGCTCGTCTCATCTCACGGCTCCACATGCAGGATGGACAGATACATCCGTACTTAAGAACACAAACAGAGTGAGCATCCCAACCCAAAGACTGGCACAGGTCTCTTTTGTGTCATTGCCAGAGCTCCCCAACCCCCAGCATGATTCCTCTCCATGGTCTAGGGGTCGCTCCACTGCACTTTCTGGCCAAGCTTCCTTTTGCAGGCTTCTCAAATCAATCCACCTCTCCCTTCCAGCTGTGGAGGAGTTCCAGCTCCCCTACCTAGTCGTCTCGAGCAGAGAAGGAGTGAGCAAATCACAGCGGCTCTGAAGCAGGTTAGCTTGAGCGGTAACCGCTGAGGATTTAAATACACGCAATTATATTGTGCGACTTGCCGTGACAGGAAGGAAATCTGAACACAATCAAGAAGTTGGGGGGGGGGGAGGCACCCTTGGGGCATTTTTCTAAGACTGCAACCAAGAAGTTCTGAAACAGGAGCTGCAAGCCCCCAAACGAGTCCGGATACCAATCCTTCCTTAGCTCCAGAGGGAGGGAATCAGGCACCCTTCAAATGTTTTTGGGATCAGACGTTGTTGGACTCCAACTCCCTAACCTTGGTCCTCCTGTCTGGGGCTGATGGGAGGCGGCTGAGCAACATCCAGAGGACCCAATAGGCTCCACACCAACTGCCATGCCTTTCTAGAGCTTCAGAATCTTTTCCACTTAAATATGCCAGGGACTGAACCTTCTGAGGGCAGAGGAGGGGCTTGATCAACTGAACTATGGTCCTTTCCAATGTAAGAGAACTGTATGAGCATATGAAGTTGTTGTTGTTGTTGTATACTCCGAAGGGGGACACTGTGGCCCTGCAGATGTTGCTGGCTGGGGCTGATGGGAGTCCAGCAATGTCTGGAATTGGAGTCCATCAGCCCCACATATCCTGCCAACCCCTTCTTTAGACCACTGGCCCTTGACAGGACCTACAGCCACTTCACCCCAGCAGCATCACTAACTGGTCGATTTACTCAATTTCCTTTTTCGTGGTGGAAGGGAGGAAGAGCTTGAGATCAGAGAGACCAACTGCAAAAGAAGACCAAGCCTCTTCATTTTTAAATAGCTGTGTGGTGCAATAAAAGCAGGCCTGCATCCGTACTGGAGTGGTGTTTTTAAGACGTTCAGATTGTTTTCTTGCTTGTGTGTTTTCCACTCTGGACAACTTTGGGAGGAAAAAGTGGGGTATGAATTTAGTAATATAGAAGGAAACTGCAGCACATGCAGGTTTCTCTCACAGGGCAGAGCCTCCAAGAAAAAACTCTTTCACACAGCTATTAAAAATGTCCTCTCCTCTTCTTGCAGTGGGCGGAAGAGGAAAAGGAGGGAAACATCTCATCACAAACATTATGACTGGGTCCCTAGTCGCTGGCCAGAATTAAAGGCAACTACTGGGTCAGAAACAAATAATTCAACGAGCGCTGCTCTCATCCACTATGAAATCAAGGGAAAGCATTCTCCACGCTCTTCTCAGCTGCAGCCTTGTCCCATAGGCCAAAGCTCCCTGTTCCTCAAATTCTCCCAGCAAACAGCAGGCTTTTTTTAATAGTCAAGTTTCTTAATCATCCTTCATTACTATGAAAACTGTCCCATATGGAACGGAATGGTATAAATCCAGCCAAAGAAGCAAAAAGGTAAAAGGTAAAGGATACGGAGAAAGAGGCTCAGGGCACCTCTGTACAATAAAGCCACGCAATGAAGCCGTGTCAGACATTATCAACTTAGTGGCAGCAACGGGGAGAGATTGGGGGGGGGGGGGCGTTACCTCACTGGTCATCAGCAGCAGCCCCATCACCGCCGTGTGGACCACGGACTCAGAGATGTCCGCCGCTCGGCCATGAAGTTCCCGTTTGGTGGCTAAGGTGCGGTGCAGCTTCCGGGGCAGCTCCACCAGAGTGGCCCCCTGGAGCCCCGGCATGGCTCCCCCGCTGCCCCTTCCCGCTTGAAGAGCCGGCGAGAAAGAGGCGCAGCCCTCGTCCTGCGCGGTGCCAAGCGGGGAAAAGGACTGTTGGGCCCTCCCTCACGTCCCTATAAGCCAGCAGCTCATTAGCTGATCCGATTTCCCCTGGCTATTCCTGGCTCCTCCTCGAGGCTCATCTCGGCGGGATTAATTAGCAGGAAGAGCTACTTTGGGGAGCAGCAATGCTTTCGGAGAACTGCGGAGCCAGGGAGGGAACGGCGCGGCAAAATAAAAACGCAACCAAAGCAAATATACACAGCTCAGGGTGACCAGGGTTACGGCTAGCAGCTTCCCCAAGAGGCCCCCGCAGCGTCCTCGAGAAAAGCCCCGAGAGCCAGCGGGTAACTGCTTCGGGCGACTTCTCAGTGGGCCAACCCACCTTGGCACAGTGGGACGTTCCCCAAAAGCTACCTTGAGCAGGGCAAGTCGGACAGTTACACAGACCTATAAAAACTGCGCAAGTGAATCCTTGCCCCAGGGAATTAATTAGCCGTTACAACTCTGGAAGATGTCAGCACCTGAGTCGACCAGAGTGACTAGCCGGGGGAACCGGGTGCAGATAGTGAGCTAGGAGCTGGGCGTGGACATTTCACCCCCAAATCAGTCCAGGTTCAGCAAAAGGGCTGCCAGCTTGGGATAGCAGTGGAAGAAAATGGGCACATTTGAGAACGTGCCTTCCCCTAAGCCATCCCCACCCCCTCTAATAAAAGACGGTCCCTGCACTCACAGAAAAGATTTAGGGGAGACATCTGCTAACTCTATACATTTTGTTCCATGCATCTGTTTCTATGGAAACAAATGTGATTTTCGATAGGCTATCACCAAAGAAAAGTCTCCTTTCCCTCCCTCCCATCTGCCTCCTGCTTTCAAGTGTTGAAGAGGCCACAAGGAGGCATCTCCTGAGATGGCTCCAACAGGGGCAGATGGACCAGGGGAAGCAGCTTGCAATGCAACTGTGCAGAGGCTGCTCCTTGAGACGGCGTTTGTCCACAAAAAGCTTCACTGATTTTCACCATGCAATAAACAGAAAAAGGAAAAGAAAACCATGTGTGTGGGTGACAGCACAATGAACAGCCAACAACCCTTGGGGAAGGGCCATAGCTCAATGGGGAAAGCATCTGTCTTGCAAAAGGTCCCAGGTTCAATCCCAGCAGCATCTCCAGGTGGGACTGGGAGAGAACCCTGCCTGAAATCCTGGAGTGAGTATACGCAATACTGAGCAGCTAGGTGGACCAATGGTCTGACTCAGTAGAAGACAGCTTCTTATGCCCTCCTCTCTGTCTGGACCACTGCTGAGAGGGAGGAGGGCTGTAGCTGAGTGGCAGAGAATCTGCCTTGGTTGCAGGCTCAATCTCTGGCCTCTCCAAGTAGACCTGGGAATGTCAACTGCTTGAAGCCCTCAAGAGTCAGTGCAGATAAAACTCAACTAATGACTCTGTATACAGAGGCTTCCTAAGTTTCTCACTGCCACCCGAACGACACCAAAAGCGCCTTGCTGCAAGGAGCCATGCCTGTGCTGTCTCATTTTCCAGCAGCTGGCATGTGGTGGGAGTCAGGCCAGAACTCCACCCTCCTGCCCTGGGGAACCGGATCCATGCTGGCCATCTGCCAGTATTTACAGGACTGTAAGTAATTGATATGAAGGATACAGAGGCAGCCTTCCTGTGAGGCAAAGGGGAAAGCGAACAGCTAGGGGCAGCTCTATAGGAACCTATTCAATGGTTATTATTCTTTTGGAGGGATAGTTCAGAGGCGTAGAGCATCTGCTTTTATACACAGACATCTCCAGGTAGGGATGGAAAATCCCAAAGAGCTGCTGCCAGTTACTGCGGACAATATTGAACTAGATGGGCCAGCATTCTGCCTTAGCAGTATAAGGGAAGTTCACATGCCACAAATCTAAACCCGGCAAACTACCACAAGTCCCCCTAAATTTCCTTTGGTGGTGGCTTCCTGCGAATTCTCAGAGAAGGATCTCTGTCCGACTCGCCGAAGCACAACCCGCAAGGTTCCATGGCCGATAAACCCACTTAAGTGTGTCTAATGCAGCTGAGCCACTTAAAACCAGCTTAACGACTATGGCGCTCCCCCCCCCACAGACTCACCCCCAAGGAATGCTGGGAACTCTTGTGGCTGTCTATTCTGTTAGAGATACTTAGCCGCCTGCCAAGGAGAGTCCTGCGTGCGTGCATGTCTGCCTGGGAGGAACATGAAACAAAGCAGTTAAAAACTAGCGGGAGCCGACAGCATAAACATCAAGTGAAATCCAGCGAGAGTCCATTTCTGCTCACGGAACCCTCTGGGGCAATTATTTTTTGGGGGTGGTGGGAGTCAGGCCAGAACTCCACCCTCCACCCTGGGGATGCACCAGGAGAGGAGAGAGAGAAGTTGGCTCATGCTGGGGCACCCACAAACAGGTTGTGAAGGCAACAGGCTGTCCCCAGCATTTGGTATTCAGCGGTATACTGCTACTGAACATGGGAGCTTTATCAGGCGATCAAGAGATGAACAAAAGTCATCCACAAATTTGTCTTCTCTCCTTCCTTTAAAGGAGGGAGTGGGAACCTCTGGCTCTCCAGAGTAAGCCCCAGCCAGCATGGCCAATGGTCAGGGAGGGTGGAAGCAGGAACTCAGCAGCATTTGGAGGGACACAGGTTACACCAATCCTGCTTTAAGACAAACCAAAATGGCAACTGTGACTGCACTTCACGGCAACGTAGTCCCCATAGTGCCACAAAAGTTATGGCTTGTAAATGTGTTTCTTGGGGTGGGGAGTTATTGTTTCATTTTGGTTTTAACTACCTATTTTTTTGCTTTTATCCTGCATTTCCCCCCCTTTTGAACCACCCTGACATCTTTGGATTAAGGGCGGAATATAAATTGAATAAATAGTAAGTATCCCACACTTTGTTTTCTAAACACTAGCTTGCTAAGAGGCTGGTCCTCCATGCCTAGTATGCAAACCCAGGACACCGGATTCTTAGCAGCCAGGAAGGACAGGGGGAGGAAGGGGAAAACATTCTGCAAAGTATTTTGGCTGAGGAGGGACAAAGGTGACGGGTGCAGGACAGAAGAGGAATCTAGGACCCTTCTGCCACAGGGAATTCCTTCGTGCCTACAACTCCCAGGCAACTGCTTAAATACAGAGATGCCAAAAGTGAATCTACATGTGCTGAAGAGAAATTACTTTCTTCAGTTTGCCCCTGGATCTACTGCCAATCAGTTTCCTAGACAGCCCTGGATTCTAAGGTTAATAAAGTTCCTTCTATCTACTTTCTTCACACCGTGTACCCTATTGTAAAGCCTGGAGCCCTCCATTCCCCCAAAGAGGATCATTGCTGGGCACCCCTTGCCAGTCCCTTACAGCTGTGGCCTTCTCCTCCAGCCTGCTCGGAACAGGGCCCTTGCTCTGGGGTGGGCTGGTGGATACCGGGACGTCTTGGGAGCGAGCGTATTCCGTGGCCTGCGGGTCGAGGGCGCGAGTCCTGGGGCAGCTCTCCGTGCGGACGGACAGCAGCGTGGGCGACGGCCTCCCATCTGCCCCGGGGGTGATGTTGACTCTCCGCAGAGACGAGCTCCTCTTCAGGGCCAGGGCGCCCAGGCCGTGTTTGTGGCTGCACGATGGGCTGCGGTCCCGGAGAGCAAGCCGGTTCAGCATGGCGGTCAACTGCTCCTCCCCGCGGCTGCCGGACTGGCTCAGGTCGCCGATGCTGATTGACTTGGAGCGCAGCAGGTTGCCGCTCCGGCGGTCCGAGTCCGGCCCGCCCAGGAGGACGCCGGGTGGCATTGTGAAGGAGGCGCTGCCGGAGATGGTGCCGGCCTGCGGGCAGCCGGGCACCTTGAGGGCGTGGTCTGCCTTGACGGGGCCGCGGCGAGAGGCGCGCAGTGTGTCGCTGCGCTTGGAGGCCCGGCCTCGGTCGAGCTCCAGCTTCTTGCCCCTGTCATCCAGAGGGTTCGGCCTGGGCGGCAACGGGCGCAGTTTGGACGCCACGGAAAGTCCGTTGGAGGAGGCGGCGGAGGAGCAGCCACGGTGCTCTTGGCTCGGGGCTCGGTGTCCATTGGGGAGCTTGGAGGTGGCTTTCGGCTGAGAGGTGATGACCGACTGCTCTCTTGCCCGGCTCATGCGGTGCTCGGAGGCTTGCGGCATTGCGGAGAGGAGATAGAGGAGGGCCCTGGGGAGAAAAGCAACAAAAGCAGGAAGTGGGGAAACGGTCAGGTCTGTTTCTTCACATTACGTTTTTGAAATGCAGTGGTACCTTGGTTTACGAACTTAATCCGTTCCGGAAGTCCGTTCTTAAACCAAAGCGTTCTGAAACCGAGGCATGCTTTCCCATAGCAGCATGGGACTCAATTTACAAATGGAACACACTCAGCAGGAAGCGGAACATGTTCTGCTTCCAAGGCAAAGTTCACAAACCAAAACATCTACTTCCAGGTTTGCAGCGTTCTTAATCCAAGTTGTTCATAAACTAAGCTGTTCTTAAACCAAGGTACCATTGTATGTTTGTTGGCTGTGCATTCGGATACCTGCTAAGATATCATAACCAAATTTGGCATAATGGTTCCTCCAGAGCTCAAGGACCAGGCTTTTGTCTACGTTTGAATACAGCTGGGCATCATTTGGAATCAAGATAGCAGACTGAACCTTTCAGAGCTGCACTGCTTTTTTGGTTCCTTATCATTCCAGAGCAATGCCAAATATGAGGCTACTGGTTATTAATACTGGGTTGGAGCCAATCCGATAAATAAATAGCTATTACTAATTTGTCCATTGACTTAAGTACATCTGCTCTGAGTAGGATTTAGCTGGATAGAATCAGTTATTAACAACTTTATATACCACTTAACATTCAGAATAGGCTTCTGTGCTTTTTACCGTGTATAAACAAAACACTGAAGTAGAAACATTCCTAATTAAACTACACAATCACCTTACAATATAGACACCCTTAAGCAAAATACACATTAAAACAATGCAGCAATTAAACCAAGAGACTGTGGAAAAAGGTCAGTTCAGAGGACTGAGCATACAGACTCCTGGGAAATCCCAGTTTCTAATTTAATAAAAGCACGAAAATTTTTTAGCCCTTCAAAACAGGCACTCAACAGGCACAAAGCCAAGCAGCACAAAGACCCCAGCCCAGCAAGCTGGAAACGCACCTCTCAAAAAGTGCTAGACTCTCACCCCCGCCGGCCCCTGGCTCACACCTCACAGAGGTGGCCGACCGCAGGAGGGCTCCTCTTGGCAGATGCCCTGCAAGACAAAAAAACAGCAAAGGAAAACTGGTAAAATTCTCCACTTTTACTCAGAGATGCTCCCCACAGCCAGATTCCAGGATAGGCGGTCCCAATGGAAAGGGAAGCGCTTCCCTGCATCTCGGGGGGAACCGAGGCCACATCTTAACTCCAATTCCTCAGAAACAAGGGTGAGCATAGTCTGTAAACACCATGCAGGATTCAGCTCAGCTTTTGGCTTCCCGAGAACCTCGGCTTTATTTCTGCGATACAGGTTTAATAGTTCTCGTCATTCCAAGGACGGAGTGAAAGGAGCTCTGGAGGTACGCAGATTGTCAAAACCTTGGAAACCAAAGCCTAAGGCCACCTGGCTGGGAGTACCTGTAACATAATGGGTGTTTCCTTCACATTTTTATTCATTTGCTTAGACATTTTATATAGCTCTCCATTATATCATCTCTGTGCAGCACACAAAAATCTCAACCCAATTAAAATTACAAAATCAGAATTAAATTAAAACACCTGTTGGATTATTATTATTTTTTAACCCAGCTAAGAAGGCACAGACGTTCAACAGGCCTTGGGCCAGAAGAAGGTTCCATAAAACTGGGCCCACATTACCAAATGCTGCGCAACTGAGCCATGGGGGGGGGGGGACTAACACTAACAGTGACTCCCCTGAATACCTCTGTGACCGGGCAGGGATACAAGGGAGAGGTGGACCCTGAGGTGTCCAAGTTGTTAAGAGCCTTGAACCTGGCCCAGTATGGCCAGTCAGTGGAAGCTTTTGAGCACCAGAGAACCTGTGGCCCTTCCATCAGCCAAAGGCAGCATGGCCAGTGGTCAGGGATGAGGGGGCTTGTAGTTCTGCAAAACCAGGAAGGCCATAGTCTTCCCACTCCTGGGGTACAGTAAGTCACAGAGAGGTGTGCAGAGAGGTGCCCGCCTGCAAGGAGCTTCCAATCCAAAACAGACAATGGGAGAAACGAAGAAGGGAGGAGAAACTGTGGGCAGACGCAGTTACATCGGCCTAAAACTTGGTTAAAGTTGGAAAGAGGAATTCAGGAGGAAAAATCCCTTAGAAAAGGATTAATTTTGAGAAGTGATTCGAAGGAAGGGAGGAGAGGTGGCGCCATGTACATATTTAGGGAGGAGTTCCAAGCTTCGAGAGCAGCAAGGGGGAATAGGCAGCGTCGCTGCTCACTCCCATTTGCATCTAAATTATTTCATGAATTAAGCTTCATGTGCATCTACTTACCTAAATGAGACATTTTATTCCAACAACCAGGACCCCTAAAGGTTGACCAAAAAATCACAAACACTCCATAGGGCAGGGAGGTCAGGCATTTTTTTCAGCCCAAGGGCCGCATTCTCTCATGCGGCATCTTCCAGGGGCCACATGCCAGTGTCAGGGCCGAGTCAGTGGTAAACTGGGCAGAGCAATGGGTGCAACCCTTACTTTGTATAGTAGGCCACGCAAAGGTCACACATCTTTCCATCCTGGCAAGCCAGAGGCAACCTGGCCCAGTCAGAGAAGCCTGAAGGGCCACATTCGGCCCCCAGTCCCAAAGTTCTGCCACAGTGGTATCAGCCAAACATCTTTAGGGCATTGTGTAGTTACATGACTTTAGGTGGTATTGCAAGGCATTTGCACGCATTCATGAAGGACCGGTCTGTGAATGGGTAGCAGCCACGAAGGCTAGTGGAGTTCAGAGGCTGTATACCTCTGAATAAAGGTAAAGGTAAAGGTACCCCTGCCCGAACGGGCCAGTCTTGACAGACTCTGGGGTTTGTGCGCCCATCTCACATCTATAGGCCGGGGGCCAGCGCTGTCCGGAGACACTTCCGGGTCACGTGGCCAGTGTGACAAAGCTGCATCTGGCGAGCCAGCGCAGCACACGGAACGCCGTTTACCTTCCCGCTGGTAAGCGGTCCCTATTTATCTACTTGCACCCGGGGGTGCTTTCGAACTGCTAGGTTGGCAGGCGCTGGGACCGAGCAGCGGGAGCGCACCCCACCGCGGGGATTCGAACCGCCGACCTTTCGATCGGCAAGCCCTAGGCGCTGAGGCTTTTACCCACAGCGCCACCCGCGTCCCATACCTCTGAATACCAGCTGCTAAAGGTCTATTGCCTCCTTGTGCTGCTTGTGAGCGTCAGAGAGCTGCTGGCCAGAGCTCTTTTGAGGTTCTCCCCCAGTTTCCTCTGCTACCATTGGCCAAAGGGGATTTCTTCTGCATTCCTGGCACAATTCTTTTGGAAAACACAATTCTTTGGAAATCAGAACTCAAGGAGGTCTTTACAGAGGCAACAAGATTCTGAGCGACATATTTAAAAACAGGGGGAAACCAATTTTCTGTGTCAAATTCAAAAAGCCTGCTTAAGCAGAACTATGGGAGTTACATGAATTATGCAGACTTGAGGAACAAAATAAGCAGCAGAGGACCGGTGCCTTCATGCTCAGACTGCGGAGCATTTGGCAGGTCACTGGGAAAGGCAGGATACTGGACTCAAAGATGAGAGCTGCAGTCCAACAACATGCAGAGGTCACAAGGTCCTGCCCCCACCCCCGCTTTAGTGCAATCCAACAGGTCTCTTCTTATGGGAGACAGAGCGATGCCCACTGAGACCCACTGAGACCTAAAGAGCCACACAGGAAACAGGCTGGGACACACGAATTCCACCCAATCACAGAATAGGGGATCAAAGTAAAGAGCTAGCCTTCAGAAAAGCCTTTCCTTTTTTGCAAAGTAAGACTTGAAAGCAAGCAGGGGAAGAGAAGATTCTGTAACCGGTATAGTTATTTGTCGCTACACAGCAGAAGCAAGAGAAAGCAGATGAAAAAAGAATATGCAAATGTATTATCAGCATAATTTCTGCCACGGTTATAGAATCTAGCTTTTCTCGGCACACAGAATTTCAACACATTCTCATTTACTTATATACAGAGAGTCCCATTTACATAAATGACACTGAAAAAGCCTGAGTGGTCCTTTGCTTATAGTATTCTAAAATATTCATAGGGACACAGAGGATAGAGGAATGAATAGAGACTGGCACTGGAGATGCAACAGAAGAACAAAAATTGTGTCGGTCCCTCAGATGGTGGTGGACTCTTCTTCCTTGGGGGTTTTAAAGTAAATGTTGGGTGGCCATCTAATGATGCTTCAGTTGAGATTCCTGCATTGCAGGGGGTTGGACTAGATGACTGCCAGGGTCCCTTCCAACTCTACAATTCTATGATTCTATGAAAAACAAAAGAAGAACAAAAGAAGCATCTTGTTCTCGCAGTGGCCAACCAATTGCCTGTGGGAAAACCCACAAGCAGGCTTCAAGCACAAAAGCACTTCCCCTTGGTTTCTAGAAGCTTATTATTTACATACACAAAAATCCCAGAGTTCTCTTTATTATCAGCCGGTCAACATCTGTGTCCCGCTCCCCCGCGACATAACTGGAATCCAACTCTTAGCATGGCCAATGGCCAGGGAAGATGGGAGTTGGAGTCTAACATCTGCAGGATCACAGATGTGATCCTTGAGGACAACCACCACTGGCCCTCATATCTTTCCTTTGCTCTATTGCTTCTTTTCACTGTGGCTGAAATGGAAAACAAGACATCGCCTGGGAGTTCCAAAGCTTCATTGACATGCAAAACGTTATTGGGAGAGATGGAGCATGCCCATCAATGTCAGGCAAAGGTCCAGTTCTCCAGTACAAACTTTGTCCAGCCAGGTCCCCCCAGAAAGCTTCCATCATCCAGGGACAAAGCAGCAACAATCTTCCCCTCATGTTTGTCCTCAGCATTGGGAATTCAAAGGTAGTCTCAACCCGTACATCATGGATGGGGAATCTGTGGCCCTTCGGATGCTGCTGGGCTCCAATTTCTGCCTGCCTCAGCAAGCATGGACAATGATCAGGGATGATGGAAGTTGTAGTCTAATGACATATGGAGGGCCTAAGAGGTTCTCCACCTCTACTGGATATGGAAGTTCAACAGCCTTCTCCTCTCCTATATGTCTAACCCTGTTTGAAGCCATGACACCTGGTGGCCTCCACCTCACCATTTAAAATAAATCCTTCAAATCTTTACTACTGCCATATCTTGCAGCAGCAAAGAGACACTCATAGCTCTATCCTTTTCTGTCAATTTGACCAAATCTTCATAAACACCATAAAGCCAGATAATGACACTGCCATACACAATTTAAATACTAGGTTTTTATCCAACTTCTACTCAGAGTAGATTCATTGAAATGGAACTGAACTAGCCATGCCTATTCATTTCTATGGGAAGAACTAACCCTGGATACAACCCAATAATATATCTAAACACCTAAAACACATCTAAACACCTAAAACACAAATCCATCTTCTGATTTGGGGTGCATCTTCCCATTTAAAAAGACAGTCCATACCTTCCCTATTTTAAAACCTATATTATCATCATTATCAAAGCTCCTAAATTTCTCTAAGCACTGTTTGTAAATTAAAGGATAAGACAATATCTGCCCTCTAGCTCACAATTCAATAGAGACAATGTGAAAGGAAAATGGAATGAGGAGGGAAGAGGAAAATCAAGGACTGGAGCAGCTGATCCTCAACTGGCAGACAGATGAAGTTGGCTTTGCCCTCGCCAGGATGTCCTTCTCAAGAGGCAGCCTCCTAGTAGCCCTTGTCCATGCATCCCATAAAACAGTAGTCATCAACCTTTTCACTCCCAGGACCCAATTTCAACCCATCCATACATTTCAGGACCCATTCCCCACTATTTTACCGTGTATCTGCATGATGTCCATGCTCCTGCTGCAACCCACCTTGGAACAAGCCGTGACCCACTAGCGGGGTCCCCGAACCCACCAGCTGAAGGCCAGTGCCATAAAAAATATACTGACACCCAGAACACCCCCCCCAAATTGTTTTACTTCCAGGCCACACTTCAGACCTACTTACTCCATAGAGGTTGGGGGTCTTCCTGCTGTCACCAGGATCCCACCCCAACTCCTAGGCTGCACAGCCTCATCTGCCGACCTCTAGAGCCCTCCTCCTTCGCAGCCCAGAGCCCCCATGAGAAGCCCATTCCCCACCCCCTTCACCGAGGACCCTGGGCAGAGAAGTCCCCCCCAAATAAAAACCACAAACCCCAACCCCACCCCGTCAAGACTCACCCCACATATTATTATGCCGCGATTACATAATAATGTCAAATTGTGCTCCCTGCCCTCCCCCTCCCCTCGCGTTATACAGGCACAGCGTGTGCATGTCGCCTGCGCTAGACACCATTTAGGCAGGTGGGCCTTACCTGTGTCGCGTTGTGCCCCCCATGCAGACCCACAGCCGGCCCCACGACTCAAATAAGGAGAGGAGCCCCCAGAGCATCCTTTTAACCGAGCCTTTAGAAGCCCCCTCTTCTTAACCCTTCGTGCTACACGGCCCACGGCCCTCGCCCCCCCCCCAGCCCTCAAACCCCACCCCGTCCCGCAACAGACCCCCGGCGCCGCAAAGGAGTTCAGGTGTGTGGGCCTCACCTCCTGCAGGACGCCATGGCAACAACAACTCCTGCAGCACGGGCCGCCATCTTTGTTCCTCCCCCCTCCCCGCCGCACTCCGCGCTTTTGCCCGGCCGAGGCCGGCTTCGCGCGGCTCCAACGCGCAGGCGCTGGCACGCCTTTCGGGCCCCGCGCGCGCAGGCGACGGACTGACGGGACCTGCGCGTGCGCAGCTCATCCTCCCTAGGCTCCTTTTGTTGTTTTGGTAGCGTCACAGCCAGCTTTTGCTTCGCCCGACTTGCCACTCTCACCTTTTCCGTCGCCATGGAAACGGCGGGAAGCGTCCCAGAAAATTTAAAGGCGCAGTAGCCTTAAATAAATAAATAAATAAATAAATAAATAGAGGCTGGACGCTTTGCAAGCCGGATCCGGTCTATGTATTGTATATTTCTTGGGAGTCGTTCGCTGTGATTTATTCGCAAGCTGCAACCAGATCCTATGAATGTTTATTCAGGAGTAATTCACACCACTTAAGAGATTTTTGAAATATTAAGCAGAATAGAAATGCTTTTAAATTTAAATTTTAAACTGTTGTTCAGAATGTATTTAACTATTTCCAGGTTGCTGTGTGTGTTTTAATGTTTATTGTTGATGTCTGCAGTCCTGAACTCCTTTGTGAGGAAGGGTGAAATATCATTTAAGAAATAGGAAATGATAATAAACAAATGGGGCTTACTTCCTTGTTAAGTGTGCATAGGAATTGCAATTGCAGGATATTTAATCATAATTATACCCACTTTGTTTGACAGGAGTTAATTCAAATGTAACAAGAACTTCCAGATCTTGGCTGCACCTTGAAGGCTAACAAATAGATACTTGTTACATTGTTACTTGTTTGTTTAGTCGTTTAGTCGTGTCCGACTCTTCGTGACCCCATGGACCAGAGCACGCCAGGCACTTCTGTCTTCCACTGCCTCCCGCAGTTTGATCAAACTCATGCTAGTAGATTCAAGAACACCATCCAACCATCTCATTCTCTGTCGTCCCCTTCTCCTTGTGCCCTCCATCTTTCCCAACATCAGGGTCTTTTCCAGGGAGTCCTCTCTTCTCATGAGGTGGCCAAAGTATTGGAGCCTCAGCTTCACGATCTGTCCTTCCAGTGAGCACTCAGGGCTGATTTCCTTCAGAATGGAGAGGTTTGATCTTCTTGCAGTCCATGGGACTCTCAAGAGTCTCCTCCAGCACCATAATTCAAAAGCATCAATTCTTCGGCGATCAGCCTTCTTTATGGTCCAGCTCTCACTTCCATACATCACTACTGGGAAAACCTGCTCGGCGTAGTTCATAGCTTCCCTGAGTTCTTCAAGCCCCTTCGCCACGGCAAGGCAGTGATCCATGAAGGGGTGTTACTTGTTACATTAGTCTTTTTAAAATGCTACAAGACTGAAGTATATTTGGCAGGGGAAAAGGCCACGGATAAAAATGAAAATTTTGATAGACAAAAAAGAAAGAGGGGGTTTTTCTCTCCCGGACCTAAGCTTATACTATGAAGCGGCTTGTATATATTGGGTAAAAGATTGGATAAAACTGGAGAATAAAGAGCTACTGGACCTGGAAGGCTTTAATAATTGGTACGGATGGCATTCGTACCTTTGGTATGGGAAAGTGAGAGTTCACAAGAGTTTCTTAGACCATATTTTTAGGGGACCATTATATCAAGCATGGGAAAGGAACAAAAACCTCCTTGAAAGAAAAACCCCATGGTGGATTTCACCAATAGAGGCCTTAACGATTAAGAAAATAAATATGGAGGAGATAAACGCCACCTATGAAGAAATGTTAAGAAAAACTGACCAAGGGCCCAAACTCAGACCTTATGAAGAAATAAAAAAATTATTCACTGGTTGGCTGCAATACCACCAGGTGAATGATTTGTTAAAAGAGGATAAGAGGAAGGCGGGTTTTGATGATAAAAAATCAAAATTTAATATAGAAGTAATAGAAGGCAATAATAAAACCCTGTCCAGAATTTATGATATATTACTAGAGTGGTACACCAAAGATGAGGAGGTGAAGGAGGCAATGATTAAATGGGCAATTGACTTTGGTTATAATATTGATTTTGAAAGGTGGATAGAAGTTTGGAATTGTAACATAAAGTTTACAGCATGTATGGCATTGAGAGAAAATATCTGGAAGATGCTATATAGATGGTACCACACCCCTGTGAAATTGGCCAAAATGTATAGATTAAAGGATAAGAGATGCTGGAAATGTGGCGAGGTGGAGGGTGACCTATATCATTTATGGTGGACATGTAAAAAGGTGAAAGGCTTTTGGGAATTAATTTATAATGAACTTAAAAAAATATTTAAGTATACCTTTCCCAAGAGGCCTGAAGCCTTCCTGTTGGGAATGATGGATAAAGAAATTAAAAAGGAAGATAGGACGATATTCCTCTACGCCACCACAGCAGCGAGAATTATGTTGGCACAATATTGGAAAGTGGAATCCATCCCCAACATAAAGGACTGGCAGATTAGAATGGTAAACTATGCTGAGCTTGACAAACTAACAGGTAAAATAAGAGACCAGGATGAACAGAAATTTCTGAAAAATTGGAGTAAATTTTGGAAATATATTGGAATAAATGCTTAAAGTGAATTGACGGGGTTAGAACAATACGACCAGCGAGTGAATTTAAGACTATAGATTGAAAATCAAATACGTAATGGAAGGAGATATTTGATACTTATCAAAAGGATGGAGGGAAGTTCAGATTGTGTGTTTTTCTTTTTTCGGATGTGTGGTTTTTCTTTTTTCTTTCTTTTTTCTTTTGTAATTTTTTCTCTGTATTTTCATATATGTCTGTTTTCCGTGTATAACTTCAATAAAAATGTATTAAAAAAAAAAAAAAGACTGAATTGCTGGTGCAACATTCTGCAGTCCTGTGCACACTAACATGACAATAAGCCCCATTGAACAGGGCAGGGCTTACCTCTGAGCAGAGCAGGGCAAGGAGTTTGTTGTAACACTGAAGTAAATATTTTTCCTTGCAAGTGAGAATGCCTTACTGTTCTGACATCAACCACTAGCGAATCAAATAGGGCTGAACCCCCTAAGCAAAAGTGTATAGCGGACGACACCTGCCCTAAAAGCTATTTTTAATCAAAATGGAATACTTGGAGGGGGACAGACACACCCATGTTTCCTTGAACCATATACTGTAATCGAAAAACATTAAACATTAGCATTTGTATGCAAACCAACCATATGTGAGATACCCCGTTAACCTCATAAGGAGCCTGTGAAGATGCTAATGTGCTTGTTGTTGCCTCCGAGCCAATTCACTCCTCTTTCCCAGGGAGAAGGAGAATTGTTTCCTTGTGATGGTGGTAAACTAACCCTCCTAGATCAGCTTGCAAAAATCTGCTCATCTCAGTACTCACGTTCCTCTGTATTAATTACTCGCTTCATATCAGCTTACTGAGAAGATGAAGGGGAGAGGATACTGGACATGTTAACTGGATGCTACCCTCCACCCATTCATTAATGGCTCAGCAAATATTAACTGAGGGGAAAGGCAGTGTTGCTTGCACGGAATTAAACTCACACAGGGCCTCATCCAGTCACACTGAGGAAGCCCCCAGACTGGTGTTTTTTCATGGGCGTATTCTGCAACATGCCACGGATGGAATAATAGAGCACTCAATGGTGGATCGTCTGGACCATCCACACTAGGGCTGGGCAATATCTGGTTTTCAACATCATGATATATCACCATGCCGTCATTGATGCCAAAATCCAGCATCGTCTGAGCTCTGCGAGTGCGGCTTTCTCCCGATTGAAGTGCAGAGTGCTTTAGGACTGGGACATTCACAAGGAAACCAAAATGCTTGTTTACAAAGCTATTGTACTACCAACCTTACTGGATGCTTGTGAAACATGGACCACTTATAAACGCCATCTCCAACTCCTCAAAAGATTCCATCAACGGTGTCTCCGAAAATTTTTACACATCACTTGGGAAGACAGGCGAACTAATGTCAGTGTACTGGAAGAAGCAAAGCTCACCAGTGTCGAAGCAATGATTCTTCAACATCAACTTCGTTGGACTGGTCATGTTGTGTGGATGCCTGGTGATCATCTTCCAAAACAACTACTCTATTCCGAACTTAAAAATGGAAAGCGTAATGCTGGTGGTCAACAAAAGAGGTTTAAAGACTGTCTCAAGGCAATTTTTAAAAAAATGTAGTATAAACACCAACAATTGGGAAACACTTGCCTGAGAGCGCTCCAGTTGGAGAACAGCCTTTACCAAAGGTGTCATGGGCTTTGAAGACACTTGATCTCAGGACACAAGGGAAAAATGTGCTAAGAGGAAGGTACGCTTGGCAAATCCACACTGTGATCAACTCCCACCCGGGAACCAATGTCCCCACTGTGGAAGGATGTGTGAATCCAGAATTGGCCTCCACAGTCACTTACGGACTCATTGTTAAAACTGTGTTAATGGAAAACAATCTTACTCTGCTACAAGTGATCACCAAAAAAGAAAAAGAAGAAGATATCACCATGCAAAACATCACAATATTCTGATATATCATGATGCCTGAAATAAGGATGGAGCTATGTAGAGACATTGGCTAGCTTCACTGTTTCCCCCGCATTGTGATTTTTGCTGCCCCCTGCAGGACACAGGGGAGAGTTGAGCCGGCCAAGCTAACAGGAGCTGCAGAAATTGAGAGAAGCGTTGTCTGGCTCCACATTGTGATTTATATTGATATATCGCTGAGCCCTAACCCACACACCATTCTACTTTATTAGTTTTTCTGTAGTGCATTCATGCTTTTTAGAGGGACACAGTTGTTGCAATGTAAACCAACAAAAATATAACAACCCACCCACCTCCCTGAACATTTATAGCAGGGTTGCCATATTTCAAAAAGTGAAAAACCAGAGGAAATTCACCAAAACCTACACTTCCAACATGGGTTGCTATATGACCGGATTTTTCCAGACATTACAGCCAAAGCCATATGGCGACCCTAATTTATGGTATGAAAATGAATCTGTCCAATCCTATTTCAAAGCCATCCAATTTGGTGTCCACTACAACATATTGTGGGAGTAAATCCCATGGCTCGAATCTTCCACAATCAATCTAACTCAGTATCGTCTACCCCAGTGTTTTTCAACCACTGTTCCACAGCACACTAGTGTGCCGCGAGATGTTGCCTGGTGTGCCGTGGGAAAAATTGAAAAATTCAAAAGATTTTTTTAAAAAAAGTCAAAATTTTGCCCACTAGGCGGGCGCCGGACTGTGTCCACCCTATTTTCCATCCATCCTGGGTGGGGATCAGATCGGATGGGATCGGATGAGAGCGGACAGGCGGTCTGCTCTCATCTGATTCTCCATAGAGAGCAGCGGGGCTCTGACATCTCCCTCTCCGCACACCGTGGTGGTGTGCCTCGTGATTTTTTTTCATGAAACAAGTGTGCCTTTGCCCAAAAAGGTTGAAAAACACTGGTCTACCCTGACTGGCAGCAGCTCCCCAGGATTTCAGGCTGAGGTCTGTCCCAGCAGCACAGAGAGATGGAAGAAGTTCTACCCTGAGCTAGTCTTTCCTCATAGCTTATTCCCCTCTTCCTGCACACACACCTGTCCCTCCTGGGTAGCAGAGATAGAATGCTGCTCCCTGCAAAACCATACTGTCAGGGGATGGTTAGCTGCTTGTGCTTAAAATTGTGCCCCTTCAGAGTTTGTGCGACCCCACAAACCTCTGTGTGTGACAGAGCTCCTCAGACATGTCTGCTCTAGTCACTAGTAGAGTCTGACAGTGGCTGTCTGCGGAAGCGCTTCCAGCAAAGAAGTTCCTTAACGGAAACGCGTCTCCTGGACTCACGACGTGGCAGCTTCCGGCGAAGCATGGGTCTCCCTGCAGTAGCTTCTGACACCTCCCCGCTATTTTCGCTCGAAGTGTCTCTCACCCCTTTCTCTTCCCTGCTGCTTCCTGCCTGGGCTGCTGCGTCTCTCTCAGCATTACTGAGATCCTCCTCCAGAGACCCCGCGCTCCCCCTGCTGGTCCCTGCTTTGGCTGTTGACTCTCTCCCAGTCTCTGGGAGCCTTACCACTTCCCTTTCCTCCGATGTCAGTTCCCTGACATCCACCTCCCCTCCAGGGCCCCCCTCTCCCCCGCCCCTACTTTCTCCTCTGGGCGGTGAGGAGCTGAAACCCCTAAAAGAATCCTCTTCATCTTCAGACGTCTCGAACAATTCCCTCCATCGGTCTTCGTTCCGACTCGCTGAATCCTCCTCCACCTCGGAATCAGCGAACCCCTCCAACTCTTCTTCGTCGTCGGTGGTGGCGAAGTATTCCCTCCGGAACCTTGCCACTGGCTGGGGTTTTCTAGGGAATCTCTGATGAAAAGTTTCAATCAAAACCTCGTCATCTACATCCTCTGCCCTGACCCAGGTGTTTTCCGACTCTGGCTCCCCTTCCCACATTACCAAATACTCTACTTGCTCTCCCCTCCACCTGGAATCGAGAATCTCCGCTACATGGTAGCTGTGTTCTTTTTCCTCCATAGCTGGTCCCCTATTGACCCTCCCCTCTCTGTCCCCTATATACGGTGACAGCAATGATCTGTGGAACACTGGGTGCAACTTCATGTGGTTCGGTAACCGGAGTCTGAAAGCCACTGGGTTGACCTGTTGCGTGACTTCAAATGGGCCCAGTCTTTTGGGTCTTAACTTCTTACAACCTCCTTTAAATGGTAACCCTTGGGTGGACAGCCACACCTGGTCCCCCACCCTAATGCTTTCCCCTTCCCTTCTGGTTTTGTCTGCCTGCCTCTTATATTCCTCCTTCGCCCTGTTTAAATTAAGTTGGAGCTGGCGATGGATCGCTTCCATTTCTTCAACGAACTGTTCTGCGGCAGGAACGCTCCAGTTCTCCCCCTCCCCCCCTGGGAAGGCTCGGGGATGACACCCGTGATTGGCCAAAAAAGGGCTCATCCCCGTGGACACGTTCTCTGCATTGTTATAGGCAAATTCTGCCAACGCCAGCTTCTCCACCCAATCATTCTCTCTGTCATTCACATAACACCTCAAATATTGCTGGAGGACACCATTAGTTCTTTCCGCCTGCCCATTGGTTTCTGGATGACGGGCAGTGGAAAAATTCACCTCTACGTGCAATAAGCTCATGAGCTTCCTCCAGAACCTGGAAGTAAATTGTTTCCCTCGGTCCGAAACCACCCTCAAGGGGGCACCATGCAACCTAAACACATTTTCCACAAACAATTTAGCGGTTTCTTCTGCTGTGACCGCATGTGAGCAGGCTATAAAGTGGGCCATCTTGGTTAACAGGTCTACCACAACCATAATGGCTGTCTTCCCTTTGGACCTGGGCAGATCAGTCATGAAATCTATTGCCACTGCCTCCCATGGTCTTTCCGGCGTGGGTAGTGGTTCTAATAAACCTGCCGGTGCCCGCCTCTCCCCCTTGGCTCGTTGACATCGGTCACACCCTCTCACATATTCACGCACATCTTCCCTGACCTTGGGCCACCAGAATTCCCTGGTAACCAGCCACATGGTTTTGTGTTGCCCAAAATGCCCTGCTGTGGGGCTATCGTGCAGTTGCTTGAGTACCTTTTCCCTCAATTCCCCTTCAGGTATGTATAACGCTCCCTTGTAGTACAACGCCCCGTTTCTCTCCTCAAAACCCCCGGGTTTGTCTCCCTCCCTCCTGAGACCCCTGAGTTTGTCCTGGGCGTATTCATCCTGCACCGTTCCCTCTACCAGTTCCCTTTGCCCCACCAAAGCCGCCCCACACACCCAGCGGTCCTCGGGAATAACATGGGTCTCTTCGGGTGCACCCTCTCCCTCCAAATATTCAGGTTTGCGTGAGAGAGCGTCCGCCCTAACGTTCTCCGGGCCTGGTACGTAACAAATCTCAAAGTTAAATTTGGAGAACTCCTGGGCCCATCTCAACTGCCTTTGGTTGAGCACTCGCGCAGTTCTCCAATACTCTAGATTCTTATGGTCCGTGCACACTTGCACCTTCTGTTGTGCACCAATTAGTAGGTGCCTCCATCTCCGGAAGGCCTCATAAATCGCAAGAAGTTCCCGGTCGTGCACCGTGTAGTTTCTCTCAGATTTGTTCAGCTTTTGCGAAAAGAAGGCACACGGTCGCCACTCTGACCCCTCCTTCCCCGGCTGCAGAAGAAGCACCGCCCCTATGGCTCTGTCAGAAGCGTCTGTTTCGACCCTCAGCTTTTTTTGTAAATCCACATGTAGAAGTTGTTCGTCAGAGGCGAAGGCCCTTTTCAGTTCCTCAAACGCTCGCTCCGCCTCCCCCGTCCAAACAAACTTCTTTTTGCTGCTGAGACAGTCCGTGATGGGCGCCGTCAGGTGGGCGAAGTTTCGGATGAACTTACGATAAAAGTTTCCAAACCCTAGGAACCTCTGCACATCCTTCTTGGTCTTGGGTGTTTTCCATTCCAGCACCGCTTGAACCTTGCCGGGGTCCATGGCCAACCCCTTGTCTGACAAGCGGTACCCCAGGAATTCCACCTCCTTGGTATGAAACTGACACTTCTCCAGTTTCACCCACAATCTGTTGGCTTGCAGCCTGCTCAACACTTCTCTGACGTCTCTCACATGTTGCTCCTCATTCTCCGAATACACCAACACGTCATCTAAGAAGGCCACGCAATTCTTGTAGAGCAAAGGCCCCAGTACGTGGTTCATAAAGGCTTGAAAACACGCGGAGCCTGTTTGTAATCCAAAAGGCATAACGAGGTATTCAAATGCCCCCAAAGGGGTGAACATGGTGGTCTTCCATTCATCCCCTTTCCTTATACGTATCAGGTTGTACGCCCCCCTTAGGTCCAGCTTTGTAAAAATCTTTCCTTTTCGCACCCTGGTCAAAATATCATCAATCCTGGGCATAGGAAAAGCCGCCGGCTCTGTCACTGCATTTAGGGCCCGAAAGTCACATACCAGCCTCGGCTTGTCCGTGTTTTTTTTATCCACAAAAAACACTGGGCTACCCCCCGCTGCCTTGGACTCTCTGATGAAGCCTCTCTTCAGGTTCTTGTCAATGAACGCTCGCAACTCCTGCATCTCCCTGTCTGACATGGCATACAACTTGCCTACAGGAAGCTGTGCTCCAGGGAGTAAATTGATCTGGCAATCAAAGGGCCTATGCGGGGGTAGTTGGTCCGCTTCCTTCTCGCTGAACACTTCGCTGAGATCAGCATACTGTGGTGGCACCTTCCCCTTCTCCATCACTTCCGTCCCTGCTAGGGTGGCTTGGGCCCCTGCTGACCCCTTTTCCCCCCTGCAGTGTTCCAAGCAATGTGCTGAACCGAAGGAAACCACTCTTTGATGCCAGCCCACCAGCGGATCATGTAGGGCTAGCCAGCTCATTCCCAAAATAATGGGAGCGCCTCCCAAGGTGGCCACATTAAACGCTATCAGTTCTGTGTGCCTTGCCACCCTCATTATCATTGGGACGGTCTGCAAGCTGACTCCTCCTCCCAACAGTTCCCTGCCATCAATCGTGGTCACCTGCAGGGGGTTGCTTAACGGGATAGTCTGTATCTGGTGCTCAGCAGCAAACTCCTTGCTCATGAAATTGCAGGAGCTGCCTGAGTCCAACAGCGCCTTTATTTTTAGGGGGTGTCCATTTTGCAGCTCTAGAGACACTTCAATCACTAGAGCAGGTCGAGGAGCTTCTGGCACTGGCACTTGGGGAAGGGGCACTTTCACTGCTCTTTGGCCTGGCTGCAGTGCCCTGCTGGCAACCAGGCGTTGGCTTTTACCTGCTCCGTTTCTCCCTGCTCTTCCCCCTCAACAGCTCCCACCATCCCTTGCCATTCCTTCCTCTGGGGGCAGACTCTGGCAAAGTGGCCTGGCTGTTGGCAGAGATAGCATTTCCGGGCTCCCTTTCCCTCCTTCTTCGCCCCCTCACTGGGCTTTGAAACTGCGCGCGCGCGGGCTGTTCCGATTTCCATCGGCTCTGCCGGCGGGAAAGCTGGCTCAGGAATGTCTGGAATGCGTAACTCCTTCCAACGTTCCCCTCTCCCTTCCCGCCTCTCCAAGGCTCTTGCCTCCTGGCGCGCTCCAATGGTCAGCGCAGATTTGGTCAGCTGATCCATAGACCCCGCCCTGGGGCTCCTGGCCAGCTCGTCTTTCACAGCTGAAGAAAGACCTTCTTCAAATAGCATCTGAATGGGTGCTGCCGATAAATCCCACCCCAATCTGTGAATCAGCATGGTAAATTCAGTCCAGTACTCACGGACAGATCTGCTTCCCTGCTTGCAAGCCATTAGCTGTCTGCGTGCCACCCCTTCCTCAATATCGCTGGAAAACATGATATCCATTGCACGAAAGAATTTCATAGTGTCCTTTAGGATATCGTTGTGCGTTGCCATCAGGGGTCGAACCCAGTCCCGCGCCCCCTTCTCAAGATGCCCAATTACAAACGCAACTCGCGATTCCTCATCAGGGAACTCATCAAACTGCACATTCAGAGCATATTGCATCTCCGTCCTAAAGGCATGGTAATCCTTGGGGTCCCCCCCAAACTTCTGCACCAATCCTGGTACCTTTCTGGGGAACTGAGTGGTTCTCCCCTTTTTGTCAGCATCCTGAGCCCTTCTCTCCTCGAGCCTCGCCGTCTGCAGCGCAAGTTGGACCTCCAGAGCTTGATACCTTTCTTCCAAGCTTGGACCAGCTCCAACCCCTGCCTCTCCGGTTCCGACTGGGTTGCTCATGATGCTTTCTCCTGCACAGGCAGCGTACAGAGACTGTCAGACTGCTGTCAGGGGATGGTTAGCTGCTTGTGCTTAAAATTGTGCCCCTTCAGAGTTTGTGCGACCCCACAAACCTCTGTGTGTGACAGAGCTCCTCAGACATGTCTGCTCTAGTCACTAGTAGAGTCTGACAGTGGCTGTCTGCGGAAGCGCTTCCAGCAAAGAAGTTCCTTAACGGAAACGAGTCTCCTGGACTCACGACGTGGCAGCTTCCGGCGAAGCATGGGTCTCCCTGCAGTAGCTTCTGACACCTCCCCGCTATTTTCGCTCGAAGTGTCTCTCACCCCTTTCTCTTCCCTGCTGCTTCCTGCCTGGGCTGCTGCGTCTCTCTCAGCATTACTGAGATCCTCCTCCAGAGACCCCGCGCTCCCCCTGCTGGTCCCTGCTTTGGCTGTTGACTCTCTCCCAGTCTCTGGGAGCCTTACCACTTCCCTTTCCTCCGATGTCAGTTCCCTGACACATACCTATACTATGTATTTGGAAAGTAGTTTGTCGGTTCGTAATGCATTTGGATGCCTCTTAAGATATCGTAACCCAGTTTTGCTTGATGGTTCAGGAGATCAAGGAGCAGGTTTTTCTCTATGGCTACATACAATCAAATGCCATTTTGAATCAAGATCACGGACTGAACCTTTCAAAACTGCACCAATATTTGCCACCAATTTCAAAACCGCACTGATTTTTTGGGTTTCTTAGAATGCATGAGCAGCGCTATTACTGCTAAGCAATGCAGACATTTGTCTTCAACACCTCTTGGTTTTCACCTTTGTTTCAATTTTATTACGTTTTTAAAGGGTTGTATCCAGTGCCTACTCAGAGCGGACCCATTAAAGTTAATGGGCAACATTAACTTAGCTCTATTAATTTCACTAGTTCTACTCTGAGTAAAACATAGTTGGTTACAACCCAAGGTCAGCTTTTATTGCTATTTTTAAATACTTATTCCCTATCATTTTATGTAACCCATCTAAAGTTGTTTTTTTCCTGATGAAGTGGTATATAAATCTTTCTCAATAAATAAATAAGATTTGCCACAACAGGGCGTTCAGGTGGCTTTTCAAGAGACAAGCAAAACAGCAACTCTTAGGAAAGGATTGCTTTGCTTTTCTTTTTAATTAGTGAGTCATGTTCTGTGGATCAGTTGGAAGTCCGGGGTTCAGACGTTACACAGAGAAGCACAAAACAAAGTCACTGGCACATGTTTGAGTCTGTAGCTGTTGATGGTTGAGGCCTAGGAGAACAGCCGAGGCCTAGCCTCCACCCGCAGGCCGCACAGCCTGCTTCACTTCTCCTTGTGCTCAATCTGGCCTTTCGATATCAAGTCTGGGATCTCCACAGCCAGCCAGGGTCCCAGCTGCAAGACAAAAAGAGGACCGTCAGGAGGCCACCAGGGCCGCATCCTTTCCCCTTCCCTGGCCATGTGACACACTTGACAGAGAATAGCCCTCTCCTCCATTTTTAGGATTGTTAAACAATATTTCCAATTACAAGGCTTCCCAGTTCACATCAAACATATGAAGTTGCCTATCTAGGCTCAGTATTATCTACAACAGAGGTGAGGAACCCATTTTTCAGCCTGAGAGCCACATTCCCTTCTGGATGACTTTCTGATCCTAGCCTGCCAGCTGATGGGGAATGAAAGATCTGGCCTACAGACCAGAATAAGTTCCCCACCCCTGATGTATCATGGATACAGCTGACAGGGGCACTAGTCCACAAAAACCAATGAAATGCATTTCTTAAACTGGAAGACTCCCGTGTTGTTTTCATGCTTTGATACTTATTTGCAGTTTTTCCGTCGGAAGGTTTGCTGCCAATGCAATTTACTCATTTGACAAGAGCAGCCTTTGGGGCTTACTAAGTGATGTCCCAAGCAACGCAGTCAAACACCTGTGTGCACACACTCGCTCACACCTACAACTCACCCCCAAGGCCATGAGATGAGCCAGCCCAAATTTAGGTACGTTCCTGGCCCACAAAGGTTTGAAGTGGTCCGTCAGACATATTTTACCGCCCCTGCAAGAAGACACACAGAGGTATTAAGATGGGGCATTAACAGGACAGATACAAGGGGAAATTGTGATCTAGACCACACCATACAAAATGGCTAAAATATAGAGGAGGAGAGCATCTGACCTGTACATTTTTGCTGTTTTTCCATCCAGCTCTGGGATGGCGATTTCCGGCGCGGTGGATGGATATGTGACCGGAATCTGCAAATGGGGTTTAAGCAGAGCTTAATACTTAGAAATCCTGCATAGGTTGACCTAATTAGCCCTCACCAAAATCCACAGGTAGCTGACCATCCGGCGGTTTCTGAAAACTATTTCATTCCAGCCAGCTTTTTAATTGAACTCTGATTGTATAGCTTTAACTCATTTCCAGTCACATTGCATTGGGTTTCTTGTTCACTGCTTACAGGCAACTGTGATTAAACGATATACAAATTGTTGAAATAAAATATATAAAAGTAAAAGAAGCAGCTCTCACACAGAAAGTGAGGAATGAAAGGCAGGAGGGTCAGGAAGCCCAAAGGAGGGCATGGGGCAAGGACTCACATCAAACTCAACAGCAAACTCATACTTCAGGAGGTTGTGAATGTACCAACATTTCCCAAACCACCTAGCAAGGAAAGAAAAAGAGATGCACTAAAGTCACATCCACATAATAATCAATATTAATATTACTATTATTCCTACTATCACCACACCCTTCACCTCAAGGTCCCAGGGTGGGTTACGGCAATTAAAACAGTGTTAAAAACAGTTTAAACAACTTACAGAAATAAAAATATACATCCCAATTGCCAAAAGCCAGGGTAAAAATGTGTGTCTTCAACATTCTCCAAGTGCTGTAGAATATATTCACAATACATGTAAAGCACTATTGTGCCACTTTAACAGTCATGAAGAATCCCAGGAACTGTAGTTTGTTCAGGGTGCAGACCTCACAGAGCTATAATTCCCAGCACCCAAAACAAACTACAGTTCCCAGGATTCTCCACAAAGTTTTGGGGGTCTCCCTTGTACTCACCTTGTGCCTTCCTTGTTGGACTCTAGCCTGAACCAATCGTTATCAGCGTTCTTGTTGTTTTCCACATACTACAGAAAGAATCCATAAAATAAAATAGTCAGCAAGGTAACCTCCATAGCATGATGTCCGTAATGAACATTTTTTGAAAATCTGACAGAGGCAGGTTACAGATTATTCCTGCAGCTGTATATTTAAAATACCATCCCCCTCCACACACACATATACAGAGATTCCTGGGAACTGTAGCTTGTTAAGGGAGCTGCGAATCATAGCTCTGTGAGCGGTAAGCAATAGATCCCAGGGTTCTTTAGAAGGGTGGATTTATTTATTTATTAAATTTAAATCCTACCCTTCCTCCCAAAGGAGCCCAGGGCAGCAAACACACCCACTTATTATTATTATTTTAAAAGTAAAACTGTTAAAATGTTACAAAAGTAGTTACAGTTAAAAATATAGTCCCCCCCACCCAAAAGATCTCATCTCAGTAAGCTTCCAGAAAACAATTGGGGCGTGGGGGGGGGGGGGGAGAGAGAGAAAAAGAAAGGTGAACTCAGACACAAGTCCTAGGTGTGTTTACTCAGGAGTGCCATCCGCACAGAGCGGCGTGCGGGACATGGCACTTAGGTTGGCAGCTTTCCTGGGTACAAACCCTCCTGAAGCGCAGTACAGTGGTACCTCGGGTTAAGTACTTAATTCGTTCTGGAGGCCCGTTCTTAATGTGAAACTGTTCTTAACCTGAAGCACCACTTTAGCTAATGGGGCCTCCTGCTGCTGGAGCACGATTTCTGTTCTCATCCTGAAGCAAAGTTCTTAACCTGAAGCACTATTCCTGGGTTAGCGGAGTCTGTGACCTGAAGTCTGTGACCTGAAGTGTATGTAACCTGTACAGTGGTGCCTCGGAAGACGAAATTAATCCGTTCCGCGAGTCTCTTCGTCTTGTGATTTTTTTGTCTTGCGAAGCACGGCTATTAGCGGCTTAGCGGCTATTAAAGGCTTAGCGGCTTTGAGAAAAAGGAAACAAACTCGCAAGAACTCGCAAGACGTTTCGTCTTGCGAAGCAAGCCCATAGGGAACGACTTGCGGAACGACTCAAAAAACGGAAAACTCTTTCGTCTAGCGAGTTTTTCGTCTTGCGAGGCAGCCTGACTCCCTCCTCTGACAACCTGCACAGATTTTTGCTTAATTGGTTGCCATCAATTTGATTTAATTAATTTTTATAATGAAATATTTTTAGATTGTGTGACTATTTGACTGTTTGATTATTTGATTGTTGTTAGCCGCCCTGAGCCTGGCTTCGGCTGTGGAGGGTGGGATATAAATAAAATTTATTATTATTATTATTATTATTATTATTATTCGTCTTGCGGGGCACCACTGTACAACCATCTGGCCGGGGACCATCAGTCCAGGACGTTTCGCACTACAACTCCCATCAGCCCCAGGAAACAGCCAAAGGCCCTACACGGTGGGAGCCGTAGTCCGAAACAACTGGTAGGCGTCAGAGTGGGTGGAGGCTGTTCTCCTCAGAAGCAAGTCCCACTGATTTTCAATGGGGCTCACTCCCAGGGAAGTGGCAACAGCCCTGCAGCCTCAGGCCCCGCAAGTTTCTCCTATTGCAGCAGCACGAAAATGCCTGACTATACTTGACCCTCTGAAGCCACCGTAGTGCAGCGGAGCCACGTCAGCCTCCCGGCACATAGCTCCCTCTCCTCACCGGGAAGGACCACGTACCTTAATGAGCGCCTGGTATTCCTCCTTCAGCCGCTGAATCCACAGCTCCTTGTCCCGCGGACCCGCGTTCGTCTTCAGCAAAGGCAGCTCGGCCACTACCCGGCGAGTAGCCTCGTCCGCCATCTTTGTTGAGGTACGCAAACCGGAAATGGCTTCCGGTTGGGCAGGGCGAGGAAACGTCAGACGTTGTTGTCATCCTTGCCCAGCACGTGAGCAGTTGGGCGGAAATGGATCGCGTGACGCTTTCCCCAGCATGATTGTTGAGGGCGGAAATAGAGTGTAGAGAGGGGCGGGGGAAAGGAAGAATCGTAGAGCTGGGAGAAAAGAGTTAGAGGCTGTTGGTGGTAGTTGTTTCTTGTGTGGCTTAATTAGGGCGCTGTGGTTTCCTTGGATTCCACTTTTACCCAACATCAAAGGACTGGGAGAGCGGACGGATTCCTCTCCGCCGCATGCGCTTGGAGCAGCCAGCCTCACCCGAATGCCCTCCAGATCTTTTGGACTACAATTCCCATCAAGCCCCAATCGTCGCGTGTTGGTTGGGGCTCATGGGAGTCGTAGTCCAAAACTGTAAGCTCTCTGAAATCTGACGTAAAGGTAAAGGGACCCCTGACCATTCGGTCCAGTCGTGGCCGACTCTGGGGTTGCGGCGCTCATCTCGCTTTATGGGCCGAGGGAGCCGGCGTTTGTCCACAGACAGCTTCTGGGTCATGTGGCCAGCATGACTAAGCCGCTTCTGGCGAGCCAGAGCAGCGCATGGAAACGCCGTTTACCTTCCCGTCGGAGCGGTACCTATTTATCTACTTGCACTTTGACGTGCTTTCGAACTGCTAGGTTGGCAGGAGCAGGGACCGAGCAACGGGAGCTCACCCCGTCATGGGGATTCGAGCCACCGACCTTCTGATTGGCAAGTCCTAGGCTCTGTGGTTTAACCCACAGCGTCACCTGCGTCCCCAAAATCTGATTTAAGTGGACCGTTAAAGCAGCCTAATCACTGAAGCCATCGTGGCAAATGCCGGACCTCTCCCAGCTTGTGGAGCGAAGCCTTGGAGAGTTTGAACATTAAGCTTCAAACCTGCTGATTTATTTAGAACATTTGTACTGTGGGACACGGGTGGCGCTGTGGGTTAAACCACAGAGCCTAGGACTCTTAGGGCTGCCATACGTCCGAAAAATCCCAGACATCGCCAGGATTTGGCTTCCAAAAACGGTGTCCTGGCGGAATTTTGAATGTCCATTGTAAATGTCCGCAAAAACCTGGACATATGGCAATCCCATGTTAGTGGGTTTCTTTGCTGATTTTTATTTTTTGCCAAAAAAAAGCTTAACAACTTTGACACACACACACACACCTCACTTTTGTGACCGGATTTTCACTTTCTGAAATACAGCAACCCTAACGACTCTGAGATTAAGAGTCTTATGCTCTACTAACTGAGCTCTCCCTCCCAGCGGTGTATTTAAAAGATGTTGTTTAATCCCCAGTTTGTAAACCACGCTGGGTGCTTCCATTTTAAATAGAGTGTTTTATATTAAACAAACGGAGTGTTTGCTGGATCAGAGCAAACTCTACCTTAGTGAACAATATCGGCAGAGGGCAGTTGCAGTTGCAGTGGTGAAGCTGCATGCTCCGCTACCAGGGGCGGAGAGCAGGCGGGGGCGTGGCTTGTGCCCCGGGGGCCGTGATGCGCTGCCCGCAGGGGCGTGGCACACGTTCTGGGGGCAGGGCGGGGGGCGCCGCCTGTCGGGGGCGCAGCGCATGTCGGGGGGCGCTGCAATTGCACCCTACTGGAATAGAACCTTCAGTGTACAGTCTACCTTGGGATGTGTGTTAAATGTACCGTATTTTTCCGTCTACCTTGGGATGTGTGTTAAATGTACCGTATTTTTCCGTGTATAAGACGCCTCCTACTTTTAGGGACCCCAAATTTAGAAAATGGGCATATGCACTATCCATGTATAAGACGCCCCCAGATTTCTAAGCTTATTTTAAAGTAAACCCCCCCCCCCTAGTATTATACACAGAAAAGTACAGTACTTTAAATTTACAGTGCGGTTTTTAATCAAGTGTTGTTGTTGTTTAAATAGTTGAAGCTCATTACAGCAGCTTGAGGAACAGCAAACTGGGATGACGTACCAGTGGGGCAGGAAACTGTGCATGGTAAACAAGAAAAAGATGAGCATGGAGGGGGCTTCGGGGTCCCCATCTGGCACCCACCCCATTGCTGGCCATTTTAAGTGGAGTGGACATGCAATATCTTGGATGCTCTGCCTGTATCAAAACCCAGACACATGCACACACTTAGAGAATAAGGCGCCTTTATTACAACCAGAGTGAGATCCAGCCAGTCTTTGGATTACAAGAAGGTGCTAGATTTTCCCTAGTTTCCTTTTCAGCAGATGATGAGGACGGAGCCTCTCTGAACGCAGCTTCCACTACTTTACTTGGTCTTTTTCTGGATGGTACTCAAAAGGCTGGAGAAGAACTCGGTCGCCTGGTCCCTGAGTTGCTCAGCCATAGGAGTCACATGCTCTTGTGCCCGCTGCACGTAAGCCCTGTCAGAATGAATAAACAGACGAATAAAAGAATCAGTAAATGGATCAGGCCAAGGGATTCCCTCTAATCCAAGCATCCCCATACTCGGCCCCTCCAGATGTTTTGGGACTACAACTCCCATCACCCTTAGCTAACAGGACCAGTGGTCAGGGATGGTGGGAGTTGTAGTCCCAAAACATCTGGAGGGCTGAATTTGGGGGTGCCTGCTCTAATCCTATCCATTTCCAACAGTGATATGACAGACACTTTTGGAAAGCCAACAAGCAGAGCATGAAGGCAAATGGCTCTCCCCTTCTTTGGTAGTCCTCAGCAGCTGTTCTTTGGAGAGAATGCCCCAGTGCATGGGGGTTCCATTCCTAGCCATATTGCCGATTATGAGTTAATTACCGTATTTTTTGCACCATAACACTCACTTTTTTCCTCCTAAAAAGTAAGGGGAAATGTCTGTGAGTGTTATGAAGGGAATGCCTACGGGTGGCATGCCTACGGATTTTCCTCCTCTAAAAACTACGTGTGTGTTATGGTCGGGTGCGTGTTATAGAGCGAAAAATACGGTAATTACATATAGATGCCCAGATTGCTTCAAAGCAGTTTACAAAACGTAAGAACCAACTGCACAGTACAGTACATGCAGTTTTCAGAATGCAATGCGTTCCTCAAGAAATTGTTCGTTAGGCAAGAGTTTGCATAACGACAATTTCCATTATTTCCCATAGGAACATTTCTGATCCGTGATTTGTCCAATCTCTCTTCTCTCTCACTCCACGGTTTCATCCTGAAATGGCCGCAGCCAACCAGCAAAAGAAAGACAAAGGAAAAACTGATTTCTCCCTTCTCTCTGCCTGCTCCCCTTTTCCATGCTTTCTGCCCCAAAATGGCTGCGACTGACCAGCAAAGCAGAAACAAGGAAGGAAGTGGGCAAACTCCAGATGTTCCCATATCTGAATCAGCTGTTGTTAGGGCATAATTCTTTATGTTTGGAATTTGTAGATAAGGAGCATTCTGATAGCGGGACCTGTGTGTATTGTTAAAATACAGACTAATTGTTTAAAATTCGGTGTAATTTAAATGCATGGTAAAACAATCCAGCTGAAACATGAATATATAAATGACCGTAATTAACATGTGCAATGAAACAATCCCATTAAAATGAAACTGCAATTAAAACAAGAGGCTCGGGCTGAGAGAATAAGGGAATGCCTGTATAAATAAGTATCTTCGAAAGCCGGCAGCATGCCAATGCAGATGGAGCATCTCATATATCAGCAGGGAGATTGCATTCCACAACACTGGTGCTAGCAGGGAAAAAGCCAGTCTCTGATTCACCACCATAACCATCAGGCCTTGGTAAAAGTAACCAGGTTCCATGTATAGAATTTGGTGCCTTTATTGGGCAGTGGAGGAGAAGGTTACCTGATCCAGAGTCTTTTTTAGGATTGTATAAAAAGGGTCCTCACCCCATTTCAGTTGAAATGCGAATGGATCTGGCGCTGTTTCATTTATATGTGTATTTGATCCGCTGTTTTTGCCTTGAATCGAAATATTGCCTCTTTTGTACAAGTTATGTTTTTAATGCTTCATCTCCTTACCTGACCATGCTCAATCGCCTTTCGTTCTGTCTGTCTTTCTGAATTGTTGGACTTTTAATAAAAATACATTTAAAAAGAAAGAAAGATGTGAGTGGGGGAAGGAGGTCTTACATTGTCTGGGCCTTGAATTCCTCTATCTTCTCTTGTGGCACGAGTTCCTTTTTGAAGTAGTCAGATAAGCTATTAAGGTAGCTCTGCACTTGCTGCACGACATCAGAAGCCGGGGCTGGAGCCTGTTCCGCCTGCCGTCTGACCACAGTCCCTGCAAGGACACGGGGAGGCTCATAAATAGGGGGTCACTCGACAGTACAAAGGGGGAAAGCCATTAACCAGTACACCCTCTTAGTTCAAAGGGAGCTGCCTCATACTGAATCAGACCAACTAGCTCAGTATCATCTTCACTGACTGTCAGTGACAGTCCAGGGGTTCCTCCCAGACCTACCTGAACGACAGGAGCGAGCCAGCAGTAAATCACACAGTGCATGTTGGAGTTAAAGCTTTATTAGCAAGAACAGGATCTGCAAAGACTTGGCTGAGTAACAGGCCTAAGGAACATAGGAACCTACCTCCAGGTGTCCCCCCCCCCATGAATCAATTGCTGAAACTAAAGGTTCCTGCCTCCCCACAATCGTCTAGGTCTTCTCCCCACCAGGGTTTCCCCCCTCCAAGCAATCAGAGACTGAGCCGGCATGCAGTCTGTCTTTGCTCCTTCCACTTCATGCCGCTTCTGGTTCTAGGAGACCAGAGCTTGTTGCAGCAAGACGGGGAGTCCCCCATGACGCTTCAACAGCCTGATTCATCTTGGCCTCTCTCCTCCACCTCTCCTGCTTCTGCCTCTGATTCTGGACTTCTGTCTGCCACAGACTCTCCCAGCTCACTAAGCCCTGTTACCCCTGCAGTTCCCAGCCCCTCCTCTTCCCAGTCTTCTCCCTCTCCTCCCTCTCACCACTCATTGTCATCCCACCACCACTCCCTGGGCTCTCGGAGATGTCCTTGGGGACTGAACCAGGGACCTTCTGAATGCAAGGCAAATGCTCTACCTAGAGAGCTTCAGCTCTGCTCCTCACGCATGCAGTATCCCCTCTCCTGTGTCCACACTGTGTCGTTCAAAGTTCAGTCCAGATGGAACAATACCGGAGAAAATTGAATAAGTGGAAAACAAACACCCACCCTCAACGGTTGCCAATGACCTGAGGGAGCGTCTCCATCCCCATCGTTCAGCCCGGACACTGAGGTCCAGCGCCGAGGGCCTTTTGGCTGTTCCCTCATTGCGAGAAGTGAGGTTACAGGGAACCAGACAGAGGGCCTTCTCGGTAGTGGCACCTGCCCTGTGGAACGCCCTCCCATCAGATGTGAAGGAAATAAGCAGCTATCTTATCTTTAAAAGACATCTGAAGGCAGCCCTCTTCAGGGAAGTTTTTAATATTTAATGCTGTATTGTTTTTAACACTCGATTAGAAGCCGCCCGGAGTGACTGGGGAAACTCAGCCAGATGGGCGGGGTATAAATAATAAATTATTTTTATTTTTATTTTTTTATTATTATTATGTTTGCAAATTAAGTTCCACCTGGAAGCACTCTTTGATTCCCTCACGGTTTGCAATGAAGAACGCTGCCAGCCCCCTTGCCCCACAGTACCTTCCATGCAGCAGACGCTGACCAAGAGGATTGCGAGAGCGAACACCTTCATTTTGGCACGCTTGGAGCACTCCTTTACTTTCTGGGGGGAAAGGGAGGACGGGGAGAGGTTGTGAGAAAAGAGGTGAGGAAGCAAGACCAAGCCCGCACACTCTACGGCTTGATTCGTACACACTATACCTTTAAAGCACATTCAAAGCACATCCCCCCCCAAAGAATTCTGGGCACTGTAGTTTGTTAAGGGAATTACTGGGAATTCTGTGAAGGGTGAAGTCCTGTGCCCAGAATTCCTTGAGAGAGAAGATGTGATTTGAGGGCATTGTGTGTACGCAGGCTACACCCACAGCGTACATTTGACACGTGGCTCTCCTCAAAGAATCCTGGGAATTGTAGTTCGAAAAGAGTTACTGGGAACTGAAGCTCCCTGAGGGGTCAACTACAGTGCCCAGAATTCTCTGGGAGGAAATAATGTACTGGAAAGCAGTAGTACTCAAAGGGATGGCCCACAAACCATTGGCAGTCCACAAGCTATCAGCTCAAAGGGCACGTAAACCCTCCCACAGCTCAGGTTGGGTAGGGAGCTTCAGAGACCAAATATGGTGCCAGTCCCTGGTACAATGAGACTGGGGGAAAATGATGGCCCATGATAGAAGCATTGCTGTAAAGGTATAGTGCAGGGTTTTCCAAACTTGGGTCTCCAGCTGTTTTTGGACTACGATTCCCCTCATCCCTGACCACTGGGTCCTGCTAGCTAAGGATGATAAGAGTTGTAGTCCAAAAGCAGCTGGAGACCCAAATTTGGGAAGCCCTGGTATAGACTTAGTTGGCCAAGTGAATTCTCAGGTTTTTCGTGAGGCAGGTTTTTCTGTTTGCTTGCTTGTTAAATACTTTACTGTTCTAAAAACAAAGAATATAGTAAATATGTGAACTTTGTGAACAATTCCCCCCTCCCCGCCCAAAAAACACTTCACGTTTTCCATCCAACCGCATGGCACGCTTTAAAAAACCCCAAAACTTTTCACGAGGACTAGAAACTACTGTATCCCTCCTTTTTGGTCAGTGGAGAGCAGCCATTCTTGAAGGCTGCAATGCCTGTGTTAAGAGAAGAGGCTGGACAGGTAAAGGTGTTGGAAAAGGGGGGGGACAAAGGGAGGAGAGAGCTGTACCCATCTACGCCTACCACCCAGACGTAATAAAAGTAATTTAGAAATCCCAAACTCAGAAAGGTGGCACAGAATCTTTCTAAATGAAAAAAATAAAATGTGGTGTTGAATATCGAACAATAGTAATTTCACTTCCCTTAGTTCAAGTGCTTACGCAGCCAAGTTGGGACCAGCGTAGAGGGTTTTTTTTTTTTGAGCTTTTTAAAAAAAGGAAATTCACCAAAATCTACATTTCCGACACGGGTTGTCATAGGTCTGGATTTTCCTGGACATTTAAGCGATTTTCGCCCGGACACTGTTTCTGATTGCCAAATCCCATCTATGTCCGGGAAATTCAGGACGTATGGCAACCCTAGCACTAGGGGGTATTATCAGCAGGCCGGGGGAGCCCCCAAGGTTTGCAGAAATAAAGAAAACATTGTGTGTTGGGAGGGGGGAAAGCCTACAGGAAACACCAGTAGCAGCAGTTGAGGACTGAGAATGCAGACTGACTGTTGGGAACGGAACGAAACCGGTTTATCCCAAATCAGAGCACTTCACGCTGCTACCCTTTGTTGCAGCCTAGCAGTAGCCAAACAACAACTATTGTCAGGGACAGCCCCTCCGTTTCACATTTGTCACCAGCTTCCTTTTAGATTTTCTACTTTCCCATCCTTCTGCCGCTCCACCCTTGACACCTTCTTCCCCTCTTGAGAACAGGCTAAAATTAAACTGGGGCAGTTTCCCCCAGCACCACAGCAGGGCTTAATTCTGTGCTTTGACACCCGTTGCACAACTGCCACACCTCAGACCCATATGAACACCCAGGAGAGTGTTTTTTTTCACCCGCCCACTATAAGAACAAGTGCCCCCCCCACACCAAGGTTTCAAGAGCAGGGCTTGTGGATTCACTTGAATTCTGCCGTAATCCATTAAAAAAGTCAAGCTCTATTAACAGAAGCTCCACCGGTTGGATTTCTGCCTGTGTCACATAGCTGATAAAGTTTCAGAATTTCTGCCAGGGGGTAAAGTGACAATTCCATTGCTCCACCCCACCCCAAACCCTTTCTTCTCAAATAAAATAAAATAAAGTCAATTCATTCTTACCCAAACGATCAATTACAAGGAGCCAGTCAACATAGAAGTGATTGTTAGTTTGAGGTTGTAAGCTCTTATATAGGGCATCAAAAGACCAGCCTGTTTCACCCGATCTATTCTCCCTAGTGATTGGTGCTTGCGTCCCGTCCTGTCCCTCCTCCTCCCCTTCAACCTGCCACCACATCAACTGTCCCTCTTTGAAGTGCAATGTGCGATTTCTGCAACTGCTAACTAAGGCAATTCCCATGTCAACAGCTTCGGGGTCTAAGGGTTAAGTACACACAGAGGCCCACACTTACTTCAGCGGTAACATTTAGTGTGGGCAAGGGAATCGTGGCCATAGCAGAGTTAATGCAGAATGCAAGCCCTGGCTTGAGGCAAGCGCCCTCATATAAACCTTTGGTGCAGTCACATCTAGAGTAACGTTTGCAGTTTTGGCTCCCTCCTTTTTCATGATCCTGGCCGTTGTGTAGGGATAGTAAGAACAGAAGAGCCCAGCTGCAGTGGATCAGGCTAAAAGCTGAACGATTGGTATTCAGAAACGTTACTGTCTAATAGCCATAAACATCCATTAATTTTTCTAACCCCCTTGTACAGTCAGGGAATCACAAGAGTTTTAACTACCGTATTTTTTGCTCTGTAAGACTCACATTTCCCCTCCCAAAAAGTAAGGGGAAATGTGTGCGCGTCTTATGGAGCGAATGCAGGCTGTGCAGCTATCCCAGAAGCCAGAACAGCAAGAGGGATTGCTGCTTTCACTGCGCAGCGATCCCTCTTGCTGTTCTGGCTTCTGAGATTCAGAATATTTTTTTTCTTGTTTTCCTCCTCCAAAAACTAGGTGCGCCTTATGGTCTGGTGCGTCTTATAGAGCAAAAAATACGGTATATGCTTCATTTTGTCTGTCCACTCCTTAATCTTCCAACTTTCAGCTCCATTGCATGATTCTGAGTTCTAGTATTACACAAGAAGGAGAAAAACTACCCAGGCCCCACCTGCACCAAACATTTAAAGGAGTATTCAAGGAGTATTTAAACAGTCACGTATTCCTCCCCCCCCCCAAGAATCCTGGGAACTGTAGATTGCAAAATGCACAGAGAGTTATTAGGAGACCCCCCTCACAATGCTACAGTTCCCAGAGTTTCTCCTGAAGAGGGGTTGATTATTAAACCACTCTGAAACAGTAGCTCTGTGAAAGGATCAGGGGTCTCTGAAAAACTCCCAGCATCCTTAGCAAACTGCAGTCAGTTCCCAGCATTCCCTTGGTTGGGGGGGGGGAGCCATGTTTGTTTAAAGTAATACAATACAGCTTTAAATGTAAAGTGCAGAAGGAGCCCCTGGCCTCAATTTGATTCCCCCTCAATAGAGTAGTGTTGTACATCTTTTCTAAGCTAAAAAACCCCAAACCCAAATGTTGCCATCGTTCCTCACAGAGTGGCGGCTCCACCCCCCTGAACATTTTGGCTGTGCTTTTCTGAACCTTTTATAAAAACAACTGAGATGGGGCGACCAAAACTGAACAACGTGTTTTGGGTACATAGTAAGTGTTAAATTGTGGGCGAACATATCAGACGACACAGCGATTCTTCCAAAGCAGCTCTTTATTTGTAAGCTGGAACAGAACTGAACTGAGGAGCTCAGTCGGCCTGCTTATATAGAGCTCCAGAACAATGTAACTGTTGCCATTTTCTAAAACTATCCAATCACTGAATGTCACTTTCGACCCTTCATTTGCATACAAACTATCCAATCACTGAACGTCACTTTTCGACCCTTCATTTGCATAACTATCTACAGTATCCCCCTGTGCCCGGGGTGAGAATTTCAGTACAGAACAGTAAGTTTGTCACATGACAGATAAAAATGATGCTTCAATAACTTTCCTAAGTTTAACGACTTAAAAATAAATAAACGGTCCTGACAATAAAAAGAAACAAATTCTGCATCTTTCCCCTCAACTCCCCCCATTCATTTCCATGCCAGGAAAAGTTTTATCTTGCTGAATTTGCCAACTGTGGCTGCTGTTAAAGGCATGGGAGCTTTGTTGGGGGTGGGAAGGTGGCAACCCTAGCATCTCCTGCAGCTGAACTGCAGCAAGCTCTGCTAAACAATTCTTCGTTTAAATGCTGTGTGTGCACCTCTCCTGCTAGAATCTTCCTCCCTCATCAGTTGCCAACTGATGAGGAGGGAAGGGGGCCTAGCCTGCTCTTGTGCATTTTAAAAGAAAGTGGCTCTCCAGAAATAAACAGGGGGAAGTTTTTTGCCCCTTCACCTGCAAACATAATTGGTGCATTCTGCACCAACATTTAAGGCACTATGATGCCACTTTTAAAAGTCATGGCTTCCCCCAAAGAATCCTGGGAGCTGTAGTTTGTGAAGGGGGCAACGAGTTGTGAGGTGACCCCTAGTCCCCTCTCAGAGCTAGCTACCATTCCCAGAGTTCCCTGGGAACTGTCGCTCTGTAGCAAACCTACAGTTCCCATGGTTCTTTGCAGGATGGCGTGACTGCTAAAGTGGCATAAGAATGTTATAAATGCATCCTGTGGGTATGACCATTGGCTGCCCACATTTGGAGACTGATATGAAGTAGGCAGCACACAAAACACTACCAAACCATTCTACGTTCTAAATCTTATATTAATAATCAAAAAATCGAGAGAACAAGGTACAAGATCTACTACAAAAGCCACAAACAGAAAACTCATTCAAATTGTGTCCAAAAGGGAGATTCAGTCTTTAAAGTTTCTTTAGCCAGGCTCCTGTAGATTTCAGTCCACAACGAGAATTGGCAGTGTAAAAGGTCTTGTCAGCTCACATGAGGCTGGCCAGGGTTTAATGGCTGGGAGGTGAAGGACAGAGTTTGGCTCTAATCTTATCACTGGACATTAACCTCCAACATGTCAGGTTGACTAATAGGGGCAGATGTGGAAGTAGACAAAGGGGGAAAAACAGTGTCAGCAGAAAAGGAAGCCGGGAGTCCAGGACGTGTAAAGAGGTCCTTAAGAAACTCGGTAGACCTGGTCTGTGGGGGAAACCTGTCAGGCAAACAACTCCCTCCCCATTAAAAAGGTAGACAACAACAACCGAAATCCAAATCTTTGGCGTCTTTCCCTTTGACCTCACATGGAATGTGCAACCGTAATTTTGCTTGAAGTTGCAAATAAAGGTTTTATGGAGGAATGGTTTAAGCCAGTGATTCTTAAGCCCCCCCTCCCCCCGGCCACAAGAATTAGCTTGTGCCACACTGAATTTTTTATTGGTAGCAAATACGTTGGGAAACAAAAAGAAACAGCAACTAGCAGTGCTTGATTTAGAACATACGGTAGAACACAAACTACCTTTATACAGTGGTACCTCGGGTTAAGTATGTAATTCATTCTAGAGGTCTGTTCTTAACCTGAAACTGTTCTTAACCTGAAGCACCACTTTAGCTAATGAGGCCTCCTGCTGCTGCCTCGCCGCCAGAGCACGATTTCTGTTCTCACCCTGAAGCAAAGTTCTTAACCCGAGGTACTATTTCTGGGTTAGCGGAGTCTGTAAACTGAAGCGTATGTAACCTGAAGCGTATGTAACCTGAGGTACCACTGTAATAGGATCGTGGGACAGCCAGAAAGTATGAAACAATGCAGCTACATAAGGATCACTCCCAAAATATAATTATAAACAAGCCTCTTACATGTGTACCTTAAGTATGTATACAAACTCAGTGAGAGGTGTGAGCTTGCAGTTTAACTTGATGCTCCTGCTCTCATTTTGAAAAGATATCTATCCATTTCCTGCAAATAAAAACAATTATTTTGGTACTATGCTATGTTGAAATGTTTCTTTGCTTGTCCTTGAACCTTCCCACCACCTCTCCTGCCACACCAGTGTGGCACACCAAACCCTTTGAGAACCACAGGTTTAAGTAATTAACCAAGGAGTGTGGTTTAAGTAATTAGCCAAGGAGTGTGGTGAAGTCTCCTTTTTTGGAGGTCTTTAAGCAGAGGCTTTACAACCATATGTCAGGAGTGCTCTTATGGTGTTTCCTGCTTGGCAGGGGGTTGGACTCGATGGCCCTTGTGGACTCTTCCAACTCTATGATTTTATGATTCTATGAAACAAACAGGAGACATCAGCGCATAACTATGAAAACTATTAAACACATCAGGATTTCAACTCTCCCCCCTGCAGAAGGGCTCCTTCAACACCTGATGATCAACAGCACCTTCCATCTCGAACTCTACGATCGACAGGTGAGGCCCCAAGTTAGTGGCTAAATATCTCTGTTTGGTTTTTTGTCGTCGAAATACACTGCAGACGTCTGATCTCCCTGGAGACCAAGAGATATGACGATACACTGCTCTGCCTCCTTCCTCTTAGTAAATGTTTTGTGCCACTGGGGAAGTGGTAATTCTGTATTGATTTGTTTTGGATGTTGTATGTGATGCCAATAAAGGTTTTACGATATGATACAACAGGGGAGGCCTCGCTGCCATCCGGGGCTGCCCAGTTGGCACTGACCTGTGACAGGGCCTTTTCAGTGATGGCTCCCCATTTGTGCAATGCCTTCCCTACTGAGGTGCGCCTGTCTCCATCACTATTAATTACCAGGAGGAATATGACAGCGTTCCTGTTAACCGAGGCTTTTGGTGGCTGAAGAATACTGTCCCTGGCGGAAGAATGTTTTTAATTGAGGAACCCGTTTGCATGATCCAAATATTCTTATTAGCATAAACAAGAGGGTAACGAACCTGAATCAAGTGGGTGGGGGGAAGGAACGAGGGAGAAGAGGGGGGAGGGAACCCTTTTTGCTTCATCCCCAGCATTGAAAATTCTGGGAAATTGTCCATTACAAACCATTGGGTTGGCAGGCACCTGGGCTATTGTACATAAACATGGTGGGCACATTCAGCCCGCTTCTTCCGTCACCGCTGCACATCATGTGCCCCTGTGTTTGAAGAGTCGCTGTGTGCTCTTCAGTCCAAAGGCTCTGTTAAGCAATCATCACCCCTGCAGTATTTGACAAAAATAAAATAAATAGATCACCCTGATCCAAGCTGAAATAATTGGAAAGCATTTTTCTTAAAGCTCCAAGTAGCTCCAGGAAAAAAGTATTTTGGGGGGAAAACAAAGAAAAACTTAATTTCTGAAAGAAAACCACACGGGTTAACAAATCCCAAGCACCACACAATATTAAACATCCTAATCCCAAGCAAAATATTAATGTCAATGAAACAGAATCAGTCATCAAAAAACAGCCATAAAAAATAATGCACAGGTGAAAGTGGCTCCCAGAAGGGGAAAAAAAGGAATTAAAATAATAAAGGAGATGGAGCTACTCCCGTAAGGAAAGGCTGATTTCTTTGGAACTTTTTAGTTTAGTGAAAAGGTGAGCAGGTGGTAGCATAGAATCATAGAACTGTAGAGTTGGAAGAGACCCCGAGGGCCATCTAGACCAACCCCTGCAATGCTTGAACCACTGACCTTCTGCTTAACAGCCAGGTGCACTGACCCATTGCGCCACAAGATTGAAGTTCATAAAATTTATGCCTGACATGGAGAAAGCGGATAGCGAAAAGCTTCACTCTCTCTCTCTCTTTATATAACACTAGAACCTGCAGACGTCCAGTGAAACTGAATGTTGAAAAATGTAGGGCAGAGTCACGCAGCACATAGTTAAACTGTTGGAATTCGCTCCCAGGGGAGGCAGTGATGGGCAGCAACCGAGAAGGCTTTAAAAGAAGATGGGGCTGCAAGAATACTTGTATCCAGAAGTTGGAAATGCGAAAAAACACCAACAATAACAGATTGGCAGACACTCATGATAGAGTATTTCCAATTAGCAAAGCTGACCGGAAAAACCAGGGGAGCCTTAAATCAAAAAGTATACGGAGAATGGAAAATATTTAAGGAATATATAAGACTATATTGTAAAAATGATACCATCCTGGCAGAATTGAATGATATTTGTGTACAACAAATAAATGGAATAAACAGCTTGGAGGAATATATGGAAAAATATATAAAACAAACTGTGCGACAAAATCAAGACAATAGAAAAACAATAATGGGAACGATTGGAAGTTTTTCACAGAAAACTTTATTGGATAAGTCATGTTGTGTAAATATGTGGTTCTTTTTTTGGTCACTTTTAAACCTTTTTTCGACCTTTTTGAGGTGACAAATCCTTTTTCTTTTCTTTTTTTGTGCTTAATTTTGTTATACTTACCTTTACTGTATGATTGTATTTTAAACTAATAAAGATTCATATTTAAAAAGAAGAAGAAGATTGGGCAAAATGATGCAGGCGGCTATTGATGGCTGCTTGCCTTGGTGGCTCCGTGGTCAGAAGGCAGGTGCAGTGGTGCCTCGCAAGACGAAAAGAATCCGTTCTGTGATTCTCTTCGTCTAGCGGTTTTTTCGTCTTGCGAAGCAAGCCCATTGACGGATTAGAGGATTAGCGCTATTAGCGGCTTATCTGCTGATCGGATCAGCTGATAAGTGGCTTAGCGACTTAGAAAAAGGGGGGGGAGGGGAAAAAACCAGCAGGAACTTGCAAGACATTGTCGTCTTGCAAAGCAAGCCCATAGGAGATTCGTCTTGCGAAGCACCTCCAAAATGGAAAACTCTTTCGTCTAGCGAGTTTTCCGTCTTGCGAGGCATTCGTCTTACGGGGCACCACTGTACTTCTGAATCCAGGGGGGGGGGGCTCTTCTGCTCTGGTCCTGCCTTTGAGGCCTCTGTTTGGCCACTGTAAGAACAGGATGCTGGACATCTAGATGGGCCCTTGGCCTGATCCAGCAGGCTCTCCTTGTGTTCTAGGAACCAGAACTTGGTTCTGAAATTCTGGTTCCTTATTTGACACAGCAGGGCACGAATGTAAGTTTCTTTGCCCTTGCACTCCAAAATAAAATACTGGGTTCCTGAGCACAATTCAAAGTGCTGGTGTTGACCTTTAAAGTTCTAAACAGCCTCGGCCCAGTATACCTGAAGGAGCGTCTCCACCCCCATCGTTCTGCCCGGACGCTGAGGTCCAGCACCGAGGGCCTTCTGGCGGTTCCCTCACTGCAAGAAGCCAGGTTACAGGGAACCAGGCAGAGGGCCTTCTCGGTAGTGGCACCTGCCCTGTGGAACACCCTCCCACCAGATGTCAAAGAGAACAACAACTACCAGACTTTTAGAAGACAACTGAAGGCAGCCCTGTTTAGGGAAGCTTTTAATGTTTAATAGATTATTGTATTTTAATATTTTATTGAAAGCCGCCCAGAGATATAAATAATAAATTATTATTATTATCATCATTATTATTATATGGTTTACCTTGCAATCTGAATGTGGCCCTCAAAGCCTCTCTGTCTGGTTCTTATGACTTTATTTAAGCAACACTTCCTGGCCTCTGGCCTCACCATCTGGCAGCTCCCTCACAAATTGCTTGCGATTTTAGAATTGTAGAGTTGGAAGAGACCCCTCCCTAAGGGTCATTTAGTCCAATGCAGGAATATAAATGTCAATAAATAAAATTACTACAACCCTCCCTTTTTTAAAAAGCATACAATACTAAATTAAAATCCACCAAAAGATTAGAAGGCACTTTTAACTAAAAGCGCTCGTCCTGCAATCGCATAAAAAGGACACGTTGTCTCCCACCCAGTTAAAAGATGAACACCAATTAGGAACAAAATCTTTGGGTAAGCATTTACTTCGAAGGCAACCCGTTGCGCTCAGTGTGTGCGGAAGTTTGCAGCCCGATCCAATGCATGCCTACTCAGAAGGGATCCCAAGTAAGATCCCAAAGTAAGCATGGGTTTTAGCCTTCCTCCCCAAGGAGCCCAGATGGAAGAACATCTGGAGAGGAACAGATATCCCTGATTTAGCGGGTTGAAGCCAGAGCGGCGCTTTCGGAATGTTGAATGGAAGGAAGGCGGCGGCGGCAACATTTTCACCCAATCACAGAACAGTTACGGGCGGGGGAGAAGGAAACAACAACAGCGATTGCAACATTCCTATCCAATCACAGCCCTTGTTTGCTTCCTCTCCTCCGCGCGCGCGTGTGTGCGTGTTGCGTGCCCGTTTCAAACATGGCCGCTGAAAGCACATGTTAGGCTTCAACCGTTGAAAATCGCTTCCTGGAAGAGGGCGGGTGGGGTCAAGGGGGCCCCAAGATGGCTGCCCCCATCAAGATCACAGAGTGGGTTTCTTCCTAGAGTCTAGTTTCTGGCTGATGCCCCTTATTTCCCCACCACCACAAGCTTCCCCCCGCTTTTTGCCAGGACGCTGCCTGCTGTTTTGTGTGCGTGTATGTGCCCAGTTATCCGAGCTTCTCCTTCTGTGCATGTTCCAGATCTTGCTTTGGAAGCCTCTCGTGAGCATCCAAAATATGCACGGACAGGTTTCCCTCTGCTCAGAACCCTCACATCCTTTCTCTTCCTTTGCAAACCCCGCAAACCAGGTTCCGCTTTATGCGGCTGACCTGGCAAGCTTCTTGTGAAACTTCGTTAACTCGTTGGCAATAAATATCCGAAGAAGCGAGTTGTCCTGGGATGTTGGGAGTGGTTATCATGGCTGCGGCTGCGGGTGTTAAAGCGCTCCTCCGCTTAAAACCCGGCGTTACTCTCTTCTTTTCTTTAAACTGAGAGGCAGGAAGTGGGACGCAAGAGTTCGTATAAATAGATTTCTACCTTAAGAAGCAAACGAACGCCAAACCAATGGGCCAAAGCTAAGCTTCTTAGCCTGGTTCTAGAGGGCCATGGGGAACATGCTGTCCCCTCTGCCTGGGCTGCGCCGGGGGGCGCATCGGAAGGAGCCGCTTGCTAACCCGGGCAGCTTCGATGAGCTCCATCGGAAATGCAAAGGTAAGCCGTCGTTTGCTCTTCCTCGTCATCCCTCCTCAAAGCTCTCGCCTTTCTCATGAAGCCTTTGGTGCAGGCAGCCCCCTAGTCCTCAGGACGGTCTATTGCTGGGGTGGGGAACCTCGGGGCTGGGGGCAAGTGCTGTTTGGCCCTCGGACTTCTCTGCTGGCCCTCACCCTCCTTGAGTAGTTTTGTGTGGCTGCGGAAGGGCCATAGCTCTGTAGGCAGAGCATCTGCTTCGCATGAAGGAGACCCCGCTTCAGTCCCTGGCATCTCCAATTAAAAAGGACCAGTAGGGGAGAGGAAAGGAAAGACCCATCCTGAGACCCCAGAGAGCTGCTGCCAGTCAGAGCAGGAGTCGCTGCACACTACCAGACCCCAAGAAGCTTTCCCTGTTGCCTGCATGATCTCCCTCTTCATTCCTTCCCCGCGGCTGAAATTCATGAGAAATTCATTCATACCGAACCACAAGGATCACAATGACTACATAAGGAAGATTCCTATGTTCCTTATAAGTAGTGACTCTACACAAGGCAGCTTCCAACCTTTGAAGGTGACTCGGAAACTACAACTAATCCAGAATGCTGCAGCTAGACACTGGTGACTGGGAGCAGCCGCTGGGACCATATAACACTGGTCCTGAAAGAACTACTATGGCTCCCAGTTTGTTTCCAAGCACAATTCAAAGTGTTGGTACAGAACTTTAAAGACCTAAATAGCCTTAGCCTGAAGGAGCATCTCCACCCCCATTGTTCAGCCTGGACACTGAGGCCCAGCTCCGAGGGCCTTCTGGCGGTTCCCTCACTGTGATAAGTGAGGTTATAGGGAACCAGACAGAGGGCCTTCTCGGTAGTGGCGCCCACCCTGATAGTACCAAGGCAATGCCACCACATGGGTAGTGGCACCCTCCCATCAGATGTCAAGGAAATAAACACTATCTGACTTTTAAAAGACATCTGAAGGCAGCCCTTTATAGGGAAGGTTTTTTTTTCTTATAATGTTTTGTATATATGCTGGAGGCCACCCAGAGTGGTTGGTGCAACCCAGTCAGATGGGCAGGGTACTACTACTAATAATCATAATAGTAGTAATAATACTCTAGAAATGTGTCCTTGAGCTACGTGTCATTCCTCTTGCTTGCTGGGTGGAGGTTGGAGAGATATGTGCATGCAGAAACCTCTCACTTTATGTGGCTGCAAAACAGTTTCGCCTTTGGACAATTGACTAGCTTCTCCATGTGCTCACACACTTCTGTCATCCATCCCGGCATGTAGAAGGCATAAAGGGAGTTCAAGGATGCATTCCAGTCAGGCAAAAACGCTCAAGGAAGGGGTGAAGCAGGAATCGAGGGGTGTGGCCTGGGGAAAGGGCCAAGGGCCAGGTAGAGAGGACTGGAGGGCCGCATCTGGCCCTTGGGGCTGAAGTTCTCCATCTCTGGTCTAGGAATTCCTGGATTATTCACATTCTTCATTTTGTAAGCTTAAATACTGCTTCTGTCTCTCTTCTCCCTCCTTACTTCTGTTCCAGAAGTCTTCCCCCAGCAGACAGAAGGCGTCAAGCTTATCATTAATAAATCCCTCACCAGCCATTTTCAGGTGCGTACCCTTGCCGCTGTTAATCATGCTGGCTATTTTTATATGACTAAAAAGTGGAAAAATGGGTCCAGCTCCCAGGGGAAGCGCTGTGGTGCAGTCGAACAGCGTCTGGTTTGCAGGCAAAAGGGGGAAGCGGGAAATACTGTTCAGTATTTACCATATTGCTCCCTGTAAGGTGTAAGGAGAGGGGTAATGCCTCTGGTGGGGGACACACGCCATGCTCTTTCTGGGGCAGTTTGTCCACCTTTAGTCCCCAGCCTGTACTCAAATCTCACCTGTGGCTCCCAGGTGAGGGGAGCCGATGGGTTTCAAACTCTCAATGAGTTAGGGGCTTCCCCTGCACGCGAACAGGCTCTGAAGGATTGAGTGGAGTGGGTCCAATGGGAGAAGGAAACTTCTGATCCTAAACCTCCACTATCTTCAGGAGAAAAAAAGCGATGGGGTAAACCCTCCGGAAATCCGGAATAGCATCCCTAAGACGGTTGGATGGCACCTTGTACGCCTCCCTCCAGCAACTCCTGCAGCCAGGCTGGTGCCAGACATCTCATTCTGCTTTCCTTTGGACCACATCAGCAAGGCAGAGAGGAGGGTCTTGTTGTCTGGGCAGCCCAGGACCCCCATACACACTGCAGAGACTTGCACCCTGGGAGACCGTGTCAGTGCTGCTAACGCAGTGCTTAGATTTCACCCCTGGAGGTCCACTCCATTGTCTCTCGAGACAGATGGATGCCAACAAAAATAATTCGCCTAGGGATGAATTTCTCAAAGGAATTCTCCAGAGAGTTTCTTTTTGGAATACCGTATTTTTTGCACCATAACACTCCCTTTTTTCCTCCTAGAAAGTAAGGGGAAATGTCTGTGTGTGTTATGGAGGAAATGCCTACGGGTGGCATGCCTACGGATTTTCCTCCTCTAAAAACTATGTGCGTGTTATGGTCGGGTGCGTGTTATAGAGCGAAAAATACGGTAATAGGAGGGGGGGGTCTGTTTTTTTGCTGATGGATGGGGATCTCCATATAAGGTTTCTATGTTTGCCATTGCAACCCAACGAACCAGATAAAATTTTACTGTACAACAGGTTCTGTGTGAAGGGACCGCCTATTGTAAAACATACTTCTATGCTCCCTGTATTTTTGTGCTGACCAACGGTGCACCCAGTCTTAACAAATCCCAGATCTCCCAAACCTGGAGTATGAGCTGTCTGCTGGATCATGGTGTTCATTTCTCAAAGACGATAAGACTCTCTTCCATCAACAGAGTGCATCTTTTTTCCTTCTTCCAGGTGACCCATACTATTCACATGAGCACAATTGGACAATCAAGTTATCATCTCAATACAACGTATGTGGGAGACCAGCAGTTGAGCCCCACGGAAGTGAGCAAAGCATTAATTTTTTTCCTGGGGGTGGGGTTATGACAAGTGGGGAAAGTGCTGAAAAGAGCAACATGGTTCTAGATATGTGGTCTTAGGGGGGGTTGTGAAAAGTGTTAATAAAAGTTTATTTTTAAAAATGATCTAGGAGTTGGAGCAACTCTCCTGTGAGGAAAGATGACAAAATTTGGGCCTTTTTCCTGATTTAGAGGAATCTTTTGCCCAAGGTGGAACTTGAACTCAGGGTCATTCCATGAAGCCACAGGTTGCCTAGTCCCCCAATTTTATATTTAATTATTATTTGCTGCTGATTTGAGAATTAATTTTATTGTGTACTATTATATTCCAGTCGATTATTGAACATTACTTTTGAAGTTATGTTTCATTATGACTTTCTGTATTGGATCAGATTACTATAAGGTGTGTATATTTTGTTCCTGTAAGCCTCCTTGTGTACTGAAAGGCTATATACAAGTTATAAGTGAAATAAATATGTTCTACCCAAAATTCCCACTCCCTCAAAGCAAAAGCTGCATCTCTTTTCTTCCTTCCATCCTGCTGCTTAGTCACCACCTCTGCAGATGCTTCCAGAATGATACCTGGCATGCACATTTGCTCACCCCGACGCCATCTTGAATAAGGTGGAAGGAAAAAATGGCAGCATCTATGCGCCATCTGTTCTCTTGAGCATGGGTTTGAGCATGGGTTTCTAACTCATTCAGTCTTCCTTCCTTTGAATGCCAGTTGCTGGAACACACAGGTGGGGAGACTGTTCTCTAGCTCAGGTGCTGCTTTGGTGCTAAATTTCAGTGCTTGGCGATAGCGAGACGAAATGGGCCATTGGCTCTCCTTACCTTCTCACTGCTTCCATCATAGGCCTTCCCAACACTCATTGGAGACATTAATAATGCTGGGAGCCTCAACGCTCAGGTGATCCACCTACTGGCTGAGCGGATACGGACAAAAGCTGTATTCCAGGTAAAAACTACACAGGGAGTGTTTGGGTCTGAGGCCAACGGGCTTGAAGGCAGGATCGTAATGCTTTTGGTATTGCCAGGTTGAAAACTCATCAGCGTATATTTTTTTGAGTGTTCAATGGTAAGCAACAGGCCTATGCAACGGTTAATTTTTTAAAACCATCCTATCTCGCTTCCCCCACTGTTTTTAATGGCATTTTACACTATGTATATTGTTTATGAATTGGTAGTATGCAAATATTTTTCTAAATAAAAATGAATCCTAAATAAAGAAATTCAGAGGTGGCATCTCACACGCCTGTGAGGCTTTGTCACGTTAACAACGGCATCCTGTCTGAGAGGTTGAAGAGGCTGCAAATCAGGGACTGGGAACCTGGAGCCCTCTAGATATTGTTGACTGGGGTTGATGGGAATTGGAGCCCAGCAGGATTTGGCGGGTACCTGTTGGGACTGGTAGGGTGGAATCCATGGAGCCCAACAGTGGGTGGCACCAGAGCTAAAGACAAGCAGAGCCAAATAATTCCAGTTTTGCCACCACCCTCCTCCCTGCTGTTGAGTTCTGTAAGTGGCAACACTGAGACTGAGGAGAGGGGAAGCTGGCAGGCCATACAGTGGTACCTCGGGTTACAGACGCTTCAGGTTACGGACTCTGCTAACCCAGAAATAGTACCTCAGGTTAAGAACTTTGCTTCAGGATGAGAACAGAAATCGTGCTCCGGCGGCAGCAGGAGGCCCCATTAGCTAAAGTGGTGCTTCAGGTTAAGAACAGTTTCAGGTTAAGAACAGACCTCCGGAACTAATTAAGTACATAACCAGAGGTACCACTGTATTGTCACCTCCTGGACTGGTGGTTGGTAAGGCAGGCAGGTGGGAGCTGGGGGGGGGGGGATAGACGAGATGGGTGCCCCATTTGCCCTAGTGGACCAGCCTCTGCCAATTTGTGGTCCCCCCATCCCTGCAGCCCTGACCTGCAGTCCCTTGGGAGCTTTTGCATGTCTGAGAACTAGGCTGTAAACTCGTTTTGAGTAATAGTCCATGCCCAACCCTGTTCCCGCCCGCCCCCCCAACTTTTTTGTGTTCCAGACTCAGCAGTCCAAATTCGTGACTTGGCAGTTTGATACAGAGTACCGGGGAGATGACTACACGGCCACCCTGACGCTGGGCAACCCTGACTTGATCAGCGAGTCGAGTGAGTGAGTGCCCGTCTGCCATCTTGGCAACCTTTTGCAATTGCCGTAGGCTTGTTTGCATCCTGCCCGCCCCTCTTTGAAAGAAAAAAAATATCTTAGTTCTTTGGTTGGCAGCTTGTCCAGGAAAATATACAAATGTGTGTGCATGTGCATAGATAGATACAGGCAACTCTCCATTTATGCAGTGGTTACGTTTTGAAGCACCACACATTTAAGTGAAATCACATATATTGGGAACGCAACTGGAAAAAGCCTGTAAGCGCCACAGTTGCTGTCTCCCAGCCTCCTTCCTCAAACTCCCAACTCTCCATGGGCCTCAACGGTCAGTGCAAAGGCTCATGGGATTGCACTTGCTTGTGGGATTGCTAGGCGCTGTTTTGTGCCATTTTTGTGCTCTTTTGGGGGCCGTTTTTGCCCCTTCCAGGTTCACATGTTCACATGATGCACATGTTCGTGGTCACGTGTGCCTTGAACGTGCACAAATGGAGAGTTGCCTGTACGAATGTAGAGAGCAGGCAGAGAGAGAGGCTGACATAATGGGGAGAGAGGCAGGCAGGCAGTGAGAGGGAGCCAGACCCCCTGGATGAACGCAGAATAAATAGGACACCATGCAGGGTTTCCCAAATGTGCATCTCCAGCTGTTTTTGGACTACAATTCCCATCATCCCTAGCTTGCACGGCCACTGGTCAGGGATGATGGGAACTGTAGTCCAAAGACAGCTGGAGACCCTAGTTTGGGAAACCCTGGTGTAGTGGTTAAGCGCGTTGGACTAAGACCTGGGAGGTCAGGGTTTGAATCCCCGCTGGGCACGAAGCTCACTTACGATACAATATCTTTATTGTCATTGTCCCATACAGAACAATGAAATTGAAAATGAAATTGAAAAAAATCTACACCAGACATTCAAAAACCAACAAGCCTGCTATCCCAACTATCCCGGCCTGGTTAGCCCCTAAAAACTCTGATACCCCATAATTGAATACAATATGCTCACATAGAGACTACCTTCCACTGCATTTAAAACCAAAATCGCATTTGGATAGAAACTGTTTCTCAGGCGGCTAGTCCTAATCTTGTAGGTCACCTTGGACCTGTCAGTGTCTTTCAGCCTAACTTAACTCACAGGGGTTGTTGTGAGGTTAAGATGGGAAAAAGAAAACCATGTAAACCACCTCGGAGGAAAAGGTGGTAAATAAATGTAGTAAAAAAAGAAGGAAAAGACATTTGGAGGCCGAGAATGGGAGGGGGAGCCCCCAAGACCAATGTTTCCCTCAAATGACCACTAGAGGGGGCGACTCTCTCACAGCTGCTGTGTTGCTTAGCAACCAACCCTAGAGAAGGATGGAGTTTCTACCATGTAATGTAGGGCCTGCTAGACAGTGAGAGGCCCTATGTCACCTGGTGGCCGCTTCTAACATGGGACAAGAAAATCATGGCTTCTTTGTGGCCTACAGCGATGCCTGGAGAGGGGTGGAGTACCGTATTTTTTGCACCATAACCCTCACTTTTTTCGTCCTAGAAAGTAAGGGGAAATGTCTGTGCGTGTTATGGAGGGAATGCCTACGGATGGCGGGGGGATCTGCTGCAGTCATGAGCAGAGGATCCATGGTTCCCCTTCCTTCCCTCCTCCGTGGCTCGCTTTGAAACAGCAAAGTGGGAGAAGAGCCGCTGAGTGGAGAGGAGAGAGGGACAGAGAGCCTGCTTCTTTAAAGGAGCAAAGCGGGAGAGGAGAGGAGCCGCTTACACGAGTGTAAGCGGCTCCTGTCCGGTTGGCTCCTTTAAAGCAAGCAGGGTCTCTGTCCCTCTCTCCTCCCTACTCAGCTCGCTAAATAGCAGCAAAGGTTTTCAGCTCGCTAAGCCGGAGAGGAGGGAGAGAAGCAGAGCCTGCTTGCTTCAAAGGAGCAAAGCGGGAGAGGAGAGGAGCCTTCTTCTCTTATACCCCTCTTCATGTCCATGGCTACAGCTTGTACCAAAAAAATCACACACTCACTGTTGCCTGGGGCCGCAGTGGTGCAAAAATGTGGTTATAAAGCATGGATCCACATGGATCCTCAGGATTTTTGCATTGGGCTACTCCAAACTCACCGTCAAATCACATGTCTGTGGCCACAGCATGAACCACAAAAATCATACATCCACTGTTTCGTTTAGAATTTTTTTCTTCTTGTTTTCCTCTAAAAACTATGTGCGTGTTATGGTCGGGTGCGTGTTATAGAGTGAAAAATGCGGTAGTTGCCCCCCTGGGTGGGGTAAATTTGCTTCCGTCCTCAACTCCTGGCTAGTGTGTTATTTTATTTCTTTATTGAATTCCTGTCCCGCTCTTCCTCCCCCAAGGAGCCGAGGCAAACGGATTTGCAGAATTTTAAAATGGATTCATATTCTACAGCCTTTTGAATCCGTCTGTGGGAAAGGGGGAGGTTATTGTTTCGCTGTTTTGTATTACTTATTTTTCATGTTTTTATCCTGTATTTTTCCTCTGTGAACCGCCCTGAGATATTAGTGAGGGTATAGATCAAATAAATAAATCTAATAAACAAGTAAAAACAAGGATCAAGCAAAAGCATTCTGGAAGAAAGTAAAACGTTCTTAAAAACAGCAACAGTTGAAAACCTCTCAAAGCAGTTCCAGGTAAAAGCATTCTAAAAGCAGCCACAATTAAAAACATCTTAAGTTTCCATTAAATTTCAGCATGGCTGCTTGTAGCATTTTGAATGCTGGGTGTGGGAACAGGGAAATTGCCCTGGATCACTTGGATGAACTACTGAACGTTGTTGAAGGTTGTTTCATTAAGGGACAGACATGAACTGGAATTATGTTCCTCTTCGGACATGTTGAACTTGAACTAGTTCCTTTTTAAAATGAACTTCCTAGGCTCTGCTCAAAACTCTGCCCAAGCCACAGCCCTCCTTGGCCCTGCTGTCCCCCCACCTAGGTGTTTTTGCCTAGCTAGATCATGCCCTTGAACTCTGATAATGCCTCTTGGCTTGCCTGGGTGTTTGTGTGTTGAGAAGGTTGCCTCCTGTGCAAAGTACAAATTTGCATGCATTGCTTTGTCTACTTTGGCCTCTGGCCTGCCCGTCGCTGGCACGTGACAGCTCTTGGGAGGTTGCCTTCGGACTAGAAAAAGTTCCCTCTGTCTGTGCTGATGGACCAAAGTTGGTGTGACCTATAGAGCAGGCATGCGGAACCTTTGGTGCCGGACTACAACTCCCATCAGCCCCAGCTTCTTTTCCAACCCTTCTTTGCTGCTCACAGTAAAAATACTTTTTTTCTTAATTTATAATACTTTCCCATCCATTGCTATTTCCATTGACTCTGCATGTTCAGTTCCTGCTTAGACTTTTTTCTGTTTTCCCACTTAATCAAGTAGAGCTAATTTGTCCATATAAATCATTAATCATAATTTTAAATCATATTTCCTCAATAACATCCTCTCATTCATAATATCCGAGTTTTACAAACCTCACAAACATCCAGAAAAAAATCTCCTAGTCTCCCTTGTTATGCAGTTCCCTTTTCACAAAACAGACCGGTCACTATCTACTTTCCCAAGTTTAATACACTTCCCTCCCATTATTCACAGATTTTATTTGTTTCTACTTCCATCGGCCCTGGCCAGCATGGCTAGCGATAAGGGAAAAATTGGAAGCTCAGCAAGATCTGGAGGCCAAGAGATTGCCCGTCTCTGCTGTAGCTGCCCCAACACTTGGTTAGCTCAGTCTAGGAGGGGACACAGGAAGCTGGCTTATACTGAATCAGGCTGAGGCGTTCTCAAAGTAAAGGAAGGATTGAACTCTGATTAATAAGAATACACACAGAGGCTTGAACCAGCAAGACTCTGGGAAGGGTGCGTATAATAATCTCTCTCCCTCTACCCCTCAGCCCAGGTCGTTTTATTCACAAAAGAACTTTTTACAGATAGTTCGTAAGAACCAATCAGATTTCTTCTGAGCATTTCAACAAACCCCATGTGGGGACAAAGTAAAACTACAAACACTAGTGAGGCATGCATACTTTTGGGGTAAATGAATGAAAACTACAAAGGAATGCATTCAGCAACCCCGGAGGTCATAATCAATCAATACACATGATAAGAAGGATGGCCAGGAGGACAGCGATCATTATCCCCTTTATGTGAGACCTGTTTCCTGGCCCTAAGATTAACATATCAGAAAAGCTACAGCAAAGAAACTGCCCACTGTCTTTGATGACCCAGGACGCCTGCCTGTCTGTGTACATGACTGGTCAAGAAAGAGAAATGGAACAGGGATGCAGAGGTGTGGATTGATCAAGAATCATATCAAAATAGTTTAAACCCAGTCAACACAATGCTTTCATTGCTGACACAGATGGCTTACTCTATACTTGTTATAATTCCTCATAGCAATCCCACCTGATCACTACATCAGGCCAGAGGTCCATCTAGCTCTGTACTGCCTGCACTGACTGGCAGTGGCTCTCCAGGGTTCCAGGCAGTGATTTCTCCCAGTGCTGCTCTGCCTGGAGATCCTGGGGACTGAACCTGTACGCAAAGCAGTACAGTACCACTAAGCCACAGCTCGTCTCCAAAGGGTCTTGGTTATTTTGCAGCTGCATGCAAGTCTTTTTTTGGGGGGACACACTGACCTGCTCTTCCTTCTTTGCAGTCATTGTCGTGGCACACTTCCTGCAGAGCATCACTTCACGGTTAGTCCTTGGCGGGGAAATGGTGTACCACCGGCGGCCGGGGGAAGAAGGGGCCATCGTCACGCTTGCTGGGAAGTACACAGGTTGGTTTCCTTTTGCTGGAGGTCTGGGGCGTGACTCGAGGGGCAGGCGCCGGTCCCCCACATACTTGGCCTCCATTTTCCATCATGGTTCTTCAAAGAGCAGCTTCTTGATATTGCCCGATTTGGCATCAGATGCGATCGGCATGAAAAGCCTTCAGCCCTCCAGGTGTTGCTGAACTACAGCGCCCATCATCCCTGGTCCTTGGCCATGCTGACTGGGGCTGATGGGAGTTGTAGTCCAGTCAACATCGGGATGGCTAAAGGTTCCCCACACCTGAACAAGAGCACACAGAGCTGATTGAAACACTTGCAGAAAGGCTCATTTCTCAGTTGGCCTCAGACTTTCCTGTTTTGGGATGTGGCAGGAAGAAGCCTGCATGTCCAAATGCTTCTCTGTGTCAGAGGCTTAGTATCAAGGGCAGAATCAGTTTATGGCTGCTAATTTTTTCCCTTCTTCCTTTGCGTCTGGGAGATACAGTGGTACCTTGAGTTAAGAACTTAATTCGTTCTGGAGGTCCGTTCTTAACCTGAAACCGTTCTTAACCTGAGGTACCACTTTAGCAAATGGGGCCTCCCACTGCCACTGCCGCCGCGCAATTTCTGTTCTCATCCTGAAGCAAAGTTCTTAACCCGAGGTACTATTTCTGGGTTAGCGGATTCTGTAACCTGAAGCATCTATAACCCGAGGTACCACTGTAATGTGAATAATCCAGCTACACACACACACACACACACACACACACACACACACACACACATATGACAGCAGGGATGAAGAAACCTGTGGCCTCCCAGGTGATGGCCACAGCCACACCATACCTTTAAAACACTATTGTACCTCTTCCAAACAGTCATGTTTAATTACTGGCACCCAAAGAATCTTGGGAACTGTAGTTCGCTAAGGGAGCCGAGAGCTATTCCCCTCACAGAGCCATAAATCCCAGGATAGCTTAATAACCAACTCCTCTTCCCAGGGAATTCTGGGATGTAGCTCTGTGAGGGGGGGGGATCTCCTAACAATTCTCAGCACCCTTAGTGAAATAAATGTGTTTTACTTTCTGAATGAAGGTGGAAGGAGAGGCAAGGAAAAAGATCTACCCTCCCTCCTTTTTTCCTAAGGATTCTACCCTCCCTTCCTCAAAACAGCAGCCCAGTCTGACAGCAGATATTTTGGTTTCCCTGGAAAACTGTATAACACTTCAAGTGGAATCTTGTAGCCAGGAAAACTGCGTTAAGAAGTGTCTGCGTAGTCTTAACACTCCCTAATCTGGCACACTCTTAGCCAGGAATAGAGACAGGATAGAGGTGTTGTTACAAAGATGTCATTAAGCCACACAAATCTGCTCCCCCCCAAAAAAACCTCATTGGGGTCCATGAATTTCAATGTGTTCCTTTGTGCTGTATTTCCCCCCCTCTTTTCTGTAGCCCTCAAATGGATAGCCACCCTGAACCTTGGCTATGGTGGGGCTCACGCCAGCTATTATCACCGTGCCAATGACCAGGTGAGTCAAAAAGGAGTTTCTTCGGCGCCCCCGCCCATTGTCCACTTTTTCTTTGGCCAAGTCTGACCTCTTGATTTCTCCCCCTCAACAGATCCAGGTTGGGGTAGAATTTGAGGCCAACACTCGGCTGCAAGACACGAGCTTTGCCTTTGGATATCAGCTCACGCTGCCACAGGCCAACATGGTTTTCAGAGGTGAGCGAGGGGCTGGGACCCCCTCCCTGTGCGAGGCCAGAGTGTGATCAAATGCCTGAACCTTCCCGCCACAGGCCCTGCTTCCCATAAGCCCTTCCTTCATTCGCCATTGCCTGTCTTCCTGTGACAGGATAGTACGCACCCCAGAAATGATCTCTTTTAGCTTCTGTCTTCTGGAAGAAGGTATAGGGTGATAAAGGCCAGGACTAGCCGCCTGAGAAACAGTTTCTATGCAAATGCAATTCTGGTTCTAAATGCAGCATAAGGGGTCTCTATTGTATAGTGTATTTTAAAGTGGGGTTTCAGAGTTTTAAGGGGTTTTTGAATGTTTTATATAGTTTTTATGTAGTTTTGTAGTAGTTTTATGTAGTTTTGTAGTTGTTTTATGTAGTTTTTCAATTTCATTGTTCTGCATGGGACAATGACAATAAAGATATCTATCATGGGAATTGGGGTTGCTTGTGTGTAAACCTCCAGCTGTTCCAACTGCTATGGGATGATTGCGTCTTTCCCTTGCTTTTGCGCTGCTGCTCAGTCGCTGGCAGAATCCGTCAGTGGGTGTCTCCTAAATTTCCTCCAGCATAAGAATTCCTTAACGGACAACCTCCGCCTCGCCTCTCTGCGTGGAAGCCTTCTGCGCAGAGTAGGCGTGCCAAGCGGTGGTCCTCCACTCTCCTCACTGACTTCACTGGAAGAGTCTCGGAGCCTCCCCTCCGAAGTGCTCTCTGCCTCTCCCTTCTTCCTGGTGTCACCTGGACTTCTTTCCCCAGAGGACGGTCTCTCTCTTCCCTTACTGGTTCCCTCTCCGGCAGAATCTGGGAGCCTAGCCTCTCCACTCTGCTCCGATGTCAGTTCCCTGACAATATCGTATATCGTATATATCGTATATCGACAGGAAATGAGTTTGGCAGGGATAGGGAACCTGAGTTCCTGTCTGTCATGAGCCCTGTGGAGGTGTCATGGGAGGGGGGGGAACAGGACAGGAACATCCTGAGGAGATGAGGGGAAAAGAAATCAGGAGGTTGCAGCTAGATGACCCCAAGCAGCATGAAGAGGACAAAATTGGGGCCTCGAGAAATGTCTGAGCTGGAGGAGGAGGGCTGGTGATTGAGGAAGCCAGGAGCTGAATCCCAGGGAAAGGTTTAAGCAGATTGTCAGAGAGATGTCCCAAGTCTTCCCTGAGCGTGAGGCTCTCCTGAAGCCAAGCTTGGGGTCTCTCAAGGCCATCCAGCAGAGTCTGAGAAAAACTGGCCAGACTTTTAAGAGCGGAGATAGACTGCATCTCAGCAGCTTGCTTGAGAAGTTCCGGCAGTGGGGAATTGTAAACTGGGTGGCTGCTATTGCCATCTTAACTTGGGGGTCCCCCACTCTCCTGAGGTTCAGGTGGCCTTTACCAGGAGCTGAGTCCCGAGTGTGACAGGAGCTCCCCTGTGAAGGCCGGCTAAAGTCCACCCTGCTTTCTTCGACGCACCTTTTAAAAACCATACAGTTCAGACATGGTTCTCCCTCCCTCCCTCCCTCCCTCTCTCTCTCTCTGTGTGTGTGTGTGTGTGTGTGTTTTACCAACCAATCTTTATGGATGTTATAGTTAATAGGGTTGCCATATTTCCAATATCTCACCAACAACAAAATGAAGTTTTGGAGCTATTTTTAAGGAAATTCACCAAATTTGACACTTCCAACACGTGTTGTCTAAGTCCGGATTTCCCCAGACATTGCAGTGATTTCCACCCGGACACTGTTTCCGAGTGCCATATGGGAAATTCCAGACATATGGCAACCCTATTGTAGTAATACTATATTTTTCCATAGGGCCCTGCTGCCTTATTATCCTTTTTTATAAAAAAAAATATCAAATTACAGTTTGTAAATATATAAACCTACACAAAATGCCCCCCCTTTCCTTTTCTAGGTTTCCTGGACAGCAGCTGGTGTGTGGGGGCTGTCCTGGAGAAGAAGCTCCCCCCTCTGCCCGTCACCCTGGCCTTGGGTGCCTTCCTCAACCACTGGAAGAACCGGTTCCATTGCGGCTTCAGCATCATCGTGGGCTGAGCGCCCTGAGGACCCATCTCTCTTGACTGCGCCAGGCAGTAGGACTTGATTTTGCGAAGCTGCTTGGTCAGAGGGGACCCCCGTTCTGTCCGTGTGTCTGTGTGTTTTGTGTGGGCAGAGCGGGGCACTTCACCACAGACTTCTGCAGTGGGGCAGCGATGATTTGGGGGCCCCAGCATCCTCTCAGCGTGCCTGCATCACAGCCCTGCCTTGAGGAGGTCCACGGATTTTTATTTAAATTTTTTTTTTGTCTCCAGAAGGACATTTAATGTTATTGGTGTGGCAGGGAGGGAGATGTGCTCTCCTCCGAAAACATGGCCATGTATTGTTTTCTTCCAGATCGTGCAAGGCATAAACTCCACGGCAGGTGTTATGGTGTGGGTGACGGGGCAGGGGGCTCGTGGAAGGATGGATGCCTTCGTTTGCTGGGGCTTGGAGGATGTCGATCGTGGCATTCCCTTGAGGAACTGAGAATCGATGCCATCACTACGTCAGTTCTGGCCCCAAACTCTGAATTTTGAAGAGGGTGGCATGCATGTGGGCATCGTGCCACTCCCCTTGCCTGGGACTGTGACGAGGGCAAGTGGTGTGGCTTCTGTGTAGTGATGGCTTGGAATATACTATTAAAATCATGTTGGGGACATCCCACCCCCCCTCAAAAATGTGTGTCTTGTTGGTGCTTATTTGGGGGACCTGCAGGAAGGTTTGCCTGTGATGTACAGTGGTACCTCGGGTTAAGAACTTAATTCGTTCTGGAGGTCTGTTCTTAACCTGAAACTGTTCTTAACCTAAAGCACCACTTTAGCTAATGGGGCCTCCTGCTGCCGCTGCACGATTTCTGTTCTCATCCTGAAGCAACGTTCTTAACCTGAGGTAATATTTCTGGGTTAGCGGAGTCTGTAATCCGAAGCGTATGTAACCTGAAGCTTATGTAACCCAAGGTATCACTGTGCTTTGCCCACCCAGTCCCATGCAGGAGAAAACTAAGGCATTGCATCCAATATGTTAGCTGACTTCTTCTAAAGCAGGGTTTCCCAAACTTGGGTCTCCAGCTGTTTTTAGACTATTTCTTAAGACTACTATTCCCATCATCCCTGACCTGTAGGGATGATGGGAGTTGTAGTCCAAAAGCATTCACTTCCTCAAAGCCATTGGATGGGAAACAGAATTTTCGACTTGACGTTGGTGGTGATCCAGCAGGGCTGCTGTTCTGTTCTGTTAAAATTCCTTGGGGGTGATGGAAGAGCTCAGCGTAGGAATGAAGGAAAGAAACAGGAGACCTCAAAGGAGTACTAGGAGCAAATTTTATCAAGGCTTCAAGCCTTTGAGCTGCAGTTCAATTCACTTGCCCCTGAAGAAATCTCACAAAGAGCTAGCTGGAAGCCTCTTGTGCTATTAGTAACTAATTCTGGCCAGCTTGAGGGCCTTCTGGTAGTTCCCTCACTGCTAGAAGTGACATTACAGGGAACCAGGCAGAGGGCCTTCTCGGTAGTGGCGCCCACCCTGTGGAACGCCCTCTCATCAGATGTCAAGGAGATAAATAATGATACGACTTTCAGAAGACATTGGAAGGCAACCCTGTATCGGGAAGTTTTTAATGTCTGATGTTTTGTTGTGCTTATTCTGTTGGAAGCCACCCAGAGTGACTGGGGCAACCCAGTCACATGGGTAGGGCATAAGTAATAAATTATTATCATCCTCACATTTTCTTACTCGAACGTCACTTGGAAAAGTGTGTGCTGCAGCAAAAATGGCACTGCCTCATTTTTAAAGTGCTGCCAAAAGAGTCTAGGGGCAGAGTAGACAAGATAGCTTTCCATACTCTGAAGCCTGCTGCTCCTAGGTGCCTGTACTGATTCTGTCTGGCCCTGGCCTTTCATCTGATGTTCCCCCGGAAATCATTCTCGAGCTGTAACTAAACACATTAAAACACACACACACACACACACACACAAATATGCCATCACTTTTTGGGGGGAGCTCTTTTCCTCCCACAGGACACAAGCTTGATATACAAAAGCTGCCCTGAAATTCTCTCTGTCTGGGGGTGGGGCCCTGGCAGTCGGGCTTTGCTTTCATGATCTCGGAAGCCTAAAGAGGGTTTTGAGGGGCAGCGCTGGGGAGCTTAGAGAGGATCAGTGGATCAGACGAGGTTGGCTGCAAGGAGGCTCATGATGATGCTTGGCTAAGCCAGGATTGGGGGTGAGGATGGGAGGAACAGGGTTGGCTGCTATTGGATTAGCTGTGGAAGGAAGATTAGATTGTTTGTGGGGGAGCGGGGGACGGGAAATATGGGTTTGCAGCAGATGGAGGGGGAAGAGACTGCAGTTCTGCAAAAGTAACCAGCCCTTGCTCAGGGTAGCAGCGGAAGGGAGCAATGCCTGGCTTTCCAGCAGATCCCTAAAACTACCAGATCTCGAGAGAAGTCTTGGGAAACTTCTGGATCCGGTCTTCCAGCACATATGTCCCTTTTTACACCTAAAGCAAAACATGAACGAAAGATGCAGCACTCTCCTGGTGCAAGCTTTCAGCTGATAATCTCCGAAAGCAGTGGCGTCATGGTGGTGAGGTCCTGGGTGTCATGGATATGGAGGATCTGCCGCGTATTTTCGACTTTCAGTGTCCTCAGCTCTGTCAGCAACAAGAGAAGTTTGGCGTAGAGGAACCTGCAGAAGTGGAAGGGAGGAGGAGGCAGCCATCAGTCCTTGCCGTTCCTGATAGTTTGAGTGGGTGCTCTCTATTACACACACCAAATTTCCATTGGCTCCTTGCCTGAGCACCACCTAGGGCCCCATCAGCACCAGACATTCAAGTTATGTTGCTTTAAGCAGCTACGGCTTCTCCCCCAATCACCCTGGGGACTGTAACTTGCTAAGGGCGCTGAGAGTTGTTCAGGAGACCCCCTCGCAGCTACAGTTCCCAGAGGGATTTAACAATATCCATTCCTCTTCCCAGGGAACTCTGGGAATTCTAGCCCTGTGAGGGGAATAGGGGGTCTCCTAACAATTCTCAGCACCCTTAATAAGCCACAGTTCCCAGGATTCATTGGGGGAAGCAAAGGCTGATTAAGGGATCTTAAAAGACTAGTACATTTAAGGCTGCTTACGGGATCTTAAAAGACTAAGGTCTCCATCAACACTGTACATTTAAAGCAGTATCATACCACTTTAAGACATCATGGCTTCCTCCAAAGAATCCTGGGAAATGTAGTTTGTGCTGAGCAGTGGTGCCAACTTGAATAAAATATGGGGAGGGGCCCAGGTAAGCCCCACCCCACATAATCAATCACAGAACGTGATGCACACACACCATTTGAATGGCAACGCCTGTCAACTTTGGGTGGGTGGCCCCTTCAAATGTTTTATTGGAGGGGATGAAGGGACCTTGGCCCCTAGGAGTTGGCTCCTATGGTGCTGAGAGTTGTTCGGGGACCCCTATTCCTCTCACAGAGGAACAGTTCTCAGAGTCCCCTGGGAAGAGGGATTGATGGCTAAACCACTGGGAATTGCAGCACAAACACACAAACAGCACAAACCTTCATTTTGCCCATTGCATGATAACTAGGGGCTGGAAAGTTGGGTTTGTGAGAGAGTGGAGAAGTATTAACTGTTGGGACAGGTCAGAAAATACATAACAGAAATGTTCTGTGAAAAACTGACTACAGCAGAACACCCATGCCAATCCTAAAATACAGGGAGTTTGGTCAGCTGCATACCGGTTGAACGAAAACAATCACATTTGCAAAATAAAGAGCCTGTCTGGAAGCCCCCAAGCAAGATCGGGATGGCCACAGGTTCCCCACCCCATGCAGAGAGCACCACCCGCCCCCCGCCACAAAGCGCTTTCCCTGCTCACCTCCCTTCAGGCAGAGCATGTCGCTGGTCAATGTAGTTTTTTAAAGTTAGAGCGATTTTCTCTTGGGTCTGGTCAATCACCTCTCGCTGTGTGACGTCCATGTGGTCTGCAAAGTCGCAGGCTTGGGCAGTGAGAGACAAGGCAGAGGAGATATGGGGCAAAGGGTGAGGAATCCCCCTCTTACCCAAAGGGAGCACTGGCAAAAAAACAACAACCCACCCACCCAAATGGGTTGCTACTTAGTGCATGCTCAGAGGCACATAGAAAAATGTCCCCCTCTTGAGGAAGATGTACTCTGCATGCACCCAGAGGCTCTTGTCTAGAAGTGCCAGACCTCTTGAAACAAAGAATGAGGTAGACATACTGTGCTGTGTGGTGTGTGTGTGTGTACCGTAGATTCCGGCATATAAGACGACTTTTTAAACCCAGAAAAGAGGTTAAAAAGTCAGGGGTCGTCTTATATGCTGGGTACTACCTCCGAGGCAGCAGTGGGCACCGGACGGCTTCCTCCTGCCCAGCATATAAGACTGGGCTTGTAAGACAAAACCCAAATTGACACTGCCAATTTGGGGGGTCGTCTTATACGCCCAGTCGCCTAATATGCCAGAATCTACGATACACACACACACACACACACACACACACACACACACACACACACACATATATGAGCAAACAGCACTTCACCCAAGCTTTCTGTGGATCTCTTTTGAGATTCTGTTAATCACGGGAATAAGAGATACAGGCCACTCCCCATTTACGAAGGGGTTATGTTACGAGGAACCACGTTTAACTGAAATTACGTATATTGGGAACACCACTGGGGAAGCCTGCAAACACCCCCATCGCTCCCTCCCAACCTCCTCGCTCAAACTCCCAACTCTCCACGGGCCTCAACGGTCAGTGCAAAGGCTCATGGGATTGCACTTGCAAAGGCTTGTAGGATTGCTAAGCGCCTCCCCCCCCTTTTCTGGGCTCTTTTAGGGCCCTTTTTTGAAAATTTTAAAGACACTTCCAGCTTTGGCGCAACGCCAAATGGGCCGTGCATCGACTGGCCATTGCCTGTATGATACTGCGGTTAACAAAAAATATTTATTTATTTTTAATCACAGATATATAAGACACCCATTTTTATTCCACCTTTCCTTCCAACGAGCTCTAGGCGGCGTGTACGGTTCTATCTCCATGTTCTCCTCTGAACAATTCTGTGAGGCAAGCCAGGCTGAGAGGCTGTGACTAAGTCCCCCGGTGAGCTTCCTGGCTGAGTGGGGATTTGAACCCTGGTCTGCCAGGTCTTAGTCCAAGGCTCTAACCGAGCAGGCGCAGGGACCTCCTGCCTTTCAGAAAGGGTGGTGATGGTGCAATCTGCTACTACTGGGATGCGGAGGACTTACCCGGGTAGAACAACACCAGGGCTTGGAGCAGAACGTATTCGGCCTCGTGCAGTTTCAGCTTCCTCAAGCTGATGTGGAACTTCTGCAATGGCTCCAGGTAGACCTGCTGGAATCCCGCTGGAGGAGAAGACAGGGTGGTTGACAAAGTGGGTCTCTGTGTATTGTGGGCCTGTGATGCTTATGGCATGTAGCATAGTGGAACAGTTTGCCCACAGAAGGAACCAATCTGAGGACTGGCCCATCCAGGATCATCTGCTGTGCTAAATACTCCCCTCTGACCACAGGAGGGAGCATTCACACAACATAATCCAATTATGGGTCTCTTGCTAGATTGGTTGTATGAACCCCATGAGCAAAATTGGTTCCAGAAGGCGACCAGGTCAGGACTATGCCAGAGCAAGGGGTGAAAGAACCCAGGAAAGAATTCAGCGTCCCAAAGGGGTTCTTTTTCCCACTTAGCAGCATTTGCCTCAGAAAACAGGAGCGTGTTGTTGTTGTTGTTGTTGTTGTTGTTGTTGTTGTTGTTATTTCTAGACTGCCCTTCATCAGAGGATCGCAAGGTAGTTTACAATATAAAAACACAAAAATGCATGACGTAATAACAAACGAAAAATAATGTGAATCATGTGAATTCTCCATGAATTCATGTACCCACACTATTGCTTCCAGGGTAATCTCTCTAACCCAGCCCAAGAAGCATAATCACAGCAGCCATAAATTGTGCTCCATACATTCTGTTTGGTAGGAATGCTAACAACTGGACTGTACAGACTGAATACTAAATTTATGGAAGTACTAGCGCCTGGAAACGAAAACTGCAAAACAAGACAGCTTTCCTTTGTACAATTAGCAAAGAGGCTAGGAAAGTGATACAGTGGTACCTCGGGTTAAGTACTTAATTCGTTCTGGAGGTCCGTTCTTAACCTGAAACTGTTCTTAACCTGAAGCACCACTTTAGCTAATGGGGCCTCCTGCTGCCGCCGCGCCGCCGGAGCACGATTTCTGTTCTCATCCTGAAGCAAAGTTCTTAACCTGAAGCACTATTTCTGGGTTAGCGGAGTGTGTAACCTGAAGCATATGTAACCCAAGGTACCACTGTATTACACATTCCATGGCTAAGTTGTAGCTCTTGAAACCCTCATGGGCTTTGCCACTGTCCAAATTAAGCCCTGTTGCAGTGGTATGTAGCCCGAGGTACCACTGCATTTGGAAGTTTAAAAAATGCTAATGGGCTGGTCCATTCGTGGCCCACAGTGACAGCCACCCACTTGGATGTTTTTGCAAAACAATTGAACATATTCATGGAGGAAGAAGCTATCAGTGTCTACAAGCCATGATGGTGACTGGGTCCTGTCTCCACGCTTGGATGGTGGCCTGCCTCAGGATACCAAAGGAGGGGAATCACAAGTGAGGACAGTGCTTTTCCACTCAGATCTCATTTGTGGGCTTTCATTAGGGATCTGGTTGGCCACTGTGAGAACGCGATGCTAGACAAGATGGACCATGGCCCTACTCCAGCAGGGCGCTGAGAGAGCCCATGGAATGTGTTCTGCTCCCAGTCACATGGCAGCTGTGGGACTCTCTAGACTTCCTGTGACTTACTCAGGGCGCCATCTTGGATGGTGTAGCAGTGTTGGCCGCATTCCCAAGCTTTGGTCTCCTCATTGAAGACTGTGTTGAACCGGATTTGACAGATCTCCAGGGTGGCGCCTTTGAGGAGTGAGATTTGATCATCGATTGGCAAACTTCTGGTTGGGGGAGAGAGAAAAAAAACATGTCAAGCGGTAAGACAGGCTCAAAGTTTTGGAACCAATCCCTAGCCTTGAGGTGGGAAGCTTGTGACTCTCTAGATGTTGTTGAACTCCATCAACCTTGACTTAGAGATTGGTTCAACTGTCAATTCTGGTTTCTCTCAGTTTCTCGTCTTTCCAACGTCCTCCACATTTCCGCGTCAGTATTGCAAATTTATTTTAAAAATAATAATAGCGGTGCAAACTTCTTCTAATATAAACGTTTGTATGCAATTTTGCCTCATATACAGTGGTACCTCTGGTTGCAAATGGGATCCGTTCCAGAGGCCTATTTGCATAGCTGTCAACTTTCAGATTTGAAAATAAGGGATCAGCAGCCTCACATGTCCCGGGGACAGTCTACGGGATATCTAACAATCCGAGATAGCAGCGGGAAGCAGCGGGAAACGGTGCTGGAATAAGGGGATTTGCCGCAAAAAAGGGAAGGTTGACAGCTATGCGTTTGCAACATGAAAAGAACGCAACCCGTAGCGGCGCATCTGTGCACACACGGGTTGCAATTCGCTGCTTCTGCGCATGCACGTGATGTCATTTTGAGCCTCTGCGCATGCGCGAGCGGTGAAACCAGGAAGTAACCCTTTCCGTTACTTCTGGGTTGCCGCGGGACGTATCCTGAAAGAACATAACATGAAGCGGACGTAACATGAGGTATGACCGTACATAATGTTGCAGAGCAACTTTTCCTAACAGAATGCATTTTTGCCTGTTGTGTTCACTTTTTTTAAAAAGCTCGATTTATTAAACCTTTAAAGTCAGCCTTTTCGTACATGTGACTTGGCCAGAGAACTGTGTTGCAAAACTTGGAGAAGTGCAAATTTCAAAGGCCAGCTGTGTTTTGGTCTGCAGACTGTTTTGGAAAGTTCTAATCACAGAACTGTAGAGTTGGAAGGGACCCCCGAGGGTCATCTAGTCCAACCCCCTGCATGCAGGAATCTCAGCTAAAGCATCCAGGACAGATGACCATCCAGCCTCTGCTCAAGAACCGCCAAGGAAGGAGAGCCCACTGCTTCTTGAGGGAGTCTCTTCCACTGGCAAACAGCTCTTACTGTCAGAAAGTTCTTCCTGATACAGCATTTAGTTGGAATCTCCTTTCTTGTAACTTGGACTGAGCACATGCTCAGAGGCACGCTGTTCACAGAGCGGCTATTTTGCACCTGGTTCTGGTTGGCAGATCTCAGTTCTAGATGAAAGCAAGAAGGCAGGGCAGGTGGGGACTGGCTGAGGATGGTGGGGAAAATATTATTATTTTATTACAGTCATGTTGTTGTTGTTTAGTTGTTTAGTCATGTCCGACTCTTCATGACCCCATGGACCAGAGCATGCCATGCACTCCTGTCTTCCACTGCCTCCCGCAGTTTGGTCAAACTCATGCTGGTAGCTTCGAGAACACTATCCAACCACCTTGTCCTCTGTCGTCCCCTTCTCCTTGTGCCCTCAATCTTTCCCAATATCAGGGTCTTTTCCAGGGAGTCTTCTCTTCTCATGGCCAAAGTATTGGAGCCTCAGCTTCACGATCTGTCCTTCCAGTGAGCACTCAGGGCTGATTTCCTTCAGAATGGATAGGTTTGATCTTCTTGCAGTCCATGGGACTCTCAAGAGTCTCCTCCAGCACCATAATTCAAAAGCATCAATTCTTCGGCGATCAGCCTTCTTTATGGTCCAGCTCTCACTTCCATACATCACTACTGGGAAAACCATAGCTTTAACTATACGGACCTTTGTTGGCAAGGTGATGTCTCTGCTTTTTAAGATGCTATTACAGTCATACCTCTTGTTAAGTTTGGTTCAGGTTATGTTCTTTCAGGATACGTCCCACGGTGACCCAGAAGTAACGGAACGGGTTACTTCCGGGTTTTGCTGCTCGCACATGCACAGTCACTCAAAATGACATCACATGCATGCGCAGAAGTGGCAAATCGCGACCTGCACACACACAGACACGGGTTGCGTTCTGCTCATGTTGCGAACGGGGCTCCGGAACGGATCCCATTCCCAACCAGAGGTACCACTGTATTTATTAAATTTCTATACCGCCCTTCGTCTAAGGATCACAGGGTGGTTTACAATAAGAAAACACAAAAATGCATAACATAGTAGGAAACCACCCAACCAACCCCCCCCCCCCAGTATTTTGTTGTTTATTATAAATCTCCCTGTATCCATTATTCAAGCCAACAATCACTAACTGCTGAGCTGTAAACAACCCTTTTCCCCTTCTCCAAAACAGGGGATGCCCTTCAGTAACTGATCCTTACCTCAAACCTTTTAAAATCAGTTCCATAATTAATTAATAATTAGTCTTAGATTAATTTCATTGTCTTACAGCGGAGCAGCCTGCCTTACACACACTCTTTCGGCATTCATCACCTATGAGTTATCAGCAGGCAACACAGGACAGAGGTCATCTCTGGGTGACTGGTTTATTGAGCACCCACCCTGATCTGTTTGCACAGCCTTCGTGGAGAGTTCAGACAACATTGCGTCAAGCAATTGCCTCCCTACACTTTCCAGTGTGTTTCTGCAATGCTTTTTCTTATCGCAAAAAAAAGGAAGGGTTTTTTTTGGGGGGGGGGAAGAAGCAGGTCTGATGCACAGGAGAGACTTTAATCATATGACCTAAATATGTCCATATGTGATTGAATCTCCCGCATAAAAATAGCAACAGTCTGGAAGCTTCCTTAATTTAGATCAGAGTTCCCCATTAGTAGTCACATATTGACTCCCGGAGGCACACGGGTGGCGCTGTGGGTTAAACCACAGGGCCTAGGACTTGCCAATCAGAAGGTCGGCAGTTTGAATCCCCGCGACGGGGTGAGCTCCTGTTGCTCGGTCCCTCCTCCTGCCAACCTAGCAGTTCGAAAGCACGTCAAAGTGCAAGTAGATAAATAGGTACCGCTCCGGCGGGAAGGTAAACGGCATTTCCATGCGCTGCTCTGGTTCACCAGAAGTGGCTTAGTCATGCTGGCCACATGACCCGGAAGCTGTACGCTGGCTCCCTCAGCCAATAAAGCGAGATGAGCGCCGCAACCCCAGAGTTGGCTATGACTGGACCTAATGGTCAGGGGTCCCTTTACCTTTATTGACTCCCGGACGACGATAGGACTTTGCAGGGGGTGAATAAAGACCCTTTGATTCACAGCAAGGCACTCACCTGAAAGACGGTATGGCCTTGGCAAACTGGATCACTTGCTGGATCATGTAGGTGCTGATGTCGGCAAAGAGCGGCAAGAGGTTGAAGACATCGGGGAGGACCTCCTCCGGAAAGCTCTCCATGTGGTCTTGAGGACTGTAGGGGCACATGGGAGGGACGGCAGCATCCTGGGGGCTCTGAGATCTCTGGCTGTGGATGTAGAGACGTACCGCTGGCTGGAGGGGAGACGCTGGTTAAGTGGGGCTCACAATAAATTTCCTTTCGTTGAACCCCAAGACCATCTCAGCTTTCTTTTTTTCTCCCACCAACTTCTGATCCTAAGCATCTAGTCCTCATGAGAAATGCATGGAAATTGGTCAAGCAGGCCTGTAAGGCAGCCATTCGCCTGATCTATCACACTGAGTTAAGGATCATTATTTGTTTGTTTATTTAATGCTACCCATCTGACTAGGTTGTCCCCACCGCTCCGGGTGGCTTTCAATAATTAAACCACAGTAAAACATCAAAACTTCCCTAGACAGGGCTGCCTTCAGATGTCTTCTAAAAGTTGTGTAGTTGTTTATCTCCTTGATGGGAGGGTGTTCCACAAGGCGGGTGCCACTACCAAGAAGGCCCTCTGCCTGGCTCCCTGTAACTTCACTTCTCATGGTGAGGAAACCGCTAGAAGGCCCTCGGAGCTGGACCTCAGTGTTCAGGGCTGAACGATGGCGGTGGAAACGCTCCTTCAGGTATACTGGGCTGTTTTAAGGCTTTAAAGGTCATCACCAACACTTTGAATTGTTCTCAGAAGCATACTAGGAACCAATGTACAGTGGTACCTCGGGTTAAGAACTTAATTAATTTTGGAGGTCCATTCTTAACCTGAAACTGTTCTTAACCTGAGGTACCACTTTAGCTAATGGGGCCTCCCGCTGCTGCTGCTGCACGATTTCTGTTCTCATCCTGAAGCAAAGTTCTTAACCTGAGGTACTATTTCTGGGTTAGCGAAGTCTGTAACCTGAAGCATCTGTAACCGGAAATGTCTGTAACCCGAGGTACCACTGTAGATAATTTAGGACCAGTGATATTTTCTTTCCAGCGATATCTGCAAAGCATCATGTAGGTCTCTCCTGGTACATGAATCAATTCAGGGATGAGGGACCCCTCTCTAGAAGACGCTGAGCTCCACTTCCCATCACCCCTGACCATTGGCCAGACTGGATGGGAGCTGGAGTCCAACAGCAGCACCTGGGGGGGGCACAGGGTGTTCCTCTCCCCTCATTCCTGAAACAAACCGTCTGGAACTCCTGCAAAGCTCACCTGGTAGTGGTTGAACTGAGAGAAGCTGGAGTCAAAGGTTTTCTTGTGGGCTTCGGTGAGGAGCTCAATCAGTTGTTCCTGCTCCACTGTGAGTCCGCTTTCCTCAGGCGGCTCCACTGAGGCCGGACTCTGCCCTTGGTGCTTCTTCTGCCGCCTCAGCGCACGCCGCACATGCAAAGCTTCCTCTGACATTATCACTGTGACAGAACGAAAAGGAAGCAGTGCTCAAAGGAGAAGCTTGTGTGGACCTTGGGCAGGGAGTTACCAGGGACCTGATAAACCGAATGCCCCGCCAGTAAGGGTGGGTATAGGAGGGAGGGAGGGATTTGATTCACGTCTCCTCTGAAGCTGAATCTTTCCAACCTACACTTTCCAAACGGACCATAAGCCAGCCATCCTCCGAAATTCGCACTCCCCTGAATTTTACTATTTTACTGAATTTTGCTACGCAGGTTGTCAACCAAAAAACGGATCTCCTAGGTCAGGGGTCTGCAACCCGTGGCTCCGGAGCCGCATGTGGCTCTTTTACACCTTTGCCGCGGCTCCGGGGCAGATACTAGCGAGGGGAGGAGGCGCATTGTGCGCCCCGACACTCCCCACTGTGGCGGGCGCTGTACTGGCTGTGACGTCGCATGGGGGCAGTGCGTGCGTTAGTCACGCACCGTCCCGACATCACCTTCCCGCCCGCTGTCAGATTGTGGCTCCGGAGATATGTTTGTTTTAAACGTCGCAATGGTTTTGCGGCTCCCAGTTGTTTTTTCTTCAGAAATGGGTCCAAGTGGCTCTTTTTGTCTTAAAGGTTGCAGACCCCTGTCTAGGTGAAAGGAAGCATGTACATATTGTTGAGAACGGCACACGCACGAAAACATTATATTAGGGGCAATTGCTGGCAAAGATGTGTACGTTAATCAAATCTCCATATACATTCGTGCTCGTTGGGAGACATTTGCACTAAAATGCTGGTGAATATTCATGAGAATTTAAACAAACAACCCACAAGTTTCTGCAAAATGTGGCAAACTGAATTTAAAACACGAAAGATGAGAAAACAGAGAGAGCTGATCCTTCCATCCCTCAGTGAACATTTGGTTTCTCTCAGTTTCTTGTTTTCCCAGTCTCAAGTACAGTTCTCCACATTTCCACAGCAGTGTGTGGAATGTTTTTAAGTCCTCAGGAAAATTCACCAGAATTTTAGCGCAAATTTCTCCTAACCGGCACATTTATATGGATTTTTGCCCTATATACTTTTTTTTTTGCAAAGTTCCCTAGTAAAATGCATTCCTATACATACTTTAGGGACTACTCCAGTAGCTTCCTGTGATTAAATGTGTAGTCTGGGAGCATCCTGAGGGCCACACAGAGAGCCTTGGAGGGCCACAATTTGCCCCTGGCTGGTGGTTCCCTACCCCAGCTCCTAACCACGGCGCCATGCCGACTCTGTTATTACACACTCTCCATTATTATTAACACAGTGGTACCTCGGGTTAAGTACTTAATTCATTCCGGAGGTCTGTTCTTAACCTGAAACTGTTCTTAACCTGAAGCCCCACTTTAGCTAATGGGGCCTCCTGCTGCCGCCGCGCCGCCGGAGCACGATTTCTGTTCTCATCCTGAAGCAAAGTTCTTAACCTGAAGCACTAATTCTGGGTTAGCGGAGTGTGTAACCTGAAGCGTATGTAACCCGAGGTACCACTGTATTACACATTCCATGGCTAAGTTGTAGCTCTTGAAACCCTCATGGGCTTCGCCACTGTCCAAATTAAGCTCTGTTGCATCATCCCTGGGCTTGGGGGGTCAGCTGCCTGTGGCAGGCAGGGCACAACACTGTCAGAAAGGTTTTGCCACTGCATCGGCCTCTTTGCAACGCTGCTTTCTTTCTTTCTTCCCCCGCTGTCAGTATCCAGCTGAACTTGCTTAAGATTCTGCAGAGAGAAACCCCAATTGATATGCAGCACTCCCCCCCCTTCTCGATTCACTTTACAGGGGGTGCCTCTCGCTAGAAGCTCCTTAATGGAAATTCTGCAGAGAGGGTCAGGTGCGATTCGGAGCTGTTTGCGGGCAGATCCAGGCGGTATTTCTTTTCTTAAAACACACACACAACAACAACAACGTGTGTGTGCCCACGGCTACATCACAGTCCGACTGCAGCGCGGAACACCCTCTTGTGTAAGGAGACCGCAATGCATCACCCTCTGACAGTCTCTCGCACAGCGCTGATGCTCCTCTCTCCCTCCTCTCTCCACAAAGCCCCGGGGTGTACGGCAGGATTCATCCTGGACCAGATTATTGTCTGCCCACACACACACCTCACCCCACCCCACTGCCCCCATCAGATTAATCTGTGCTCAGGCAGAGGCCCATTTTGTTTTGTTTTTATTGGTTTGGCTCTGCTGCCAGCCTGCTCTGAGAAGGAGATCTTTTTTGCTTTCAAGTGTCTTGATTCTGCAGCTGGAGGAGGGAGATGACTCTATTCTTGCTCCTCTCTGGCGTTTCTTTTAATGAAATCTGACCCTTTGGGCCAGTCGATGCAGAGGAAAAGCTGGCTGGGCGGCCTCAAATCCACCCTGCTTTCCAGCGCAGTGTATCGTTCCCTGGAGAGGGGATGCGGCTTTGCTGACAGCCTCCTCCTCCTCCTCCTCCTCCCCCCTCCCTCTCCGCACAACCCTACAGCTGCTTCCAATCCTTCCTCTTTACTGAGGATGGCTTTGCAGAAGCAAACAAGCTGAAGGCTTCTTCTGCTCAGGATGACACCGAAAGATCCTTTGAGAGTGCCCATCTTGTGCTGTTTACGTGTGTGTGTGTGTGTGTGTGTGTGTGTGTGTGTCTGAATGTTGTTGCTATTGTTATAGAGCTGGGGAAAGTTTCCCAAAAGGACCACCAAAATAATAAACAAAGGGCCGGAGAAACTCCCGTGTGACAAAAAGTTACAACATTTGGGGACTTTTTTTAGTTTCAAGAATAGGCAAGGGAGAGCAGGCATGACAGGGGGGGCGTGTGAAACGAGGCCTGGTTGGGGGGGTGGGGGTGGACAGAGAGGTCTCTCTCATAATATTTAAACTCGGGGACAACCTACGAAGCCCGAATGTTGGAAGATATGAGACAGGCAAAAGGAAGTACAGTGGAACTTGGTTCTCAAATGGCTTAGTTAACGAACAAATCGGCTCCCGGATGCCAACACTTACCTGGAAGTAAGTGTTCTGGTTTTCAAATGTTTTTCGGAAGCCAGACGTCCGACACAGCTTCCGCTTGGCTGCAGGAAGCTCTTGCAACCAATCGGAAGCCGCGCCTTGGCTTTTGAATGTTTTGGAAGTCGAATGGACTTCCGAGAACCAAGGTAGCACTGTAGTTCTTTCACAGTGCAGAGCCAAACTGTGGTAGCTGCTCCCACAAGCGATGGCCACTAGGTTGGACACCTTTAAAAGAGGATTGTAGAAATTCACAGAGGACAGGGCTACCAATGTGACCAGCCCCGACGGTTATATTTTATGTCTGCTGGGAATCTGATCTAGCAGGGGTCTCTTTATACTATTATTTATTAAATTATGAACCACCTTTTACAAGGCGATTTGCAAATGTGCCATTAAAAATAGCTGGAAATAGTTTTAAAAGCAGTTGACAACAACTAAGGATGAATTTTGAAACTATACAAAATGAACCCCTAAGGCCAGATACCTTTCCATCCTGCTGGAAAAGCCTATCAAAACAAACATGCCTTCATCTGTTTCCTGAAAGTGCAGATAGTGGTCTGCCTGTCATATCTCTGTATGGGATAGGTAAAGGGAGGGGGAAGGGACCCCTGACCGTTAGGTCCAGTCGTGGCCGACTGGGGTTGCGGTGCTCATCTTGCTTTATTGGCCGAGGGAGCCGGCGTACAGCTTCTGGGTCATGTGGCCAGCATGACTAAGCCGCTTCTGGTGAACCAGAGCAACACATGGAAACGCCGTTTACCTTCCCGCCGGAGTGGTACCTATTGATCTACTTGCACTTTGATGTGCTTTCAGACTGCTAGGTGGGCAGGAGCTGGGACTGAGCAACGGGAGCTCACCCCGTCGCAGGGATTCGAACTGCCGACCTTCTGATCGGCAAGTTCTAGGCTTTGTGGTTTAACCCACAGCGCCACCCGTGTCCCACACTATATGGGATAGTGTCCCACAAATGGGGGCAGACCTGCTTGAAGCAGCCATCTGATATTTTGGGACTTCAAAGAGAAACTCTCCTGCAGAACGCAGGGACCTTTAAGGAGAATCTCTCTTGCCGAATGCAGTTAAGTGCAGGACAAAAGGACCAGGCCAAAAGAATTGGGGGGTGAGGAAGGAGAGAGAGGCTTCCTGGGTCATATAGTAATAGGAATTAAAAAGAACTCCACAAGCCAGAGCCTGAGGGCAGAAGCCATCTAGTCTGTTTCTTCCCCGCAACCCCTTCCAGGTCTAGTATGACTTTTGTGTTTGACCAGACAGCCTCATTAACACTAATAGCTCTTGATAGGCAAATATATGGAGGATGGGTATCACAAACGGGATCTGGTAGGAAAATTCAAATCCACCACAGCTGAACTTGTTTAGGCCATAGGATGTAAGTAGAGTTGGGTGAATGTGTCAATTTCAGTTTCAGTTTCTCGTTTTTACAATATTAAGTTCAGTTCCCCAGAGTTCCACATCAGTTTGAAATTATTATTATTATTATTATTATTACTACTACTACTACTCAGAATCCTCATGAAAATTCATTAGCATTTAGTGCAAAATTTAGCCTAAAATACACATTTATGTGCAACCCAGTAAGATGGGTGGCATACACTGTAAATAATTAAATTATTATTACAGACTTTTTTCAAAGCATATTTCTGCACACACACACACAAACATACACACATTTTTGCATATTAATTTCACCAATATATGCATTTATACGCACACTTTCCCTTAACGCATAGCAATGCAAAATTCAGAGAAGCGCAGATTTCTAAGGGTGGCTCTGTCCCGCTCTCCCTAGTGTTTTTAGAAGGTGCAAATGACAGAGGTTTGGCTTTAAAAGCAATCTGAAGCAAAATTTCTCCCTCATCCCTGGGTGTAAGGCAGGGAGCAGTTGGCCTCTGTACCGTCAGCCATTTTTAGAATTCAATTAATTCTAATGTTTTTTTCATTACGCTGCCACAGGAGTGGAGGAATGGCAAGAGGGGCTGTCAATGTCCAAAGATGGAACGGGACAACCATATGTATTTTCTGTGTGTGTGTGTGTGTGTGTGTGTGTGTGTGTGTGTGTGTGTGTCAGTCCCACTCGCTTGCCTCAGAAGACCTTACTGGGAGAACCTAAGAACATAAGCTTGTGGAATGCTCTCCCCAAGGAGGCACGCCAGACGCCATCTTTATCTATTTTTAGATGCCAAGCAAAGCCTTTTCTCTTTACCCAGGTTTTTGGCCTTTCATTTGAGGGGGGGGGCACTGTGGCTGCTTTTAATGGGGCTGCTAGTCCTGCCTTTTATCTGTATAGCCGTGTTGTTGGGGTTTTACTCGGTTGTTCTGAATCAATTTTAATGTATGTCACTTGGCATCAGTCTGTGGGGAAAGTGACTTAACAAATTAATAAGATTAGGAGTAGTAACAGTCCAACTGCAGGATCAGGCCCAAAGGCCTTTAGAGTCCAGGATCCTTTCTCACAGTGGCCAAACAGGTGCGGATGGGAGCTGTTGCCTAGCAACCGCCAACAGGGAAAGCCTGAGTGAGGCCCAGCTGCTAAGCATCACTCTTTTACCTCAGAGGATCTCAAAGGGAGTTTTGTTTTTGTTTTTTGACTTGCACGCAAAAGCACCCTAGGGACATTGCTTTATTTCTTTTCCTGATACTAGTCTTGAATGTGATTTATTTTTTTAAAGAAAATTGCGATAATCCGCTGCAAGCCACTTTAACAGCCCCTATAAAACAGGGTAGAAGTTTTCTGAATGAGTAAATAAATAAATAAATAAAGTAAAATCCTCCAACATTTCTCTGATGAAAATAGGAGCGTCCTGTTCCATCATGATAATTTCACTATTTATACCCCACACATCTTACTGGGTTGCCCCAGCCACTTTGGGCAGCTTCCAACATACATAAAAACATAATAAAACATTTTTTTTTAAACTTCCCTATGCAGGATTGCCTTCAGACGGCTCTGGGGTCAGATAACTTCGTACCCATCAACATATGAAAATAGGGACATCCTAAGGAAAAGTGGGACATTCCAGGATCAAATCAGAAACCAGGATGGTTTCTGCATTGAAAAGGTACTGCGTTGCCTGGTACAGTAATTTGCCTGTCAGGGTCTGAGCGGAGGAGGAGTGGTGGAGACCACAGACTGCCTCCTCATCCTGACCCTTCCAGGGAGGAGGAAGAGGAAGACAGTATAGATCAGGGGTCTGCAACCTGCGGCTCCAGAGCCGCACGTGGCTCTTTTACACCTTTGCCGCGGCTCCAGGGTGGATACTAGCGAGGGGAGGAGGCGCATTGTGCGCCCCGACACTCCCCACTGTGGCGGGCGCTGTACTGGCTGTGACGTCGCATGGGGGCGGTGCGTGCGTTGGTCACGCACCGTCCCAACGTCACCTTCCCGCCCGCTGTCAGATCAGACGGCAGCGGCGCGCATGCTTTAAATGTCACAATGGTTTTGCGGCTCCCAGGTTGTTGTTTTTCTTCGGAAACGGGTCCAAGTGGCTCTTTTTGTCTTAAAGGTTGCAGACCCCTGGTATAGATTTATAACAGGGGTTTGAGGGAGGTCACAGCTCAGAGGCAGATGAGGGGGAAAGTTGGGAAATAACGGGAGGGCAGGAGCAAGCAGAGCCAGAACAGCAGCTGGCTGACACATTGTCACTTGAAAGCATTCCAGACCCTCCATCTCCCAGAACCCGGCGAGCCTTAAAAGTAGGAGAGCAAAGAGCGCAAAGACAGAGGGCAGTTAGCGGCAGCCGTAGAAGTGACGAATGAGGACGTAGGAGAGGCTGGATGGGGTGGAGATTCTTTCGAGACAACACCATTATCCAAGAGGCTGGGTTCTATAACCTCTCTCTGCAAAGTTTGAAATAAAAAAGGACCGTAATAAACTTTTCCTGGCCTTTATACTTTCCTGGGCAACCAGCCGGGAGCTGCTGACATTGCCTGGCCAAAACCAAGCAAGGAATTACATTGGCCAGCCACACTTACTGTCTTTCCTCATGCCCGCGACAAGGCATTTCTGGTAGCGGCACGCCTGGCACTGCCGCCTCTTGGCTTTGGTGATGGCGCAGCTTCGGGTGAAGGGGCAGGTGAACTGGATGCCCTTGATAACGGTCCGCCTGCAAGACAAGGGGGCGGGAACGGAAATTACCTCACAGTCGCACCGTGGCATTCCTCTGACTTCTGCAGCCACTAATGTGTATAAAAATGTGTAGACAACAGTGTGCCTATAAATGCCACATGTTAGTGATGACTACACACAAAAACGTCTCTCTAATGTTTCTCTAGGAGACACGGGTGGCGCTGTGGGTTAAACCACAGAGCCTAGGACTTGCCAATCAGAAGGTCGGCGGTTCGAATTCCCGCGACGGGGTGAGCTCCGTTGCTCGGTCCCTGCTCCTGCCAACCTAGCAGTTCGAAAGCACGTCAGAGTGCAAGTAGATATATAGGTACCACTCCGGTGGGAAGGTAAACGACGTTTCCATGCGCTGCTCTGGTTCGCCAGAAGCGGCTTAGTCATGCTGGCCACATGACGCGGAAGCTGTATGCCGGCTCCCTCGGCCAATAAAGCGAGATGAGCGCCACAACCCCAGAGTCGGCCACGACTGGACCTAATGGTCAGGGGTCCCTTTACCTTTAATCTCTCTCTAAGCACACTAACCTCGGTTGCAAAAAAGGTGGGGGGAACCCAAACATTGAGTCTTTGCATGCAGGGAAGATGGGGTTACAGAAGTGGGAGGAGGAGTGGAAACCGAGATGGGGAACTGTACCGAAAGAAACCCTTGCAGCCTTCGCAGGTCATGACGTGGAAATGGTAGCCTGTGGCCCGGTCCCCGCACACAGCACAAGTTTTCTCCTCCCCGTCGAGGTCTGTGTCGCTGCGACTGGAGGCTGTGGTGGCTGGGCTGCCTCCGCTGCAGCTGCTCTCACCGTCGGAGGGGCACTGCACGGCGACCCCACGCACCGATGCCATGGGAGCTGCGGTCCTGCTGTGAAGGGAGGGAAATAGGTGACAGGCAGGCCCACATCAGTGCCTGAGGCTGAAATTCCAAACAAGCATTTTGGAATATGACTGCATTTCCTGCATTGTAGCGGGTTGGACTCCAGTACGTTTCGGAGCACAATTCAAAGTGTTGGTGCTGACCTTTAAAGCCCTAAACGGCCTCGGTCCAGTATATCTGAAGGAGCATCTCCACCCCCATCGCCCAGCCCGGACACTGAGGTCCAGCGCCGAGGGCCTTCTGGTGGTTCCCTCACTGCAAGAAGCCAAGTTACAGGGAATCAGGCAGAGGGCCTTCTCGGTGGTGGCACCCGCCCTGTGGAACGCCCTCCCACCAGATGTCAAAGAGAACAACAATTACCAGACTTTTAGACGACATCTGAAGGCAGCCCTGTTTAGGGAAGCTTTTAACTTTTGATGCATTACTGTGTTTTAATATTGTGTTGAAAGCTGCCCAGAGTGGCTAGGGAAACCTAACCAGATGGCTGGGGTATAAATAATAAAATATAATTATTATTAAGCAAATCCCCACATTTCACTAAGGTTTGAGAGGGTTTGCCCTGGGCAAAGCGCCCTCTACTGAAGCCCAGCTGTTGATGGGTCTGCCAACCATTTTAATTTCCCATAATGCCCTGTGGGACACTAAAATGGGGGCTAGATTAGCCCATCCGGTTCTGCTCAGAGTGCCATGCAGAGGTTTGGTTTTTTAAAAAGGTGGGCTCAGAACAGGCATGGGTGGTCCATCTGATGTCCCATTCCATAACAATAATCTTACTATTTATACCCCACACAACTTATTGGGTTGCCCCAGGCACTCTGGGCAGCTTCCAACCTATATAAAAACATAATTGAAATATACTCAGAGTCGCAAAGTGATTTCATGCTCTTTATTCAGCTCATAGTGGTGAGGAGGAATGAATGGAAGTCCCCTCACAGTACCTGCTTTATATACATTATTTACACAATGGGCTGCACATGATTGGCTAATTCCGGAATTCTACTGTAAGCCAATCAGGTTGTGGATTCACTTCTATCTGGAGCAGGATTGGGTGGTTCCTGCCAACCAATCATACTGCTGCATTCTGAATCCTATTGTTCTAGGACCAATCAGACTGCTGCAGTTTGGATCCTATTCAACTCAGTACATAACAATAATAAAACATTAAACATTAAAAAAACAACAACTTCCCTATACAGGATTGCCTTCAGACGGTTCGGGGCTCAGATAACTCCGTACCCTCCAACATTTGTAGTGAAAATAGAGGCATCCTAAGGAAAAGTGGGACATTCTGGGATCAAATCAGAAACTGGGATGGCTTCTCCAAATCAGGGACGTCCCTGGAAAATAGGGACACTTGCGGGGTTTTCCCTAGTTGCTGCTGGTTGCCGAGGCTGCCCCTGGTTTTTGGCCAGATGTGGCCACCTCTGAATACTTAAATGCCTCTCTCTATTCGTCAAACACGGCTCTGCAGTGTTCAGGCTCCATAAGAGACCTGGCATTGTCTTAAATTGGTCCATTTGGCCATATCTGCACCATACATTTAAAGCACTACCACACCACTTCTAAAATGTTCTGTGACTTAATGCCAAAGAATCCTAGGAACTGTACTTCCTAGTTAAGGGTGCTCTCCCACTTCAAAGCAAGTAAAGGGGCATTACCAGAATTCAAGGAGACATCGCAGCCAGGCGAAAACAGTACGGAGGGTGTGGAGCAGGGCAGGTGAGGGGTGTGGCCTCAAGAAGAGGGGGTGTGGCCTGGGGGTTGGTCCGAGAGTCAGCAAGAGAAGCTTAGCAGGGGGCATATAAGCCTCTCAGGCCTGAAGGGCCCCATCCTTGCTGTAAGCAGCGGTCCCAATAGTGGGAATTGAGTGACACCTCTTTGGGGCAGCTGGGGTGGGGTGGGGGCCTGCCCCGAGAACCTACAGTGCCCCATGAATCTGCATTAAGGCACCTTGAGTTTACCACCTGTGCGAATGTCACGTCCAGCTCCTTGCAAGCGCCTGCGCCTTTGGGTGTAGATAAAAGGGCAGCCGTTACGCAACCTGGAAAGGAAAGAGAACGAGGGAGGGGAGAGAGAGAAAAGGAAAGGAAAGGTCAAGAGAAGAAAGCAACTCTCTCCTGAGTGTCTGGCTCGGCTGGCGGAGAAAAACAAAGAGCTGTGAAGAAGAAAGCAATAAAAAGACAAACCCCGTTTGTGGTCCTGGTTCATTCTGCCCATTCTTTCCCAAAAACGGCCAACCTTCCTTCCTTACTTGTGGTATATACCTGTTGTGTACTGAGAAAGGGGGGCTTTGGGGAGAAGAAGCTGTTCCTGACCTCTGACCTTTCCTAGGTCCTCTTTCCCCCCGTCCTGCTCTTCTTCCTCACCATACCTTCCCCCACTCTTCCAAAGCCACCCCACTCCCAAAAATGTCCACCCCATAAAGCTGGGCTTACCAGTTGAGTTTCCAGCAGCGTGTGTGTTGGTGAGTGGGTGTAAACAAGGGGGGGCAGCTGGGAGGGTGAGGGTCTCCCCACAGGGCTGCCACTTGGCGCCGGACCTCTTGTTTGCCTCCCCACTGGCGTTTGTTTCTCCGGTGGGGAGAGAGAAAAGGATCTGGATTCTGATAAGGCTAAGTGAAATTTGTACTTTGGCCTCCAGAGCATGCACAGCTGGCGTCCGCAGGGCGGAGGCAAGAAAAACCAGGGGGGCACAAGGTGAGGTGAGGGAGGTTAGGAGCCAGTACGGAAAGAGAGGGAGCAAAAATGAGGGCTGGGTGGAATCATAAAAGGGGTCGTGCTGCAAACAGGGTCCTGGCACCGCGGGATCCACTCCTGTCTTGCTTTGTAGCTGCATCTGTTGGAGTTCGGCCTGTCACACAGCTGCTACACAAGTACTGGAGCCTGGTGTACAGTGGTGGCAGCAGGGGGGAAATCTAGTGTGAGTGATGAATTTGCTGAATTAATTTTTAAAAAAGGGATACAAGAACGGGAGACGTGAGGAAGTCCGGAAAATAAGCTAATTGAAGATGAGAAATTAAGAAAGAGGGAATTTTTGTTTTTTTTGTTATTATATGTGTTTTTATCTCTTTTTTCTTTTTCTTTTGATGTGTTTAATGTTTGTATTTTTGTATTGTATTGTTTTTTGTGATTTTGTATTTTCTTTGTCTTTTATTGTGAAAACTTAATAAAATATTTATATATATATAAAAAGAAAATCTAGTGTGAGTGGGAAGAGAAGGGGCAAAGTTTATCTCTAGTAGGGTGAGTTGTGTCCCACATGTTAAAGCTCTGTGAAAGGGGGAAATATCAATTTATGTTACTGACAGGAGCTCAGCAGCGGGAGGAGAAGTTGGGGGTGAGCTTCTTTTTGGGGGGTGCTTGCCTCCCCCTCCTCTGGCACCACCCACATCAATAGTAAGGTAAGAAAATGGGGGGGGAGTATACCTGTCCTTAAGTGTGTGTGTGTTCAGTTCATTCCTTGTGAGTGCTGAGTGATGGTCTTCCTTGGAGCTATGAGAGCCACTGACTACCATTTTTAGGGTTCCTTTATGTGCTTTGCTTCCTGGGGAAGATGAGCATTTCCTGTTGTTTCCATTGTCCCCCCCCCCCCCCGAGTTTCTCACCTCACTCATCTTGCAAATTAAGAATTTGAAAGACTCCCATCCTAGGAGCTGTGACTGAACTACAGTGGTACCTCGGGTTAAGTACTTAATTCGTTCCGGAGGTCCGTACTTAACCTGAAACTGTTCTTAACCTGAAGCACCACTTTAGCTAATGGGGCCTCCTGCTGCTGCCGCGCCGCCAGAGCACAATTTCTGTTCTCATCCTGAAGCAAAGTTCTTAACCTGAAGCACTATTTCTGGGTTAGCGGAGTCTGTAACCTGAAGCGTATGTAACCTGAAGTGTATGTAACCTGAGGTACTACTGTAGTTATTTTTCGACTCCTCTTTCCCTTCAGTTTAGCCTAACATTAACTTGATGGTCTCCATTCAAGGGCTGAATAGACTGTACTCAGGCAACTAAATTTGCATGTGCTGACCTTTCTGCAAGGTGTGAGAAACTCAAGATATCCCCGAATGCCTTTCGGGAGACATGAGGCTGGTACCAGCATCACCAAAGGTCAAGATGAAGTATCTCTTGTTATATTATTAGGTTATGTCAACCTTTCAAACTTACGCCATAAACCAGGGTTTCCCAAACGTGCGCCTCCAACTGTTTTTGGACTACAGTTCCCATCTTCCCTTGACCACTGGTCCTGCTAGCTAGGGATGATGGCAGCTGTAGTCCCAAAACAGCTGGAGACCCATGTTTGGGAAACCCTGACATAAACCAGTTCAGATTGACAAACGTCTGTTCACAACTGCATGGATCTGATTGGATGACTTGGAGTTGAACGTGTGACCAGGCTTGGATTTTGGGTGGAGAGGTCTGGTTGTGGCTTTTCATTTCTTTTGGAGAGGCCGAAGATTCCTGTATTGAGTAGGGGGTTGGAATGGATGACCTTTAAGGTCCCTTCCAATTCTGTGATTCTGGAGCAATGGGGAAACTGTGGCTCTTTAGATCCTGTTGAACACCCAACTCCCACCGGCCCCAACCAATGTTCAGGGTGATGGGAGTTGTAGTTCAATAACGTGCTTTGACTCCAGTTCCCAACCACCACAGCCAACAAGGCCAGTGGATGGCGATAATGGGAGCTGTAGTCCGGCAGCATATGGAAGGTCACAGCTTCCCCATCCATGCTATAGTGGGTTGTCAGGAGATATGCTCCTATCTCCCTTTATTTATCTGAGGTGGTCCCTATTTCCTAGGTAAAGGGACCCCTGACCATTAGGTCCAGTCGTGACCAACTCTGGGGTTGCGGCGCTCATCTTGCTTTATTGGCTGAGGGAGGCGGTGTACAGCTTCCGGGTCGTGGCCAGCATGACTACGCCGCTTCTGGCGAACCAGAGCAGCGCACGGAAACGCCATTTACTTTCCCGCCTGAGTGGTACGTATTTATCTACTTGCACTTTGACATGCTTTCAAACTGCTAGGTTGGCAGGAGCAGGGACCGAGCAATGGGAACTCACCCCGTTGCGGGAATTCAACCTGCCAACCTTGTGATCGGCAAGTCCTAGGCTCTGTGGTTTAACCCACAGTCCCTGGTAAATCATTTCCCCCATGTGTTTTTTTTTTGGGGGGGTGCATCTCGTTCATATTTTCAGATGGGCATATATTGCTCTCATTGCCATCCTTCAAGGTTCCGCTGTACCCCCAACCCTGGGTTTCCTGAACTAAAATAATGCCTCTATTGCACATGCACCTCAATCCATGCACATGAGCCAGGCAATGCACAACCCGCTGTTTTACAACTTGCGCTGGCTCAAAGTGTGCTTTGAAGTGTCCTGCTTATGGTGGCGCCTTCTCAGGAATCAGGAGCAGAACACGTGTCTGAATGTGTGCAGTGTATATTTTTATTCATTACAAACCAGACCTCACAATTTATGGGATTAAGGGGTGAGCATTGCAATCTGGCATCTGAGCTGGCTTAAGCAACAGCACTAATAGATGCACATCGGGCAAAAACTCAGAAGGTGAAGCCTTTGCCTGTATAAAGGCAATATTTACATTTTTTGCTCCACCCACTTTTGCTTCTGGCCCCGCCCAGCACTAGCATGCGGCCCCTAGAAAGTTGCCCAAAAGGAAATGTGGCCCTCAGGCTGAAATAGGCTCCTTAAGGCTGATCCATAGGCCTCAAAATCTGTTCTCATCCCCATGGTGGATTTCCTTTCCCCACAGCCAGCTCTCCTTTCTTCCTGGGCCAGGCACTTTTCCCAGCCAGCACATGCCTCCTCAGGGTTGCCATATTTTCTCCCTGGCCCTGCTCCTCTGCCTTTAGTCAACTGCCTGACATGCAGACACTTGCCAGATACAGTGGTACCTCGGCTAAGTACTTACCGTAGGTGCGTCTTGTGGTCTGGTGTGTCTTATAGAGTGAAAAATACGGTAATTCGTTCCGGAGGTCCGTACTTAACCTGAAACTATTCTTAACCTGAAGCACCACTTTAGCTAATGGGGCTTCCTGCTGCCGCCGCGCCGCCGGAGCCCAATTTCTGTTCTTATCCTGAAGCAAAGTTCTTAACCTGAAGCACTATTTCTAGGTTAGCGGAGTGTGTAACCTGAAGCGTATGTAACCCAAGGTACCACTGTAATGTCCCTACCCCACCCCACTGCCAATTTTAACCTTCCTCTCCAGGCCACTGCAAAGATTCACCCACAAAATTCCGGCTAAAGGCTAATTAAAGAGGTGGCAATCCTGAGAGGAGCAGGGCAGAACGAAAAATGAACCAGATCCCATCCTTTCATTCCCCAGCGTCTGATTAATCCCCCAATCCCCCGGCAATGAAGACCAATTTCCTGCTAATGAAACTTTGAAGAGCTTGATTAATCTGCAGTGAGGCAAGCCGGGCCGATCCATTCTTCCCACCGCCGTCTCTCCACTGCACACCCTCCCCACCCACCCCCATCTCGCCGGTGGTGGTTGAGGCGGAGAGGATAATTATATTTGAACAGGATGTCTTCATTTTCCTATGACAGCTCCATCACATCCTAGCTACCCACCCACCCTGCCCTCTCCTCCCTCCACAGCCACACAGACCCCTGGGATGCGGTTGGCACAGGAGCAAAGTCAGATAGAGAGAGATGACAAAATCAGAAGGGGTTCTGTAAATTCGCTGAGCAACACACACACACACACACACACACACACACACACACACACACACACTTATTCTCCACAGCCCAAACTCAGTGGCAGAACCCATGCTTGCATTTAATAATAATAATAATAATAATAATAATTTATACCCTGCTCATCTGGCTGGGTTTCCCCAGCCACTCTAGGCGGCTCCCAACAGAATATTAAAAACATGATAAAATATCAAACATTAAAAACTTCCCTAGACAGGATTGCCTTCAGATGTCTTCTAAAAGTCGTTACAGTAGTACCTCGGGTTAAGTACTTAATTCGTTCCGCAGGTCCGTTCTTAACCTGAAACTGTTCTTAACCTGAAGCACCACTTTAGCTAATGGGGCCTCCTGCTGCTGCTGCACTGCCAGAGCACGATTTCTGTTCTCATCCTGAAGCAAAGTTATTAACCCAAGGTACTATTTCTGGGTTAGTGGAGTCTGTAACCTGAAGCTTATGTAACCTGAAGCATATGTAACCAGAGGTACCACTGTAGTTGTTTATTTCCTTGACATCTGATAGGAGAGCGTTCCACGGGGGGGGGGGGTGCCACTACTGAGAAGGCCCTCTGCCTGGTTCCCTGCAACCTCACTTCTTGCAGTGAGGGAACCGCCAGAAGGCCCTCAGAGCTGGACCTCAGCGTCCGGGGCTGAACGATGGGAGGCAGGTCCGGCTCATTCCCTGGCATCTCCAGGAAGTCCCATGCCCTCAACCCTGGAGTCAGTGGTGCCTTCAGCCCACCCTCCTTCCTGGACCACTCCCAGAGGACTGCAGGCCAGAGATGGGCGGGGCCAGTGGGAAAAGGTGGGCGGAGCAACGAATGCAATGTTTACCTTTGCATGGGGTGTTAATTTCTCGACATGCACACCCTCTCCATCCTCCGCATAGAGCACGAGGGCCAAACAAAGAGGACCAGAGGGCCACACACCCATGTGGGACCCGCCCCTTTGCCTGTTCCTGCGATCATTATACCTGCTAAAGTCTACCCTCAGCCCCACAGCCAGTAATCTTATTGGAAACTACACATTCTTTGGCGAGGTGACGCACTTACCCTGTCGCACTGAAGCCTGAGCAAAGCTTCGTCCCAGATCCCTTACTGCTCCTGTCGGTGGGGTGGGGGTGCTGCCCGCCTGCCCCCTCCCTTAATGCTTGTGGGCCTTGTCCGCTCCAGGGAGGCCAAATCTCTGCTGGGGTCTCAGCCGGGTGGTGGTGGCGGTCAGCCTACGGAGCCGTCCATCCCATGCCTCCGGGCATCACAGGCGCGGCCAGCGTCCCTCCGTAGTTCTGCTCCAGGGCGCACTTGCCAGGAAACGCCTCCCATAACAAGCTGGGAATGAGACCAGACTGGTTCAGGTCCGGCAAGACACAGGCGGAAACTGGACAGTTGACCCCTGACTCTTGCTTAGGATGGGGCCAGAGTGGGGGGAGGAAGATGAAGGGGAGGTTGCCTGCTCTTGACGGGGCTAGACTCTCACCGAAGGAGCAGGTACTTCTGGATCCTTTGCTGCCACTTGAGGTGGCCAAGCTGTGCCCCTCTCTAGACAGGGCTAGCCCAACTACAGTGGTACCTTGGGTTACAAACGCTTCAGGTCACAGACACCGCTAACCTGGAAGTAGTACCTCGGGTTAAGAACCTTACCTCAGGATGAGAACAGAAATCGTGCTCCGGCAGCAGGAGGCCCCATTAGCTAAAGTGGTACCTCAGGTTAAGAACAGTTTCAGCTTAAGAGCGGACCTCCGGAATGAATTAAGTACTTAACCCGAGGTACCACTGTAGTGCTGCCTTGTGTTGTTGTTGTTGTTTAGTCGTTTAGTCGTGTCCGACTCTTCGTGACCCCATGGACCAGAGCACGCCAGGCACTTCTGTCCTCCACTGCCTCCCGCAGTTTGATCAAACTCATGCTAGTAGCTTCAAGAACACCATCCAACCATCTCATTCTCTGTCGTCCCCTTCTCCTTGTGCCCTCCATCTTTCCCAACATCAGGGTCTTTTCCAGGGAGTCTTCTCTTCTCATGAGGTGGCCAAAGTATTGGAGCCTCAGCTTCACGATCTGTCCTTCCAGTGAGCACTCAGGGCTGATTTCCTTCAGAATGGAGAGGTTTGATCTTCTTGCAGTCCATGGACTCTCAAGAGTCTCCTCCAGCACCATAATTCAAAAGCATCAATTCTTCAGCGATCAGCCTTCTTTATGGTCCAGCTCTACAGCAACATTTTATACTAGGGCTGCCTCTGAGGATGTTTCAGAAGCTTCAGCTGGTGCAAACCAGGTTGCTCACAGGGGCAAGATGCTTTGAGTACGGTATATTATACTGATCCTGGCCCGACTGTGTTGGCTGCTGATTAGCATCCGAGCCCGATTCAGTGTGCTGTTTTTGACCCATAAAGCCTTAAATGACTCAGGACTACAATATCTCAAGGACCGCCTCTCCCCAAATGAGCTGGCCAAGCTGCTACGATCTTCCTCTGAGGCCCTTCTTCATGTGCCTCCTCCACGTGAGGTCTGGAGGGTGGCAACATGAGAACAGGCCTTTTCTGTGGTGGCTCCCCATTTGTGGAATTCGTCTCCTCAGGGAGGTTCGACTGAAACCTTCATTGTACGTCTTTATAGTGGTGTGCAGTGAAATTTTCGCAGGGGAACAGTTAGGGCTAGAGGCACCAGTTTGTGAGGGTGATTGCGGGGCGTGGGGACGTCGTGACGTCACTCATGTGAGCATCATGCCTCCCTAAACCAGGCAGAAGCTTCCCTAGCTTTGGGGAGGAGGTGCTAGACTTTAATACTTTAATACTCTAATTTACTGGGAACATTTAGGGGAATAACCTAGCCCCCTAGTCCACTGGCCGCACGCCATTGCGCCAGCTCCTCTTTGGCTGATTAATTTTCCATGGCCTTTTAATGTGTTGGGTGTGTGTTATTGTGAATATATGGAGACTTGAAATTAAGATTGCAAAAATTAGAAACTGAGGCATATTACCAGCTTAAAATGCAGCTGGGTCACCCTGTTTCTCAGTTTGGATTGCAGCTTGTTTGGTGAGAAACACATCAAAATGAATTATTTCCTCAGAAATGACCAGCTAGATATGGATTGCGGCTAGTGTCATGAATGTGTCTGCACCTGAGAGAAACCAAAATTGATGGATTTGTTCCTGCATCCCTGAGGGGACGTTTCCCTCCTCAGGCTGAGGCTGTTTTGCTCAGATTTTTATCCCCTGGGGCTTCAATCCATTCTCTTCTTCCTTCCAACTGAGGGGAGAGAAAAAGAGAGATCTCTCCCTGTAAATCTCTGCCTCCCTTGTCACCTTGGAGGCACCGTTCTCCTTTTCCAGGTTTTCTACCTCTGCAGTGAGTGTGTTTGCTTTGCTGATAAGGCGGTGCATCCTGGATTCGGATATGGTGTTAAGTTTGGTACCCCACTGGAAATACTTCAGCAGGTAAAAAAGAGGAGAGGGAGGGGGAAAATTTGGATACATAATACTAGAACTTGGGGCTTGCCAATAAAACTGAATGTTTGAAGATTCAGGACAGACAAAAGAACTCTATTTGTGCAACGCCTAGTTAAACTGCAGAATTTGCTCCCACAAGAGGTAGAGACGGCCACATCCACACCATATATTTAAAACACATCTAGTCCACTTTAACAGTCATGTCTCCCCCAATGAATTATGGGAAGTGTAGTTTGCCCCTCAGAGAGCTACACTGTACGGTGTGGATGTGACCATAGGTAAAGGTAAAGGGACCCCTGACCATTAGGTCCAGTCGCGGACGACTCTGGGGTTGCGGCGCTCATCTTGCTTTATTGGCCGAGGGAGCCGGCGTACAGCTTCCGGGTCATGTGGCCAGCATGACTAAGCCGCTTCTGGGGAACCAGAGCAGCGCACAGAAACGCTGTTTACCTTCCCGCCTGAGTGGTACCTATTTATCTACTTGCACTTTCACATGCTTTCAAACTGCTAGGTTGGCAGGAGCTGGGACCGAGCAACGGGAGCTCACCCTGTCGCGGGGATTTGAACCGCCGACCTTCTGATTGGCAAGTTTTAGGCTCTGTGGTTTAACACACAGCGCCACCCGTGTCCCTGGATGTGACCATAGATGTCTTTAAAAGAGGATTGGAGGAATTAGCAGAGGACAAGACTGTCCACGGCTGCCAGTCGTGAGGCCCAACAAGGCTTGCCACCAACGCGTAGGGAGGCTGGCGAGGCCCAGCCCCTCAAGACTGGGGGAGGGGCTCAGCCCCAGCTTACTTTGGGGGTGGGGAGGCTGAGGTGTCCTCAGCCCCATAGAGTTGTCACCTACATCAAGGGGAAGTTTGTGTCAACCAACCAAGGTTACGAAAGTCTCTCTTGGTTCATGTATCACCCATATAACTCTCCCTGACACCCCAAAATCTCAGAGTAGATGCCAAGTCAGACCATTAGTCCATCTAGCTCAGAATAGCCAACACTGGCTGGCAGCAGCTCTTCAGGGTTCCACGTCTCTCCCAGCCCTGCCAGGAGATGCTGTGAATTGAGGGCCTTCTCGGTAGTGGCTCCTGCCCTGTGGAACGCCCTCCCATCAGATGTCAAGGCAATAAGCAACTCTCTAACTTTTAAAAGACATCTGAAGGCAGCCATGTTTAGGGACGTTTTTAATGTTTAATGCTGAATTGTGTTTTTAATATTTGGTTGGGAAGCCGCCCAGAGTGGCTTGGGGAAACTCAGCCAGATGGGTGGGCTATAAATAATAAATTGTTATTATTATTAACGTGGGGGCCTCTTTTGCTCTACCACTAAAAGGTAAAGGTAAAGGGACCCCTGACCATTAGGTCCAGTCGTGACCAACTCTGGGGTTGCGGCGCTCATCTCGCTTTATTGGCCGAGGGAGCTGGCGTACAGCTTCCGGGTCATGTGGCTAGCATGACTAAGCCGCTTCGGGCGAACCAGAGCAGCGCACGGAAATGCCGTTTACCTTCCTGCTGGAGTGGTACCTATTTATCTACTTGCACTTTGACGTGCTTTCGAACTGCTAGGTTGGCAGGAGCAGGGACCGAGCAACGGGAGCTCACCTCATCGTGGGGATTCGAACCGCCGACCTTCTGATCAGCAAGTCCTAGGCTCTGTGGTTTAACCCACAGCGCCACCCGCGTCCCAACTCTACCACTAAGCTATGCCCCAAATATTGGTGGTTTGGGGGGAGAGAGAGAGAGAGAGAGAGAGAGAGAGAGAGAGGTGCAGCCTACAGCCAACAGGGGGCAGTATTCCCACATTGTTGTTCATCCATCCTAACCACAGCTGCCTCACTAAGGTCGCTGGCTTTGTAGCTCCGTAAGGGATAAACTACAATTCCCAGGATTCTCTGGAGGAAGCCACACACTTTAAATGTATGGTGCAGTCATTGTGGCCAAAGAGCAATTCCAGATGGCGCTGGTGGTAATCCTGCTCAGCATTTCCCCACACCATCTGGGTGCCTAACCTTCCGCCCAGCCCAAGCTGCACACTTTCAGGGCTTTATCTTAAGGACTAGAAACTTGTTTCCTTTTAAAGACGACTCTCAAGATGCTGGCTCTTACTTCCTTGTTCAATGCAGCATGAGACTGCAACGTTGCAGAACATGCACATACGGATCTGTGGATCTCTTGTCTTGACAAATAGGTGAGCAAGAGGCGGATTACTCCTCCCCAATTTCTCATAGACTGCCTAATGCAAAAGGCACAATCAGAGTTCGAGGACACATTTCAACCAGGCCAAAGCGCCTGAGTAAGGTGCCATAGCAGAGCTGGTAAACGGTGTGGTCTGGGGAGAGTCCTGGGGGCCAGGTAGGGAGCCTTGGAGGGCCACATTCCCCAGCAGAGGCGGATTTAGAGGAGCGCAACTGGTTCACCTGCACTGGGTGCTGAGCTGAGAGGGCGCCGCGTAGGGGACATGGCAAGAATGACGAACGACGGAATACAAGAGACGGGGAGTGCCAAATTTTGGCATTGCACAGGGTGCTACTGAAATTTTAAAGCCCAAGGGTTGCCGCCATCCCCACCCCTGACCTAACAGCTGCTGGAACCTCTGCAAAGAGCCCTGCAATAAGGCCTGGTCGCTTGGGAAAATCTGCAGCTTCTGCAGAAAGGGTGCTAAACTGAGCAAGCATTGACTTATGCTTCAACTGGGTGTGAACTTTTGCTTTGCAAGTTTAAAAGGCTCTGATGGGCCACAGGGATCCTAGTGTGTGTGTGCACGCACATGCACACAAATACACACACACAAACACCATCTAGTCCAGCATTCTCACAGTGGCCCACCAGATACGACTGGGAAGCCTGAACGCACAGCAACACTGCCCATTTGCGATCCCTCGAAACAGGTATTCAGACCAGAGGCATAGGGCTTCCGACACGGGAGGTGGCTGTGTTCTCCTCCGTGAATTTGTCCAACCCTCTTTTCAAGCCGTCCAGGCTGGTGGCCATCGCTAACTCTTTATGGTCTTATTCAGCAGCGGCAGGTATATGGGACACAAGGAGCCTCAGCCCCCTCAATATTTTGAAGCAGGGGGTACAGCCCGCTCCAATATTGAGGGGTCTACCGTCCCCTGCTGCCCTGGGTGAGCACTGGCGCCTCAGGTGGGAGGCTTGGAGGGTGACTTTTGCCCTCTAAGCCGCCCGCCACGATTGCCAGTGTACCCCAGCAGGCAAACGCTCGTCCCAGCACACATGGCCCAATGGGGGTAGGGCATCGCACGTGTCTTACCATGCACATGCAGCAGCCCCCCCCCCCAATATGTGGGGCTGAACTTGGCATGCTTGGTCTTATTTAATAGAACTGGGATAACTTCGTTGGTAGAGCAAGAGACTCTTAATCTAGGGGTTGTGGGTTTGAGCCCCACGTTAGGCAAAAGATTCCTGCGTCGCAGGGGGTTGGACTAGATGACCCTCGGGGGTCCCTTCCGATTCTATGATTCCACTGTTTTAACTACACACTGTGTGAAGAAGAATTTTGTTTTGAATGTCCCGAACCTTCTGCTTCATTGCATGTCCCCGTGTTCAGAGACAGGGAGAAAAATGGTTCTCTCTCCACTTTCCCCCATATATCTATATATATCTGTATCTATCTATACAGTGGTACCTCGGGTTAAGTACTTAATTCGTTCCGGAGGTCCGTTCTTAACCTGAAACTGTTCTTAACCTGAGGTACCACTTTAGCTAATGGGGCCTCCCGCTGCCTCCACGCGATTTCTGTTCTCATCCTGAAGCAAAGTTCTTAACCCGAGGTACTATTTCTGGGTTAGCGGAGTCTGTAACCTGAAGCGTATGTAACCTGAGGTACCACTGTATATATCTATATCTATATCTATCAATCTATATCTATATCTATCTTTCTATCTATCTATCTATCTATCTATCTATCTATCTATCAATCATCTATCTATCTATCTATCTATCTATCTATCTATCTATCTATCTATCTATCATCTATCTTTCTTTCTTTCTTTCTTTCTACCTACCTACCTGTCTGTCTGTCTATCTATCTATCTATCTATCTATCTATCTATCTATCTATCTATTCCTGCCCTCAACCCTGCCATCCCACATAGATGCTTTAGCTGAGATTCCTGCATTCCAGGGGGTTGGACTAGATGACCCTCGGTTCCCTCCCAACTATACAATTCTATGATTCCCATCAAAGCATCTGCCTGGCAACTATGAGAACAAGATTCTTGACTGGACATGCCTTTGGCCTGATCCAGCAGCCAAGCTCTTCTTTTGCTTTTACAGTCATACCTCGGGTTACGAATGCTGCAGGTTGCGTGTTTTTGGGTTGCGGACCGCGCCAAACCCGGAAGTACCGGAACGGGTTACTTCCGGGTTTTGGCACTCGTGTATGCGCACAAGCACTGAATCGTGTCGCGCGCCCGTGCAGACGCACCGCTTCAGGCTGTGAACGCTGCAGGTTGCGAACGTGCCTCCCGCACGTATCACGTTCGCAACCCGAGGTATGATTGTGTCTTTCCCCCTTCCATACTGAAAAAGCCCAAATGTTGAAACCTTTCCCCACTAGAGAATTGCTCCATTAGGGAGCATTGCTTTCCCCATCAGTGAATTGCTCCATCCTTTTCCGAACCTTTTCCAGCTCTGCGATAGGTACCCTTTTTGGGACAAGGCAACCAGAACCGCACATGGTTTTCCAAGTGTGGTCTCGCCATAAAATTCAGAGCCAGCCTCTCTCTCTCTCTCTCTCTCTCTCTCTCTATCTCTATCTCTATCTCTATCTCTATCTCTATCTCTGTCTGTCTCTGAGCGTGTGAGCAGGGCCTGCCTATATGGGGGTGTGAGTGCATCGCTGCGAGCTCACGGGTGGGAGTATAATTGAAGCTGCTGATGCATGCCAGCTGGGGAGGCTGCAATCGGAGAAGGACGTGTAGATCCGCACTGCTCTGTCCCCGTCAGATCTGAAGCATGCGCCCCGAGTGAGAAAGAGGGAGCCTTTCCAGAGTAGCAGAAGAAGGAAGCCCAAGACAGACCCGTGTTTGCTTCCTGATGCCTGGAGAGAGACCCAAAACCTGGGAAAGATCATGATTTCAGTCTACCTTACATACGTTTCCGAGCACAATTCAAAGTGCTGGTGTTGACCTTTAAAGCTCTAAACGGCCTCGGTCCAGTATACCTGAAGGAGCGTCTCCACCCCCATCGTTCTGCCCGGACGCTGAGGTCCAGCGCCGAGGGCCTTCTGGCGGTTCCCTCATTGCGAGAAGCAAAGCTACAGGGAACCAGGCAGAGGGCCTTCTCGGTAGTGGCGCCCGCCCTGTGGAACGCCCTCCCATCAGATGTCAAAATAATAAACAACTACCTGACATTCAGAAGACATCTTAAGGCAGCCCTGTTCAGGGAAGTTTTTAATGTATGATATTTTAGTGTGTTTTTTGGTTTCTATGGAAGCCGCCCAGAGTGGCTGGGGAAACCCAGCCAGATGGACGGGGTACAAATAATAAATTATTATTATTATATTATTACCTTCTCCAACCCGACGCCCTTCAGGCGTTTTCAACTAGGGTTAGCAGGGGCTGATGGGAATTATAGTTACAGATGGGGAAGGCATTCGATGCAGCTTGCATTTAAACCCAGACCTGTCTGACACTTTCTGAAGTAAGTTGCAAACCAAAACGCGGCCCTTCTTCGAAATCTGTGCTTCTCCTCATGTCAGGAGGTTAAACAGGCTCCAGTGACAGTGAAGGTAACTGGGGAATCCCAGCCAGATAGGTGGGGCATAAGGGTGGCGCTGTGGGTTAAACCACAGAGCCTAGGACTTGCCGATCAGAAGGTCAGCGGTTCAAATCCCTGCGACGGGGTGAGCTCCCATTGCTCGGCCCCTGCTCCTGCAAACCTAGCAGTTCGAAAGCACGTCAAAGTGCAAGGAGATAAATAGGTACTGCTCCGGCAGGAAGGTAAACGGCGTTTCCGTACGCTGCTCTGGTTCGCCAGAAGCGGCTGAGTCATGCTGGCCACATGACCCAGAAGCTGTACGCCGGCTCCCTCGGCCAATAAAGCAAGATGAGCGCCACAACCCCAGAGTCGGTCACGACTGGACCTAATGGTCAGGGGTCCCTTTACCTTATTATAACTGTTTATTCAAAGAAACCCAAATAGCACAGGCCTAGGGATCCCAGGAACTCCTCCCAGTAGGTCTTGACCCAATGAGGCAATGGCAAGGACTGAAGTTGCCTAAGTCCTCCCCAGGGTTTTTTTCCAAGCGATCAGAGACTGCGTCTGCACGCAACCAATCTGATCCTTTCATTTCTCTGCATGTTCTAGAAACCATCAGGAAGGGGAGACTCCCTGGCTGCTTCGGCAGCCTGCCTTATCTCTGTCTCCTGGCCCACGCTCCTCTCCAGCCTCCACTTCAGCCTCTGATTCTGGACTGCCTTCTGCCCCAGCTGCTTCCTGCTCACTAAACCCTGTTGCCTATTCAGCTTCCAACGCCTGCCCTCCTCCCTCTTCTCCCTCTGACCACTCATTGTCGTCCCACCACCAGTCCCCTGGCTCTGAGCCTTCTTTCCCCAGGGGTTCCTGTTATGTACTGAAGTTCTCACCCTGGGCCAGCAGGGGGATACTGTAGATAGTTATGCAAATGAAGGATCGAAAGTGACGTTCAGTGATTGGATAGTTTTAGAAAGTTGTTACGGTAACGGGGTACTGGAGCTCTATATAAGCAGGCTGACTGAGCCCTTCAGTTCAGTTCTGTTCTGGCCTGTGAATAAACAAGAGCTGTTTGAAGAATCGCTGTGTCGTCTGATATGTTCACCCACAACTTAACAGTTCCCTCCCACCGCACCTCTGCATTCATCCAGTCCGTGACACTGAACTTTGCACTGCAAATTGCTCAGCCCAGCAGCTTGTGCACACACAAAAAAGGGCATATATTAGGCTGAAGTGCATATTAAAATACATACTTGTTAGAAAACTTAATGTACTAAAATGCATTGCATTGGCGGAAGTCGCTTTGCAAAATAATAAAAAGAGGAGGGGGGAAAAAGAGGAAAGATTCATACAGGCACTGCTGGCGAATTTTCAATAGGGCTTGGGGTTTTTTAGAGCCAAACCAATGAATTGCAAGCTAATGTGAAAATGTGTAGAACTGAACTTGAGAGTGGGAAAACAAGAAACCGAGAGACCCCGAAATTTGCCCATCCCAATTTGCAGTCCGAAGCATCTGAAGGTTGGCAAAGGCTGATCTGCTGGGTCCAATTAGTCTCCAAGTGGCACAGCCACAGGTGCTTCCGAGAAGCCCAAGAACCATGGGGGGGGGGTAGGCAAAAGTCCCTCCCTCCTCTGTTCTCCAGCAACAGAATTCGGAAGCAGGCTGCCCCTCATCACACAAATTCACGAATTTGAGTTCTGCAGTAACTGGGTCTTGAACATCTACCACTCACAGTTCAATATGTGCAGCCACTCGCAGAGCTGACTTCCCAGAGTTCCCAGGGAAGGGAGATCCGTTGTTAAACAACTCTGGGGATTGTAGTTCTGGTGGGACGGGGTCTGCAACCATCTCCCTTAACATATAGCACTTCCCATGATCCTTTGGGGGAAGCCATGACTGTTTAGAAGTGGTGTAACAGTGCTGTAAACATGTAGTGCGGATTCGATGTAAGGCTGTTCATGCTTCTTCTTCTTCTTCTCCATCTCCTTCTCCTTCTCCTTCTCCTTCTCCTTCTCCTTCTCCTTCTCCTCCTCCTTCTTCTTTGTACCCCACCCATCTGACTGGGTTGCCCCAGCCACTTATTGTGAAAACATAATAAAACATTACAGTGGTAATAATAATAATAATAATAATAATAATAATAATTTATTATTTATACCCCACCCATCTGGCTGGGCTTCCCCAGCCACTCTGGGCGGCTTCCAAAAGAATATTAAAATACTATAATACATCAAACATTAAAAGCTTCCCGAAACAGGGCTGCCTTCAGATGTCTTCTAAAGCCTGGTAGTTGTTGTTCTCTTTGACATCTGGTGGGAGGGCGTTCCACAGGGAGGGCGCCACTACCGAGAAGGCCCTCTGCCTGGTTCCCTTTAACTTGGCTTCTCGCAGTGAGGGAACCGCCAGAAGGCCCTCAGCGCTGGACCTCAGTGTCCTTGGGTTAAGTACTTAATTCATTCCGGAAGTCTGTACTCAACCTGAAACTGTTCTTAACCTGAAGCACCACTTTAGCTAATGGGGCCTCAAGCTGCCACTGTGCAATTTCTGTTCTCATCCGGAAGCAAAGTTCTTAACCTGAAGCACTATTTCTGGGTTAGCGGAGTCTGTAACCTGAAGCGTATGTAACCTGAGGTACCACTGTATTTGCTTCCGAAAGGGATCAGGGAAGGAAAGGGGAGCCAACTTTTGCCTCCTCTGGTTCAAGGACCATTGATTTGGGGAGGTGAGCTTCGCTGGATGAGGAGAGTTAGTGACAGAGTCAGCGTTTCCCATCTCGGCCTGTTCCCTGTCTCTCCCCCCACCCACAGGGTCTGGCTGTGCCACATTAATCTTTTATCACCTGCTTCTTGGGCTTTAAATTAAACATGAGGAGAAAACAGAAAGGGAAAGCCACCAAAAATAAAGGCCTTTAATCAGCTCTAAATGGGCCACGGTGGGTGACGGCAGCTGGCACACGCCGCCTCTCTCTGACATCTGACGTGCTGGGAGTGGGATGGAAGGCAGTGGCAAGGAAGCAACCAAGAAGTGTCTGGCTCACCCAGTGTCGCCTACTCTGACTGGCAGCAGCTTTCAAGGGTTTCAGGCGGGATTCTCTTCCAGGCCTACCCAGAGATGTTAGGGATTGAACTTGGCACCTTCTGCAGGCGAAGCAGATGCTCTCCCACTGAGCTATGACCTGTCCTTGTGCTTGGGGTCAAAACCAGGGCCTCGGACATGCTGCTTCTGCATATTCGGCAGCAATACGTGGCATTAGCTCCATATAGTTAAAGCTATGGTTTTCCCCGTAGTGATGTATGGAAGTGAGAGCTGCACCATAAAGAAGGCTGATCGCCAAAGAATTGATGCTTTTGAATTCTGGTGCTGGAGGAGACTCTTGAGAGTCCCATGGACTGCAAGAAGATCAAACCGATCCATTCTGAAGGAAATCAGCCCTGAGTGCTCACTGGAAGGACAGATCCTGAAGCTGAGGCTCCAATACTTTGGCCACCTCATGAGAAGAGAAGACTTCCTGGAAAAGACCCTGATGTTAGGAAAGATGGAGGGCACAAGGAGAAGGGGACGACAGAGGACGAGATGGCTGGACAGTGTTCTCGAAGCTACCAGCATGAGTTTGACCAAGCAGTTGGAGGCAGTGGAAGACAGGAGTGCCTGGCGTGCTCTGGTCCAGGGGGTCACAAAGAGTCGGACACGACTAAACGACTAAACAACAACAACAAAAGTCCGCTTTTCACGTGCTCAGAGTAATTCACGCAAGTTATCTCTGGATTCCTTGCAATAACCCTTTAAGGCGGACCAACAGCAAGTTGCAGACAGGAGGCCAAGAGAGTTGCGGCTTGGCAAACACCGTGCAGTGAGCCTTTGTTATATAAATAATTGCTGTGGTTTATTAAAAAAAAACCCAAACTGCTGGGATAGCTCAGTTGTTAGAGAATGGATCTCTTAATCTCAGGGTTGTAGGTTCGAGCCTTACGTAAGGCAAAAAATTCCTCCATTGAAGGGGCTTGGACTAGATGATCCTCATGGTCCCTTCCAACTCTACAATTCTCTGATTCTACATGGGTGTGCTTACTGCTTGTTAATATTTCACTGAATTCCACAGGAGATGAACAAAGATGTTAATAGTACAATTACCAGAGTCGAGAAAGGATAACAATTTTGGCAACACGGGTGGCGCTGTGGGTTAAACCACAGAGCCTAGGACTTGCCGATCAGAAAGTCGCTGGTTCGAATCCCCACGACGGGGTGAGCTCCTGTTGCTCGGTCCCTGCTCCTGCCAACCTAGCAGTTCGAAAGCACGCCAAAGTGCAAGTAGATAAATAGGTACCGCTCCGGCTGGAAGGTAAACGGCGTTTCCGTGCGCTGCTCTGGTTCGCCAGAAGCGGGTTAGTCATGCTGGCCACATGACCCGGAAGCTGTACGCCGGCTCCCTCGGCCAATAAAGCGAGATGAGCGCTGCAACCCCAAAGTCGGCCACGACTGGACCTTATGGTCAGGGGTCCCTTTACCTTTACCTATTGCATGAAGGCCATTTGCCCTGATTAACATTACTCCATTAAATCGTGCATGTGTTTTTAAAAAAGGATTGGACAATACAATATTAGTTTAACATGATTAACATTACTCCATTAAATCTGATTAACATTACTCCATTAAATCGTGTGTGTGTTTTTAAAAAAGGATTGGACAATACAATATTAGTTTAGAGGGGGGGAAGTGCGTACTGTATGTGTGTGTCTATTCTGTTGTGCATTCATGATGAATTGTGCACCTGATGTTATCGGGAGAGTAATACGTGGTTCTGCTTTCAGTACTGTTCGCAACTGCAAAAGTTTCAGGGCAGACAGAATGGTTTGCTTCCAACCCGTGCAGTGCCCTGTAACTTCCTGCTGAAATACAGTAGCTTTTCACGCCACAAGCGTTCCAGGCCCTTTTCTTCTTTTTAATCCCCCTTTTGACACACTGTAAAACAAAAGCCCCTTTTCCAGATGGCAGTAACGCAGCAACACTGGGGAAGCACAGCAGGACAACTAAGGAAGCAGAATGATGTGTGGCCGGTCCATTATAAATCCATCGCTAATGCACTATTATTACAGCAATGACATTTTTATTATCACCTCTACTAGTATTCCATTTATAGCCCACATTTTCTGCAAGGAGTTCAAGGCAGCACGCCTGGTCCTCCCCATTTTATCCAAACAACTCTGTAAGATATCTTAGCCTAGGGGACAATGACTGGGCCAGGGACTTTCAGGGCTGAGTCGAGATGAGAACTTGGGTCTCCCAGGTCCTAGTCCAGCGCTCTAACCAGTGGGAGTTGTCTTCCTGCTCCTAGCGTGACATTCAAACCCAGGCTTCCTCAACCTTGGCCCTCCAGATGTTTTGAGACTACAATTCCCATCATCCCTGACCACCGGTCCTGCTAGCTAGGGATCATGTGAGTTGTAGGCCAAAAACATCTGGAGGGCCGAGGTTGAGGAAGTCTGTTCTAACCATTACACCACACTGCCTTAGTAAGATAAGGAAGAGAGAAAGGACCATATTTCCCTATAGGAGCCTGCCCGGGCTTTGAAATCTTCAGGGGATAACTTTCTCTTGGCTCCACCAACCTTGCAGGCACACTTGGTGAGGGCACAAGACAGGGCCTTCTCGGTGGTTGCTCCCAGATTGTGGGACTCCCTTCCATGGAAGTGTAGGCTGGTCCTTCCTTTCGCCAGCAGGCAAACACTTTTTTGTTGGACTGTTGGGGCAGGGTCTTTTCAATGGTGGGCTGCTGTGCATTTTCTTCTCTTTCTGCTGTGTTTTAAATGGCTTTAAGTTGCTTTGGTTCAGTGCTGTTTTTTCAAATGGAAACCATTTTTTAAATTTTTTTTAAAACTGATTGGTGGGGGGTGTCAATTTTTTAAAATTGCATCTGTTTTTAATTCGTGTTGTAAGCTGCTTTGGTTCCTGCACTGGAGGGAAAAGTGGGATAAACATAATAAAATAAAATAAAAAGTCTCTCTTCCCAAGTGTTTACAGCGTGTGTTTCAAGATTGCCTGTGGCAGCAAAGGAAGGAAGGACAGAAGGAGGCAGATTAATGTCAGGTTGAGGAGACAGCCACAGAAGTGAGAATCTTGCTGCTCCCTATAAATACAGGCTTGTGTACATCGTGGGTAGGGCTCCCTGTCTCGGCTGTCTTCCTGTATTTTGGATCTGCTAGAAGTTACTAAGAGGATATCTTATCTAATTGTTTTGTGCCTCATTCCAATGGGGGTCTTTTTATTCCATGTTTGTGTTTGTGCTTTTTTACGATATTGCAAGCAGCTCAGAGATTTCTTTGAAAAATGGAGCAATATATACGTGTGTGTGCGTGTTAAATAAATAAAACAGGGTTTTTTCGCTTTTCCTGGGGGAAATTCTTCAATATTCAAAACACAGGCTAGAGCTATGGTAGTCATTAAAGGGCTGGACTTAACAGCGCATGTTTATTGGTGCGATGTCAACCCTTGAAATCATTGTGTAGCCGGTGGCACAGGCTAAAAGCCTAATCCCACATACCTGGGAATAAACCCCAATGAATTCAAAAGGACATCTGAGTAGAGAGGGTTAGGGTTTTGCCATCAGTTGGGTAATCCTGACTCTGGGTTCTTGCCAGGGGTGGTTGGGGCCCATTGGGGCTGATAGGGGAGAAGGCAGGGAGCTCAACAGTAGATGGCGCCAGAGACAAGGACAGGCGGGTCCAACTCATTTGATCTTTTGTCCCCATAGGAGCTCTGTCCTAGGCACCAAGGAGGGTCCTTCAGTCCCCCCAATAAAATATTTGAAGGGGCTGCACCCCCAGTTGATGGGCATTGCCATGGTGTGTGTATTTGTTCTAATGGGTCACCCTGGAAGGAAGGGGAGCTGTTTAGACTATAATGTCATAAATGACATAATCGTAGACTTGGAAGGGACCCTGAGGGTCATCTAGTCCAACCCCCTGGAATGCAGGAACCTTTTGCCCAACCTGGGGCTCAAACCCACAACCCCGAGATTAAAGTCTCAGGCTCTACTGACTGAGCTATCTCTTCCATGTATTTGCTTTGGAGTAAGCCCACCTTAGATGGGACACGGGTGGCACTGTGGGTTAAACCACAGAGCCTTGGACTTGCCGATCAGAAGGTCGGCGGTTCGAATCCCCGCGACGGGGTGAGCTCCCGTTGCTCCCTCCCTGCTCCTGCCAACCTAGCAGTTTGAAAGCACATCAAAGTGCAAGTAGATAAATAGGTACCGCTCCGGCAGGAAGGTAAACGGCGTTTCCGTGCGCTGCTCTGGTTCGCCAGAAGGGGCTTAGTCATGCTGGCCACATGACCCGGAAGCTGTACGCCGGCTCCCTCAGCCAATAAAGCGAGATGAGCGCCGCAACCCAGAGTCAGCCACGACTGGACCTAATGGTCAGGGGTCTCTTTACCTTTACCTTTTAAGCCTACCTTGCTGCATTTGGGGTCTCCCCAAAGTCCTGCCACTGAGAGTAGTCACTATTTTAAACTGAGCGATCTGACATAAAAGTGGAATTTATTGTATGTGTCCCTTTGAGAGAAGGGTAGCCAATGCCATAACCTGCAGATTTAATAGACTCCAGTTCCTTTCACCCCCAGCATGGTGAGGGGCGATGGGAATTACCTTCCGAAAATGGCTGGAGGGCACAACATCGGCTGCCCCTGCCTTAAGATATCTGGAAAGGATGCAATTTGATTTGGGTAGGAGAAACCTCCCCCTCCCCAATTAACCGGGCCCCCATCCCCAAACTTGCAGTCTCTGTGATCATCAGCTCCTATGGGGAAATCGCATACAGAATTGCTTTTCCTTTTTTAAACTGTCTATATTCATTTTTAACATGTCTGAAGATTTACAACTGCCCAGCACTCAGCTCTGGATTTCAGAAAGAAGAAATAAATAAATGTCAGGTTGGTGGAAGTTGGGGAGGGGGGGGGACGCATGGGAGAAAGAGAGAGAGAACCACGTTGATAGTTTAGAATCAACAAGGTGGCAATTCCTCAGCGTCTGTTTACTACCACCATCCCGCTGTATTAACCCAGTTTGCAAATGCAGCAGAAACCACGGGCCTCTCCCATTGGCTGCCTCCACCTGCCACTCAAAGTGCCGGGCATCTTTGAGTCCGGCAATATGCTATATATGCGAGTGAGCCGGAGACGGAGGGGGGGCAGTGTGTGAATGAGAGCGAGCGAGAGAGAGTGAGAGAGAGAGAGCGCAAGAGAGGAGAGAGGACCAGAGCATCTTTCTTGGAGCATCCTTAGGGTACCATCCCGGCGCCATGAGTAAGGTGAGGGGATGCGGGAATCCGGAAGGAGATGGGATGGAGAGCGTCTTCTGAGGAGGGTTTGTGCCAGGAGGGTTTTTTTTGGGGGGGTGCCTGCCCCCCAAGGGATGCCCATTTGGAGGAGGAGGCTTCTCGCCGCTCAGCATCCCCTGGGCACCCCCTGCGTGGCGGAGGTGATCCCCGGGCTCTGGAGGATGGGCTTGGGGGGTGGGGAGCGTGGACCAAACTGGAGAGAGACAGAGAGACAGACAGCTTCACTGTGTGATGCATTTGGGGTGCAGGGAGGAAGGAGGGGGGTATATACAGAGATAGGAAGACAGGCTCTGCTGTCACTGTCTAATCCATCTGGCTGCGTGTGACCCGCACACTCTATCCTCCTGTGAAAACAGCTGATTGCGTCTGGAAAGAAAAGGAGAGAGTGTGTTTGTTCAGAAAGGTTAGCAACCTGCATGGCTAAGGTGTGTGTGTGTGTGTGTGTGTGTGTGTGTGTGTGTGTGTGTGAGAGAGAGAGAGAGAGAGAGAGAGAGAGAGAGAGAGAGAGAAAGAGAGAGAGATGAGTAGTGAGAGTATAAGAGAGAGAGAGAACTCACTTGTATGTTGATTTTTGTAAGTTTTGTGTGTTTGGGGTGTGTGTTTGTGTGTGTGTGTATATATGGGATGCCTCTTCTTCTTCTTCTTCCCTGCCCAGATAGGGACAAACCGCTAAAATAAACAGAGAAGTAAGCAAACGGTTCTCCAGCGAAGGGAATTTCAGAGAGTGCAGCTTTTTTAATCCACCCTGAATGAAAAGATGGGGGGAATCTCCTCTTCCACACAACAGTCAGAGATACAGCAAGCAACCCCTTCCCGTTTTGCATCTGATTCGCCATATAGAAGGGTTCCTATGTGAGAGAGTGACAGGGGTGCGAAGAAGACCCCTATCCTGTATTTATGCCAAAGTGAGATACAGCTCTGTGCATGCAGGAAATTGTGTGTGTGTGTATGGGAGAGAAGACTATAAAGTGTGTTTAATACAACCCCATGTCTGTTAATCCATAAATTCTATCTCTGGGTGGAACATAGGAAGCTGCCTTATACCGAGTCAGACTGTTGGTCCATCTGTCTAGCTTTGTATTGCTTACACTGACTGGCAGAGTCTCTCTAGGGTTTCCGAAGGGGGAAATTCCCAGCCCCACCTGGAGAGGCCAGGATTGAACCTGGGACTGTGTGCGTGCAAAGCAGATCCCCCAAGCACTGGGCTACCTCTTCCCCCAACCCATCTCTCTCTTTCTCTGCACACATATACAAACACACACACACACACCGATCCAAATGCATGTGTTAACTCTGAAGCCTGCATTGGTGCCTACCATGTGTGTAAGATCCAAATCTGGCAGGAGGAATCCCCATGTCTGGAGCCGGATGGGGCAAACCCTGACAAAAGCCATGGGATCGTGCACGATGCGTAAACACACTGTGAGCTGTGCAGTGCGAGAAGTGGGCATTTGCTTATTTATTTTCTCCCTCCTTCTGTGATATAAGGACTCGGGGTGGGGTGGTCACCCCACAAAACTGATGAGCAGTACTAGGACCAGGCATTGCCTGACAAGGAACCACTTCTCTCAAGCAATCTGGCATTCATGTAGGGAATTCTCTGCCCTGAGAAGCGCTGATGGCTTAATAAATAAATTAGGCAGATTTAGGAAGGCTCGCTCCCTCGACAATCCTCAAGGGTATTTACTTGGAAATAAGCCCCAGCTGCATTCAGCGAGGCTTACTCCCTAGCAGATGCGTTTGGGATTTGCAGCCTCGAGGTGGTGGCTAATCTGGGTAGCCTCCACGTTCAGGAATAGCCTATCTGTGATTAGCAGTTGCTGGGGGAGCTGATGACTGTTTGCCTCTGTTGCTCGTGGGCATCTGGAAGACAACCATTTGGCCTTACCTAGACCTTTGACCTTACCTAAGGTAAAGGTAAAGGGACCCCCGACCATTAGGTCCAGTCGTGGCCGGCTCTGGGGTTGCGGCGCTCATCTCGCTTTATTGGCCGAGGGAGCTGGCGTACAGCTTCCAAGTCATGTGGCCAGCATGACTAAGCCGCTTCTGGCAAACCAGAGCAGCACACGGAAACGGCGTTTACCTTCCCGCCGGAGCGGTACCTTTTTTATCTACTTGCACTTTGACGTGCTTTTGACCTGCTAGGTTGGCAGGAGCAGGGACCGAGCAACGGGAGCTCACCCCATTGCGGGGATTCGAACCACCAACCTTCTGATCAGCAAGTCCTAGGCTCTGTGGTTTAACCCACAGCGCCACCTGCGTCCCCATTGACTTTACCTAGCTGCTCTTATATTCGTGTCAGCTACAATAGACTGCCTCTGTCTATGGAGTTTCCGTTTAGCCATTGCACACATTGTGTAAATAATTTTTGTATTCGTAAAGAACTGCCTTGCAGGATCAAACCAAAGTTAGCCCAGCCTCGTGACTGCAGTGCCAGAGAACCTGACAGAGAAGGTGTTGATGTTGTCGTTAGTGTTGGACTGGGGACAAGGGTTCAGATCCCCACTCAGCCATTAACCTCCCTTGGTTCCCAGCTTCGGCTGGGGAGGGCGGGATATAAATAAAATTTATTATTTATTATTATTATTATTATTGGGGTGTGTGTGATCTTGGGAAGGGGTAAGACAATCATACTCTCTTGGTGTGGTTTACCTCACAAGGCTGTTATGGGGATGGAATGAAGGAAATGGGGAGCTTTGCGTGCCCCCCTTGAACTCCTTGGGATAGAATTGTAATCATAAATAACATTAATAATCCGAGTGCCTCTGGGAAGCCCAGAAGCGGGGCAGGGAAGGAGGCGGCGAGCAGCACCTGATATCAGTAGACAGACTGTCAATCTCTTTAAGGTGTCTCTGAAGGCATCACAAGTGTGCACCAGAGGAGTGATGGGCCAGACAGACCATGAGCCTCATCCTATGAGCTTCTTTCCTTAGCAAACTTATTCTGCAAGCACCACTTCTGAAGACCTCCCAGCTGCTTTGGGGCACTCTGGGCTACAACCCCTATCGGAGGCAGTACGTTTAGGAACACCAATTTCTGGAACTCCCAGGAGTGGAGAGAAGCAGTGGCGTAGCGTGGGTTGTCAGCAGCCGGGGCAAGGCAAGTAGTTTGCGCCCCCTAACCCGTGGATTTTAGCAGGGGGCAGAGAGCTGCGAGTGCGAGCGTGCCCCCCCCAGATGTTGCGCCCGGCCCCCCCTGCACCCCCCACGCTACGCCACTGGAGAGAAGTCCTGTTTGTGAGCTTCCCATAAGCACCTGGGTGGCCGCTGTGAGAAACAGGACGCTGGTCTAGATGGGCCACTGTCCTGATTCTGATGTTCTCCTCTCTGTGTGGTTGCCAGGGCAAGGCCTCTGGCTTGCCCAGATGCTTGCGATACTTGCCTCCAGCCCTGGACTTCTTTTCCGGAGGAGGAAGAGGAGCAGGAGGAGGAAGACGAAGACGCAGTTCGTGGAGAGAGCCGTTGAGGCAGTCTGTGCCTAAGCGGGGTTGACAGGAGCTATTTAGGCGTGAGCAGGCAAGGGCTGATTCTCTTAATCATGGTTAATTGCCTCGGAGAGCCCGGCAAGAACCGTAGCTGGTGCTTTGGGCTCAAGGCCGGGAATTGGCACCGCCGCCCCATCCGTCCAGATGGACACAGCCGATTAAACCGGCTCACGCCGGGCTCTGCCAACTCCTCACACCCTCCCACAGCCTGATCGTCCTCGGGTGGGAATGCGTCTTCCACCACTGCAGTTCCTGCTGTAGACCAGTTCATTTCACACCAGCAAGGCGCCAGGCCCAGGCGTGGAACTCGCCAGTCGCCTGTGGCGAGTCGGAATCTCCTCGTGGCGACTAGGGAAGAAAGCTTTTTTTTATTTTTTCCCCTTTCCCCAAACAAGAGTTCTTCCTTTCCACCTTGAAGGCTGTGAATATGTCACAACTGACTGGTGTGTGTGTTTGTGTGTGAATGTTAGCAATAACCTTTTTGTGTAGGTGTATGCATTAGTGGCTCAGCCGACTTACTGCATTTTTTGCTCTATAAGACTCACTTTTTCCCCTCCTAAAAAGTAAGGGGAAATGTGTGTGCGTCTTATGGAGCGAATGCAGGCTGTGCAGCTATCCCAGAAGCCAGAACAGCAAGAGGGATTGCTGCTTTCACTGCGTAGCGATCCATCTTGCTGTTCTGGCTTCTGAGATTCAGAATATTTTTTTTCTTGTTTTCCTCCTCCAAAAACTAGGTGCGTCTTGTGGTCTGGTGCGTCTTATAGAACGAAAAATACGGTAACTGCAGGAGTGCACCAGGTGCTGTGCAACGCGTACAGAATTAATGCATTTAAGTTGGGTGGGGGCTAGTAATCTATTCTGATGAACATGGCTAAGGGGAAGATAATGGGTTAGGCTTTGGTAAAGGACTAAATTTGGTAAAGGCAGAGATATGCAGAAAAAGTTCTCTCCACCACAAGCAGCATCTACAGCTGTAATTTCTCCACTGTTCACGAAACCTTGATCCCCTACTACCCTGAGACCAGGTGGTTTGTAATCCTGTTAAGGGAGTCCCTCCTCGACTTTCCAGTTGAGGGTTCACAACTTGGAGGCCCTCCAGATCCGTACTGAACTACAACTCCCATCAGCCCCCAACCCACATGGTCAACAGTCAGGGAGGATGGGAGTTGTAGTCCGGCAACATCAGGAAGTGCACAAGTTTCCCTCCCCCTGGAAAGAACAAACAAGCAGGTGAACACTTAACCAGAGGATAAAGCATTGCTGGCATGCTGGTAGTTTTGCACAATGGTTAGCGTGCTTGGGTTCATTGTGGGAAACTCAGAGTCCATTCCCTGCTCAGTTTTGAAGCTCACAGGATCGCCTTTGGAGAGGTGTCGTTCCCAGATTTAGTTGCCTCTTAGGGTTGGTTTTGAGATGAAATACTTGAGGAGGAGCAGGATACAAAGATGGAGACATGAAGACAGAGGCAACTCTCTCTCTTGAGATGAGAGATATTTGCTGCATACAGACCATAACATCTAAAGTACATTCTCCCATCCCAAGGAATCCTGAGAACAGTAGTTTGTCAAGGGTGCTGGGAATCGTATCTCTGTGAGGTTAGATGATGATCGTAGAGTTGGAAGGGACCCCGGGGATCATCTGTTGTTGCATACATAAAGAATGTTCTATCTTTCTTTGGCACTAATTGGCCGACAATGCCCAAGAGAAAGGCCTCTGGTTTCTTAAGAAAAGTACATTTAAGTACCTTTTTCATTTCATTATATATCATTTCCCAGAAAGCCTTAATCTTCGGGCATGTCCACCAAAGATGGTAAAAAGTACCTTCAGTTTCTTTACATTTCCAACATTTGTTATCAGGCAAGTGGTAAATTTTTGCAAGCTTGACTGGGGTCATGTACCACCTATAGATCATTTTCATAATATTTTCCTTTAAGGTATTACATGCCGTAAATTCAGACCATACATCTAAAGTACATTCTCCCATCCCAAGGAATCCTGAGAACAGTAGTTTGTCAAGGGTGCTGGGAATCGTATCTCTGTGAGGTTAGATGATGATCGTAGAGTTGGAAGGGACCCCGGGGATCATCTAGTCCAACCCCCCTGCAACATACAGGAATCAAACCTGCAACCTTGGCATTATCAGCACCACACTCTAACCAACTGAGCTATCCAGGCTGCTGCTTCAAAACCACAGTCTTATCCCATACTTTCCAGGGCATTTTGCTGTCAGTTCCCTTTTCACAAAAAGTCCAATCTCTTTTTTTTAAAAAAAAAAATATTATTTTATTAATTTTCCAAAAACAACAAAAAATAAAAACAACAATACATATTCAAACATAAACAATAAAAATAAAAAGAGTTGACTTCCCCCTATTATTTTCCCTGGTTCCATTGTTTGTCATTATACCGCATGTTCATTTTAATCAAAAAGTCCAGTCTCAAGGGGTGAAGCGGGTTAGTTCTGCACGGCCTCCCAATCAGCTCTGTGAGGGATAAAGTACAATTCCCAGGATTCCTTTTTAAGGGTATGTGTGCTTTAAATGTATGCTGTGTACACAGCCTAAGTCTGCATCTAGAGAATGCGTAAACTGTAAGCCTACTACATCTATTAGGTTGGTTTATTTTATTTTATTGCCTCAGCAAGTGCTGGATTTGCAGAATTAATTGTCCTTCAGCATGCATGCATGCATGCCCCAGGAAACTGGATCCACTTTGCAAAACTCGAACACTAAAGCTGTTCCCCCCCACCCAAAAAAAACCCCGTCCCAACAACATGAAGGATTGAGAAGAGAGAGAGGGAGGGAGGGAGGGAGGGAGGGAGAATACAAAGGCAAATACAAAAAAGGCACAGTTTTGTTTCTCTGCAAAGAAAGTAGCACATGAAATTTGCAAAGGTATAAATATTCAGTTTTGAGGGAGGCAGGTGGAATGAAACAAGCAGCGTGAGACAATATCGGAGAAGAGGGACAATGATAAATCTCTTTTCAGACCAGAATAGAAAGCTCATATCTTTTGAATGACTTCTCAGATTTTGCACAAGGACAGCTTTCTCCAGACTTGGTGCCACTCCAGATGTTTTGGGCTACAATTCTCATCACCCCTAACCATTGGCCAGGCAGGCTGGGGCTGATGGGAATTGGAGTCCAACAACATCTAGCAGTTGGGGAGCCATTTGGGGAAGACTGTCCTGGGGACTGAGCACAAACTAGGATGTATCACATGGTGTTTTTGGGAAATGTCAATCCTACTAAAACCTGCCAGAAACTCTTATTAGAACAGGGTAGAGATGATAATACCGATAATTTTTGCAGCATTTATGCAGTGATTTTTCTTTATCTTTCTAAAGTATTCATGTACATATAATGTTTCGATATAGCCTCACAACAAAATCTGAACTGAGGACTTCATATTTCCACCAGGCAAAGAACTTGTCTATAGGGGTAGTAGTGGTAATAATAATAATAATAATTTATACCCCGCCCTCCCCAGCCAAGGCCGGGCTCAGGGCAGCTAACAAGCAATAATAAAAACAAGTTGAATGATTACAACTTAAAAACAAAATTAAAATAAAACAATTAAAATATTGAAACATTAAAATATGAAAATGCAGCCTCATCACAGGAGAAAGGAAAAGAAAAAAGAAAGAGGGGGAGGGAATCAAATTGGCTCCAAGCCAAAGGCCAGGCGGAACAACTCTGTCTTACAGGCCCTGTGGAAAGAAATCAGATTCCGCAGGGCCCTGGTCTCATGAGGCAGAGCATTCCACCAGGCCGGAGCCAGTGTTGAAAAGACCCTGGCTCTGGTTGAAGCTAATCTAACTTCTTTAGGGCCCGGGACCACTAGTGTGTTGCTATTTATGGACCTTGAGGCTCTCCGTGGGGCGTACCGGGAGAGGCAGTCCCGTAGGTATTGGGTCGGTGTGAGATTGTGTCCAAGCAAGACTTTCATTTGGGGGGTAGAGTTGGTTATTGTTATGCTTTTGCCTTATTAGGTGTTGAGAAAGAATGATCTCTGCCTTGGCTCCATCTCCATTCCAACTGGAACACGCAGCTTGGCTTACTTGCCTGAGTTACCTGGAGAGGATCCCCTAAGCACTTTGGATACAGCACAGTTTCCCAAACGGCTAGCTAGGGATGATGGGATTTGTAGTCAAAAAACAGCCAGAGATCCAAGTTTTGTAAACTCTGGTTTAGGGTGAGGAACCCATGACCCTCCCGGTGTTGATTGATTATAACTCCCATCATTCCTGACCACTGGCTGTGCTGACTGGGGCTGATGGGAAATGGAGTCAAAATGTCCAGAGGACCACAGAGTCCCTGGTTTAGGAGCTTCCATTGGGTTCACACTTGGCCTCCTGTTAGCGACCTACAAATTCATGCAGTGCCTGTTTCATTCTCAGTGGCTAATCTTATAGCCATCTTAGTATTTTACAACCCTTTTCCATCTCTGCCCCTCAGGCTGACTGGTTGAATATTAATAGACTTGTTTTTGTGGCCCTATTATTTAAAGCTTCCTTTCATTCCTTTTTAAAGGCTTTTTAAAAAGATTTGGACACAGTGCTGCTTCTGTTTTAATCAAGGCCTGGAGGGGCCTGACCTTGAACAGGAGTTATCTGGCCCTGCAAAGGAGTGTGTGTGTAAAACAGGGGTGGTTAAGCTCCAGATGATGGTGGACTACAACTCCCATCAGTCTCAGCTAGCACGGCCAATGGCCAGGGGGTTCAGCAACATCTGGAGGACCATAGTTTCCCCATCCCTGGTTTACGAACTGGGTTCTTACCTCGGGCATTGCAGGATCATGGAGAGCTCCCAAGAAAGGCAGATGTTGCTCCAAGGCGGCCTCTGGCTCAACTGAGCCCCTTTTATACCTTGAGCAGCATCACATGACTAGCAGAGATCCACTCCTCATGCAAAGTTGCAGAGAATTTAAGGAGATTGTGTTGTGGTTTGGATCTTCTCAAGTGGTAGGACCATTGAGGAAACAAGCTTGGATGATGTATGGATTGCTCCTGGCTCCTCACTCTGGAGACATCCTTTTTATTGGGCATTTGTGATTATTTGTGCTCATGATGGTACAAAGGCAATTATATGCAAATTTTTCAATACTTGCTTGCGTCTGCCATAGTTTTGGGGTGGTTATACTGCTTTGTTTCATGTCAGTGCATGTTTCTGTAACTTCTTGCTGAAGTCTTGTAACTTTCTATATCCTCAATGTTCTCTGGGGAGGGAGAGATTATTCTGGTTTTGCTGTGCTATAAGTTCAAAAGTGCCCCCCACCCGATGGAAATAATGCAGCAACACTGAGGTAGTCTTACAGAACCACGAATACAGAGGAATGATGTGTGGACAGTCCAGCATCAATCCATCCCCCAAATGTGCTGCTATTACATCAGTGACATGTTGCAGCGTACGCCTGCAACACACCCGCAAAAAGCCCTGAGATCTGGAGACTTCCTCCTCCTCTGACAACATTTGCGGGACATCTCACTGAAACCCAGTGGATTTCAGGGCCAGGGCAAATTTAATTCTACATTTTCAAAGCTGCCTCCTGGAAGGTGCTGGCCTTATTTTTAAAAATACTGATAGCACTAGAAATCCAACCTGACCTCCTGTTCCTGCGCTGCTCTAAAATTGCACAGCTGAGGGAAGGAAAGGTTAAAAAAAAATATGAGTCTGTTTTCTTAGTTGGAAGTTCGGAGGTTTTGTGGCAAAGCTTGTGTTTCCTGTATATATCCTTATTTCTTTTGCCCTGGTGTCATGTCTGTTCAAGGTATTGAAAGCTTAATTTTCCTATTATCTATCTATTATCTATCTATCTATCTGCCTGCCTGCCTGCCTGTCTGTCTATCTACCTGTCTGTCTGTCTGTCTATCTATCTATCTATCTATCTATCTATCTATCTATCTATCATACATTTATCTATCTTTTTTGGAACTGCCTAGCAGAAGCTGTTTGGGTGTTGCTGACCTGTTTAACAATCATTTCTACTGTTTACTTGTTGCTGTGCGATATCCCCCTTGTAAAATCAGCTAAATTGCGCAGCTGTAAATAAATAGATTTTTTAAAAAACCAAAACCCTAGCCTTCCCCAAAATCAACACTCTGCAGTGCTCCGTCATCCAAAACGAAGACGACACTGTAAGCGGCTGGGCTGGAATTTCCCACGGCCCAGAGGGAGCGGGGAGGGAGGAATCTGCGCCACTTTGCTTGAAGGCTCTGGTGCTGAATCGCTCTCTCTCTTACGTTTTGAGAGGGAAAGGACCGCATCTTGTGTGAGGCAGAAAGATTGGCAGCTATTCTGGAACACAAAGGAAAGAGAGAGGTGTTGGTTTTTTCCCTTGCGGTGGAGGTGCACCCTGCGAAGTGAAAGGGTCAAAGAGTCTTGTTTATGCCAGAGGGCCACGAGAAAAGAAGCAGGCGAGCCTCTGGCTGCCATTGGCTGGGCTGCTGTGATGCAAGAGAGGGTGACGGAGGAGCAGCCTGCGGAAACAAGGGAAGAAGAAGGGGAGGAAGGAGATGTGGAGGAGCAGGGCTGTGAGAACTTTTTTCAGCTCAAGGGCTGTATTCTCTCATGGGGACCTTCCAGGAGCCCCATGTCAACTGGGGTTGGGGCCAGAAGTTAAAGTTGTGGAGCAACAAATGTAACATTCGTTTGGACAATCCAGCCACACAGAAGTCAGAGGTGTCTACACACACCAGGGCCAGATTTAGGCTTCATGAGGCCCTAAGCTACTGAAGGTAATGGGGCCCTTTATATGTCCAGCTGTCCTTTGTCAACAACAAATTGTCGCTGTATTTTGTGTTGAATATGTGCTATATGGTAATTTATGGACCTAATAGGTATCTAAAGCCATTTGCACATGTTGCCCTGCAACCAGTCCATGCAGAATGTAGGCACCCTATATATAGAAATGAGGAAACCAGTGATATTTTAGGGAGCAGGCCAGCTGGCGGGGCCCATTACTTACATCATAGGAGCCTACACAACACAAAACACTGTTGCTGTACAGTGGTACCTCGGGTTAAGTACTTAATTCGTTCTGGAGGTCCATACTTAACCTGAAACTGTTCTTAACCTGAAGCACCACTTTAGCTAATGGGGCCTCCTGCTGTCGGAGCACGATTTCTGTTCTCATCCTGAAGCAAAGTTCTTAACCTCAGGTACTATTTCTGGGTTAGTGGAGTCTGTAACCTGAAGCGTATGTAACCTGAAGCGTATGTAACCCGAGGTACCACTGTATGTAGGTTTTATTTTATTTGATTTTTATTCTATATTTTGGAAATGGACATCCAGTTCCCCCCCTTTAAATTTCTGGGGGCCCCCCAAGAGAGTGGGGCCCTAAGCTATAGTTTGTTTAGCTTATATGTAAATCCGGCACTGACACACACACACACACACACCCTTCTGTCAGAGACGTGTTGGATGCAGAGGGTGTGAGGCACCAGCTGGGGAATCCCAAAGGGAAGAAGGAGGCTCAGAGCCCGTGAATGGTGGTGGGACAACAATGAGTGGGCAGAGGGAGAAGATTGGGAGAAGGTGTCAGGAGAGGAAGAGGCAACAGGGTTTAGTGAGCAGGAAGAGGCTGTGGCAAAGTCCAGAATCAGAAGCTGAAGCTGAAGCAAGAGAGGAGGGAGGCCAGGAGGCAGAGATAAGCCAGGCTGATGAGGAAGCCAGGTCTCTCCCTCTCCTGCCACAACAAGCTCCCAGGACCAGAAGAGGTATGAAGAGAAAGGAGCAGAGACAAGCAAGTAGGCTGAGTGTCAGATTGCAGGGGAGATTTAGGCAGCTGTGGGAAGGCGATCTTCAGCCTCTGCAACTGCCTCATAGGGTGAAATATACTCGGAGTCATGAGTGGATTTCATGCTCTTTATTCAGCTCATAGTGGTGAGGAGGAATGGAATTCCCCCCCCCAGAATGTCTGCCCATGTTTACACAATGGGCCCCACGTGATTGGCTAATTCCAGGATTCTCCTGTAGGCTAATCAGGTTGCTGATTCCCTTCCACCTGGAGCTGGATTGGGTGGCTCCTGTGGACCAATCAACTGCTGAATTCTGGATCCTACTGTTCTAGGACCAATCAGACTGCTGCATTCTGAATCCTATTGTTCTAGGACCAATCAGACTGCTGCATTCTGAATCCTATTATTCAACTCAGTACATAACATAGGGGCAAGACCTACCGAGAAGAGTCGGTGTGCTCATTAGGCCTGGCTTCCTTGAGCAGGCCTTGTTTCTTCTAACAAGGAAGTGGTTTATTCCTGACATCCACTCCTGACCCTCTCCGTCCTCCATCCAGACAAGCATGAGGCATTGTCACAGTTCAAGGACACTTTGCAGTCAAGCAAAATCACTTGAGGAGGAGGAGGTGGTGGTCAGGGCTGGCAAGGGTCGCGACGCTGGGCAGTGGAGTCTGGAAGAAAGATGTTACCGGTATTTATGATAGTTATATTTTGACTTTCCTCCAAGAAGCTGTAGCCCCCTGCAATGCTGAATCTTCTTAACAAGCCTGCAAGGTGGGTTAAAGAAGGAGGGAGAAAGCTGTCCACTGAACATTGATGGCCAAATGTCAGTCTGGGTCTCCCCGGTTCTTAATTCAAGGCCAGGGACCTCACTGCAGTGGCTCTCTGTAATAGTCCTAAGATAGAAGCAGAGGAGAGACCTCCAAGGACAAATGAGAGAGAAAATGAGAGGGTGAGGATGGATGCATACACACCATACATTTAAAGTCCACCGCCTCCCACCCCAATAATATTGAGAACTGTAGTTTTGTGTTGTTGTTTTAAGGGTGCTGAGAACTGTAGTTCTGTGAGAATTGAATTACTGTTCCCAGGATTGTTTTGGACGGCATATGCTTTAAATGTGCTGTAAAAGTACAGTATGTACGTAGCTGGGATGAATGAATGGAAGTGCACAGAGTCGACAGCTGCAGACGACTTAAGTTCCATATATTGATCAGGAATAACCAGCCGCATTTTTGGCTGCCAGCCCTCCGAGACTGCAAGATCATGCATATTTATCTGGGAGTCTAAGCCCCACTGAAGTCAATGGGACCTGGGACAGTGCCAGGCTGGGGGTGAGGGGCTTAGGCAAAGTGCCCTCTGCTGGGGGGGGGGGCTGGCTGAGAAGTAGCCATAATTCATGAGTTACTGAGTTTCTGTGCCATTGTCAGTTCCCACCTTGTTATTATGCCTTTTTGTCTTCACCCCTGTGTGTGCAAACATAGCAAATTCCCAGAATGCCCCTGGTGGTGCTGTCGCTTGGGGGCATTGTGGGAAAACAAAAGAGAACATGGAACCAGCTGCTCAGAGGGCCTGGATTAGTGGTAAAGGTAAAGGGACCCCTGACCATTAAGTCCAGTTGTTACTGACTCTGGGGTTGGGGTGCTCAATTCGCATTATTGGCCGAGGGAGCTGGCGGTACATGTGGCCAGCATGACTAAGCCGCTTCTGGAGAACCAGAACAGCACACAGAAACGCCGTTTACCTTCCTGCCGGAGTGGTACCTATTTATCTACTTGCACTTTGACGTGCTTTCGAACTGCTAGGTTGATAGGAGCAAGAATCGAGCAACAGGAGCTCACCCCGTCACGGGGATTCGAACCACTGACCTTCTGATCGGCAAGTCCTAGGCTCTGTGCCACGGGAACCTGGAACCAGCTGCTCAGAGGGCCTGGATTAGTGGTAGGCACTGCCAAGGCCCCGTCTGTTGCCCACGGGTGCCAGGGTTGGTGCCGGCCCTAAATTAGCTTTACCTCCTAAACCATTTGGGTGGAACCAGGGTGTCTGTCAGTTTGAACGGCAAATGCAGTCACCCGACAGACTCCTTTGCTTTTAACAGGTAGAAATCCACCAGGTGCAGTTCCCTTATCACCGCTTCTCCGCGCTAGAGGGGAAGAAATGTGCCGGCACCTGTTGAATTTCTGTTATTCAGCAGCTCAGAGCACAAGATCCCTACTCCGGGTGGGGAAAAGTCAAGTTGGGCAACGACTCCTAAATTGTATAGGACTCTCCTTTTTCCTGCCCCCCTTTTTGTCTGCACCTCCTTTATTTTTTATTTTTTTGGTTCCATGAGCTCTGATTCCTATTGAATTCTCTGAGTTTTATATATATATATATTGCTGTGCTGATCCAATCCTTGTGAACAAAAACGGGAAAAAGCTTCTCAGCCCCCTAATAGCTTTCTATTATATTATCTCCCCCCGCAGCCTGCTGTTTCTTCCTTGGGAGATTACCCAGAGCATATGCCTCTTCTTTTCTTCTTCATCTTTGTGTGTGTCTGCATGCAATTGAGATCATTATGGGATGGGCTGCAGTTGCCTCGGCAACGGCAAATGCAGAAGACCCACAGCCCCAAGCAGAAATATTCAAAACAGCACAGCTTCCAAGACAATTGGTGCGGGTGGGGAGGAGAGAGGGAGCGTGGCACAACTGCGGTCTCGCCACCTGGGGGTGCTACAGAGAGCAAGCAGGAGGGTGGCAAAGGAGGAGTTTTGGCTGTGATCATTTCCAGGTAGGGATGAGCGAACAGGTCCATTGTGTTTCCGTTCCTTTTCTCATTCTTCCAGTCTTAAGGTCTGTTGTCCACATTTCCACAGTTTGTGAGATCTAATCCTCATAGAAATTCATCGGCATTTAAGTGTAAACTTCTAAAATACACATTTTGGGGATGCAGTTTTGCCTAATATGGATATTTTTGCAAAGCATGTTTTCCCTGTGATTCTTATATTTCGCCTAACATAATGCATTTTTGAGTGTCGTTTTCACTAATAGATGTGTTTTTCCACACATTTTGTTTGCAATTTTGCCCGTTAGATGCATTTTCTGCAAAGCTACTTTCCCTCACACGATACATTTTTTTGCCTGTTATTTTCGCCATCCTATGCTTCTATGCACAGTTTATTCTAGTATATATATTTTTGTCCATGTTACTTGACTGGAAAACTGCATTGCAGAATCCGGAGATGTACAGATTGCTAAGAATGAAACTGCATTTCAGTTCTCATATTGATTCATAGAATGAGAATTTGTCAGGCTTGCCTTTAAATGCAAACTTAAATTGATTTTTTCCCCCTATCACTAGTGGGAATCCCAACATCTGGAAGGTCGCAGGTTCCCCACCTCTGCTCTCAGTTCCTGGTGATAACAGAGTTTGGGGAGACCTTGTTAAAGTGTCACTTGAAGGAGTTCATGGACTTGGGTTCTTTTTTTTAAAAAAAGTTTATTATTACATTTATATTCCACCTTTTCTCCAAAGAGCTCAATATGGCGTACAAACTTCTCCCCAGTGCTATTTTTCTAGAAACAGAGGGGCCTGAACTCACCACGAACACCTCCCTCATTCTCTTAGAATGGCAATGGCGCCTACCTGAGAGGTGCGGAACTGAGTTCTGGCAAATTCTGCCTGGGAAGAAAGCCCTTTGTGCGCAGTGTGAAGGAGTCTTCCCTCCTGTCTGTCCCGGATCTTCCAGATTTCATTGGCTGACCCCTCTGGGAGTTTTTAGTTCAGGTGGCGGCCATTTTGTGTGCGTTCAACTGACGCATGGCCGCTGATGTCCTGGTCCTTTTGGACCTGGAAGAGGGCAAAACAGGGGAGTAGTGGGGCATGGCGGGCTTATGCGCACTCCGCCAACGAGTGTGGGGGCCCTGCGCAAAGCGGTCACTTTACTGTATTACTGCAGTGGGGTTGCAGAGAGAAATACCCGCATACTACTAGTATCCTCCCTTGTGCCTGGGACAATTTATGGGCCTGGATCAGTCTGTGTGGCATGGGGGGGGGGGGTCTTGTCGAATACACATGACATCACATTACACATGTGATGTCACATGGCATGAGTGATGCCACATTGCACGTCTGATGTCACATTGCATGTGTGATGTCACACATATGATGTCACATCACATCTTTGGAGCCCCAACTCTTAGTGTATGTGCTGCCGAAGCAAGCGCATGACCCAAACTCTTTATTCCTTGAGTGCGTCTCCCTCAAGCCTGGTGCAGAAAAGCAGAGCGAGGGAGTTTTAGCAAAACTGCTTCCCTCTCTGCTTTCCATTTCTCTGCACAGGCTCCAGCACTCTTTGTCTGCGCAGGGGCCCCCAGGCACCGCTGCCTGTCAAGCGGAAGATAATTTATTTTTCCGCAAGATGGAGTGCTCCAGTTGTACACTGCGCTCTCTCTCTCTCTCTCTCTCTCTCATACACACACACACACACACACACACACACACACACACACAAGCCACACACACAGGAGCACATCGTAGCAGCCTCTCAACCCCCTCTTTCCTTTCTGGCATTTCCCACTTTGAGTTTATCTTCGTACTCCTGAGCATAGTGGAAGGACAGTATCAAGATGGGGAGGTCAACCCCCCACACCCAAGCCTTTTCTCCACCTGTTTTCTTTTTCCCTTTGCTGCTTATCTCCTAAGTAGGGATGTGCTAATCTCTCAATTTCAGTTTTCACCAGTTTCTAAATTTTCCCGAGTCTTAAGACTATTCTTCCACATGATTGCATCAGATGGGTAGCCGTGTTGGTCTGCCATAGTCAAAATAAAAAAAATTCCTTCCTGTAGCACCTTAAAGACCAACTAAGTTAGTTCTTGGTATAAGCTTTCGTGTGCATGTATCTGAAGAAGTGTGCATGCACACGAAAGCTTATACCAAGAACTAACTTAGTTCAGTGTTTCCCAACCTTTTTTGGGCAAAGGCACACTTGTTTCATGAAAAAAATCTCGAGGCACACCACCATTACAGCCCCGTGACGTCAGCGCGCAGCGTCACGCCGGGAGGGACATGAATTGCTAGCAAATTACATAATCACCTCCTTGAGGGCTGGCTCATCTTCTCCGAAGGCAGAACCCCATTAATTAACAGCACAGACTCACTCCATAGCCAAGACAAGGGGGGGAAACCTCAGTCATGCACAGTCATGCACATGTGGGGGCTAAATGAGGACAAAGACCGGGCAGAGAGCAGGGTTCAAATCACCCCACCTGGCCAGGACAATCCCTGGGTGCTCCCTTGGGCCACTCGCCTGACCCACCTCCCAGGGCTGTTGTTGCGAGGATAACACGGGGAGAACCACGCGCGCCCCCGGGAGCTCCTTGGAGGAGAAAGCGGGCGATGAATGCAATGCACGAAATATATGAGAGGCGACCAGGTTTTGCAAGTGAGGGGCCCCCGCCAGCCTCCGCTTCCAACACCCGGCGCAACGACGCCGAAGTTTCCCCCCGGGCTCGGCTCGGGGAGCAGCGCTGCTCCCCCCGGCTCCCCTTCGCCCTCCCGGCTCTCTCTGCCGCCCACTGGGGACCCCCCTCACCTGCCAAGTCCGGAGCGCCAGTGGAAGTTGCATGCATGCATGCAGGGCGCCGCATTGCCATTGCATTGCACTGCACTCCATGCAACGCCTGCACGCATGCATTGCCTTGCACGCCCGCCAAGGGGTCTCCCCGCGGTCCGATGCGTCCCCTCCGGCGCGGATGCAGCATTGCAAAAATAAACACACACACCCCCGACGCAGCCCTACCTGGGGGGCAGCCTCCGCCGCTCCGCCTCCGCGGGGATCCCCGGGCTCCATCCTGCCGCCCGATCTCCGCGGGGGCGCAGGCAGGCTGCGCGGGGTCTGCGCGGAAGAGCCCCTGCCCGCCCGGACGCCGCCGCTGCGCTCATTCCATGGCCGGGAGAAGAGCGCTTCAAACAAAACGCCCGGCCCGCCAGGCCACGCTGGGAAACGTAGTTCGTGCACCCCGCGCGGGCGCGGAGCCCAAGGGCGAGGGGACTACGGATCCCGGCAGCCCCCGCGCCGGGGACGGAGGGGGAGAGGCCGGGTGCAGGGATGGAGGGACGGGTGGGCGAGCGAGTGAGTGAGTGGCAGCCGCCAAGCCTTGGCCGAGAGCCAGGAAGGGCCTCCCCGGAGGAGGAGGAGGAGGGAGGCGCAGAACGGGAGGGAGGGAGGGAACCCCAGGGGTCATCTAGTGACGGCGCCCCAATCGAAAATTTGACTTTTTTAAAAAAAAATCTTTCACATTTTTTGATTTTTCCCGCGGCACACCAGGCAACATCTCGCGGCACACTAGTGTGCCGCGGAACAGTGGTTGGGAAACACTGCTCTAGTAGATGCATTTTTGTCCACAATACTTGACTTGGAGATCTTGCGTGGCAAAATTCGGAGTAGTGCGAATTCCGAAGCATATGCCTGGTTTTCAAATCGCACATTGTTCCAAAAAGTGCAAATCATATTTCTCCCCCTTTGCTCCTCCAAAGGCTGCAATCTGACACACACTTCCCTGGTGAAAGGAAATCCCATTGAATACAGGGGGTCTTATCCCACGGAGCTCAGCTGGAAGACCACAGCCATTGCACACTGGTGTGATTTGCTCCATCATACAGCTATTTCAGCCCGAGGACCACATTCCCTCCCGGGGGCCGCAGGTCATTGGGGGGCAGGGCCAGAGGCAAAAGTGAGAACAGCTAATTGCATGTGTTTTAGTTGCCCGATTGATTCAGTCAGCACAAACGTACCTATAATCTGAATTTGCACTCATGGTGGTATTGGTGTAACTGTTTGAGATCAGGGTTAGGGTTTGTTTCTAATCAATGTGTGTCCTGTAACTTCGTGCTGCAGTCCTGTAACTTTTTCTACCACACATGTTCTGGTAGGATGGGTGGGTGTTGTCCTGCCTTTGCGGCAAGTGCCTCCTCCAGCTGCAGTAAATCTTGAGGACACATCGCAGAGCAATGAATAAAGTAAACGGTCTATTATAAAGGCACCACTTATGCACTATTATTGCATCAATGGTACTATTGCATCAACGACAGGATACACCTGTTAAACAAACACACACAAGTCTGGGGGGGGGGGTTGTTCTTAAAAATGTTTCCCTGCTAGCATTGCTCTCCTGTGGAAATGGGAGCTTCCCACGAACCCAAAGAGTGCTCCCTCCGAGTACCTCGCCATCCTGAAGAAAAGTGACAAATGGAGCGCCACAGGATTCTGTCCTGGGCCCGTTGTTGTTCAACGTCTTTATAAACGACTTGGATGAAGGAATTGAGGTGATGCTCATCATATTTGCAGATTACACCAAACTGGGAAGGGTAGGTACAGTGGTACCTCTGGTTACGAACTTAATTCATTCCAGAGGTCCATTCTTAACCTGAAACCGTTCTTAACCTGAGGCACCACTTTAGCTAATGGGGCCTTCCGCTGCCGCCGCACAGCTGCCACGCGATTTCTGTTCTCATCCTGAGGTAAAGTTCTTAACCTGAGGTACTACTTCCGGGTTAGCGGAGTCTGTAACCTGAAGTGTTTGTAACCTGAGGTGTTTGTAACCCGAGGTACCACTGTAATGCAGAAGGAGACAGAATCAGATTGGAGAAAGGTGCGAAAACCAAACAAAATGAATTTCAGTAGTGACAGGTGTAAGGGTCTGCACTTAGGAAGGAAAAACCAGCGGCACAAATATAAGACGGGGGACACCTGGCTTGCCAATGGCACATGTGAAAAGGGTCTAGGGGTCTTAATTGACCACAAGCTTAACACAAGTCAATAGTATGATGCAGCAACAACAACAAAAGCTAAGGCTATTCTAGGCTTTCAGAAGTACAGTGTCCAGGCTTTCAGAAGTAAGACTATTCAGAAGTACAGTGTCCAAATCAAGGGAGGTAATAGTATCGCTCTATTCTGCCTTGGTCAGACCGCACATGGAATACTGTGTCCAGTTCTGGGGGCCACAATTTAAGAAGGATATTGACAAGATTCCTGCTTTGCAGGGGGTTGGACTAGATGACCCTCGGAACCCTAGGGGTCCCTTCCAACTTTACAAACCTATGCTCATGTCCTATTTTATTCTTCTGCCGGTGGACAGTCATAGTTACATAATGAAATATTTAGCACTGTTTGGTTCTGGCCAGTTGTGATTTCATGGCTGTAGTTGCATTACAGGGTTGGGGAATCTGCGGGCCTCCATACATTGTTGGACTACATTTCCCATCAACCCCCAGCAGTAGGCTGTCCAAGCTGACACTGATGTGAGTTAGAAATTCAGAACATCTGGAAGGCCCCATCTCTGCTGTATTCTATTCTATTTAATTTATAGGCCACCCTGAGAGGTCTTCACCCTCTCAAGGCAGCCTAGAAGCAAATAATAATAATAATAATAATAATAATAATAATAATAATAATAATTAGAGACATCACCTTGCCAACAAAGGTCCGTATAGTAAAAGCTATGGTTTCCCCAGTAGTGATGTATGGAGGTGAGAGCTGGACCATAAAGAAGGCTGATCGCCGAAGAATTGATGCTTTTGAATTATGGTGCTGGAGGAGACTCTTGAGAGTCCCGTGGACTGCAAGAAGATCAAACCTATCCATTCTGAAGGAAATCAGCCCTGAGTGCTCACTGGAAGGACAGATCGTGAAGCGGAGGCTCCAAGACTTGGGCCACCTCATGAGAAGAGAAGACTCCCTGGGAAAGACCCTGATGTTGGGAAAGATGGAGGGCACAAGGAGAAGGGGACATCAGAGGACGAGATGGTTGGACAGTGTTCTCGAAGCTACCAGCGTGAGTTTGACCAAACTGCAGGAGGCAGTGGAAGACAGAAGTGCCTGGCGTGCTCTGGTCCATGGGGTCACCAAGAGTCGAACACGACTAAATGACTAAACAACAACAACAACAATAATATAGGCAGCAATGTTGGCTGCCTATGGCTGCAGCAAGTCACACAGAAATTAAGAGAAGTTCCAGCTACTATCTGCAGGGGGCGGAGATGGAGGCAATGGCCCATGTTTCCTCCTCCCTCTCCATCGCTAAGCCCTCTCCTTCCCCTCATCCCACGCCTCGCCTGTCCTTGACTGACGGCTACAGGATGATGGGTGATGTTATCGCAGCAGGGGTCCAGCCTCTGCAACAGTCAAACAGACACAAAAAAAGTGAAGAGAAAACAGCTGGTTCTCAGTGCTGCGTACAGCCCATGGGTGACCCAGTGGGGAGGAAACACATTGTGGCAGAATGAAAACTAAGATGATAATACGAGCTATTTCTGGAAAGGAGCAGGCATGGAAAACAAGACGTGTTTGGAAAACAAAAGGGAGACCCTTTGCTCAACAGAGAAAAGCAGGAAAACTCTTTCCTGTGGGGCTGTGGTTTTGCTCCCTCCCACAGCTGCATGCTGAGGAATTATTGGGGTTCCTTGCTAGCATGTCAAGGGGTTCCACAATTAGTAGTGCTGCCAGGGATTCCTACACAAGCAGTCGGCAGCAGAGCCTGTGGCCCTGCGGAAGTACAGTGGTACCTCGGGCTACAAACACCTCGGGTTACAGACTCCACTAACCCGGAAGTAGTACCTTGGGTTAAGAACTTTACCTCAGGATGAGAACAGAAATTGTGCGGTGGTGGTGCAGTGGTAGCGGGAGGCCCCATTAGCTAAAGTAATTCCTCAGGTTACGAACAGTTTCAGGTTAAGAATGGACCTCCAGAACGAATTAAGTTTGTAACCTGAGGTACCACCGTAATTGGACTACAACTCCCATCATCCTTGCCCCTTCACTAGTCTGTCTGGGGATGCTGGAAGCTGGAGTCGTCCAGAGGACCACACGCTCCCAGTCCTTCCGTTGGAGTGGCAGATAGCCTGAAGTTCCTTTCCGTTAAGACTGGAAAGAAGAGTCTGGGCCTGAATGCTGAACGGGTAAGATGTCCTTTGGCATCTTAGCACTGAAACTTTGCATTCATTGTTGTGTAAAAAAAAAATTTTTTTTAATTGTTGTTTCCCCTACAGAATGGTTACTGACATAAGCAGACACAAAGTGCAGTGAGAACGATGAGTGTAACAAATAAAATTTAAAAATTAAAAAGTGGGAATGCAACAGAAAGGACGCAGCATGGAGGACTGCTGCTAAGGATCCCAGCTGCTCTGTTTCATTTCCCCTCAGCCATCCTTCTAAATTTGAACTTCTCCAAACTTTTGCAATGCAGTCCTCCAGTCACGCCTCAGGGCTAGCCCAACAAACTCTTCTGGCTTTCTTAAGTGTTCAGGAACATGCATGACATGGAGAAATATGAATCAGGCCCTCACTAGGACTGAGCGATATATTGTCTAAAACCAGTTTGAAATCCATATTGTGATCTTGGTTTCATAATTTTTGACCTGGCAATATATTGTTAATCATGGTGTGTGTGTGTGTGTGCACGCGCGCTATACAAAATGACAACGTGGGAAAAACCATGACGCCAGCCAATGCCCCTCTACATGGCTCCTTCCTTAATTCAGACATCGTGATGTATTGGTATATCACAATGTTTAGCTGGTGATATACCACAATGTTGAAAACCTGATATAATGGTACCTTGGTTCTCAAACTTAGTCAGTTCCAGAAGTCTGTTCCAAAACCAAAGCGTTCCAAAACCAAGGCACGCTTTCCCATAGAATGTAATGCAAAATGGAGTAGTCCTTTCCAGACTTTTAAAAACAACCCCTAAAACAGCAATTTAACATGAATTTTACTATCTAACAAGACCACTGATCCATAAAATGAAAGCAATAAACAATGTACTGCAGTCACACAATCAATCAATCAGTCAGTAGCTGAACTGGGTTCCACACAGTTGCAGAAACAAAACGAAAAGAGCCGTAAAAACAAAAACGCAAAATAAATAGCAAAAACAGACAGACCTCAGCGTAACCCTCAAATCAGACGCATAACACTCATATCACAAGGGTAGCACTCAAAACGGAAGTGTAACACACAAAACGGAGCACGTTCGGCTTCCAAAAAAAGTTCGCAAACCGGAATATTTCCTTCCAGGTCCGCAGCGTTTGGGTTCAAAGTTGTTTGAGTACCAAGGCGGTTGAGAGCCAAGGTACCACTGTATTGCCCAGCCCTAGTCCTCACCCTTCCTTTAAGGGGCGGGGGATGTCAAATCAGTCCACCCCTCCTGCTATGTGGCTAGAATGCAAGGTTTTTGTTTTATAAATTACCTGAGGTGATATGGGGGGTTTCTCCCCAGCGAAGTTATACTCAGAGAAGGATGGGTGTGTGTGTGGAGAATTTGATTTCATTCGCATTTAAAGACCAACCAGCCTATTTCCCACTTTCCAATACAATACAAAGACTGAAACTTGTCCTTTGGAATTCCCCGTTCTCCAGATTTGGCATCGCAGTTGTCCAGCCACGTCAAGCGCACACAATACAGTCAACTATACAGGAAAAGGGATATAATAAAAACAATGCTCAGAAATGCCTTCTATTTGCAAAAAAGAGAGAAGTGCCCATAAAACAAACTCACCTTGAAAAATGTGAAATTTGCACTAAAATGCTGGTGAGTTTTCGTGAAGATTTAAAGACGCAAAATTGCAAATTGGTGCCCCGATGTGGAAAACTGAATTTAAGACTGGGGAAAGGAGAGAAAGAAATGGACAGCTCCTTCCATCTACATTTCTTCTTCCTTTCTCGCTCTGTGTGCTTTCTCGCCACTCCCAGTCGTCTCCCTCGCCACACAGAGCCACAGGGGAAGCAGCAGGCGTGCTCTTGGGGCCCACATGCTAATTACAGTGTTACCTCGGGTTACATACGCTTCAGGGTACAGACGCTTCAGGTTACAGACTCCGCTAACCCAGAAACAGTACCTCAGGTTAAGAACTTTGCTTCAGGATGAGATCAGAAATTGTGCTCTGGCGGCGCGGCAGCAGCAGGAGGCCCCATTAGCTAAAGTGGTGCTTCAGGTTAAGAACAGTTTCAGGTTAAGAATGGACCTCCGGAAAGGAATTAAGTACTTAACCTGAGGTACCTCTGTACACAGAACGGCGGTGCAGCCGGGGAAATCCCCTGCGAGGCTCAGGGGCTTTGCAGCAGAATTTGGGAGGCTTATCAGAATATAGCTCAACAGGGAGCGTGGCCTCTGAAGGGTGGAAGTTTGGAAACTGCCATCGCAGAGCCTTGGGTAGGCAGTTGGTTGGGCTTTGTGCTTATTTTTCAAAACAAGCTGGGCCTGCATGTTGCAGCGCAAAGTGCTCCTCTTCTGGATTTGTGACAGCCAGCCGGCCACGCCAACTCCTCACTTACACCATTCCGTTCCCCCTCCTCTGCAGTTAGAATTTAGCGAATTGTAGAGTTGGAAGGGACCTTGAGTGTCATCTAGTCCACTCAGCTCCTGTTTCTGAGGTTCTGGCGCAGCTGATACGGTGCTTGATGGAGCACTGGCCTGACTCCTAAGGGTGCTGTGAGGAGGCTTGGCCAGGCATAGCGTTTGGGTGCCAGCTGGAACGAGAAGACGGGATCCTGGGCAGATAACGAGATTTGGGAGGTTCGGCTGAGCAATAGCAAGGCAAAGTTAAGCAGATTAAGAGATTGCTGATCTGCCTTGGAATAATGGAGAGTTTCTGCGTGTCCACGTGACCTCGGAAAGTAGTTCTTGGAGTGGCAGGCAATGGAGGAACCTGTGGTTGTGGACTCCATAACAGCCCCAGGTACAGGAATGCTTTTTTGCAGCTCTTCTCGTAGAGCCGTGGTCCAGATCTGTGGTCAGCAGACGGGCCCAGCCCCTTGGAAGCCTCTTTGACTGAGCTCCCTGGGGTCAGTGCGGGTGGCTGCTTAGCTGTAGGGAGTCAGCCCTGCAGCTATAAATATGCAGCTTTGAATTACATGTGCATATATGCCTTTACTTATTAAAGCACTTTATTTATTTTTTTGCCCTGTCTGGAGCCAAAAAGGCTTCCAGAGCAGCTTGCAAAATATGACAGTCTCTGCCAGCAAGCTTACGAGCCGGAAGACATGACACAAACAGAAGCCTAGTGTCCAGATCAAGGGAAGTCATGGTACCACTCTATTCTGCCTTGGTCAGAATAAACACCTGGAACATTGTGTCTGGTTCTGGGCACCACAGTTTAAGAAGGATGTTGCCAAGCTGGAAGCTGTGCAGAAGAGGCCAACCAAGATGATCAAGAAGGTCTGGAAACCAAGCCTTATGAGGAAGGGCTGAAGCAGCTGGTTATGTTTGGCCAGGAAAAGAAGAGACTGAGAGGAGATATGATAGACATCGTCAAATATTTGAAGGGCTGCCACATGGACAATGTAGCCAGCTTGTTTTCTCCTGCTCTGGAGGGCAGGACTCGAACCAATGGCTTCAAGTTGCAAGAAAGGAGATTCCAACTAAACATCAGGAAGAACTTTCAGGCAGCAAGAGCTGTTCAGCAGTGGAACAGACTTCCGTGGAAGGTGGTGGACTCTCCTTCCTTAGAGGTTTCCAAGCAGAGGTTGGATGGCCACCTGTCATGGATGCTTTAGCTGAGATTCCTGCATTGAAGTGGGTTTGACTAGATGACCCTTGGGGTCCCTTTCCAACTCTACGATTCTATGATTGTAAAACACTATTAACAAAAGGGCAACTGAAAAAAATAAGCTGTCCATTGTGTGTTTATATTGTTGTTGGCATCCGTCTGTCTCAGGAGTCAATGGAGGAGTGGACCTTTGAGGGTGAAGTCCAACTGTTGGAAGGTTGCAGCATCCGATCAGCTTTGACGACCACACGCTTGAGGTGGTAGAAAAGTTTGTCTTCCTGGGTTCCACCATGACCAGCAGCCTCTCCATTGACAAGCTTATTGGCAAGGCCACTGGGGTAATGGCTCACCTCTCCAAAAGGCCGTGGGAGAATGCAATGCTAACGTCCGATCCCAAGATGAAGGGCTGCCATACTTCTGTGTTGAGCATGCTGCATATGGGAGCGAGTCATGGGCAACTGACAACCATCAGGAGCAACGCCACATTCACTGCGTCAGGAAGATTTTGGGGGGTCACATGGCAGGACAGAGTTTCCAACACAGGCCACGTTCCCAGCATGTTTGCACATCGCAAAGGATTTGCTTAGGAAGGAACGTTGCTCAGAGGCAGGACACAGGTTGCAAAGGCACATGGTCCAGCTTTCAATCTTTTGCATTTCCGGTTAAGAGTTGGATAACACTCCAAAGAGGGATGAGTGGTTAGAGCAGGCAGCACTGTGCTCAATGGTATATCCCAGGGGTGGGGGACTTCCTGCCCATGGGGTTATATTTGGTCTACCAGACCTCTGCATTTGGCCTGCCAGCCGTCATACGTGACATCAGATCTGGGGCAGGAGGAGACATGTGGCCACTTTCTCCACAGAAAGCAGGGCTGATCTCTCTGTGCATCAGCTGATAAGCGGAGGATTCGGTTCTGTGGGGAGAGCTCAGTTCATATTCCCAAACCCTACAGCAGTGGCATAGCACAGGGGCGGTTGCCCCGGGCACAAAATTGTTAGAGGCGCAGAATTTCTGCACCCGGTGCTGTCTCAAAACAGCTGCATGCTTCCATCGCTGGGCACTGTTGAAAACTTGCAAACCAGGAAGTGACCTCTCCAGACAATGGAACAACTCTTATTTTCTTATTTCTGAGGCTGTGATCTCCTGGGTTAGGCAGCTGAATGCACATGCATACTCCGGCCATTTCCCTCTCTCTGCGCCATGGGCTCTGGCAACCTACGCAACACCACTGCCTTGCAGGAGCCGGACTGAACAGGCCACGCACCACCCACCAGTTGATGCGTGGGGGAGCTCAGTCTGGCTTGGTGACCACCTCCCTACACCCACCTGTGAAAGCTGACCCCACCCCTCCCCGGGTCCTTCCACCTGTCACAGTTCCCCCACAGGGTGCAGGGAGATAGGGATCTGGCCTCACCCCTGGAATAGCCCCCAATGGCTTGTTTCATTTGGGGAGGCCTCATTATATCAGTCACAGAGCAGAGGCTTAAGGCAGAGCAGCTGGAAGAATAATGCCATTATATAAATCCAACAAGTTGCGGCCATAACCCAGATTACAGTATGCGGAGACCGGTTTTGACCCCATCTTTAAAAGAAGACACCGCAGAGTTCGGAAAGGGGCAGGCGAGGACATCCAGAACCATCAAGGGGTGGAGGAAAGTCTCTTCCTTGCGAGGAAATGATAATGTTTTTTTCTTGTGGCTATTTGTCTAGAGTGGCTTTGGGAAGACGGAGGTTTGTAAAATTATGGATGATGGATAGAGAGCAGATAGAGATCAATTCCCTCTCACGTTACACTACAGTGTGGGCCTGCCAATTATAAGTAACTGGTCGGCGGCAGATTCAGGAACATGCAACAAATTGGACTTTTTCACACCGACATAATAATGTGCGGGATTTGATGCCGCGCAACTGTGACTGTCACGGGCTTTATTAGGCGGCTCTCAAAATGGGACTGGATGTTTGTGGAGGAGGGAGATAAATCGAGAGTTAGCAGCCAAGGTTGTGAAATGGATCCTGCATGGTCTATAGTATACCATGGGTAGGCAAACTAAGGGCCGGGGACTGGATCCGGCCCAATTGCCTTCTAAATCCGGCCCACGGGTGGTCCGGGAATCAACGTGTTTGTACATGAGTAGAATGTGTGCTTTTGTTTAAAATGGATCTCTGGGTTATTTGTGGGGCATAGGAATTCGTTCATATTTTTTTTCAAAATATAGTCCGGCCCCCACAAGGTCTGAGGGGCACTGGACCAGCCCCCTGCTGAAAAACTTTGCTGACCCCGGTCTATACCAGTCAATGGGGTGGCAGCCACAGGGGAGAGCTGTTGCTTTCCTGGCCTTGCCTTTGGAAACAGGATGCTGAGATGGACTGGAAACCTATGGAGGGCCCCAGGTTGGCAAAGCTTGCTCTGTGAGGATGTCCCTGAAGAGCAGAAGACTTGCAGGGTCCTGGAAACCCGACTGCTGCCCTTCCGTGAACCATTCCCCCCTCCCTCGGCCCCCCCCTACTAGTTGTCCCTTGCCCTGCAGCCTTCTAGTCTCTCCCCCAGTTCATCTCCCTGCGGCGCTTCTCCCCAGGACTGCTGAGGTTTGCATAGCAGGGGCTTAATTGCTGCTTGAGAGTTTAATCACCCACTAGGGTGTAATAAAGAAGCAGATGCTGCAATGCTGCAACCTCCCCGCACGCACAACCGCAATCCCTCCACAAGCCATGCAAAAAAGGGGGGGTGAAAAAGAGTTGCCAGCTTGCATTGTGATGCTCAGCCCCAGCCAAAGAGCTGCCCAGCTGGGACACGGACTCTTCCTCTTTCCCCAAACCTGACACAACTGCACCCCCGGGCTCAAACGCCTCGTCTTCTCATTTATTTCCTTTGTCAGTTACAATTCCGTCTATTGCCGATGTTCGGCTGGCGAGCGCCGGTGTTTTACATAGCCAAAACCGCAACATCTGTGTTCAGGAGGGACATTATCAGCAGACTCAGAGGTGGGATCCCTGGGTTTCCAAAAGCACAAGTAAAATCCCCAGGGGGGAAGGGGGGACCCCAAAACAGCCCAGTGAGGACTGAGCATGAACAGTCACCCACAGAATGCAGATTTACTGGGGGTCTTTTGGAGGAGGGGAAGCAGAGAGATGAATGGGACGTGGCTGAAGGGGAACGCTCCACACACCGACACATCCTTGCGAGTCCCACTACTTTCCTATGTTCTATGAATGTGCCTTATTATTATTATTATTATTATTATTATTAGCTGCCTAAATTAGGGTTACAGGCTCACAGTCATGCTGTACGTTCAAAGGACATGAATTTTCTCCAAAGCATCCTTGGAAACTGTGGTCTACCCCTCACAAAGCTACAATTCTCAGCCTCGCTTGGTGAACTAAGGATTCTTGGTGGGGGAAGCTATGTGCTTTAAAAGTGTGTTAAATGTGCAGGTGTCACCTGTGGTCACATCTTGTGGCAGTGAGTTCCGCAGGCTAAGTGACACATGGAATGAAGAACCACTGGCTTTTCGCCCACGCCAGCTCAATTTCCCATTGTTTGGCTTGGGCAAGTCTTGGTATTTCAAGGCCCGAACGACACATTACATGCCAATGTGTGCAAGAGCTGCCCAACAGTTTATTCAGATCTGCTTTTGTTTGGGGCAATCGAATGTGGAGAAGATGCAGGAGGAGGAGGCACTTAAACCTTGCCCTTTCTGCTATTTTCCAGCTCAAAATCACCCCCCCCAAGTGACTTTCGCTTGTCTTCCCACTGTGGAGATTTGAAAGCATCCCCGTCAGGGGGGATTAATTTAAGTTGAGGCAATTGAACTAATAATTTAGAACACCAGAGGGGAGGGAAACCAATGATTAAATCAGGTTCCGTATTTTGTAAACCATGCATTTTCTGAAATAAAGACTGCATACCCGTCGGCTGCGATGACAAATTCAAGAGATAATGGTTTGCAACCAGATTAAGTAGCTGGACTTCTCTGGAGCCAAATGCAAAACCACTCCAATGAATGCAGCTCACAAGTCTGTTGAGCAACCCAATTTTGTCTGTTTTGAGATGTTGTTGTTGTTGTTTAGTCATTTAGTCGTGTCCAACTCTTCGTGACCCCCTGGACCAGAGCACGCCAGGCACTCCTGTCTTCCACTGCCTCCCGCAGTTTGGTCAAACTCATGCTGGTAGCTTCGAGAACACTGTCCAACCATCTCGTCCTCTGTCGTCCCCTTCTCCTTGTGCCCTCCATCTTTCCCAACATCAGGGTCTTTTCCAGGGAGTCTTCTCTTCTCATGAAGTGGCCAAAGTATTGGAGCCTCAGCTTCAGGATCTGTCCTTCCAGTAAGCACTCAGGGCTGATTTCCTTCAGAATGGAGAGGTTTGATCTTCTTGCAGTCCATGGGACTCTCAAAAGTCTCCTCCAGCACCATAATTCAAAAGCATCAATTCTTCAGCGATCAGCCTTCTGTTTTGAGATACCCGAGGCAATTGTGAGATTAACAGATTTGTGCCATTTCACTGTACAAATGCTAGGACAGTGAGCAAGATCACTTACGTGAAGACAACAGAATCTGAAGGAGTGTGCATGCACACGGAAGCTCATACCAATAACAAACTTAGTTGGTCTCTAAGGTGCTACTGGAAGGAAGTTTTTTATTTTGTGAAGACAAAAACCAGCAAAGTATTACATCACCTCAAAGCAGCAGTGGGGGACCTGTGGGCCTCCAGACATTGTGGGACTCCAATTCCCATCAGCCCCAGCCAGCATGACCAATGATCAGGAATGAAGGGAGTTGAGGTCCAATAATTTATGGAGGTTCTCCACCCCTGTCTTAAAGACTAACAGATATATTTCCCTAAAGACAAGGGCCATAATCAATAACAGACTGTACTGTACTGACCAATTTTTTCAGAGGCAAAGCTGGTAATTGGTGGAGAAAAACAACTTCTCTCCAGGAGATGAAATGTAAATAACCACACAGATTATGGAGCCACAGGTATTCATTCTTTGCTCCAGCTCTCAACACGTGGGGCTGTTTCCAATGTTAGACATACTCAGACCCATTGGAATTAGGGAACATGACTAAGGCAGGGGACACATTATCTGCTTAAAAAGCAGCTAAGTCGTTATTTTTATCAATTCAGATTGAAGCTGGCTTGGGGATAATGCATCAAAACATTGCATTTCTTAAGAAAAAACACAGGATAGATGTGGATTTTGGCTAATGCTGTGTGAACGGTGCTACCCGGAGCAGTGATGTTGGGAACACACTGGATGCGGAGTAAACAGGTGTGCTTACAGAGCCTAACCTAGACGCATTAATTTCAACGAGTCAGCTCTGAGTAGGAGTTAGTTGGATCCTTGGTTTATAATTTAACTTGCTTATCAGTATTCAAATTAAGACTTAATTTATTAATTATTATTATTATACCCCGCCCATCTAGCTGTGTTTCCCCAGCCATTCCGGGCGGCTTGCAGCCTCGGTCCAGTATACCTGAAGGAGCGTCTCCACCCCCATCGTTCTGCCCGGACACTGAGGTCCAGCTCCGAGGGCCTTCTGGAGATTCCCTCATTGCGAGAAGTGAGGTTACAGGGAACTAGGCACAGGGCCTTCTCAGTAGTGGCTCCCACCCATCAGATGTCAAGGAAATAAACAACTATCTGACTTTTAGAAATCATTTGAAGGCAGCCCTCTTTAGGGAAGTTTTTAATGTTTGATGTTTTATCACTTTATTATAATTCTGTTGGGAGCCGCCCAGAGTGGCTGGGGAAACCCAGTCAGATGGGTGGGGTATAAATAATAAATTTGTTGCTGTTGTTGTTGTTATATCAAAACATAATAAAACATTTAAAACTTCCAGATAAGGGGCTGCCTGTATTTAAGCTACATCACATTTTTAAAAGTGGCATTTAATATAACTGGTTTTTTTTTAAAAAAAAACTGATTTAATTGAAAACTATTTCGAGCATTTAATTTAGTAATTTCACTTAAAATAACTTTTATCCAGCTGTCTGCGGAGAGGATTTGGAATGGGGAAATGGCAGGAAGCGAAAGCATGGAGGGCACCTTCCTTGTTCCAGCTTCATCTAATGAAGCTGAACATTGGAAAATTCGGGACCAATAAGAGAAGGTCCTTCTTCACAAAGTGAACTATGGAACTTATTCCTGCAGGAGGCAATGAGGGCCGCCAACATGGCTTACTTTAGAAGAGGATTGGGTAAATTCACGAAGGCTATCGATGGCTACTAGCCATGCAGGCTATGTTTTGGATGCAGTAATGCTTCTGAATACCAGTTGCTGAAACCACAGGATGAGAAAGTGCTCTTGTTCTCAGGTCCTGCTTGCAAATTTCCCACAGGCTTCTGGTTGGCCCCTGTGAGTACAGGATGCTGGACCCCGGGGGGCCACGGGCCGGATCCAGCAAGCTCTTCTCACATTCCCATCTTTCGAAACCGCCCAAAGAGACTTTGCCGGGTGTAGATCACCTGCTGGACTTTGATATTACACACATTTGCAGAACAGGCCGCAGCAAAACGATCAAGGGGCTGAAGCAAATCCCATACAAGGAAGAAAGGTTTGGGATTTTCCATTGGGACAAACTTGGCGCACAACAGAAAAGTGTTTCAGGGTACAATCATTTCAAAGAGGAACAAAAGATGTGCAGAGAGAGGTCAGCACATCCCTAGCGGTGCCTGTGAGACACCCACCCTATATAAAGTTCCTCTCTTTCCCTGGTAGCTATTCCGGAAGCTTCTCCTTGCGTGACGTTGACAGGCAAACACGCACACAGGGATGTCTGAATGACAAGGGAGCTTGGAGGCAAATGAGGCCATGTGCCCAAAAATACAGTACGTTCTAATGGAGTGCCCTTCTCTCTCTCTCTCTCTCTCTCTCTCTCTCTCTCTCTCTCCAGCTCAGCTCCAATGAGTCACCGTCCCCCAGTGAGATTCCAGGCCAGGAAGAAAAAGGTGAGTGAAAGCAGCTGGCGCACACACACGCGCGCGCGCACACACACACACACACACACACACTCTCTCTCTCTTCATCGTCTCCTCCTCTTTGTTCCAGGCTGCCAACTTCTCTGCCAGTCTCAGGGGCATCATCCCCACGCAGCCCCATCCTGGGGAAAACCAAGGCTATTTATTTATGCCGCCTTAGACACACGTTTCAAGGCAATGCGAAACATGCAATTAAAAACAGCTGGAAAATAGTTTTGGTTTTTTTAAATGATGCGGAAAATAACAGCAGATAAATCTGAAACAATAGCAAGTAGAAACCCATGGAAGAGACCTAGACCTCCAGCTGGGAAAGTTTATAGGAACAAAAAAT